>NC_092687.1:39523596-40251420 GCF_964275005.1 Diadema setosum | reverse complement strand
AGGCCACCCCCCCCTCCATTTCAGGGGGTGATTCATCCCCCCACCCCCCACCCCGGATTTATGCCCATGTCTAAAAAATATCTTTGAAGATATCAAATTAATGCCTGAGCTATGTGCCAACAGAGAATGTAAAAAAAGGTGTGATCCAATCTTCTATATGTGACCCTGCACCTCAAAACAAACAAAAAGTCGCCAGACATGAATGTTTAGTTAAGACCGTATTCTCAAAGAGCAGACTTTAAGCTTTAAAATGATGTATAACTAAAATCAAACGGACTCTCCTAACCTATCTAAATATTGGAAAGAAAGCACAAACTAAGGAAAAGTGGGAACTGAGAAAAGAGGCTCTGAAGTACAGTGACTATTCAAGCGCTTAATCTTTACCAAACCGTGCTGGCTGTGCGATGAATGGGACAAAAAAAAACCAGGAAGTAAACCACCAGAGTAACAACAATGAAGGGATTATCAAATTAAACTGAACTTAAGTGTGCCTCATTAACACATTCTGTCCATAATCAATGCCAACTTTCAAAGCAGTAGCACTATCCTTTCAAAAGTTATTAGAGTTGAAAGTGAAGAGTGTGGACAAGGTTTTTCAGAAATGAAAAAGGGATTCTAAAGACACACCTAATCACACTATTCTACCAAAAATGTTTGAGGTAAACTGCTAAAAAACACACGTTCCTGCCCGTTTTATGATAACAAATTCTAGCATTATGTAACAGAAGACCCGCTCTTTCAAAAAATATGAAAAAGTCAAGTTCGGATAGGTTTACCCATTTCACTTATTTTCAGTCCTCACGCAAAATCAGTGTGTGTGACTTTATGTTCGTTTTGAGGTGCACGGTCACAATCATATTTGCATGGGTCTTTCAAATCTTAATTAAATAATTGAAGGGGTTGGTGCATTATAGTGTTAACCCACACTTTGGTGAAAAATGAGTTACATGCATTTACACCATCCTGAATCACAGCTCTATAATCCCTAAAAAAATCATCTTGAAATTTAAGCAATAAATGGGTTTTTAATGCAGTCATGTTTTTTCCCCGAAAATTAATCACATCTTATAGGCAGGAATATAATGCTAAGCCACACTTTTTAAGATGGCGACCTCCATGGTAGCAGACAGAAGGGTGTCATAAAAATATCTAAATCTGAACAGTGAGGAAACTTTTTCATCTGCAAAAATGAGTAATTCTGATTCATAACATAACTTGTACTCTTCTGCCAGTTATGAAAATGGAGATGAGATAAACATTAATGAAATTTTAAACATTTAATGAGTATTTTTTTTTTTTTAATTTTTGTACTGTTGGGGTTAGCACTATTTTCATGCTAATTCTACTGATCATGACATTTTTCGCCAGTTTTTTATTTTTGTTGAACTTATCACCAAAATACCACAATCACTGGTTTTAGGAGTATTTTAGCAATGTGCATTATGACCTATAAGAAAATGAATCAACGTTCATGGTCTGTCCCAGCACCTTAAAGTTTCATTAGTGGGTTAGCACTTTATTCATGCTGACATTTCGCTTCAAAAGGAAAGCTTCCTCAAAATTAATCAGTAGTTAAATAACTGATGAAATATATTCAAAATATAAATCTTCATTTGTTATGTGTGGTTTTTTCATCGAAATGACTTATTGTAATAAGTGTATTGTCTCTAAATTTATTATTTTTCCCGATGCAAGTGTGATCTAAAAACGTTCATATGGGTAAAAAAATGTACGGATAGCTGGATGTTTGAACATGTGCCTTATCTGTTAGTAATTCTTACAGAGTTAGATCACTAGTATAACAACATTTGAAATTGTCATTGATTAATTTGTAACTTCTTTTGAATAAAATGCAATTTTGCTATGCTTTCACAGCCATATTTAGGGGGATTAGCTATAGACAGTAGAAAATGGATGAAAACAAAATGCATTTTAATATCAATTTATTTACCCCAAATTTTCAAAAAAAAATTCCTGCCGCTGTCAATACAGCTGTGCTTCCCTGTAGTTTCTTACATAACCGAGACACGATACTTACATGTTTAACATCCTTTGAAAGGATGTTACATTTATGATATAACTACAAACATTATTTTTCAAATCTAACGCTGTCGTATAAAATTCATAGTTCCACGTTGTTGATACCTCTATACGGTTTCTCAATTTAAATCAATAAACGTTGAAAGCAATCAAAGCGGAATTTAAAGCATCAATGCTGATAGTATAGTGTTTTTTTTTTTACGTAATTTAATTGTGAGTCAATAGCTCCCTTTTTCCACTTCTGAAAATCACCCTTTAAACTCGGTATTTATCATGCATTTTTATGAAGAAGTCTCCATGTTGGAAAGAAAATGTATTTGCTGTATTCTGTTTCAAATTTCAGTTATTTTTTTCACAGGGTTGTTTTCAAGATTAATTTACAAAAAGAAAGTTTCCTTCAAATCAATTTGGAGATTTGTGATCGATAAAACTAATTGAAAGCATATAGATTTTTCATTTTTTCGTGTACGTTTTTGTCACCGTAACAGCTTTGACATGAGAACATTTTTTTCTTGTTCCTAAATGATCTTCATGATCCAAATGTAGTCTGAAAACGTGCATATGGGGTAAAATATATGTATATAAACACACCAACTTGGTATAATACGTAGGCTATTTTGGTCTTATTCGGCACATTGCTTGTATGGTCTATCCGAATATATGAAATTAATAAGTGTTCAGACTTCCAAAGAGATTTTTTCCCAATTTTTAAAAATGTTCTTTTCATGGATTTTTTTGCCATTAAGAGTTAGTCATTCATTTTGTGATAAGAACTTTCCTGCACAATTTCACACAGCCTGCATTTACCAATGAACATGGAGGAGGAGGATTCATTGAGGCAGTACAGTCATAATTCTGATGCAACATGTCTACTTAATGGTATTTTATTCCTTTAACAAAAGACATAATAATCTCTGGAATATGTTGATATGTACCATTTTACTTTATTTTCTCTGATGTAGATACAGTACTCTTAAATTTAAAATGCATTATATGCATAATGCTGAAGAAGGGACTCTTTCCCTGCTTTTAGGTGCACGAAAGATGTAAAATTCTCAATGAGATGTAACCCCCCAAACAAATCATATTATTTGTATGACACTGAATGCTTTGTCTTTTAAAACTTGAATTGTTGAAATTGTTTAATATCCACATTTCAAGATGTCTTTCTGCGTATATGATTGATTCTGTGCACGTGTGTGCGTCTGAAATATATGCAAAGTTTGTCTTCATAATTCACACAGATTATACAATACAGACAGTTAAAAACAATCCTATTTTAATTTCACTTCACAAAGGAGGGAAACTCAAATATTACATTAATTTTCCATTTTAAGCGAAGAGATATTGATATTTTGTGAGTTTTCAAAAAATAAAGAGTATTTGTATACACGACGGATTTGGCTGCAATAAAGTGCTAAGCCACAAATTCAAAATGTGACTTGAAAAATCCTCTTAAATCTGCCAAAATATCAGCGCAATAAATTTCCCGAAGACACTATTCAATCTTGAGTATGTAAGGGTTCATGTACGAAAAAATTGGCCTTCTCGAGTCATTAACCTGATTTATGGATTTTTTCAAACTTTCAAAAGCGATTATCTCAAAATGAACATTGTGTGGGTTAGGACTATAATGCACCGACCCCTTCAATTATTCGGTGCTAATGTCTGTTTTTGTGCAAAAATGATCTAATATATTTGCCTTTATTCATTAACGTTTTTTTTTTTTTTTTCCTTTCAAATAGATCCAAGATCTGGTGTTGACCTGTAGTGAAAATGACAAACAATGTACATTCGAAATCTCTGTGGAAAGTTACTTGGGAGAATTGATGTGTTCTCTCCCATTCCTTTCGATGTTCAAAGTGGACTCCTTCTTCTTGACCGATGGATTCCTCTCAGTAGCCGCCGAAATGGCGGAAAGCTGTCAGGTACGACATCTGTAACTATACGAAGTTCACGATATCAGTAAAAATACATTTGATGTCTGACTATTTGCCTCCGGATCGAGTGAAAATGAGCTATTTTTTTGTTCAATTTTTTTTTTTTTTGCAAAAACCGATAAGACCATTTTTGAAGATTTTGAAGTACAATCTCTGTCATATAGTACAAAATAATACCTTTTAAATGATAAATTGATCACTACTTATACATGTATATTTTTTAAAGTTATGGTCAAAAGAAGCAAAAATTTTCTTATTATTCCCTTAATTTTTCTTGACCTTTAATCGCAAATATCTCCATTTGGCAAATATAGACTTATCGGTTTTTGCAAACAAACTCTTCATATATAATACAATATATATTTATGTTTCCCGGACAACTTTAGAGAAATCTGGATGACTGAACTCAGGGTGCAGGTTAAGGTAGTCACTAATGTAGTGGTCCAGTATCTACTGCTCGTCTTTTCATGACCTTCTGAAATAGAACGAACTGAATTGTACCGGCTTTATCTCTATTAGTATCATTATCTTGATTATGGTACTGCAAGCATGTTGCCCCTTACATGTATAGAAATTCACATAGTTTGCACAAAGTGGTCTTAACCTGTGTTTCTTGTGCTAGAACAATGCTTCTTATATATATATATATATTATTTCCTTCAATACTATGAAAAATTCAACAATGTCAGGAAATTTATCTTAAAATCTAACCACAATTAAGACAAAATGTGACCACGCATAAAAAAACAACAAAAAGTTGCGCGCACATATTTTACGTGATTACTTGAAATAGGTCAGTTTGGTAAATTTATACAATATTTTTTATAGTTTCTTCATAATTATTCTCTATAATTCAAAACTTATGATCATAAACAAATCGATATTTTCCAGTCTTCCTAGAACGATCCCCCCCCCCAAAGAATTGTTAGATACGTTTTGTCTATGCGCCTGAAGAGTCTCTAGCAAATTTGTCTGTGTGTGAAAAATGAAATAATTGATTTTCCTTATATATTAACTATTTTATATTTTGTTTCATTTCAAATAGATAGTAGATCTGGAGTTGACCCACAGTGAACATAATAAACAATGTCCAATTAATTTCTCCATGGGAAGAGAATTGTTGCTTTGGGTGTGTGGAATGCCACACCTTTCGATGTTCAAAGTGGACTCCATCTTCTTGACCGATGGATTCCTCTCAGTAGCCGCTGAAATGGCGGAAAGCTGTCAGGTACGACATCTGTAACTATACGAAGTTCACGATATCTGTAAAAATACATTTGATGTCTGACTATTTGCCTCCGGATCGAGTGAAAATGAGTTATTTTTTTTGTTCAATTTTTTTTTTTTTTTTTTTACAAAAACCGATAAGTCCATTTTTGAAGATTTTGAAGTACAATCTCTGTCATAAAGTACAAAATAATACCTTTTAAATGATATATTGGTCACTTCATATACATGTATATTTTTTAAGTTATGGTCAAAAGAAGCAAAGATTTTCTGATTATTCTCTTAATATTTCTTGACCTTTAATCGCAAATATCTCCATTTGGCAAATATGGACTTATCGGTTTTTGCAAACAAACTCTTCATATATAATACAATATATATTTATGTTTCCCGGACAACTTTAGAGAAATCTGTATGACTGAACTCAGGGTGCAGGTTAAGGTAGTCACTGATGTAGTGGTCCAGTATCTACTGTTCGTCTTTTCATGACCTTCTGAAATAGAGCGAACTGAATTGTACCGGCTTTATCTTTATTAGTATCATTATCTGGATTATGGTACTGCAAGCATGTTGCCTCTTACATGTATAGAAATTCACATAGTTTGCACAAAGTGGTCTTAACCTGTGTTTCTTGTGCTAGAACAATGCTTCTTACATATATATTATTTCCTTCAATACTATGAAAAATTCAACAATGTCAGGAAATTTATCTTAAAATCTAACCACAATTAAGACAAAATGTGACCACGCATAAAAAACAGCAAAAAGTTGCGCGCACATATTTCACGTGATTACTTGAAATAGGTCAGTTTGGTAAATTTATTAAATATTTTTAATAGTTTCTTCATAATTATGCTCTATAATTCAAAACTTATGATCATAAACAAATCGATATTTTCCAGTCTTCCTAGAACGATCCCCCCCCCCCAAAAAAAAAGAATGGTTAGATACGTTTTGTCTATGCGCCTGAAGAGTCTGTAGCAAATTTGTCTGTGTGTGAAAAATGAAATAATTGATTTTCCTTATATATCAACTATTTTATATTTTGTTTCATTTCAAATAGATTGAAAATCTGGAGTTGACCCACAGTGAACATAATAAACAATGTCCAATTAATCTCTCCATGGGAAGAGAATTGGGGCTTTGGGTGTGTGGAATGCCCCAACTTTCGATGTTCAAAGTGGGCTCCATCTTCTTGACCGATGGATTCCTCTCAGTAGCCGCCGAAATGGCGGAAAGCTGTCAGGTACGACATCTGTAACTATACGAAGTTCACGATATCAGTAAAAATACATTTGATGTCTGACTATTTGCCTCCGGATCGAGTGAAAATGAGCTATTTTTTTGTTCAATTTTTTTTTTTTTTGCAAAAACCGATAAGACCATTTTTGAAGATTTTGAAGTACAATCTCTGTCATATAGTACAAAATAATACCTTTTAAATGATAAATTGGTCACTACTTATACATGTATATTTTTTAAAGTTATGGTCAAAAGAAGCAAAAATTTTCTTATTATTCCCTTAATTTTTCTTGACCTTTAATCGCAAATATCTCCATTTGGCAAATATAGACTTATCGGTTTTTGCAAACAAACTCTTCATATATAATACAATATATATTTATGTTTCCCGGACAACTTTAGAGAAATCTGGATGACTGAACTCAGGGTGCAGGTTAAGGTAGTCACTAATGTAGTGGTCCAGTATCTACTGTTCGTCTTTTCATGACCTTCTGAAATAGAGCGAACTGAATTGTACCGGCTTTATCTCTATTAGTATCATTATCTTGATTATGGTACTGCAAGCATGTTGCCCCTTACATGTATAGAAATTCACATAGTTTGCACAAAGTGGTCTTAACCTGTGTTTCTTGTGCTAGAACAATGCTTCTTATATATATATATATTATTTCCTTCAATACTATGAAAAATTCAACAATGTCAGGAAATTTATCTTAAAATCTAACCACAATTAAGACAAAATGTGACCACGCATAAAAAAACAACAAAAAGTTGCGCGCACATATTTTACGTGATTACTTGAAATAGGTCAGTTTGGTAAATTTATACAATATTTTTTATAGTAAGAAGTAAAGATTTTCTGATTATTCTCTTAATATTTCTTGATTATGGTACTGCAAGCATGTTGCCTCTTACATGTATAGAAATTCACATAGTTTGCACAAAGTGGTCTTAACCTGTGCTTCTTGGGCTAGAACAATGCTTCTTATATATATATAATTCCTTCCATACTATGAAAATTTCAACAATGTCAGGAAATTTATCTTAAAATCTAACCACAATTAAGACAAAATGTGACCACGCATAAAAAACAACAAAAAGTTGCGCGCACATATTTCACGTGATTACTTGAAATAGGTCAGTTTGGTAAATTTATTAAATATTTTTAATAGTTTCTTCATAATTATGCTCTATAATTCAAAACTTATGATCATAAACAAATCGATATTTTCCAGTCTTCCTAGAACGATCCCCCCCCCCAAAAAAAAAGAATGGTTAGATACGTTTTGTCTATGCGCCTGAAGAGTCTGTAGCAAATTTGTCTGTGTGTGAAAAATGAAATAATTGATTTTCCTTATATATCAACTATTTTATATTTTGTTTCATTTCAAATAGATTGAAAATCTGGAGTTGACCCACAGTGAACATAATAAACAATGTCCAATTAATCTCTCCATGGGAAGAGAATTGGGGCTTTGGGTGTGTGGAATGCCCCAACTTTCGATGTTCAAAGTGGGCTCCAACTTCTTGACCGATGGATTCCTCTCAGTAGCCGCCGAAATGGCGGAAAGCTGTCAGGTACGACATCTGTAACTATACGAAGTTCACGATATCAGTAAAAATACATTTGATGTCTGACTATTTGCCTCCGGATCGAGTGAAAATGAGCTATTTTTTTGTTCAATTTTTTTTTTTTTTGCAAAAACCGATAAGACCATTTTTGAAGATTTTGAAGTACAATCTCTGTCATATAGTACAAAATAATACCTTTTAAATGATAAATTGGTCACTACTTATACATGTATATTTTTTAAAGTTATGGTCAAAAGAAGCAAAAATTTTCTTATTATTCCCTTAATTTTTCTTGACCTTTAATCGCAAATATCTCCATTTGGCAAATATAGACTTATCGGTTTTTGCAAACAAACTCTTCATATATAATACAATATATATTTATGTTTCCCGGACAACTTTAGAGAAATCTGGATGACTGAACTCAGGGTGCAGGTTAAGGTAGTCACTAATGTAGTGGTCCAGTATCTACTGTTCGTCTTTTCATGACCTTCTGAAATAGAGCGAACTGAATTGTACCGGCTTTATCTCTATTAGTATCATTATCTTGATTATGGTACTGCAAGCATGTTGCCCCTTACATGTATAGAAATTCACATAGTTTGCACAAAGTGGTCTTAACCTGTGTTTCTTGTGCTAGAACAATGCTTCTTATATATATATATATTATTTCCTTCAATACTATGAAAAATTCAACAATGTCAGGAAATTTATCTTAAAATCTAACCACAATTAAGACAAAATGTGACCACGCATAAAAAAACAACAAAAAGTTGCGCGCACATATTTTACGTGATTACTTGAAATAGGTCAGTTTGGTAAATTTATACAATATTTTTTATAGTAAGAAGTAAAGATTTTCTGATTATTCTCTTAATATTTCTTGATTATGGTACTGCAAGCATGTTGCCTCTTACATGTATAGAAATTCACATAGTTTGCACAAAGTGGTCTTAACCTGTGCTTCTTGGGCTAGAACAATGCTTCTTATATATATATAATTCCTTCCATACTATGAAAATTTCAACAATGTCAGGAAATTTATCTTAAAATCTAACCACAATTAAGACAAAATGTGACCACGCATAAAAAACAACAAAAAGTTGCGCGCACATATTTCACGTGATTACTTGAAATAGGTCAGTTTGGTAAATTTATTAAATATTTTTAATAGTTTCTTCATAATTATGCTCTATAATTCAAAACTTATGATCATAAACAAATCGATATTTTCCAGTCTTCCTAGAACGATCCCCCCCCCAAAAAAAAAAGAATGGTTAGATACGTTTTGTCTATGCGCCTGAAGAGTCTGTAGCAAATTTGTCTGTGTGTGAAAAATGAAATAATTGATTTTCCTTATATATCAACTATTTTATATTTTGTTTCATTTCAAATAGATTGAAAATCTGGAGTTGACCCACAGTGAACATAATAAACAATGTCCAATTAATCTCTCCATGGGAAGAGAATTGGGGCTTTGGGTGTGTGGAATGCCCCAACTTTCGATGTTCAAAGTGGGCTCCAACTTCTTGACCGATGGATTCCTCTCAGTAGCCGCCGAAATGGCGGAAAGCTGTCAGGTACGACATCTGTAACTATACGAAGTTCACGATATCAGTAAAAATACATTTGATGTCTGACTATTTGCCTCCGGATCGAGTGAAAATGAGCTATTTTTTTGTTCAATTTTTTTTTTTTTGCAAAAACCGATAAGTCCATTTTTGAAGATTTTGAAGTACAATCTCTGTCATAAAGTACAAAATAATACCTTTTAAGTGATATATTGGTCACTTCATATACATGTATATTTTTTAAGTTATGGTCAAAAGAAGCAAAGATTTTCTGATTATTCTCTTAATATTTCTTGACCTTTAATCGCAAATATCTCCATTTGGCAAATATAGACTTATCGGTTTTTGCAAACAAACTCTTCATATATAATGCAATATATATTTATGTTTCCCGGACAACTTTAGAGAAATCTGCATGACTGAACTCAGGGTGCAGGTTAAGGTAGTCACTAATGTAGTGGTCCAGTATCTACTGCTCGTCTTTTCATGACCTTCTGAAATAGAACGAACTGAATTGTACCGGCTTTATCTCTATTAGTATCATTATCTTGATTATGGTACTGCAAGCATGTTGCCCCTTACATGTATAGAAATTCACATAGTTTGCACAAAGTGGTCTTAACCTGTGTTTCTTGTGCTAGAACAATGCTTCTTATATATATATATTATTTCCTTCAATACTATGAAAAATTCAACAATGTCAGGAAATTTATCTTAAAATCTAACCACAATTAAGACAAAATGTGACCACGCATAAAAAAACAACAAAAAGTTGCGCGCACATATTTTACGTGATTACTTGAAATAGGTCAGTTTGGTAAATTTATACAATATTTTTTATAGTAAGAAGCAAAGATTTTCTGATTATTCTCTTAATATTTCTTGATTATGGTACTGCAAGCATGTTGCCTCTTACATGTATAGAAATTCACATAGTTTGCACAAAGTGGTCTTAACCTGTGTTTCTTGGGCTAGAACAATGCTTCTTATATATACATATTTCCTTCCATACTATGAAAATTTCAACAATGTCAGGAAATTTATCTTAAAATCTAACCACAATTAAGACAAAATGTGACCACGCATAAAAAACAACAAAAAGTTGCGCGCACATATTTTACGTGATTACTTGAAATAGGTCAGTTTGGTAAATTTATTCAATATTTTTAATAGTTTCTTCATAATTATTCTCTATAATTCAAAACTTATGATCATAAACAAATCGATATTTTCCAGTCTTCCTAGAACGATCCCCCCAAAAAAAAGAATTGTTAGATACGTTTTGTCTATGCGCCTGAAGAGTCTGTAGCAAATTTGTCTGTGTGTGAAAAATGAAATAATTGATTTTCCTTATATATCAACTATTTTATATTTTGTTTCATTTCAAATAGATAGTAGATCTGGAGTTGACCCACAGTGAACATAATAAACTATGTCCAATTAATTTCTCCATGGGAAGAGAATTGGGGCTTTGGGTGGGTGGAATGCCACACCTTTCGATGTTCAAAGTGGACTCCATCTTCTTGACCGATGGATTCCTCTCAGTAGCCGCTGAAATGGCGGAAAGCTGTCAGGTACGACATCTGTAACTATACGAAGTTCACGATATCAGTAAAAATACATTTGATGTCTGACTATTTGCCTCCGGATCGAGTGAAAATGAGTTATTTTTTTGTTCAATTTTTTTTTTTTTTTTTTTTTTGCAAAAACCGATAAGACCATTTTTGAAGATTTTGAAGTACAATCTCTGTCATATAGTACAAAATAATACCTTTTAAATGATAAATTGGTCACTACTTATACATGTATATTTTTTAAAGTTATGGTCAAAAGAAGCAAAAATTTTCTTATTATTCCCTTAATTTTTCTTGACCTTTAATCGCAAATATCTCCATTTGGCAAATATGGAATTATCGGTTTTTGCAAACAAACTCTTCATATATAATACAATATATATTTATGTTTCCCGGACAACTTTAGAGAAATCTGGATGACTGAACTCAGGGTGCAGGTTAAGGTAGTCACTAATGTAGTGGTCTAGTATCTACTGTTCGTCTTTTCATGACCTTCTGAAATAGAGCGAACTGAATTGTACCGGCTTTATCTCTATTAGTATCGTTATCTTGATTATGGTACTGCAAGCATGTTGCCCCTTACATGTATAGAAATTCACATAGTTTGCACAAAGTGGTCTTAACCTGTGTTTCTTGTGCTAGAACAATGCTTCTTATATATATATATATATTATTTCCTTCAATACTATGAAAAATTCAACAATGTCAGGAAATTTATCTTAAAATCTAACCACAATTAAGACAAAATGTGACCACGCATAAAAAAACAACAAAAAGTTGCGCGCACATATTTTACGTGATTACTTGAAATAGGTCAGTTTGGTAAATTTATACAATATTTTTTATAGTTTCTTCATAATTATTCTCTATAATTCAAAACTTATGATCATAAACAAATCGATATTTTCCAGTCTTCCTAGAACGATCCCCCCCCCCAAAGAATTGTTAGATACGTTTTGTCTATGCGCCTGAAGAGTCTCTAGCAAATTTGTCTGTGTGTGAAAAATGAAATAATTGATTTTCCTTATATATTAACTATTTTATATTTTGTTTCATTTCAAATAGTAGATCTGGAGTTGACCCACAGTGAACATAATAAACTATGTCCAATTAATTTCTCCATGGGAAGAGAATTGGGGCTTTGGGTGGGTGGAATGCCACACCTTTCGATGTTCAAAGTGGACTCCATCTTCTTGACCGATGGATTCCTCTCAGTAGCCGCTGAAATGGCGGAAAGCTGTCAGGTACCACATCTGTAACTATACGAAGTTCACGATATCTGTAAAAATACATTTGATGTCTGACTATTTGCCTCCGGATTGAGTGAAAATGAGTTATTTTTTTTGTTCAATTTTTTTTTTTTTTTTTTTACAAAAACCGATAAGTCCATTTTTGAAGATTTTGAAGTACAATCTCTGTCATAAAGTACAAAATAATACCTTTTAAATGATATATTGGTCACTTCATATACATGTATATTTTTTAAGTTATGGTCAAAAGAAGCAAAGATTTTCTGATTATTCTCTTAATATTTCTTGACCTTTAATCGCAAATATCTCCATTTGGCAAATATGGACTTATCGGTTTTTGCAAACAAACTCTTCATATATAATGCAATATATATTTATGTTTCCCGGACAACTTTAGAGAAATCTGTATGACTGAACTCAGGGTGCAGGTTAAGGTAGTCACTGATGTAGTGGTCCAGTATCTACTGTTCGTCTTTTCATGACCTTCTGAAATAGAGCGAACTGAATTGTACCGGCTTTATCTTTATTAGTATCATTATCTGGATTATGGTACTGCAAGCATGTTGCCTCTTACATGTATAGAAATTCACATAGTTTGCACAAAGTGGTCTTAACCTGTGTTTCTTGTGCTAGAACAATGCTTCTTATATATATATTATTTCCTTCAATACTATGAAAAATTCAACAATGTCAGGAAATTTATCTTAAAATCTAACCACAATTAAGACAAAATGTGACCACGCATAAAAAACAGCAAAAAGTTGCGCGCACATATTTCACGTGATTACTTGAAGTAGGTCAGTTTGGTAAATTTATACAATATTTTTGATAGTTTCTTCATAATTATTCTCTATAATTCAAAACTTATGATCATAAACAAATCGATATTTTCCAGTCTTCCTAGAACGATCCCCCCCCCCCAAAGAATTGTTAGATACGTTTTGTCTATGCGCCTGAAGAGTCTCTAGCAAATTTGTCTGTGTGTGAAAAATGAAATAATTGATTTTCCTTATATATTAACTATTTTATGTTTTGTTTCATTTCAAATAGATTGTAGATCTGGAGTTGACCCACAGTGAACATAATAAACTATGTCCAATTAATTTCTCCATGGGAAGAGAATTCGGGCTTTGGGTGTGTGGAATGCCACGCCTTTCGATGTTCAAAGTGGACTCCATCTTCTTGACCGATGGATTCCTCTCAGTAGCCGCCGAAATGGTGGAAAGCTGTCAGGTACGACATCTGTAACTATACGAAGTTCACGATATCAGTAAAAATACATTTGATGTCTGACTATTTGCCTCCGGATCGAGTGAAAATGAGTTATTTTTTTTTTTTGTTCAATTTTTTTTTTTTTTTTTACAAAAAACGATAAGTCCATTTTTGAAGATTTTGAAGTACAATCTCTGTCATAAAGTACAAAATAATACCTTTTAAGTGATATATTGGTCACTTCATATACATGTATATTTTTTAAGTTATGGTCAAAAGAAGCAAAGATTTTCTGATTATTCTCTTAATATTTCTGGACCTTTAATCGCAAATATCTCCATTTGGCAAATATGGACTTATCGGTTTTTGCAAACAAACTCTTCATATATAATACAATATATATTTATGTTTCCCGGACAACTTTAGAGAAATCTGTATGACTGAACTCAGGGTGCAGGTTAAGGTAGTCACTAATGTAGTGGTCCAGTATCTACTGTTCGTCTTTTCATGACCTTCTGAAATAGAGCGAACTGAATTGTACCGGCTTTATCTTTATTAGTATCATTATCTGGATTATGTTACTGCAAGCATGTTGCCTCTTACATGTATAGAAATTCACATAGTTTGCACAAAGTGGTCTTAACCTGTGTTTCTTGTGCTAGAACAATACTTCTTATATATACATTATTTCCTTCAATACTATGAAAAAATCAACAATGTCAGGAAATTTATCTTAAAATCTAACCACAATTAAGACAAAATGTGACCACGCATAAAAAACAGCAAAAAGTTGCGCGCACATATTTCACGAGATTACTTGAAATAGGTCAGTTTGGTAAATGTATACAATATTTTTAATAGTTTCTTTATAATTATTCTCTATAATTCAAAACTTATGATCATAAACAAATTGATATTTTTCAGTCTTCCTAGAACGATCCCCCCCCCAAAGAATTGTTAGATACGTTTTGTCTATGCGCCTAAAGAGTCTCTAGCAAATTTGTCTGTGTGTGAAAAATGAAATAATTGATTTTCCTTATATATTAACTATTTTATATTTTGTTTCATTTCAAATAGATTGTATATCTGGAGTTGACCCACAGTGAACATAATAAACTATGTCCAATTAATTTCTCCATGGGAAGAGAATTGGGGCTTTGGGTGTGTGGAATGCCACGCCTTTCGATGTTCAAAGTGGACTCCATCTTCTTGACCGATGGATTCCTCTCAGTAGCCGCCGAAATGGTGGAAAGCTGTCAGGTACGACATCTGTAACTATACGAAGTTCACGATATCAGTAAAAATACATTTGATGTCTGACTATTTGCCTCCGGATCGAGTGAAAATGAGTTATTGTCCCCGCCGAACGAGTTCGAGCAGGGGACTATGAAACGGGCTCCGTACGTGTGTGTGTCCGTGTGTCCGTCCGTCCGTGCGTCCGTCCGTGTGTCCGTCCGTGCGTCCGTGTGTGCGTCCGTGTGTGATCAAAATCTTCAATTTGCTACTTCTCTGTCATTTATGAGCCAATTTTGATTCTGTTTGCTTTATATGATAGCACTACATGGGAGCTTTAAAACTTCTACACAGAATTTCAGTCGTGACCTTTGACCTTGACCTTTGACCTATATTGTACATTTTGCTACAAAATGCTACTCCTTCGCCATTTCTAACCCAATTTTGATTCCGTTTGCTTTATATGATGGCACTAGGTGAGGGCTTCAAAACTTCTACACAGAATTTTGACCTTTGACTTCTTTGACCTTTGACCTTGATTTTTGACCTATATTGTACATTTTGCTACAAAATGCTACTCCTTCGCCATTTCTAACCCGATTTCGATTCAGTTTGCTTTATGTGATGGCACTAGGTGAGGGCTTCAAAACTTCTACACAGAATTTTGACCTTTGCCTTCTTTGACCTTTGACCTTGATTTTTGACCTATATTGTACATTTTGCTACAACATGCTACTCCTTCGCCATTTCTAACCCGATTTCGATTCCGTTTGCTTTATGTGATGGCACTAGGTGAGGGCTTCAAAACTCCTACACAGAATTTTGACCTTTGCCTTCTTTGACCTTTGACCTTGATTTTTGACCTATATTGTACATTTTGCTACAACATGCTACTCCTTCGCCATTTCTAACCCGATTTCGATTCCGTTTGCTTTATGTGATGGCACTAGGTGAGGGCTTCAAAACTCCTACACAGAATTTTGACCTTTGCCTTCTTTGACCTTTGACCTTGATTTTTGACCTATATTGTACAATTTGCTACAAAATGCTACTCCTTCGCCATTTCTAACCCGATTTCGATTCCGTTTGCTTTATGTGATGGCACTAGGTGAGGGCTTCAAAACTCCTACACAGAATTTTGACCTTTGCCTTCTTTGACCTTTGACCTTGATTTTTGACCTGTATTGTACATTGGCTACAAAATGCTACTCCTTCGCCGTTTCTAACCCGATTTTGATTCCGTTTGCTTTATGTGATGGCACTAGGTGAGGGCTTCAAAACTTTACACAGAATTTTGACCTTTGCCTTCTTTGACCTTTGACCTTGATTTTTGACCTGTATTGTACATTGGCTATAAAATGCTACTCCTTCGCCATTTCTAACCCGATTTTGATTCCGTTTGCTTTATGTGATGGCACTAGGTGAGGGCTTCAAAACTTTTACACAGAATTTTGACCTTTGACTTCTTTGACCTTTGACCTTGATTTTTTACCTATATTGCACATTTTGCTACAAAATGCTACTTCCGGCGGGGACATATATTACGCACCGCGTAATTTCTACTTTTCCTTGTTTTTTTTTTTTGTTCAATTTTTTTTTTTTTTTACAAAAACCGATAAGTCCATTTTTGAAGATTTTGAAGTACAATCTCTGTCATAAAGTACAAAATAATACCTTTTAAATGATATATTGGTCACTACATATACATGTATATTTTTCAAGTTATGGTCAAAAGAAGCAAAGATTTTCTGATTATTCTCTTAATTTTTCTTGACCTTTAATCGCAAATATCTCCATTTGGCAAATATGGAATTATCGGCTTTTGCAAACAAACTCTTCATATATAATACAATATATATTTATGTTTCCCGGACAACTTTAGAGAAATCTGCATGACTGAACTCAGGGTGCAGGTTAAGGTAGTCACTAATGTAGTGGTCCAGTATCTACTGTTCGTCTTTTCATGACCTTCTGAAATAGAGCGAACTGAATTGTACTGGCTTTATCTTTATTAGTATCATTATCTGGATTATGGTACTGCAAGCATGTTGCCTCTTACATGTATAGAAATTCACATAGTTTGCACAAAGTGGTCTTAACCTGTGTTTCTTGTGCTAGAACAATGCTTCTTATATATATATATATATATATATATATATATTCCTTCCTTACTATGAAAATTTCAACAATGTCAGGAAATATATCTTAAAATCTAACCACAATTAAGACAAAATGTGACCACGCAAAAAAAAAAAAAAAAAAGTTGCGCGCACATATTTTACGTGATTACTTGAAATAGGTCAGTTTGGTAAATTTATTCAATATTTTCAATAGTTTCTTCATAATTATTCTCTATAATTCAAAACTTATGATCATAAACAAATCGATATTTTCCAGTCTTCCTAGAACGATCCCCCCCCCCAATAATTGTTAGATACGTTTTGTCTATGCGCCTGAAGAGTCTCCAGCAAATTTGTCTGTGTGTGAAAAATGAAATAATTGATTTTCCTTATATAATAACTATTTTATATTTTGTTTCATTTCAAATAGATTGAAGATCTGGAGTTGACCCACAGTGAACATAATAAACAATGTCCAATTAATTTCTCCATGGGAAGAGAATTGGGGCTTTGGGTGTGTGGAATGCCCCAACTTTCGATGTTCGAAGTGGACTCCCTCTTCTTGACCGATGGATTCCTCTCAGTAGCCGCCGAAATGGCGGAAAGCTGTCAGGTACGACATCTGTAACTATACGAAGTTCACGATATCAGTAAAAATACCTTTGATGTCTGACTATTTGCCTCCGGACCGAGTGAAAATGAGTTATTTTTTTGTTCAATTTTTTTTTTCTCCAAAAACCGATAAGTCCATTTTTGAAGATTTTGAAGTACAATCTCTGTCATAAAGTACAAAATAATACCTTTTAAATGATATATTGGTCACTACATATACATGTATATTTTTTTAAGTTATGGTCAAAAGAAGCAAAAAATTTTCTGATTATTTTCTTAATTTTTCTTGACCTTTAATCGCAAATATCTCCATTTGGCAAATATTGAATTATCGGTTTTTGCAAACAAACTCTTCATATATAATACAATATATATTTATGTTTCCCGGACAACTTTAGAGAAATCTGCATGACTAAACTCAGGGTGCAGGTTAAGGTAGTCACTAATGTAGTGGTCCAGTATCTACTGTTCGTCTTTTCATGACCTTCTGAAATAGAGCGAACTGAATTGTACCGGCTTTATCTTTATTAGTATCATTATCTTGATTATGGTACTGCAAGCATGTTGCCTCTTACATGTATAGAAATTCACATAGTTTGCACAAAGTGGTCTTAACCTGTGTTTCTTGGGCTAGAACAATGCTTCTTATATATATATTATTTCCTTCAATACTATGAAAATTTCAACAATGTCAGGAAATTTATCTTAAAATCTAACCACAATTAAGACATGTGCTTGTTTTTCTTCTATGGGACTTTGAAGAATATGACTTATCTGCCGTCCTGTACCAAAATGATAGCGTTACAGGATCAAGACCATGATTGGCAACAAAATCTGCAATGACAAACTTAAATCCCCATAATTCTTTCAAAATCCACGTTATTTTCTCCAAATTTGCAAGAATTGCAGGAAAGGGTATCCAAAACGAGAAAAAGGTTTTAAAGTTAGGGTTTGCACTTTCATTCTTGAGCAAGCAGCGCCCTCACGCGGCAGAAAACACCGAAATCTCTCAAATCCTTCTCATCGACGTTTTCTGTTAGGGGTGAGCAAAAGGACAAGGTTCGTAATACTTATGCTGTACATTCAAAACCCATGTCAATTTCACGAAACTTTACCAAATTGTAGATAGAGGCTTACTTATTCCAGAAAAACAATCAAAAGTTGGGGTTCATGTGCTCGTGTTTGTGCTACCAGCGCCCCTATGCGACATATATCATCGTAAGCCCCCAAATCTGGTCAGGAACCTATGCAGGGATGCTCTGACAGGGTGGGTTCATAAAACTTATGCTGTACATTCAAAACCCATGTCATTTTCACCAAACTGCACCAAATTGTAGAAAAATGCTTACTTATTCCAGAAAAACTATGAAAATTTGGGGTTCATGTGCTCGTTTTTGTGCTAGCAGCGCCCCCATGCGACATATACTATAGTACGACCCAAAAATCTGGTCAGGAACCTACGCATGGACGCCCTGTCAGGGTGGGTTCATAAATCTCATGCTGTACATTCAAACCCATGTCATTTTCACCAAACTGCACCAAATTGTAGAAAAAGGCTTACTAATTCCAGAAAAATTGTGAAAAGTGGTGGTTCATGTGCTCGTTTTTGTGCTAGCAGCGCTCCCATGCGACATATACTATAGTAAGACCCCAAAATCTAGTTAAGACCCTATCTATAGGGTCGCCCTAACAGGATGGGCTCATAAATCTCATGCTGTACATTCAAAACCCATGTCATTTCCACGAAACTTTAAGAAATTGTAGAAGAAGGCTTACTAATTCCAGAAAAAAAAAAATATGAAAAGTGGGGGTTCATGTGCTCGCTTTTGTGCTAGCAGCCCCCCAATGCGACATATACCAACGTAAGAGCCCAAAATATGGTCATGAACCAAAAATGAATGCAGGGATATACCCTGCTAGGATTCATGAATCTCATGCGGTTCACTCGAAACCCCATTTTCTTTTAAAAAAAAAACAACAAAAAACTAAATACAAACAAACAACAAAAAAAAAAAAAAAAAAAAACGTGTCACAATTGCAGTGATATGGTGAAAAATATTCAGAAAGAAAGATCCATGTGCGTTTTTGTTATATTTCCCTTACACAGCCATGATGATATTATGTCGATGAAAGCGTGGAAAACTCCATATTATTGACATGCACGCTTGTTTGTTTTACCCACTTGCTGTAACCATGTACAGAAAGTGATAATGGAGGAAGAATAATAACTATAAGGAAATGGGAGTTTTGGCATTAGTCTGACGGTCCTCCAAAGGAAAAACAAATCTTAATACAATGACGTTGATTGTAGATTGCATGTGTTGGTTGTTGCAGTGGTTGGTAAAGTGCGTGTTGTAAGCTATGGAGATGTACCTTGCCCCCCCCCCCCAAAAAAAAAAAAATAAAAAATAATAATAATAATAATAATAATTCTTTGATTCTCCTTTTGTTACGCCAGATTTGGTAATAAAAAAAAATAATATATGAATGGTGAAAGTGATGAATAGTCTTGTTTGATAACACTTTCATGACCTTGTATTTTGTAACCAAAAAAAAAAAAAAAAAAACATTTTGTATTACTAGTAATGACAAGTTTACATCTAATTTAGATTAATTTTTAACAGAGATACTCAGATTGTTTTAGCTGCTAGACCTAAAGATGAAATGTGTGTCATATGCTTGTTTTGTTGTTGCTGTTGTTGTTGTTGTTTTTAACACCTAGTCCAATAGAGTAGTGAGCCTTAGACCCCGACTAGGGCCTATAAGCCCTTGGTACCTTAGCACTCGACTTTACCATGTTGATGACCGCATAATGAACTTCATGTCACAAAACAGATCTATGGATTGAAAATGGAAATAGCTCTGTTCCACTTCCAAACTTCGCGATTCCGTCAATCAGTGCTGTGCTACAATGACCATGTATATGCGGCTCGGACCGCTGAAGTTTGCGTAGTATGTACAGATTGTAACGTGTACAGTCGGCACGCGAGCCGAGCGAGGCCGGCCAACGCGGCTGCCCGGCGCGGCCGCGGTGGGGAGCTGTCGGGTATCTGTACGTGCACGTACCACACTCTAGCTCGATCTACTAGCAGCTGCTCAGCTCAGCTATCTCAGCTCATCACTCGTGCGTGCGCTTCTACGCTCTTTGTTACGTCACTGACACCTGCGCAGCTAGGATGCGCACAAACTCAACTGAGGAACGTCCTTAATGCCAACTTTTAAAGCAGGAGCATCAGCTATTCTAAAGTTATTAGAGTTGAAACTGAAGAGTAAGGTCATTTGTTTAAGAAATGAAAAAGAGATTCTACACATTCATCACACTCCTCTACCAAAAGGTGATCAAGAGAAAAAGAAAAATCGCCAAAAACTGTAAAAAAAAAAAAAAAAAAAAAAAATGTGCAGCTACGTTTCATTTTGCCTACACAAATTTTCGCCATCGAGGTAAAAAATTAGAAATTACACAAGCAACACAATTTATGCAGAGGCGACAATATTTGCCATTAACTCCTGCTCAAATGGTTGCCCCGAGCCGGGGCGACAATATGTACCGTAAAAGCCATTCACACTCCCTGAATATTCAGTTTTTGTAGTTGGGATTGAACATGTTCCATTTATTCTCCTGAAAGTGTACACTACATCGTTGAATATCTGTTTAAAAAACGCAAAAGCTCCACACCCTCCCCTTTGTTCAAGGTCCGTAAACTTAATACACAATGAAAACACACACGCGAAAAAAAAAAAAGGAGATTGCAGATACCACAATTTAGCCATTCGTAGTGTCCTTGAATATTGTTTTTGTCTTTTTATTGACAAATTTCCAAATATTTCCCCGGAAGTGTTCACCATATTGTTGAATCTTTCCACATCCGTAAACTGAGTTATTATACAGACGCGGAAAACGATGTTAAAAAATATACCACATTTTTCATTCACGTTGCCGTAAATGCGCATTTACCTTACTTCTCGTTTGACAATATTTAAAGCCCCCCCCCCACAAAAACAAAATATCAGTTTAAGAAGTGCAAAAGCTCCACATCCTCTCCTTTTGTCCACTTCCCATAGACTTATAGAACAAAATTAAGACACCCACGAGGATTGCAGATACCACTAAGCCATGTCTGGAATATTTTTTTCCTACTTTTTAATTACAACTTTCCAGATATTCTCCCAAATAGTGCAACTGATCAATGAATATCAGTGCTAAAAATGCTAAATCCCTCTAGTCCGGGAGGGCGTCTCTCCCGCCCCCCCCCCCCCCCCCAGCTTGGTCTCTTCGCTCCCTATAAAACTTGAGTGTTCCCTACAAAATATTGAATATATTCTCACCCTCACCCCCCCCCCCAAAAAAAAAAAAACTGTTACAAAAAATGATCTTGTACATACATAATGTGGATGTGCGTGGGTGTGTGTGTGTGTGTGTGTGTGCACGTGTGTGTGTACGCGTGTGTGTGTAATTATTTGAACAAATATTGTGATCGTCTCTTTTTGCCGCCATGCCCCCCTGGTCTGAGGACCTGTCTACGCCGTTGCGGGCCTCTGGTGCTCTGAAACGTTTTATTTGGTGACCCCCGCCAGATGTTACTGTGCAAAATGACTGGGTGTTTACGTGCATGATATTGTGTATCAAACATGGATACATTACCATAAAAATTTGCCAGCTGCGCGATCGCCTCGCAATCGTTTGATTACCATGATCATCGCCAACGGAAAGCAGGAGACCTCTCCGTTAGTCTACTCGGATTTTTTTTTTTGTTTTTGCAATATTCCATCCAGAAGTCTATACTATAGTATTATATTTCTTTTTCCTAAAATTGTGTTATAACAACTTGGCTGCGAGTTTTAGTCAGACTCGTAGTTATTTGTTTGTACTCTCTAAAAAAAAAAAAATAAAAAAAAATCGAGTGAAAATTTTCACTCTCGAAGGAGTGAATACAAAAAAGAGTGAATTTAATGTGAAATTGGAGTAAATGAGTGAAAATGCTAATTTTCACTCATTTTGGAGTGCCCTCAGGAATCACTCGAAGATTTTGGAGTGATCCCAGAGGTCACTCTAAAACGACTGATTATGAACATTTTCACTCAAAATTCATTCCAATTTCACTCTAAATTCACACTTTTTTGAGGAGTGAATATTTTCACCCGATTTTTGTTAGAGAGTATGTTTGTTTGTTTTTTCAAAGCCCGAATATGTAAATAAAACCATATTTTCATGTGCTTGTTTTCCTACTACGGGACTGAAGAGTTATTATGACTAATCTGTTGTCCTGTACCAAAATGATAGCGTTACAGGATCAGGAGCATGGCATGATTGGCAACAAAATCTGCAATTACAAACTTAAATACCCATAATTCTTTCAAAATTCACGTTATTTTCTCCAAATTTGCAAGACTTGCAGAAAAGGGTACCCAGAACGAGAAAAACGTTTGAAAGTTAGGGTTTACACTATAATTCTTGAGCAAGCAGCGCCCTCACGCTGCAGAAAACACCGAAATCTCTCAAATTCTTCTCATCGACGTTTTCTGTTAGGGGTGAGCCAAAGGACAAGGTTCATAAAACTTATGCTGTACATTCAAAACCCATATCATTTTCACGAAACTTGACCAGATTGTAGAAGAAGGCTAATTAATTCAAGAAAACAATAAAAAAAAAGTGGGGGTTCATGTGCTAGTTTTTATGCTAGCAGCGCCACCATGCGACATTTATCGTAACTCCCCCAAATCTTGTCAGGAACTTATGCAGGGATGCCCTGACAGGGTGGGTTCATAAAACTTATGCTGTACATTCAAAACCCATGTCATTTTCACGAAACTAGACCAAATCGTAGACGAAGGCTTACTTATTCCAGAAAAAGAATTTAAAAAAAAGGGAGGGGGGTTCATGTGCTACTTTTTTTCCTGGCAGCACCCCCATATGATAGAAGTCATCCTGGACCCCAAAATCTGGTTATAAACCTATCGTAGTTGCCCTAATTAGGTGGGGTTCATGTCATGCTGTACATTCAAAACCCATGTCATTTTACGAAACTTTATCAAATTGAAGAAGAAGAGTTACTTAATGCAGACTAATTGTAAATATGGGGGGCTCATGTGCTCGTTTTAGTGCTAGCAGAGCCTCCTTGCCACAAAAATCATCGCAAGAAACCCAAATCTGGCCAGGAACCAATGCAGAGATATACATCAACCCTAGCTGTTAGGATGCATGAATATCATGCGGTTCACTCAAAACCCCATTTTCAAAAAAAAAAAAAAAAAAAAAAAAAAAAAAAAACGTGTCACAATTGCAGTGATATGGTGAAAAAATATTCAAAAAGGAAGGTCCGTGTGCATTTTTGTTATTATTTCCCTTACACAGCCATAATGATCTAATGTGGACCCAAGCGTGGAAAACTTCACATTGACATGCTTGTTTGCTTGTTTATTTTACCCACTTGCTGTGACCGTGTGCAGAAAGCGATAATGGAGGAAGAAAAATAAACATAAGGAAATTGGAGCTTTGGCATTAGTCTGACGGTCCTCCAAAGGAAAAAACAAATCGTAATATAATAACGTTGATTGTAGATTACATGTGTTGGATGACTACTGTTGCAATGGTTGGTAAAGTGCGTGTTGTAAACTATAACAATATGGAGATAGCTAGATAGCATAACTAGATAGGCATATTATATATATATATATATATATATATATATATATATATATATATATAGTATGGGTTAAGGTTGGGCCCAGCATCAAGGATGATCTTTCCTATACACTGTCTGGTTTAGGCGAATGAGATATCAAAACGCTCACATTTAATCACCTTGTTATAATGAAGGTCACATCCCATCCCATCGTTTTCGTTCTTTTTTCCATACACTATTAATTACGGAAATGATTACAAAGCCTTGGTTTGTGTCTCGCTAGAAGGTCATTTTTGGCGCTACATAGGTGAATGACATCAGTGGATCTCTTTACACCCATTAGTTTCCGTTACCCAATAATCTATATGAACGCAAAGCATGTAATAGCACCAAATTTTATCAAATGAATGACATTCCAAGCGTTTTATTCAGTTATGTTTATGACGCAGTGTAAGCCGCTGCCTTATTTCAGAGTGCTACATAGTGCTGTCTTTTGAACCTTGTCCTTGTTTCTTTTTTCCTTTGGTTTGATGTTGTTTTGTTTTGTTTTTTACCTTAGCGTTGACCCGTTGATGTAACCTGAAACTGACAAAACAGATATTGCAAGCTCCGTTTTAACAGAGCCTTTCTAACTTGGGTTTCTGCGGACTTCCCCGGATCCCTTGCCGCCACCAGAAAATTTTACAACACGTACACGGAAAAAAAGAAAAATGCGGGTGATACGGACAGATACGACTAGATGCGGATACTTGCGTCCACTTGCGAATAATCTTACAAATTGACACGCAATTTGTTCTTTCGACTTGCGTAAACTTCCGAATACCTCTGAACACTTGCGGAGAGATGCCAATATTCACGGAGAGTTGCGAATATTTTCGGATAGTTACAGAGAGTTAAAGATTGTTATGAACAATTGTGGATAATGTAGATTTCTCTGACGATACCTGCTCAGCCAGTGTATTTATGACAGTAAGGTTATCACATAGATTATTGTACTTTCTTATATTGTACACTAAGGAAACAGAAGTCATATTAGGTACAAGTTGTGAAGACTTTTCGTTTTTCTTTAATTTGTTTTACAGCAAAAAAAAAAGAAAGAAAAAGAAAAAATGAAATTTTTGAACTTTGAATTTCATTTGTGCAACTCAAATATGAATACACATCTCAAATGTACAGAATACATTTAAAATATTAATTATACCACAATTAAAGGCAATAAAGATTGTTACGACCAAAATCACTCTGAGAATGATCGCACAAAAGAAACAATCAACTGATGTTCAGGCGGTTTATTAACAGTGATATTGTGGGTACAGACTCGTAATCGGTTTTCACATCAGTACAATAATGATCAACAGAAACAATTATAAATCGGTAGTGGAATCACTTACACGTAGTACAGCCAAATTTGAAAGCAAGTAATCCTTTGACAGTGTCCAGATACGATGTTCGATGCAAAGATGAATGATCCGCGATGGACCAATGAATGATATCTCAGACGTAAATCCAAAGGCGCAGGTTGTGATAATCCTCGGTATTAATCCGGGGTAAAAATCCAGGATATACGTCCACAGCGAAACGTGCAGAATCCACATGTTATGACGACCACGTCCAGTTGATGCGTTGAATGATGATTCACTTTATAATGTCCAGCAAGGAATCCAGTCCGTCACAGCTTTGCCGTAATAATGTCCGTTGACACTAAAATATGGAGTCTATCTCCAATGTAGGCAAATTAATTCTCTACAGGCAAAATGTCTCCCAGGCCTTATCTCCATAAACACAGTTTGTATAGCAGGTCAGCAGGTAACACAGGACTGACTATAACAAGTCGTTTCAGAGCCAGAAGTGACATAACTCTCAGAGCAGAGGTGTTGGGTACTCTGCCTACTGCAGAATTTCTCCTGCTTATATACTATCCATTCACCCCTTTCTAGTACATTCTGTAATTTTCTCCAACCTGGGGCCACATACCTGAACATACTAGCAAGTCCAAATTCCAGGAATCCTGGATGACTCACTGCCTAATATGTGCATAACATCATTGCCAAAATTAACTACCAATCACATTGGGTTACAAGGGCAGTGCCTCACTCAGCCAGCACTTCCTAGAATTTTCTGGAATGGGTTAAATCATTCTAGATTGAGTGAGCTATAATGTATTTCCTGTCACGTGCATACATGTACTGTAGCTACATTGTATACCATGTAGAAAATTCTCCACTGATCTGGTCAGCCTGTATGTACTATATCTATATCATATAGAATGTTCTCCATTAATCTGGTCACCCTGTGTACATACACATTAAACAACCATGCATACAGCCTTGATACATGTACATAACTACTTGTGTGTACATTTGTGACACCATCCCCCATGGGAAAAAGAAAGCCTTGCCGTAGCAAGGGTTTCTTTTACCTTCACAATTTCTCATTGTTATTTACAACGAATGTGAGGTATAATCCAAGTCAAGCAACAATAATCACATACAGCTGTACTATCACATGCCTTTTGAATAGCTGCATTAATTCCATGTTCTCTTTTCATGGATACCATTTACAATGATATTGCTTTTAAATAATCATGTCAAACTGTTTTGCATACATTAATAGATATGCTATGTAAAACATATACACTGTAAGTGATATGCGGTGAAAACTTTTCATCTTTGATACTCTCTTCATGTTACACTCTTGACAAAGCGTCAGCAATTACATTATTTTTGCCTGCCACATGTTTGATTTTGAGAGCATATGGCTGCGTCATCATGCTCCATCTGAACAGTCTATTGTTCTTCATTTTGAACCGGTCTAAAAAGACCAAGGGGTTGTGGTCAGTATAGACCGTGATCTCCCCTTTGCTATTTGTCAAGTACACTTCATATTGCTGGAGGGCAAGGACGAGACTGAGAGCCTCCTTCTCGATAGTTGAGTATTTCTTTTGGTATGCGTTCAACTTTTTGGAAAAGTAGCTAACCGGTCGTTCAGTGCCTTCTTCATCTTCTTGGAACAAAACCGCTCCCACTCCTACATCACTAGCATCGATTGCCACTTTGAATGGCTTTTGGAAGTCAGGAGCTGCCAGAACAGGCTCATTAGCAAGGACTGCTTTTAGTTTCTCGAAGGCCCTTTGACACTCATCAGTCCAGGTGTACTTTGCCTTACCCTTCAGCAGGTTTGTTAGGGGGGTGACTACAGTGCTGAAATTTGGCACAAATTTCCTGTAGAAACCAGCCATGCCCAGGAATCTGAGCAACTCCTTCTTGGATTGGGGGATGGGAAAGCCTAGTATAGCTTCTACCTTAGCTTCTCTTGGCAATACCTGTCCCTGACCGACTACATGCCCGAGATACACCACTTTGGCCTTTGCAAATTCACTCTTTGCCAGATTAATCACCAATCCGGCCTCCTTGAGTCGATCAAAGTTGCCGCAAGTGTGTAATGTGCTCTTCCCACGTGTCACTATACACTAGGATGTCATCAATGTATACTACACAGTTGTCAAGTCCGGCAATGATTTGGTTTGTTAGCCGTTGGAAGGTGGCCAGAGCATTTTTCATGCCGAATGGCATTACTTTGCATTGGAACAAGCCATCTGGTATAGCAAAGGCAGAAATCTCCCTGGCTTTGTCGGTCAAGGGCACTTGCCAGTATCCCTTTAGAAGGTCTATTTTACTGACATATGCAGAATTTCCGACCCTGTCAATGCAGTCTTCTAGTCTGGGAATGGGGAAAGAATCTGTTTTCGTCACGGCGTTTACCTTTCGGTAATCTATACAGAATCTTTGAGACCCATCCGGTTTGGGCACCATGACGATTGGGGAGCTCCAACTGCTTTTACTCGGTTCTATTATGTCATTGTCTAACATGTACTGAACCTCTTCCCGTACTTTTTGCAGTTTGCTCGGGTTTAGTCTGTAAGGGTTTTGCTTGATAGGGTCAGCATCTCCTACATCAACATCATGTGCAGCCAGAGGGGTGCAGCCTGGTTTGTCTTTACAGAATTCTTTGTACTCATGTAACAGACTAGTCACATCTTTCCTCTGATTTTCAGGTAGGTAGTCCAGTGCCTCATCTACTTTCCCTAACATCTCTGAGTTAGACAACCTGGCACTAGAGGGCGCACTTCCATTCTCATCTTGGGCTTCTCCCTCTTCATCTACTACTTCTTCTACCACCTGAGCTACACCTACAGGCTGACTAGCCTTTCTCTCATAGTACTCTTTCAGCATGTTTACATGACACACCCTCTGATCTTTTCGTCTGTCTGGCGTACTGATCACATAGTTCACATCATTGAGTTTCTTTTTGACACAGTATGGGCCACTGAACTTGGCTTTCAGTGGTTCACCTTGTATGGGCAGCAGTACAAGAACTTTGTCACCTGGTTTGAAGGTTCGGGCTTCGGCATTTTTGTCTGCCTTTCTCTTCATTGAATCTTGTGACACTTTCAAGTGTTCCCTAGCTACCTCACAAGCCTTTGAAAGCCTTTCACGAAACTTTGACACATAGTCAAGTAGGTGGACCTCATCATCCTCAGTCATGAATTTCTCTTTGATGAGCTTCAGTGGGCCCCTGACTTCATGACCGTACACCAACTCAAATGGGCTGAAACCCGTCGACTCATTTGGGGAGTCCCTCGTTGCGAATAGCAGGAAAGGGATGCCCTTATCCCAATCCTCGGGATACTCCTCACAAAATGCCCTAATCATTGTCTTTAGGGTCTGGTGGTAGCGCTCCAACGCACCTTGGGATTGGGGATGATAAGCTGACGACTTCAGCTGCTTCACACCCAAACGATACATCACCTCTTGAAATATGCCTGACATGAAATTTGACCCTTGGTCAGACTGCACTTCCTTGGGCAACCTATACCTAGTGAAAAAAAAAAAAAAAACTGCACTAGAGCATCTACTATCCCCAGTCTTATCAGTGATATTTCGCAATGGGATAGCCTCTGGAAACCGTGTAGACATATCCATGATTGTCAAGAGGTACTTATGACCCGACCTAGTCCTAGGCAAAGGTCCAACACAGTCAACTAGAACCCGACTGAATGGTTCTTCAAACGCAGGTATCGGAATCAATGGCGCCGGCTTCACTGAATGCTGTGGTTTACCAGCCACCTGACATGTGTGACAAGTCTTACAAAACTCAGCCACATCCACATTCAACCCTGGCCAATAGAAATGCCTCATGATCCGATCCTTTGTCTTTCTGACGCCTAAATGGCCGCCAACAGGTAACTCGTGAGCAATCCTCAAGATCTCACCGCGGTAACAGGGAGGGACAACAAATTGACGGACCACCATCCAATCCTCATCAGCTGGCCTATGGGGAGGTCTCCACTTCCTCATCAAAATGCCATCTTTGACATAATAGCACTCAGGGACCTTTTCAGCCTCAGCCTCAGAACACGCCGTCTGAGACAAGCCTTTCAACTCAGAGTCTGCCTGCTGTGCTTCAACCAAGGAAGACTTGCTAAACAGCCCATCACTGTTAGCCTCGGAGCCTAATACAGCAACCCCATCATTCAAATCCTTGAAAAAGGTTTCTGCCAACCAAACACCGGAATTCTCCTCCACATCAACAGAATCCGCATCATCTTGAATAGCTCTACGAGCCTGAGACCTAGTCACAACACAATCTGGGAAAATCCCAGGAAACTCCTCCTGCAACTGCTCAGTTTCAGCAACCACCACTGGTTTATCCGAAACAACTGGAGACGCAACCACCTTGTCCCAAGCCAAGTTATTCCCCAACAGGAAGTCAATGCCTACCATGGGCAACTCAGGAACAACTCCAACAGTCACAGGACCAGAAACTAGGTCACACTTCAAATCCACTCTATACAGCAGAACTGACATATAACTGCCATCAACAGTCTGAATCAAGACTTATGCATTTACTGCACTATCTGGTGGAAAAGTCATACCACCATCCACCATCAACGACTGAGAGGCCCCCGTATCCCGCAGGATGACTACTGGCTTACCTGCCTCACCAGAAGTACATGGGGTCACCTCACCATCAAACAAAAAGCTACGATAGCTCTCATCCACCTGCTTAGTCCTATCTTTGAATTTGGGAGATCGACTTTCAATGGCCTGTGTTTCACTGAACGGGACACTGTTTTCGGGTAGGACACTTTTTGGCATGACAAATCCCATGTCCTTCTTTATTTTGTTTTGCAACTTCCAACACTGTGACTTCACATGCCCTGTCTTGTTACAGTGAAAACATTTGATGACATTTGCACTTGTACTGGACCCTTTGTCAGATTGAGGCTTTGGTCCCGATTAAGTTTCAGAACTTGTGCCTTTTTCAGAACCAGCATTCTTTGGATTGCTCGACTGAGTTTTGTCTCTCTTATTTCCAGAGAAATTCCTGAAAGGTGGTCTGTTGTCATTTCTGTGGGTCAGCTCATACTCATCAGCCATCAAGGCTGCTTTATGCAAACTTGTCACTTTGTGATCATCCAAATGCGACCTCACACTGAAAGCAACACTCTTTTTGAATTCTTCCAAGAGAACATCCTCACGTAGGTTATCAAAGTCCTGATCCACTTTCAGGGATCTGTACCACCTATCAAACATCATTTCTTTTTCACGAGCAAACTCAACATGTGTCTGGCCTGGTTTGCGGTACGAATTTCTGAACTTATGTCTGTACGCCTCTGGCACCAACTCATAAGCATTCAACACTGCTTTCTTGACTGTAGCATAGTCACGTGATTGCTCTTCAGAGAGGGACGAGTACACATCGGCAGCTTTGCCGACAAACACACTTTGAAGGAGCATGGGCCAAAATTCCTGTGGCCATTTCAAACTGTTAGCCACCTTCTCAAATGACACAAAATATGCATCAACTCTGTTTTCTTCAAACTTTGGCACCAATCGAATGTTCTTGGCCAAATCAAATTCAGAGGGAGCCCTTTCACGATTTCCAACAGTTTGTGCATGAGTCAATTCCATCTCACGCAATTTCAGTTGTTGCTCCACCTCAAATTTTTGCTGTTCCATTTCAAGTTTCTTCATTTCAATTTCTCTTTCCACTTCTCTAGCCCTTTCCCTTTCCTTCATTTCCATTTCTCTTTGTTTTTCCCTTTCCTTCATTTCCATTTCTTTCTCCTTCAGTTGCAATTTAGCAAGCTCAAGCCGTGTTTGATCAGAAATTTGAGCTTGAGCTGGAGAGTCAATTTCTTCTTTGAGCTCCATGTGACCAGCTACTAAGTCAAGAATCTCTGCCTTTCTTACACCTTGTGGAACATCTACATTTAAGTGCTGTGCAATAGCAGTCAAATCACATTTGCGTAACCTTTGCAAATCTTTGAGGGACAAATCTGTCCTCTGAACAAATGCCTGAACATCCATGGTACTGATTGACATTGTCACAATGTATACACACAATATACAACTGAACAGTCAACTCACTGCTATTTTGTCTGTACCAATATTCTGGATTCCGGAACGTTCCAAATTCTAAGTTTGGCTTTAAATTCACTTCCCGGACAAGCCCCCAATTTTGTTACGACCAAAATCACTCTGAGAATGATCGCACAAAAGAAACAATCAACTGATGTTCAGGCGGTTTATTAACAGTGATATTGTGGGTACAGGCTCGTAATCGGTTTTCACATCAGTACAATAATGATCAATAGAAACAATTATAAATCGGTAGTGGAATCACTTACACGTAGTACAGCCAAATTTGAAAGCAAGTAATCCTTTGACAGTGTCCAGATACGATGTTCGATGCAAAGATGAATGATCCGCGATGCACCAATGAATGATATCTCAGACGTAAATCCAAAGGCGCAGGTTGTGATAATCCTCGGTATTAATCCGGGGTAAAAATCCAGGATATACGTCCACAGCGAAACGTGCAGAATCCACATGTTATGACGACCACGTCCAGTTGATGCGTTGAATGATGATTCACTTTATAATGTCCAGCAAGGAATCCAGTCCGTCACAGCTTTGCCGTAATAATGTCCGTTGACACTAAAATATGGAGTCTATCTCCAATGTAGGCAAATTAATTCTCTGCAGGCAAAATGTCTTCCAGGCCTTATCTCCATAAACACAGTTTGTATAGCAGGTCAGCAGGTAACACAGGACTGACTATAACAAGTCGTTTCAGAGCCAGAAGTGACGTAACTCTCAGAGCAGAGGTGTTGGGTACTCTGCCTACTGCAGAATTTCTCCTGCTTATATACTATCCATTCACCCCTTTCTAGTACATTCTGTAATTTTCTCCAACCTGGGGCCACATACCTGAACATACTAGCAAGTCCAAATTCCAGGAATCCTGGATGACTCACTGCCTAATATATGCATAACATCATTGCCAAAATTAACTACCAATCACATTGGGTTACAAGGGCAGTGCCTCACTCAGCCAGCACTTCCTAGAATTTTCTGGAATGGGTTAAATCATTCTAGATTGAGTGAGCTATAATGTATTTCCTGTCACATGCATACATGTACTGTAGCTACATTGTATACCATGTAGAAAATTCTCCACTGATCTGGTCAGCCTGTATGTATATCTATATCATATAGAATGTTCTCCATTAATCTGGTCACCCTGTGTACATACACATTAAACAACCATGCATACAGCCTTGATACATGTACATAACTACTTGTGTGTACATTTGTGACAAGATCGATAAGTTAAACTATGTAGCAAGAAAATATAATGCACAGTAAATTAATAGACAAACTTTGGTTACGCTGTACTTGTGCATCGATACTCATGACTTACTGGGTTTTGTTAAGGAGACTGTTATAATAAAGTAATGCTTAATAAATTTCCAGATTAAAAAAAAAAGACTTTGGAACCTCCCCCACCCCCCCCCCCCCCCACCCATCCGAATGCAATAAAGAATGTAATACACATTCCATGGAGTGTTAAGTGGCTCAGACTATAGACAAATACTAAATTCGTTCTCATTTTATACACACGTACTTTATAGCTGTTCCACACCCTCCTAAAGCCAGAAAGTAATTGAAATGCTGTTACCCTATCCCCTACATCAAATATTGACCCTTTTTGTCCCCGCCGAACGAGTTCGAGCAGGGGACTATGAAACGGGCTCCGTACGTGTGTGTGTCCGTGTGTCCGTCCGTGCGTCCGTGTGTCCGTCCGTGCGTCCGTCCGTGCGTCCGTGTGTGATCAAAATGTTCAAAATGCTACTCCTTCGCCATTTCTAACCCGATTTTGATTCTGTTTGCTTTATATGATAGCACTACATGGGAGCTTTGAAACTTCTGTAAAGAATTTCAGTTGTGACCTTTGACCTTGACCTTTGACCTATATTGTACATTTTGCTTCAAAATGCTACTCCTTCGCCATTTCTAACCCGATTTTGATTCCGTTTGCTTTATATGATGGCACTAGGTGAGGGCTTCAAAACTTCTACACAGAATTTTGACCTTTGACTTCTTTGACCTTTGACCTTGATTTTTTGCCTATATTGTACATTGGCTACAAAATGCTACTCCTTCGCCATTTCTAACCCGATTTCGATTCCGTTTGCTTTATATGATGGCACTAGGTGAGGGCTTCAAAACTTCTACACAGAATTTTGACCTTTGACTTCTTTGACCTTTGACCTTGATTTTTTACCTAAATTGTACATTTTGCTACAAAATGCTACTCCTTCGCCATTTGTAACCCGATTTCAATTCCGTTTGCTTTAAGTGATGGCACTTGGTGAGGGCTTCAAAACTTCTACACAGAATTTTGACCTTTGACTTCTTTGACCTCTGACCTTGATTTTTGACCTGTATTGTACATTTTGCTATTAAATGCTACTCCTTCGCCATTTCTAACCCGATTTCGATTCCGTTTGCTTTATGTGATGGCACTAGGTGAGGGCTTCAAAACTTCTACACAGAATTTTGTCCTTTGACTTCTTTGACCTTTGACCTTGATTTTTTACCTATATTGTACATTGGCTACAAAATGCTACTCCTTCGCCATTTCTAACCCGATTTCGATTCCGTTTGCTTTATGTGATGGCACTAGGTGAGGGCTTCAAAACTTCTACATAGAATTTTGACCTTTGACTTCTTTGACCTTTGACCTTGATCTTTTTACCTATATTGTTCATTTTGCTACTAAATGCTACTTCCGGCGGGGACATATATTACGCACCGCGTAATTTCTACTTTTCCTTGTTTTTTTTTTTGGAATAATATACATTCAAAGAGGGCAAGCAAAAAACAAAACAAAACAAAACAAACAAAACAAAAACAAAGGTTAGGTTAAAAAGGTTATATTTATTCCAAACTCAAGAATGTTTCACTGCTGTTACTGTGTTTTTGTTTTGTTTTTGTTTTGTTTTTTCGTTTAATATGCTACAGATGCAGAACATTATTATCAATGGAAAGCCATTAAACAAGTTTCTAAGTGACACTCAACGAAGCGTGAGACAGGTATGTATGAGTTTTATTTTTCGTCGTTTTGTCTCTATCTTCACCATAGGTCGAGCTATTAAACAGCAAATAAAGTGTGTAAGACCATTCATATGAAATAACGGGGCCAGGCATTAACGCATTGTGTCAGTTGCAATCATCGGGAATAAATTTTCCTGTCGCAACATTTGTAATCTTTGAAAATTTCACGAGTCTTGGTAACAATGTTTAACCATTAGACGGGGGAGAAATAAAAAAGAGATGTCACTGTGCCGTAGTGTGTTAGTGTATTGAATATTAGCACGGATACAGCTTCCCTGTTGTTAGTTTTAAATTTGCTTTTCAGCGACTGTCATCCGTTGTCATTATCCTAACACGTTATCATGATTATTCATCCTTTCATTCAAAACGTTATACCTTTTGATATTGTTTACTATTGATTCATACTAAAGCAGTATTTTGATTTGACCCATACACCATTGTTATTCATTTGTGATATTCATGTTGATACGGCGAGTAACACCAAAAGAACAAGGGAAATGTCTACTCTTAAAAGAAAAAGTTCACCTTCATACACATGCGAATTGAAAGAATGCATCAATATTAATAGAGCACATCAGTGAACGATTGAGGAAAATCCGACAGTCCGTTCAAAATTATAAAAAATCTGAAATTTCAATGCAGCCATCGCTTGATGAAAATACTACAGCAGCCTATGATGTGGTAGAATGATGTATACTTAAAATATATAGAACTTTCAACATATTTTCGCTTTTCTCACATCATAAAAGAGCACTTGATTTGCCTCTTAGAAGGCAGGGGGAATAGTATTTCCCTTCAATGTCAGTGACAGTTCGAGGGAATTTATGAGTTTTTCAAACATACACACACACACACACACACACACACAATGTGAAATTCTCTTTATTCATCGTAGGATTATCGTTAAACGGTGATATCTGATGGTATTAGTCTTCTAAATCCAGCAGTGACTACGCATGAACTTCAACAATTAATAACTTTTGAACGAATTGATCCATTTTACTTTCACCGATGTTTTTTGCTAATATGGCTGCATTCATTCATTCAACTCACATGTATGTGACGGTGAACTTGAATGTCCTTTATCAAAGACACAACTCTAAAGAATCCGACAGTATTACGGACACTTTCCTTTAAAAACAAAACAAAACAGTATAAAACAAAACAAATATCCACAAATTCATGGGTTCTTGGGGTGCGTTATACTCTTTTTTCTCGGCAGAAACAGGTTTCCCAAACAGCTTTCAAGGAATTGTTACGAGTTGATAAACGCAAAGCTGTTTTGAAAGCCCTTTTCGAAAGCCTTTTCGAAAGCCGCAAATGTGTGGCTTTCCAAACAGGCTTCCTAAACAGGTTTTCAGAAACCTGTTTGTAAAAGCCTTTTGAAGTTGATAACCGCAAAGCTGTTTTGAAACGGCTTTGTAGTATTGTCCTGCAGTTACGAACAATGTACGCCTTATATGACCTCTTCTCCTCGGGTCGAATTGCGCAATGCAGCTGTGCAGTGACAGGCCAGTTATCGTGTTCGCGAAGAGTTGATAAAAGCAACTATTTTGGAAGCCGTTTCTCAAGGACTTAGGAAACGGCTTTCGAAAGGGCTTTGGAAACGGCTTTCTAAACGGGGGAAAGTTGATAAACGCAGCTTATGATAGATTGCTTCTTCACCTGTACTAGCACTGTATTATTTCCTGTGTCGGATAAAGCTCATACATTTTGTTGCGGATATTGCAAGGACACACACGCACACAAAAATAGATCAAAGACATACAGTAAAAATGGATAGGAAAGAGTAAATATCCACACACTAAATTCTTATCTAAAAGTCATATAATGGGAAAGAAAGTATATAAATAGTAACAAGAGAATCGTGGAATTGAAGATGAAAATTTGTCAAGAGTTGTGAGTTGAAGACACGAACTTTTAATAAAATCCTATATATATACATACATATTACAAAAAAGAAGTTTATGTTTTTTTGCGGTTATTGAAAGAAGAAGTAGAAGAAAATTCCAGGAATTCTAGATTTTGTGTGTGATGCAGACAAACAACGACAGAAAAAAACTAAATCAGTTCACTCTTATGGCCAAATTCCTGTTGTTTTTGCCTATTTTTGTTTGATAAAATAATGGTGCAATATACATTTTCTGCTTACAATAATACCTGTTAGAAGTTTATAAAACAATGTTTGCCCTCAAAGTGAAATTGAGAAGTTTCGTATATCTTGTCGCAAATAGGTACTAACTTAAATTTTCTATTGGTCATTTATGCGGTGACTTTCTTTTTTTTTATTCACTCTAAGACAAGCGGTCATCTTGCATTGATAATTCGTTCGTGATTTGACAACTTTGAGCTTGAAACATATCAAAATAAATCACACATGATCAATATAATGGTCTATAATTTACATTTACAATCTTTAAACAGTAATGGCAAGGAATTACATCAAATTTATTTTGCCTGTTTCATCTGCAGATTGTAGGGATTATGGGTAAATAGTAGAATAGCAAGGAGAAAAACAAAACAAGAAAGTTCTTAGTCTAGTAGAGAGACCACACAAATCAGCGTCACCTTTCCCCGGCTTTTCTATATGAATCTTTGGTAAACAAACTCCATGATCAGGAGCCCCGCCATAGTATGCGTTCCGAACTTTGGCTTATTCAAGCACTTCCACGCATTAAGAGATTTGTGAACAATTTTTCACATTTGCACAGAGGTTTCAAAATCCTTGGCAAAAAACAGGTAGATTTTTTTTTTAAGACATTTAAACAGTTTTGGAGCCTAGATTTGTTCATAGTAAATAATATTATAATCACACCAACGGTTTTCCTTGTATATTAATCATACTATACAGTGCCCTCCAGTTATAACGAACGCGGTTATAACAAAATTACGGTTACGATGATAAAACATGATCCCCTTTATGTATCTTTATTGTTTGGTTTTTTTTTTTCGGTTATAACCAAATTGCCATGTAACGAAAGAAAACCGCCGGTAACAAGGGCTTCGTTTTAACGGGAATCCACTGTACCATCGCATTCCACTCTCATTCTAAAACGCAGAGACGCAGTGATAGCAGCAGCCCAGAAAGTAAGAGAAGGCGCGAAGAAGGGCATGGCTCTGGGCAAGAAGGTCCACCAGCTTCGCGCGAACCTGAGATGAGCACGGAAGATCATGTGTTCCGGGAAATTGCATCTGGAGAGGTCCAGGAAAGGCAAAATGCCATACACCAGGAAGGGGAGCTGGAAGAGCCCGAACACGAAGTCGAGCCGTCAGGGTAGAAATACAGTATCAGTCGAGAGACACAGAGAATGGTGCCAACGTTCCTGGAGTTTGAACCAGGGGCGAAGAGGGAGAGAGACAAACGTGAAGGAAAGCGCAGAGAAGAAAGGAGAGGACGTGGGATATAATGCACTGGAAGACACGTACCTCGTGATGGCAGCCTCCACTGACAGATACTATGATGCTAACCCACTGGCTATTGAGCCAAGACTAATCCATCTCGGAAAAAGGAGAAAATGATCAGTTTATATACTGAATGAGAACATCAGCGTACCTGAAGGGCCTATGAATCACAAAAGTCGCTTGATTGACGATGATAACAACGAATCTGAGATGCATACACGAATTGGTCTATGAGTAGGAATATTTCACAAGAAATGGTGGAGATAATTATAATAGGGATGCGAATAATATTGCTGAAAGCCACACAAACACCAATTCACGTGACATTTGTTTCTGGAAGAAAGAACACAACATTTGAGTGAGAACCGCGATATTTCATCCGTAATATTACTGCAAGTAACATTAGCCTCCTCTCTTACAACATGTTGGTTCATGTGAGTTTCATATCCATACCTTTGAATAACGTTCGTTTGATATTGAGCCAGTAGGAAAATACTGCAATTATTATGTAAAAGCTCTAAGACCTCTCTTATGGCTTTATATCTAAAGAGGATGACAATTATTTTTCCCTCGAAGTTTGGGAAATATGTCTGCGTATACACCGTGGCAATCTGACAAACGAGTTGCAAAACCTGTAATTTATTGATGTTGTAAGAAAAAGTGCAGCGTAGCAGTAGAACCACATTTTTTTTTTCTACATCAACTTGTCTTCCATGTATAGTCTATCCTTTCGCAGAGTTTGCCTGATGGGTAGAGGGTGTGCGATGTTTTGAAATTCCATAGCCTCGGCGAATTTACTCGCCTCTTCTGCATGTCTCCTTGGAATGTGAAATATTATTGCACTCTACTGTATGGATGAAGGATCACTGACTTTGCCGGGACATTTCTCGGCTCTGCTACACAGTTACCAGCGTGATTGGATCACGGGGCTGTTGTGTATGTAATTAAAGTGTGAGTGCAAAAGAACGTAAGTTACTCAACGTTCATATTTTGTTTTTCTCTCTGTGATGGAATCATGAAATAATTACGTTCAAACGAATTAGTCTTTACAAACCAAGTAAGTGTTTTATTGATATAATCCAGTCACAAACTTTTATTTGTGTAGCAAATCATTTCGTATATAATTCGATCATTAATATTATATAGCAGCATTGGTGAGTATGAGCGGTGCCTGTGTGTATAGATATATATCTCTGCCATAATGCCTCCGGTAAGTTGTGTAGGTTGACTATAGGATGATATGAAATTTACGCGTGTAAGTTGAAACCCAGGGCCCTGTTGCATAAAAAGATGAATCAAATATAACTCAGAAAAATCAAACATAAGTCGGGTGTCAGCCAATCAGAATTGAGCATTGTGACACTTACGTGTGGTTATCTGCCATATGTTTGATCTCAATATTTATGCAACAAGGCCCAGTGTCTTAATGTTTCTTGACATGACACTCGTGTCATGAATATGACGTGGATAATATGATACTGAATTATTTCCCCAAAAACTCCTTCACATTTTTTTCTGAAGCAGAAACTGTTTATTATGTGTTCGTTCAAAATATCATCACAGCTGTATTCGTAAAATACTAATGGTAGCAATGTTTCACCTGCAGAATTTCATACAGGCTCAATGTTTATAATTACTAGTGTTATTTTCCGATACCATGTATACTGAAAGAAATATTTTGTCCATATCACTTTTAAGTTTGTACATTAGACTGTTTTTGATAGGAACGCCATGTCTACAAATTCGGAAGATCATATGTTATTTTCTGTATGCAATGATATGAAAATTTTAGACAAGTGGAAAGTACAATACATGTGTTTTTCCTGACAAAATGTGACTATTCATTGCTCTCTTCAACTTGTAAGACGCGTGATGATATTTCTTCTGTTTGTCCATGACTATTTGATACACATTCACGTGACAAGATTTATTACTGCTTGAAAGTTACATATGTCTCTTTGAATATGGGAAAAATGCTTGATGAATTTATTCAAACGTAACAATAAGTTAGAGGCGGTTATCAGTGCTTTTTTAGTCAGTTTTTTTTTTTTTTCTGAAACAGAAAAGGCTGAGGAAAGGCATAACAATGAAATATTGGAGTGGCATGTATCTGTTGTACACAGTGCAACACAATAAAGACTTTTTTTGTATGACACTTGATAACGCTATTTACTCTTAAGAGAAAAATAGGTATGGGTTTACATTCTAAATATTGCATTTTAGTGAAAGTATGCATGACCAACAAAAGAGTTGTCGCGTCGTCCAAATTGTAGTCAGTACACCGCCATTGTGGTTATTAGCACTCGCCTATTATTATGGACCATGTAGTAGACAATGACCAACATTTGTTTTTGTTTGTTCGTTTGTGTGTCTGTCTGTCTTTTGAGCTAGCCTTGGTAATAGTGTAGCAGTCTGGCATAGGTCACGACTAGAAATTCATGCAGTTGGGGAAAATCAATGATTCCCTTTAATGTGTACATTGGTTATACTTATATCTCTTGTAATGGTACTTATTCTAACGATGTGAATAAGTAAGGAGAGAACGAAGGCATGTTTCTGTACATGTTGCCTATGTTGTTGAGTTTGTTTATATGAATTATATTATCTTGTTATTACTTTGAAATGTATTTATGTGTTGATCAACGCAGACATTATTTTTTGTGACATTACAGGAGAGTATTGCCTGTATTTACAAGAAAACATTACTGTTCTGTGCCATTTTTCACTTTTTACAAAGAATAAATATTTTCGTTTTCTTATACTGAAGTTTTGCATGCTTATATGCATGCCCACTCTCATGGACTGTGAAGTTAACCCCGGCACATTCTCGCGTGCGCCTATAATGTGCTTAATAGATTTATCTTTACAGCTTGTAACATGTTATTATAGATGATTATTATTGATGATACAAATACGATACCTGTATAAATCTTATGCTGATAGTTATTGCTATTCTTATTCTTATTGCTTCAAAGATTGAAGTTTATTCACAATGTCACAAATGAGTGACTATGACACCTGAATTTAACTCCCTGTTTGTATTTGTTCAGTTGAATAATTTAATACGTCGCGTTTGATATGTATTAATTATCAAATTACTATACAACAGATTTGTCTTCAAAGAGATTCCACTATCATCATGTACGATATGTTGTGTCCTTAGTCTGCAGGTAAACAGCAAGTGGCATGTACTTGAGAAGATGTGACCCTTTTTTGCTCGTTTTCCACTTTGTAAATATCAAAGTCAATATGTTTTGATAATTCTCTTGTTGCTCGTGTCTACGCATGTCTACCATTTACAGACACTTAGTCAGCCATGACTAATACAAGTCCATATGGTATAGGAATTCTAAATGTGTTACTGGTGAAGCGATGTGCCTTGGAAAAGGATGAACATATATCACGAAATGAAATGCAGCAATCTCCTTGCAAGGAATAGTGAAAGTGTTTCTTTTTTCGGTAAGAAAACAATGTGTTTTTTTTTTTTATATGTACTGTATAACCATTAATGATACGTATGAAAACAATTTGTTTCTTTGATTTTGTACAGTTCAAGACTTGATAAGGCATATTTTTGCTAGTACGACAGTATAGTACAGTGCGATTCCTCTGTAACAAAAAGAGTACCAAAAAAATTGTGCAGTGTGTTTGATTTCAATGAGTATACATTAGTATGAGTGAAAAGCACATACAATTTATACACATACTGACAATGAAATGTACTTGCCCTACCAAAGCAGGTTGTAAATAATTGCAATCAACAATATTCTTTGGAATTCCTATCGTTATGGGTCATGACGAAATTCAATGACAAACGGTTTTCAAGACGTGCTTGATCGAGAATTCGGAGTTAGCATACGATGTCAATAAAAACGGCTTTAACCATCAAGAGTTCACACCCGTGATATAAATGTGGAACGTATTTTTTACTGTCAACCATGCTTTCCTTGGTGTTTCTTTAGTAGAACGAATTTTGAATGATATGTTTATAATAATTATAACGGATGTTGTATACTGTAAATTCTCTTTCAAACAGACTTTATTGGATTATGTAATGATTCTTAGCATTTGCGTAGTGAAGTTTTTCTCGTTTTACAAATAGTATTCAACATGCGCATTTTATATTTCGAATGATTTGTTGATGAAAATTATGACGGATGTTTGTACGTATTATCGGAACTTAATTGTACATTCCTCTTCAAACAGACGTAATCGTACTTATGTAGAACGTGTTTTTAATTATCAGCCGTGCTGTCTTTGCTGTTTCTTTAGTAGAATGAATTTTGACTGATATGTTGATAATGATTATGACGAAAGTCGTATTGTAAGAACTGAATTGGCTATTTTACTTCCAACAGACTTCATTGCATTGCATAATGCCACTAAGCATATGTGTAGTGAAGTATTACTAATAACACACTGTGCATCAGTGTCGCTTTCTGTTTTTACAAATAGTTATATAATATTGGATGGCCTTGAGGTTAATACAAGGGAATATTGGACGAGCTATGCACAAATATTGGACGAGTCGAAGACGAGTCCAATATTTTGCTGAGCGAGTCCAATATTTCCTTGTAATAACCGAAAATAGGACATCCAATATTATCATTATTATCCTACAGAGGATTTTAGCAAAGAATATTTTCACTTACCCTTTCTGTCTCTGAGTGCTGTATGGTCTCCTACTGTACTTGATCCTGACATGGGGTATGGTACACTCTTCAGTGCAAGTTAATCTACTTCATTCCCAGATAAAACAGTGATCTATGTATTTTGATGTACAATTTTAACTAATTAATATATGAAATTTGCTTGTATAAACATAGAATCTTAGAAAAAACGACATCATTGGTTAATTCGTGATTGACCAATCACAGACGTTTTTTTACTTCATATTTTGGGTCATCTCGTATATCTCAACCAATCACGGTGCAGTTTATAAAAACTTTGGGGAATCCCCCTCTTGCCGTCCAATATTTTAGATATTGGTTGCCTCGGCAAAAAATATTGGTCGAGTTCAACAACCTTTCTAAGTGGGTCGGAGGTTATGAGGTGCGTCGACAAAATAACACTTGTATTTGGGCTCTAAAAATCCTCTGTATGGATAATAATATTCAACATTCGCATCTTGTATTTAAACTCTTTAAATATGTGATGTTTGTTTGCTTTACCCATCAGTATGTGGCACGCAGATATCCATGACCAACACAATATTCTCTCATGATTATGTGCATAAAAGGAAGCATCTTCTTATGTCATAATACTAAAAAAAGTGTTCCTCCAATAAGATGTGTGTGGTGGAGTGTTGTAACACATGGCATTGATTGATTTCATTATAGTGCATGGTCGTATACATGGACAACGACAGTAATCTCGTATTGTGTAGCACATTCTTGACGAGATAAAGCGGCAACAATGGTTATGTTTAAGGGAGAGTGGGCCTTTATTTCAAAATTTAGTATATTCATTGATTTTATCTTTGAAGTGATAAGTCTATATGATGGTGAGTGTAAGCACATACACGTGTATCTATTCTGTATTTATATGCAGGTGTGGCTGTTCTTAAATTCCTCTACGTGGATTTGTATGAGGCGTTGTCAATGCTATTTATTGTTAGGTTTTGTTTGATTCAGCAAACCTATTCTTGTGCGCCATGTAAAGAGTCGATGTGAAACAATAATTCTCACAATATTACGGCACAATTGTTTTACACAAACGTTAACAACTTTAGACGTTAAAAAAATTAAATTATCTTCGTTGTTGTTCATTGTCATCATGTTTTATTAAAATTGAATGTTGAATTTCACTGTACCAATTTGAAACATAGTGTGTGTGTGTGTGTGTGTGTGTGTTTTCACATATCATATCAGTTACCAAAACACAAAGGTTAACTTGTAACCCAAGCATGTATTTTGTTAAAGTACATGTATCAGTTGTATAGCTTGTAGTGATATAGAATATACTTGATTGGATAAAATGGCAGCAATGAATTTTCACACGCAGGATACATGCTTACATTTACCTGTTGTCATTGTTGGTTTTATATCAAAGTGTGTTCACAATTTCATGTTAATTAATGACCAATATATTTATAGTAAAAACTGTGTTTTAGCTTTGCATAAAAGGACGTTGCAATGAGTAGACTAAATCGTTCTTACTACTGCAACAGTACTAAGTCGTGCATTTCTATTGAGACACCTTTTGCTATTAATAGGTAACTTTGCGGAATTTGTAACCAAAGCTTATGGCAGAATAAAAACAAGTGTTATTGTCAAGAAACATCGGAAATGTCCATTTAAAGTAAACCCCTTTAACGAGATAAAGATCATCTTTTTCTTTTTTGTTTTCTGAATTCCTCAGACTCAACAGTCCGTGATGACTCCGTCTAAATGTAACAATGAACCTGGCTGTGTCCTAACGTGATAGGAACGTTTAGCCTTTATGTCTTTATAGGCATTATGAACTTTGTTTATGTTTATGTACTTCACACACACACACACACACACACACATGCACGCATAGTATATATTCATAATTTCATTATATATATATATATGTATATATATATATATATATGAAGAGTTTGTTCGCAAAAATCGATAAGTCCATATTTTCCAAGTGGAGATATTTGCGATTAAAGATCAAGAAAAATAAAGAGAATAATAAGAAAATGTTTGCTTCTTTTGACCATAACTTCAAATATATATCCTTATATGACTGATCAATATATCATTTAAAAGGTATTATTTTGTACTTTACGACAGAGACCGTAATTCAAAATCTACAAAAATGGACTTATCGGTTTTTGCAAACAAACCCTTCATATATATACATCGGTTTTTGCAAACAAACTCTTCATATATATATATATATATATATATATATATATATATATATATAATATATATACATGCATATATATTTTTTTAAATATACGTATATATATGAAGAAAATGAACTATGAAAATGAACGTATATATATGAAGGGTTTGTTTGCAAAAACCGATAAGTCCATTTTTGAAGATTTTGAAATACGGTCTCTGTCATAAAGTACAAAATAATACCTTTTAAATGATACATTGGTCACTACATATAAAGGTATATTTTTGAAGTTATGGTCAAAAGAAGCAAATTTTTCTTTTTATTCTCTTTATTTTTCTTGACCTTTAATCGCAAATATCTCCATTTGGCAAATATGGACTTATCGGTTTTTGCAAACAAACTCTTCATATATATATATATATATATATATATATATATATATAGAAAGAGAGAGAGAGAGCGAGAAGGGGTCCCGACCGTGTACATCACAAGTGTAGCTCCTTCAGTATTCATTCAGTGGGAGAAGAAGAGCATTCGTGGACGTAGCTTGTGATCAGCAGATGTGTTTATTGCCGAGCTTTCGGTCTTGTCACGACCTTCATCAGGGTTGGACATGAAATGATACAAAAATGACTCACTCGTATGGCTGCACTCGAAACAATATAGATCAAACTAACGTCAGTAGGCCTATTTATCATAAATGAATCCGTAGTTACATAACAGAATACAATAATAGTTTGAAGTTTGAAGTTTGAAGTTTGAAGTTTATTTGAACAATTTCTAGCGACCCCTTTCGGAGTATGAGAAATTTACAAAACAACAGTAAAATACAACCAACATGATGTTAACATAATATACATACATGTATGAACAAATATAATAATCATAAAGTACATCTAAAACACGATGCAAAGGGATGCATGACACAAAAAGGACATCAAGATACCCATGCACACCCATATTTGTGTATATACTTTAGCATGTACATAAAACATTTATTCATATACATCTGTGTAATTATGCATGTACACACATACAACAAGATGTCAAGGTCCAGAAGACCTCGCTGTAACAAGCTACCACTGTAGTTCTGTAGTGTACCATATTTTTATACAGTCGTGTAAAAGGAAAAGGTGGTGAGTTCTAGGGTTGTAGTAAATTAGGCTTTAGATCTGTTACTAGCTTTGAAAATTCAGCTAATCATTTGACAGCTACAAAGATATCATTCCATTTTGAAAATACATGGATAAAGTATTTGGGCATATATACAGTATATGGTAAATGGAGTATATGGTAAATGGAAAATGAGATCATGAATTTTCAGATGAATACCAAAAGTGAGGAATTGAATAGTTAATGCACCATTCCAATATAGTTTAATACAATGTAAAGACATGCCATAGAGATAGCGGAGGTACCAAAACCCCAGTACAAAAATGAGCATGATCCAATTAGACTTAGTTACCTAACTTGAGCAGGATAATTTTAACAAACTTGGCAAGATTGGACAATAATTTTACCTTTTTTTGTGTTGAGTAAAAGTGACATTTTTAAAGTGTTCGGACGAATTCGATACTTAGAGGGAATATAAGCTTCCCTTTCAAAGTCAAAATATGTACATTGAAACAAATAATGAAATTCATCTCCAACTATAGGTCCAAGTTGCAGAGAGAGCACAACCTATCTGCCCTTGGAATACCTGTGTAACGGCCTTTAACACAAGGGAGGCGGCTATTTCCACAACGATATTTACAGAGATTCCTCCATTTTACATCATCAAGTCGAAACAGAAAAGGTTCCAAGTGCATGTGGTTCTTAAATATCCTATGATTTGTACATTGACCATTTGTATTGACATCACTGTACCAATTTTGAGTATCTATGTCCTTCATTCGCAACTCCAAAGTTTTCTGTATCCATACAGTATTGACATAGCCTTGGTTCAACCAAAACTTCCTAGGCCACTGTTTTCTAGAATGGATTTAAATTTTGCAATCCATCTAGAGTGAAACAAATTATCAACAGTGCTTGAAAGTTTGTACCTTCCTGTTTCTCCATAAACAATACAGCTTGCTGTTGATTTATTTACTCCCAGAGTATTTCTCAGAAATTTCCTATGAAAAATATCTATTTGATTAATGTCCTCAAACCCCCACACTCCACTGCCATACAAGGCCATCAGGAGAATTGATCTATTAAATAATTCACACGCAATGTCAACAGACAAATTAAATTTCTTTATTTTACTGAGAACACTATATACATAATTAATTTCATATTATTAAAATTATACATTTCATGAGAGTATAATCGTATTAAAGTGGAATTCCCGTGTTATTGATTGTAATAGAGGTATACAACAAAGACGCCAATACCTTCGTTTTGTATGTTATATGACATAAGACTTTAGTGATATAAAACGAAACATGTTCATGTTGTCGACAATAGTACAGCATGTGGTAGCATTTCAAGACGTAAGTGGATATTTATAACGTAGTCCAACAGACACGCGTTGTCTTCTCGCTCTCGACTAATAACATAAGTAATACTAATCACATAACAAAACAATTCGCTTGCATAAACCAATAATATAATGAAGTAATATTACATAAGGTACAAGATGAGAACGGTTCACAGTGTAAAATAAGGGTTTACCTTTGATTCTTGCTCAGTGACCTCAGCCTGTGAGTATGACCGTATTCTAAGTACTATTATAATGTTAGTATTTATACATGGACATTAGTTTGCTTAATCATTGCAATTAAATATTTCGTCTTCTTGTTTGTAGTATTCTTATGATTATCATCTTTATTTCCATCTGCATCAATAAAATGATTGTAAAAATTGTTTTCATTAGCCCCATTACTATATCACTCATCAGAGTCAAATAATGTCATTATTATGATTAATTTAAGAGCGCTGTATATTAACCTAAATCATAATTATATCAGGGCTCGACACTAACGCCGGGTAGCCCGGTGGCCCGGGGCGAATCCCCCCCCCCCCCACAGGTTTACCTATTACAGTAATATGCTGCCTCCTGATTGGTTCAAAGGCATTAGCTCCACTCGAACTCACAAGCGAGCACCTATTCATACATCGGGGCGGCGGTTCCTTGTTACGTGAGTGGAGCTGAGGTACAGCAATAAGATAAGTCACTTTGCAACTAACGCTTCGTGTATCTCACATAGTCTGCACTCTGCTCTGTGTATTTTCTACATTTTCTGCATTGATAAACTACACAATGGCGACAGAGCGTACTTTTATTATGATAAAACCTGATGCAGTCAGCAGGGGACTCATCGCAGATATCGTCAAGCGTTTTGAACAGCGCGGATATAAGATGGTTGCTGCAAAATTCATGAAGGTAAATTAGCAATCCTCATTTGGTACATCACGTTCACTAACGCTCCTTGCTCTCCTTTTACACAGTTTTACTGTGGGTTGGACCTTGGTCGCAGTAACATAAAGATACAGTGTATGTTCACATGCTATGTTCACATGGTCGATGGTCTTGTCTTGTAGAAGTAAATTAGTCCCTTTTGCAGCTCGTTCCGGTTTCCGAGTATTTGAATTAAATTTACCTATATGCTATGATGACGCCCAGTAAGTTACTAGTTGAAGAGTAAATTTATGCCCATTCATTCGGCAAGATCAGCTATAGGATGGGGTGCATGTGCAGCTAGCGCAGTACAGTATTGGTAGCTCTACTACACATCGACCACCCTTTTTGAAATCGAGTGCTAGAATGCTCCAAATCCAGCACAGCACGGTATGGTTCATTTCGGTTCGCTTCATCTCGGTTCACTTTTGAGCGCTCAAACGCATACTTTATTAGACCATTTTATGCAAATGAGCTCAGATAATGTCATTTAGGGCCTACTCGATGTTTAGGTTCTCTCATTAAAAAGAACAAAGCAAAAAAGATTTGTCTTTGGTAAATGATACAGCAACAACTTTTCAGCCTCCCCTTACCACCTCCCCCCCCCCCCAAAAAAAAAGAGACAAAAGATGAAATTTTGCCATGTTTCAATCTTAACAGGCAGATACAGAACTATTGAATAAACACTATGAAGATCTGAAGGAAAAGCCATTCTTCAATGGTCTTATCAAGCACATATCCAGTGGACCAGTCTTTGCCATGGTAAGCCAAACATCATTACCGGAAAGAACGTATTGTCTTGCTTTATTATTTAATTGTATTTTATTTATTTATTCATTTATTTATTTGGTGGCTGCTTTCGTACAAGATTTTGACACAACTACCCGAACCCACTCATATGTTGCACTCTTTTTTTTTTCTTAAACTTCTAAAGCAAGCTGGCCTTGATTCCACCATAACGCCGTCAAAAAATTGAGAACATGCTTCATGCAGAAACAGATGTGATTTTTTTGCATGGTTGAATGGTTGAACCTTGGAGCAGTTGCTTTATACTGTAGGCAGAGTAAAGGAAACAAAAACCCAAAGAGAAATGTGAATCGAGTGAAAGCGGTAACATCAGTGAAAGTTTGACAAAAATAATTGGACAAGTTTTGAGTTTTATAAGTTTTGGCGTTGGAACCACTGGATAAGGAGACTACTTGAGTCTATGACGTGTGGACAACAATAACAAGGAAAAAATAAAGAAAATTCAACATGATTTCATTTTCCTAGCGTAATGAAAGAGCACTTGACTAAACCACTTTTAGAAAGCAGGGGGAATAATCACCAGTACTACCCCTAAAGACATAATTTACCATGTGCAGATGAAACAAAAACCCAGTATTATTGCTGCTTCAAAATATAGATCTATAAAATGTGAGTTAGGGATAGAAACAACAAATGTAAAGATTTACAGTAAAATCTATCATAAAAGGGTGTGTACAGTTCTGTTACAGGTGAGGATTCAGCTTTTAACATTTTGCGAGATATTCAGATATCACTCTATGAGATGTCAAAGAACATGCAATTCTACGGGGGATCAAAATTTTATTTGATGAAAATCGGTTTTGAAATGGCTGAGATATCCAAAAACAAGGTGAAACAAAGAGATCTTACTAGAAGGCGTGGCCTGTAGTCTTTTATTAGTATCACTTTTTGGGATATCACAGCCTTTTGTAAACCAATTTTGATCAAATAAACATTGAATCCTTCTTAAACTAACATGCTCTTTAATGTTTCATAAGAGGTTTCTCATTATCTCTCTTGATAGGGAATTTTCAAAACATGAATCCCCAACTCAACCAGTACTGTACAGTCCCTTTAAGTATAAAAGCTGTGAAAAATAGTTATGATAAAAATGTTTCCAGACTGAAACGTGTACAGGTTAATGGTTAAATGAGAAAAATACTAATATCTCTTTATATTTTATAGGATTTATTCCAAAATTGTTACATGGTAGAATGTTTGTGATACAACTGACCGAGTGGTCGGACACCTCTACGCATCAAATGTGATATCTAAAACATTTTCTTTTTAATCACTACTCGCAAAGGTAAACTGTTCAGTCTACCTTGAACAAAAAATGTCAGTGTCAAATTGATGAATAATGTAATTTTCATGAAAAATGAATTGAATTTTTGTGGAATTCTCTTTATATTTTGCTCATATTGTTGTCCACACATGACGTCATGAACTCGACAATGTAGTAGTCTCCTTATCATTCTCATCCAGTCATTACAATATACCAAAACTGTAAAAACTGATAACTTTTGCATCAAATGTCTGATTTTCCTCAAACTTTCACTGATGTGTTTTACTAATGGGAATGCTACTGCTCACACTCAATCCACATTGCTCTTCAATGGGTTTTGGTTTCCTTTAATTTTCTCCTTCCATTCAGTATTTTTATTATTTGATATGTCATTTTTTTATATTTTTTTATAGAGTATAAACCTGCTCGGTTTTGTGTTTGCTTTTCCTGTCCATTTTGACATGACTTGCACATGTTAAATGCAGGTTAAATGTAAGAGCAACATCAAACGAATGTAATTTCTCTAATTCTACTCTAGCTGTAATGTGGAAGTGCTACCGGAATGATATAATGAGGCTTTATCATAAGACTTTAGAATTATTGTGTCATCAAAGAAAATATATACACTATGTTTTACAGAGCTGAGCCACAAGCGCTAATGCTTTTTTTTTTAATTGCATCTTTTTTTTTATTAAATCATCAGCAGATTTTAGGCACATTGACGTGTGTGTTTCATTCATTCTAGGTGTGGGAAGGAAAGGATGTCGTGAAGCAGGGACGTGCAATGCTTGGCGAGACTGATCCGGTGAGTGTTGTGGCAGGCACCTATTGCCTTTCAGTGTGCAATTTATTTATATTGCCCTGCTGAAAACACCTCTGATTTCATGTTCCCTAGTGGTTTGTAAACAGTTCATTTTTGCTACTAATCATAATTTACTAATCATAATTTTCATTTCATTTCATTTTATTTATTTCCACACTAAAAGCAATAACCATTACATTTTAGTCGTAGTATAACATACTCATTGGGGGACCAATTAAAGCCTTTCAGGCTTATTGGGAATAGGCCCGAGAGTAAATGTGACCCTGCACCTCAAAACAAACAAAAAGTCAACAGACATGAATTTTTAGTTAAGACCATATTCTGAAAGAGCAGACTTTAAGCTTTAAAATGATGTATAACTCAAATCAAATGGACTCTCCTAACCTATCTAAATATTGGAATAAAAACTCAAACTCAGGAAAAGTGTGAACTGAGAAAAGAGGCTCTGAAGTACAGTGTCTATTCAAGCGCTTAATCTTTACCAAACCGTGCTGGCTGTGCGATGAATGGGACAAAAAAACAGGAAGTAAACCACCAGAGTTACAACAATGAAGGGATTAACAGATTAAAATGAAATTAAGCATGCCTCATTAACACATTCTGTCCATAATCAATGCCAACTTTCAAAGCAGTAGCACTATCCTTTCAAAAGTTATTAGAGTTGAAAGTGAAGAGTGTGGACAAGGTTTTTCAGAAATGAAAAAGGGATTCTAAAGACACACGTAATCACACTATTCTACCAAAAATGTTCGAGATAAACTGCTAAAAAGACACACTTTCCTGCCCGTTTTATGATACCAAATTTCAGCATAATGTAAAAGAGGACCCGCTCTTTCAGAAAATATGAAAAAGTCAAGTTCGGCTAGGTTGACCCATTTCACTTATTTTCAGTCCTCACGCAAAATCAGTGTGTGCGACTTTATGTTCGTTTTGAGGTGCACGGTCACAAATGTGACCCTGCACCTCAAAACAAACTTAAAGTCGCCAGGCATGAATTTTTAGTTAAGACCATATTCTGAAAGAGCAGACTTTAAGCTTTAAAATGATGTATAATTCCAATAAAATGGACTCTCCTAACCTATCTAAATATTGGAAAGAAGCACAAACTCAAGAAAAGTGTGAACTGAGAAAAGAGGCTCTGAAGTACAGTGTCTATTCAAGCGCTTAATCTTTACCAAATCGTGCTGGATGTGCGATGAATGGGACAAAAAACAGGAAGTAAACCACCAGAGTAACAACAATGAAGGGATTATCAGATTAAACTGAAATTAACATGCCTCATTAACACATTCTGGCCATAATCAACGTCAGCTTTCAAAGCAGTAGCACTATCCTTTCAAAATTTATTAGAGTTGAAAGTGAAGAGTGTGGACAAGGTTTTTCAGAAATGAAAAAGGGATTCTAAAGACACACCTAATCACACTATAAGATTCTACCAAAAATGTTCGATATAAACTGCTAAAAAAAACACACACACACTTTCCTGCCCGTTTTATGATACCAAATTTTAGCATAATGTAAAAGAAGACCCCCTCTTTCAGAAAATATGAAAAAAAGTCAAGTTCGGCTAGGTTGACCCATTTCACTTATTTTCAGTCCTCACGCAAAATCAGTGTGTGCGACCTAATGGTCGTTTTGAGGTGCAGGGTCACAAATACAAGACATTCTTTAGGTACAAAGTATGTATAGATTACAAATGGTTCACAATCAAAGCAGGCTGGAGAAGCAAAAAGAAAAGAGTGAAATACTGCCAGAAATACAAAACTATGTTGCTATCAAATACGAACAGTGCGTCTAAAATTACCTCTGAGCTGCTGTAATGATTTGCAGTTTTTCAATTTCTTTGGTAAAGTATTCCACAAAATAGGACCTCGATGAAATTGTATCAAGTCATCCACTATTCTAGCTATCCTCGGATTTCAGTCTTGTATCTCCCTGTTCATCTTATCAAGAGTTCAAGGTAAAAGTAAGGTAAAAGGGAAAAGTTTAAGAGGGTATGATGTGACACACTTACATTTGCGCCGTTAAGTTTCATGCCCTAGCGACCTGCCTCATACATTATGCTTAACTGCCAAGCAATCTGTTTTGTTTTGTTTTTTCACGCCTTCTAGGCAAAAAAAAACAAAACTAACAAACAAACAAAACGAAACAAAAAACAATAGCAACAACAACCACACTTTAGCTCAATTGTAAACATTGAATGAAAGGGTTGTAACTGCTGAACTAGTATACAAATATGCTTTACCTTTTCTTGTTTCCATGGGCAGAGATGACTCCGAAAGAACTATTCACTGAGGGGCTCAGCCCCAAAGTGAAGTCCTTTTTTTTAGGCACCAAGGCCTATAATTTTAACAAGAAACTCGAAATTAGGCAAAGTATACTTGTTTTATATGTTGCATCAAAAATTTAAACAAAAGAAGGTAAAATGGGGGGTGCAAAGCGAAAAGTCAGATGGATGCATTGTTGTGAAGGGACCCTACATTGATCCTACATTAATTTAGAAGCATGTCGTTGCGCACGATGTCGGAACTGCTTCGAGATGTTTGTTAAAAATGTCACAAAAGCAAGCGCGACGCGCGTTGGTAAGGTGCGAAGCAACGCGCAATGTCAGAATTGTTTTTTTATGTTGTCATTTTAGTTTGTTTTGTTCGAAAGTGACACATTTCACAGAGTGACGGTACTAGCATTGCGCAGTGTATGCTTTGTGGCGTCACAATTGCTACCAATTGTTAAATTTCGCAGAGTAACAGTTCCAATTCCAGAATATTGCCTTATTTTATTTCATTTATTTATTTCAGCTCGGCACATGATTCAGCCAGACGGCTGTTCATGTCCGTGCATCATGAGGTAAAAATGACATAGTACATTTTTTTTTTTCAAAACATATACACAATTACATGAAACATAATAATATTATACAAAATATAATTAGATGAGACAAATCAGAGCAAAAATAAGGGGAAAAAAGAAAACATTTATAGGAAAAAATATAATACATTCTCGGTTAAATTGAAAAAAAAAATAGGGAAGGGGTACAATAATGATAATCATTATGGTGTTAGATTATACGAATTTAAACTCCGTCTATAACCGCTATACAATGTTTGCTGTTTTACGCATGTTGGCAATGTATTCCCTAACTTTGGCCCTTGATAACTAAAACTCCTTTGCCTAAAAGAAGTTTTGATATGAGGTAACTTGACTACCAACGTTTGTTTTCCTTAAATCATAATAAAAAATGTTTAAGTCAAACATTTCACTTATACACTCAGGGGTAAAATTATGAACAACTTTGTACATTGTGCACAATATGTGTTTAGTTCTTCTCATCTCAAAAATGGCAACATTAATTTGTGAGTATAATAAATTAGTTGGATATCTTGAATTTACCTGCAACACTGCTCTTAAAGAACGATTATGAATAATGTGAAGACGCTGAATAGAGCTCTGATTAATATTTGACCATATAACATTTCAATAATCAAAATCACTTTGAATGATGGATTTATAAAATATGAAAGCCGTTTCAACTGATATAAAATATCATATTCTCTTTAACAAAAAAATATTTCTGATATAGTGCGTTTACACAAGTGTTCAATACGATGGCTCCAGTCTAATGACTGATCGATATACACACCAAGATATGTACAATATAATTATGGAACTTGAGATATTCTAACGTTGTTTACAGTCACATTCAAATTCACGTGTTTAACCTTTTTCTAGGATCCTATTAACATAGTTTCACATTTTTTTTTTTCCAAATTAAGAGCTAATCGGTTACATGTTAACCAATCTGCAATACAGGCCATATCATGGTTTAAATTTTCTTCAATCTGTTTTACATTTTCAACAGACACATAAATACACGTCTCGTCAGGATATTATACAACCGATGAACGCTGTAAGGAGTTAGGCAAATCATTGATATAGATTGTGAACAAAAAGTGGGCCAAGATTGGACCCTTGCGAGACTCCGCATGTTACACCAAGTGATTTCGATTGAAACCCATTCACCTTATGTGGGATTGCTGAGGTAATCCTTAAACCATTCACAGGCTTGGGGCGCCATGCAAATCATTCGCAGCTTGTCTACCAATATAGCGTGGTCCACTGTATCAAAGGCTTTTCTTAAGTCTATACTGACAATTCCTGTCATCCTACCATCGTCCATACAGGAGAGCCAGTCTTCTGTAACTTTCAACAGCGTGGTCATTGTTGAGTGCTCTGGGCGAAAATGTGACTGGTTTTTGTTAATGGCGTCTACCGAATGCAAATAGGAGTAAACGTGATTGCACACAATCTTTTGAAGCATCTTCACAGTGATCGGTAGAATGGAGATTGGTCGATATTTAGTAACATCTGTCTTCTTTCCATTTTTATGAACGTTAGGTAACGTACCCCCTTTACTGGATTTCTTGTTCGGTAAAGCCCGCAAGTCTTTTTCGATATCTGATCCAGAGATTGGCTGAAAACTAAAGTTTGGTTGATTGACTGGTTCATACTTCCTGTAGGCAAAAATTGCTGTCGTGCGTGACGCTTCTCTGTCGTCTGTATGATTTGACCAACTTCACTGAAATAAACATTAAATCGATCTGCAACCTCTTCTGCACTCATCAACGCACCATCTTCACCTTGTAAATATACTGAATCTTGATCTTTCTTCTTCGCTGGCATAACATGCTTCAGTGATTCCCATACCCCATGAGAATTTCTGTCATTTGTTTCAACAGTCTTAGTTATATGTACTTGTGACATCATTTTACAAATAACATACTTTTTGCAAAATGTCGTCATAAGTGTAATTTTGCAAATACATTGTAGTACTTTATGGAGTGCCAACTCTTTGAAATACCCGAAAATACCTACAAAATTAATCACGTGAAGCTCTTTCAACCAATCACCAGAGGATAAATTTTTTATCCATCTTGAGGATACCTCCATGGCTGTGTTTAACATAATTACATCTGTAAAAATTTCCTGCTCAAGATATATAATCACGGCCCTGTTTTTTTTTTCTTCTTTTTTTTAGGAGTTTTGCTATCATAAAACTATTACACGTGTGGTAAGGAAATGTATTTAATCGAATAAACATATTGTATTAAAACGGGGCCCTGAGGAGATACATGTATCTAACAATTGTTCCATCTATACTATATCATATAAACCGTAAATCTCATTCTAAACTCTTTTACCTTGATCCAAATTTGGGCAAAAAAAATGTTCAAAATTAGGTATAGAAAATAGATGAAAAATAAATTATACAGTAACGGCATATATTTCGTGAGGTTTTTATTGTTTGCAAATGTTGTACATTTCACCATTCATTTCGAGGTTGATACTGCACGATCTCAAATCTTACCACTCGCAAATTGTCAGAAATTCCCAGTTTGAAGAATAAAAAAAAAAAAAAAAAAAAATTAGGAAAAAAAAAATACCGAACTCTCCAACCAACTTAGATGCAAGTCCCGGTCAATCCCAGGTACCCAGTTGTCCGGACTATTGTTGACAAACAAGTGCATTTTATATCATACAATCTATCAACTTATCTGCATAGGTCATACATATTGTGTAGGAAAAGGTGATATATTTTTTGGCTTTGTGAATAGATGCTTCCCACTCCAGTGTTGAATTAGGACACTTAGTATCTACAAACACACTGAATATTCAATGACAAAAAGTTTACAGGTGGTATAAATGTGAGTTGATATACAAGTTAATAATCATGCTTACACTATTTTTGTAACCATAATATACGCTCTTTGATTTCTTTACGTATGATTGAGAAATGCTGAAAATACGAGTTTTACACCCACACGTTTAGCTCAGTGTGTGTCGGAAACGTCCGTGGTCATAGATGTGTATATTTATGAAACAACCTATGGGTGTGTGGTTTTTTTTTTTTAATGGCGTATTATTCAAAGAGAAGGGGGAAAATGAAGTTCCTAAGTGCATGTACATTATTGCATCTTGTAATTGGGCTCTCCTGTACTTGAAATCTATTATGAGTTTTAAGGGAAGCAAATTTGAGTTGATATCATTTAGGCATAATTTACCATTTGCAGATGAAACATATACCCAGCATTCGTGCTTTAGAATAGTTCTAAAATGTGAGTTACGGGTTAGACACAGCCACTGTAAAAATTTGAATTAGTAAAATCGATGTTAAGTATTAAATATACAGAATGTGAACAATAGTTATGAAATAATACAAGTGTTATTAGACTAAATCGTCTACAGTTACGGTTTATTGAGAAAAATATCCCCTTCCAGTTTAGGTTTTATCGCAAAAATTGTATATTATTATGATACAAAATTAATGTATGGTGTTTTGTGGTACAACAGACCTACACATATGCCTTAAATGTCTTGAAAAATTTTCAGATCACTGTTCCCAAAGGTAAAGAGGACCTGTAAGTTTTTTGTGAGCATCCTTTGTTATATTTGGTGATCATTTTTTTTTTTTTTTTGCCTGCACAGCTCAAGTCTAAACCGGGCTCCATCCGCGGGGATTATTCCATTGATATGGGCCGTAACATCATCCACGGCTCAGACAGTGTCGAAACAGCCAGCAGGGAGATCGACCTGTGGTTCAAGCAAGGGGAGGTCGTTGACTGGACGCTCCCTACTCATGGCAGTATATACGAATAGAGCTGGCCTCTCTACAGAACCTCAATCTCAGAAAGATTCCACATCAACATTGCCCTACTCTGGAACCTATAGTAATACTCGGTGAAAAGTAGAGGAATTGGACATGTTAGTTACGTAATCCTTTTTTAACACTGCACAAAACCCAAGACATAACATAATTTAAAAACGTAGGACACAAAACTTGGTGTGTCATTCTGATTCTGTTCGTCTTTGTGTATCACTGCATATGGCAAATACAAGACACTAACACACATGCACACATGTATATGCATTGTTGTGGTAAATTTATGACAGCATGTACTAGGAAGAGTTATGAACATTAAAACAGGCGCTTCGCACAGAGGAAGGGATGACATCCCAGAATAGATGCATTTCCACATCTCATGGCACTGTGATGCGCATGAAACAAAACCTCTCACAGTTATTTTGTGTTGCCTCTACCATAGATTGAGAAAGTATGGGAGCATTGCTATGGGAGCATTGCACAATATTTTACATTCCCTGTTGAGCTGTATGTCACCCAACACATTCAAACCATCCTGTAAAACTTACAAAATGGGGGTGTAAGAAAGAGGAGAACATAATGGAAAGCATGAACTCACAAGTAACAGGGAACAAGAGACCAAACATAATTGTTTCCACATCTGACACTTTATCTTGAAGACAAAGTGTTTTTTCTTCATGCACAAAATTTGAACTGTGAGATGATTGGTGAGATAAACTGTAGTACATGGACGATGGGTGGCCAGTCACTTGCTCGTCTGCAACCTAGCGGACTATGTTCAGGTGGTTTGCAAAGGACAATGCAAGTATGCATGCAACAACTATTCTCTGTTTTTGATAAAGACAAAGTACCTTATGATCACAGAGTTGTTTATTATGGGACAAAACAGTTCGGATTGCAGATCCTTGCCCATCGTGGAATGTTACGAGTGTGTATATTGTTTTTACAAAACATATCTCTTTTATTGTATTTCCCAGTGCCGTGCACATCTTAGATGTGAATGCACTGAAGGTAGTAAACCACTTCGTGTCCACCAATCATGTCTCGTTGATTTATTTGTATGATTCAGGAAGAGATTTATGTCTGATTATTGATATAGACTGTATTGTGCATAATCTGTCACACAGAAAGAAATTTTAAAGAAATTGTTTTATTTTCAAAATTGCTCGTAGGTACGTAACCTGTTGGCAAAGGTTTCAACCTGTTTGGTCTAATGCTCGTGCAAATTTGAAGTCAATTGCTTTTAGTGAAAAAAAAGCAGAAAAAAAAACCCTGAAAAACCTGCTGATACGTAGTTGAATGTGTAACCTGTATGAATTTGAATCAAGTTTAACTTTAAAATACCACAATCGATCTGTATTCCTGCTGGAACAGTAGCCTGTGCTTTATTTTGGTCTGTGGTATGGATGCACTAAATCTACTGAGAGAGAGAGAGAGAGAGAGAGGGGGGGGTATTAATCTGACTACCATGTGCAACATACATGTATACAGTCAACCTCACATAGGTCAATCGCCTAAGTCGAAGGTCTTGCCAAGTCTTCTTCATTTTATATTCTATTGATTTTTATCCCTCATACAACTTGTCATAAGTCAAATTTTCTCTTAACCGTAACTAGGCCCGGGGGCCTAGTTACGGTAGCATATACACGTACAAAAGAAGAGCATAGTGGGAATCAGGCATGAAAGGGTTCGGAAGCCATTGGGAGGAGAAAGATGTAGAGTCTAGTGGGATTTGGGGAAAATGAATGCTCGAGGCAGTTTTAGCAAAAGTTGGGAACCGGTCTATTTTGTGTAATTCAAGTATGCTCAATTCAAACATTCTGGTTTCCATGCGGAATTTAAAGTCTAAGACCATCTGATTTGCATTAACAAAATGGCCGCCGATACATTGCTTTTTAAGGTGTTTTTTTATGATTTAGTTTATCATAAGTCTCCACAGAAATGCATAATAATTTCCGTAATCAAGGTGCCGAAGACAGTGGCTATATTATCATCAATTGGTTCATAACATTCACTTTTGTGCAAATTAAAAACTGAAAAATGCAAATTAGGATTTGCCATTGATACAGCAATGCATTACAGCATAAATGTGTCATGTACAAGTATAGTACTTATGTTCACTTCTGCTTTTAACCCATATCGGGCCATCTACGGGATATTCCGTAGTTCGTCCGAACGCCGCAGGGGCCACATACGGAATATCCCGTTGTGAATAAAATGAAATATGAATGAAGTCATTCACTTCCGGTGAGTACTGTGACTGTACTATGCATTGAATGGCAGCATGTTATATACAATGTTAAAGATATTGTTTTCCTCTTTCAAATGATACATAACTTGTCAATGTTTTTTTTTTCTTTTTTTTTTTCATTGCTTACTAATGAAGAGCGATTGTTTGGAGAGCAGTCTGTTTGTCGGCGTGTGTGCATGCGGGAATGGTGCTGGCCACTTGTATGGTAGGTAGCCTTTTGTCAAGGCCCTCTCGCTGTACGGTGAAGAGAGCCCAGCTGAGTGGGCGCTCGGCTGGGCTCGCTTTGCTCGCCCATTACAGCGAGAGGGCCTTGACAAAAGGCTACTTGTGTGGGTGTTTGTGTACACAGGTGCGTTGGACCGATATGGGTCATACGAGTTATCGGAAAAACAAAAAGTACATGGAGTGGTCAGAGCCCAATCAAAATTAAGTCCTGCAACTCAATCAATTCAAATTCTTATGCCATTTGGCATATAAGAGGATACAGGACTGGCAGGTTTCTACAATGCATTTTCGCAATACATTGTATATAAATCTGAATCATAATAATAAGATACAGAGAAAAAAAGAAGTTTCTGAAATACCTTAATAATCTAATTTGTATAATGAATACAAAATGATTGGTCATTTCTATGCACATTTTCTCTAAAACAAATTCTTGTTTTCAAATTGTGCACGTACCTTGGCGTATACTGAAAAACAGGTAAGTTATCGAGCAAACAAGGTGCTTATTATAGTGTCGTCAGTGTCCAAGGTAAATTAAGTACTTGAATCAATCACGGGGAGCACACAAATTGGTATTCAAAAGGCCGTAGGTTTCCAGATTCTACAACGCACTACCGCAATATATATATATATACATATACATATATATATGTATACATATGACTGGGCATCACAGAACAAACAAAAAGTCGCACCTCTTGATTTTACGTGGGGCGTAAAAAAGTGAAACGGGTCAGCTAAGTCAATCTCGGCTTTTTCATGTTTTCAGAGAGAGCTATTCTTTTTTCTACAGTAATACTGAGTTTAGCATCAAAGAATGAATGGGAAAGTGTGTTTTCAGCAGTTTTTCTAAATTTTTTTTTTTTTTTGATTGGGGTGGTAGAGTAGTGTGATCAGGTATATCTTACTAGAGCCCGTTTACAACATGTCTTTACTAAAAACCCTTTCCACATTCCTCCCTTTTAATTCTTATAACTTTTGAAAGGTTAAAGCGATACTGCTTTGAAAGTGTGTATCAGTCACGGAAAGAATATGCTTATTAGAGCATGACGAATCTCGGATTTTATTTGACAATCATTTGTTTTCATTATTGTTGCTGCGTAGATTCACGATCTATTTTTGTCTCATTTATTGCACAGCTCGCACAGCTTAGTAAGATTAAGCACTTGAATAGACCCTTAGAGCATGACGACTCTCGGCTTAATATTGATAATCACTTTGTGGTTGTTGCTGAGGAGAATCGAGATTCAAAACCTATTTTTGTCCTATTCATTGCACAGCTAGCACGGCTTAGTAAGATTAAGCGCTTGAATAGACCCTATACTTTATGGAGCCTCTTTTCTCAGTAAGCACTTTTCCGAATGATGTGTTTTCTTTTCTATGATTAGATATTTTAGGAGAGTCCATTTGATTTGAGTTATTCCTAATTCTAAAGCTTAGAGTCTGGTCTCTCAAAATCTGCCCCCAACTAAAAACACATGCTGGTCTGGCGACTTTTTTTGTTTTGTTGGTTTTGTGATGCAGGATCACGAATCTGTTTCATAACAGTTGTACATCATACTTGTTCATGATCCCTGATGTGAAAAAGAGATACAAAAATTAACTGCAACCACTAAGCAACACACCTCTATTTCCTCATTCGCATAATTAATTATGCAAATATTAGCCTATTTTCGATGCATATTTTCTAACCAAAACAAAGTCTTGCTATGAAAGTGCATGTATAAAAGAGGATAAGTTATCGGGTAATTGCTCTATAGATTAGTTCAAGGCACTGGCGTAGCCAGGGGGGGGGGGGCGATGGGGGCGGTCGCCCCCCCTAAGATTTGGACCGGGGATTTGGGAGGCGGAAAAAAAAAATGCGTGTATACTGTATGCATGCACATGAAGCGGGTCTCCTTTGCAACCTTTCATCAAATAAGATCATATTTGTTTTTTGAAACTTTCACTCAAAGTGTGCACCAGATCGTTGAATTTCAATTCAAAATATGCAAAATCTCTCGTGCTTGGGAGGGGGTATCCCCCTCCCAAACCCTCCCCCCTCTGTGCCTCTTTCCCTAGCTTAGTACACTTTTTAGATTTACAAAAAAAATATGAATAATTCTGAGTGCACAAGACTTATCACTTATATTCCGAAAAACTGAAAGTTCCCTCATGTACAAGGGGAATTTCACCTTTTAATAGACCCTTTCCTCCCTCAGTCTCCCCCCCCCCCCCCATCATTTTTTTTTCTTTTTGGTGATTTCCCAAATATTCCATCAAATATGCGTATACGAGATATCTCAATTTCAACCTTAAAAAGGCAAAAGCTCCATAGTAAGGGAAAGATGGAGATAGATGGAGATAACACTCGCCCTCGCCTTCTCCCTGCTCGCCCGCCCCTCCCCCACCCCCCCCCCCCCCGCCATGCATAGAAGTAGACTGTGGCTATACACTTTGAACATAAACAGTTTTCCAAATATGACACAAAATGTGCGCACCAAAACGTTAAACTGCAATCAGAAAATTATACAGAATCTCCTTCCACAGACACTTCTCTTCTGATTGACAAATTTCCAGATATTCCAACAAAAGTGTGTGCCAGATTGTTGAATTTCAGTTCTAAAAGCTTAAAACTGAAAAAAAGGCTCCCTTGAATATGGGAGAGGTATCTTGCCACCCATTCATTGCTTGTTACCCACTATAGACTTGGTACACTTTTGGGAATGACAATTTCCGAATTTTCCACAAAAAGTGTGCCCCAGATCGCTTTATTATTCTAAAAACGCAAAAGCTTCGCGAGCGGGAGGAGGAATCCCTCTTCCCCTAAGCTCTACCTCACTAGACTTTGTACATAGACACAGATGATGCACATTCGGAATAAGAGCTAAATTCCGTGATTTTAACACTTCGATGAAAAAGTATTGCACCAAAAATTTGCACCAGATCGCTGAATTTCAGGTCTGAAAACGCAAAAATCACTTTCGTGTGGGAAGGGATATGCCCCTATCTACACCCTCGTGTGCATGCTTTTTCTGTTTGATTGCTGAACAGACAGCGTTCATGATATTCAGTGTAAGAATTAATACAAGAAGATTATTCAAATGATACCATTTTATAGACAAATTGTTCAATAATAATCTACATCAAAATATACTGCTATCTTAAACAAGTGCAACTGTTTCACGTCGATAAAACGCGCAAAAACATGCATAAAATTGCACCATTTGCAACATCAAAATGCAAAAAGTTCTCACCGTGGGAGGGGGGACACCCCCCTCCCACACCCTCCCCTCCCCCTCGCTCACTCCGCTCGCTCGGGTTCAGTCGCTTTCATGATATTCAGTGAAAAAAATTAATACAAGAAGTGTATTTAAACTATACCATTTTATAGGCAAATTGTTCAATAATAATCTACATCAAAATATCCACGTACTGCTCAAGTGGGACTGTTTCACGTCGATAAAACGCGCAAAAACATGCATGAAATTGCACCATTTGCAACATCAAAATGCAAAAAGTTCTCACCCGTGGGAGGGGGACACCCCCTCCCACACCCTCCCCTCCCCCCTCGCTCGCTCCGCTCGCTCGGGTTCAGTCTTGTTCATGATATTTAGTGAAATAGTTAAGAAGTGTATTTTAATTATACCATATATTATTGTAGGCAATTTTATTGTTCAATAATAATCTACATCAAAATATACTGCAACCTTAAACAAGTGGGACTGTTTCAACTCGTTAAAACACGCAAAAACATGCATGAAATTGCACCATTTGCAACATCAAAATGCAAAAAGTTCTCACCCGTGGGAGGGGGACACCCCCTCCCACACCCTCCCCTCCCCCCTCGCTCGCTCCGCTCGCTCGGGTTCAGTCTTGTTCATGATATTTAGTGAAATAGTTAAGAAGTGTATTTTAATTATACCATATATTATTGTAGGCAATTTTATTGTTCAATAATAATCTACATCAAAATATACTGCAACCTTAAACAAGTGGGACTGTTTCAACTCGTTAAAACACGCAAAAACATGCATAAAATTGCACCATTTGCAACATCAAAATGCAAAAAGTTCTCACCCTGGGAGGGGGGAACACCCCCCTCCCACACCCTCCCCTCCCCCTCGCTCACTCCGCTCGCTCGGGTTCAGTCGCTTTCATGATATTCAGTGAAAAGAATTAATACAAGAAGTGTATTTTAACTATACCATTTTATGGGCAAATTGTTCAATAATAATCTACATCAAAATATCCACGTGCTGGTCAAGTGGGACTGTTTCACGTCGATAAAACGCGCAAAAACATGCATGAAATTGCACCATTTGCAACTTCAAAATGCAAAAAGTTCTCACCCGTGGGAGGGGGACACCCCCTCCCACACCCTCCCCTCCCCCCTCGCTCGCTCCGCTCGCTCGGGTTCAGTCGCGTTCATGATATTCAGTGAAAAGAATTAATACAAGAAGTGTATTTAAATTATACCATTTTATAGGCAAATTGTTCAATAATAATCTACATCAAAATATGAGTGGGACTGTCGATAAAACGCGCAAAAACATGCATGAAATTGCACCATTTGCAACATCAAAATGCAAAAAGTTCTCACCAGTGGGAGGGGGACACCCCCTCCCACACCCTCCCCTCCCCCCTCGCTCGCTCCGCTCGCTCGGGTTCAGTCTCGTTCATGATATTTAGTGAAAAGAATTAATACAAGAAGTGTATTTTAAATATACCATATATTATTGTAGGCAATTTTGTTGTTCAATGATAATCTACATCAAAATATACTGCAACCTTAAACAAGTGGGACTGTTTCAACTCGTTAAAACACGCAAAAACATGCATAAAATTGCACCATTTGCAACATCAAAATGCAAAAAGTTCTCACCGTGGGAGGGGGGACACCCCCCTCCCACACCCTCCCCTCCCCCTCGCTCACTCCGCTCGCTCGGGTACAGTCGCTTTCATGATATTCAGTGAAAAGAATTAATACAAGAAGTGTATTTAAATTATACCATTTTATAGGCAAATTGTTCAATAATAATCTACATCAAAATATGAGTGGGACTGTCGATAAAACGTGCAAAAACATGCATGAAATTGCACCATTTGCAACATCAAAATGCAGAAAGTTCTTACCGTGGGAGGGGGGACACCCCCCTCCCACACCCTCCCCCCCCCCCCCTCGCTCGCTCCGCTCGCTCGGGCTCGGTCGCTTCGCTCCCTCGCAGACTAACCGCCCCCCCTAAGATGAAATCCTGGCTACGCCATTGGTTCAAGGTCACTGTATCTTTTCCTGTACTTTATTATCGGATTCATTGGATAAGTTGGTTATTTAATTATTTTCAATCTGCAGGTGAATGTAAAATCAAGTGGCAACTTTCATTAATCTCTCTTTTTTTCTCATTTATCTCTTCACCTATTCTGCATATCATTAGGCTGAGGCAAAAATAAAAAAAAAAGTATAAGAAAAATTCTGGAATCTCGGAAAGAGAAACGAATGATGACTTTGTAATACTTAAGTAATTTTCAAGGCGTAATTTACCGTTTGCTGATGAAACAAAAACCCAGCATTACGCTTTCAAAATATGTCTAAAATGTGAGTTAGTGATAGAAACAACCAATGTAAAAAATTGAACCAGTTTTATTATTGATGTTAAGTATTGTTAAAAATACAAAATATAAACAATACTTGAAATGAAAATGTTTCCAGATGAAACCGTTCGCAGTTATGGTTTAACAGAGAAAAATAGTGATATCTCCTCATATTTTATGCTTTGTTGCAGAAATTTTATATAGTACGGTGTTTTGTGATACAACTGACCCGCATATACATATGCATCAAAAGTGCCTATCTTGAACATTTCAAAATCACTGCTCCCAAAGGTAAACAGGACCTTAAACACCTTCATATTTTTGCTGTCAAAGAAACACAATCTGAGTCGAAAGGTCTGTTTCTCAATCGAGCTGAATTGATCCACATTCATGTAAGGTTTGCATAATCATATCGTTGCTGACATGCACACATTGCTGTACGTCGTTTAGGTCTATAATTGGTGACATTTGCATAAAAAACGTTCTACATTGCTTTCACATGCACATGTAATCATCTCAAGGCAACTTTGCAGGATTGGAGCTAGAGACATCAGTAGAGGCTGAAGGCCAAATCAAAACATTCCCACCCATTGTCTTCTGGTGAGGAAAGATCAGGTCTGGCACAGTGAGCAGGTTTTTCTTCTTTTCTTTATGCCTCCGCCCAAAGAATGCCGGGGGCATTATGTTTTCGGGTTGTCCGTATACGTCCGTACGTCCGTCCGCATTTGTTTACAACTGAGTGGAATTGGCAATTTCTTTGCACATTTTCCCTAAAACAAAGTCTTGATATCAACTATTGTGCACGTACCTTGGCGTACTGAAAAACAGGTAAGTAATCGAGCATACACAAGGTACACATTATAGTGTCGTCAGTGTCCAAGGTAAATTATGTACTGGAATCAATCAAGGGAGCTTAATAACACTGTGCTATCAAATTGGTATTCAGGAGGCGGTAGGTTTCCAGATTCTACAACGCAGTGCAGCAATTGACCGGGCATCACAAAACCAACAAAAAGTAGCACCTCTTGATTTTACGTGGGGCCTAAAAAAGTAAAACGAGTCAGTTAAGTCAATCTCGACTTTTTCATGTTATCTGAGAAAAGTATTCTTTTTCTATACATTAATCCAGAGTTTGGGATCATAAAATGAATGGGAATGTGTGTGTTTTTTATTTTATTTTATTTTATTTTATTTTATTATTATTTTTTTATTATTATTATTATTATTATTATTTTTTTTTTTTTTTTTTTTGGGGGGGGGGGGGGGAGAGTATAGTGTGATCAGGTTTATCTTACTACAGAGCCCGTTTACAGTGCAGGGCCGAGCCGAGCCGCGGCCGAGCTCGGCCTCAATTGCGGTACTCGGCCCCGCAATTTTGTCCGTGTAACGTACCGGGCTCGGCCCGGGCGCGATTCCCCCCCCCCCCCAAACAGGTTTACCTATTACAGTAATATGCTGCCTCCTGATTGGTTCAAATGCATACGGTATCATGATTATTCATTAACTAAGCTACAGCGGCCTAGTATAATGTATTAAGCATGCGCGTGGCATGATCGAGCACGTATTGTACACAGAAGGGCTTTTTATACTTGTAAATTTTTGCTTAGCCCCGGACCAACGGGACTATCCTTAGCCCACTTTCTGTTTCCACTCGTTTTTGCCAAAGTGGGTAGCCCCACCGATAGTACGGTACTATCTGGCCCTGCAAAATAGCAGGGGTTAGCACCGCAATTGCGGTGCCAAGCAAGTGAGTGTAAACAGAACGAAAAAATAATCCTGGGCTAAGCGACAGAGACGAAGTTCGACCCTCACTGACCAATCAGAAACGAGGTAATCAAGTGCTGCCGGTGCGTGCGTGTACGTGTACAGTACACCGCGTAATTATGAATATTCATGTGGTTTGGAAAGTCCGGGGTTAAGAAATACGAGTGTAAAAAGGTCAGTTTTCTCCTTAGCCCCGGACAAGAGATAGTACGGGACTAATTGGCGAGTGTAAAAAGCTGAAAAAAATGGTACGGGAGTAACGATAGTCCTGGGTCAGAGAAAGTCCGGGGTTAAGAAACACAAGTGTAAAAAGCCCTAGAGAGACCTATAGACCTCCAACGGTACTTAGACGCGTGTGCTAGCTGATCATTAATTTGTTCAAAGTTGCTATGAACAATGGCGGCCACTACAAGTGCAACTCTGTCGAGTTCGAGTCTACATGTATGCAATCACAGGGTAAATTACAGAATACCGGCAACCAATCACGGAGAGCGCAAATTGCTCTGAAAAGGGTGTAATGGCCTCACGCTTCTTTTCCGGGCTCCCATAGAAACCTGTGTTAAATGCAGCATATTCCATAAATCATAAAAAAAAATCAATCAAATCGTATTTCTTTTTTTAATTGAAGCAGATGAAGGGATTTTTTTTTGTCTGCTTTCAAGCAAACAACATATTTTGAGATGTTTTCCAGCTGTAAAAAAAGATAAGAGCCTCCATACGAGACTTGTCAGCCAGTCACTCCCGAAAATGATAAAAATAGCAAATTATCTCATATCACTAAAAATTCATTAAAAATACAAAAATCCTGATTCATTCAACTTCTTCATAACCTGCGGAAGCTCCTGTCCTCAAGCAATGTCAAACAATTTTTCACTTGACTGATTTTTAATGATTTTTTTTTTTTTAAATAACATTACCTCATTTTTGTACTGCCTTTCCTGCAGGCAATGCGCGAGTTGAATTAGGAGCATGAGGCCTATAGAGCAGTCAAGTGCTTCCAAAAACTTTTTTTTACGCTTTCATATCTTGTAGAGATATTAATTCCGACTACAACGATATAAAACTTTTTACATTTCATGCTTGTTTTCAGCAGAATGGACCCCATCAAGCTACAATGCACCATGTAGGGTAAAGGGGAACACTGCAAGGAAAACTGTTTACTGAAAAAAGAGGCTCTGAAATATACGGTCTATTCAGGCGCTTAATGTCACCGACCTGCGCTCTGTGCAATGAACGGAAGGAAAACCCACACTCACACAACCCCCCCCCCCCACACACACACACAACACCCCCCCCCCCCCCCACCAAAAACCAACAACAACAAAACAGGACTTTAAACTCTGGGGCAACATCAATGAAGGGATTGCCAAATTAAGCTAAAATTGCTGGTTACCTAGATACGTGTTAAGAGGTGTAATTTTCTAAAAATCTACACAAAGACGAACATGTGAAATGTTGTAGTTTTCTATGTGTTTTGCGGCAAACCCCGATAAGTCCACATCTTTTGTTGCAAAAGGTAAAATCGGTGCGTTGCAAGCTTAGTAGGTCTTCTCAAGTTTTCAGCAATGCTCATGAAGTGTAGCATACACACAATGGTGTAGGGATGGAGATTTGAAAGACATTTTTTTAGAATGTATTGGAAAGTGCGTTGCCATGGTGACGATATTATTATGGCCACAGATCACGAGATAGTATTTGGTAATCGAGTTACTTCCACGTTTTTTTTTTTTTTAACAATGACCTTTAAATTTGGCATGTTATATATATAGTCCTACTTAGTTATTGTACAGCATGCAGCACACACCGTAATCAATGGAATCATTTGACACATGATACGACAAGCTGATTGGTTAATGTGGACGTACCGGCTGTGCAACAAAACAAGAAGTGAAGTGTTTGTTCGCAAAAAACCCGATAAGTCCATTTTTGAAGATTTTAAAGTACGGTGTCTGTCATAAAGTACTAAATAACACAATGATATATTTGTCACTACATATAAAGGTACATTTTTGAAGTTATGGTTAAAAGAAGCAAAGATGTTCTTATTATTCTCTTTATTTTTCTTGACCCTTAATAGAAAATAATCTCCATTTGGCAAATATGGACTTATCGGTTTTTGCAAACAAACTCTTCAAGTCATGTGGAGTTATCGGCTTTTGCTGGAAAGCACTGATTTTAGACTGAAACAATCCAAGATGTATTGCGTTTTGTTCTACACTAATTATATCTTCAGATTGGTCCCACAATACATTCCTCGAATCACGGTATAATCTATGTCGAATGATTTTCATTAAAGAATGGAGTATATGAATGTAAGAACGACCCAAGTCCATGGAAGACCATTTCGAGTAAACTATAAAAAAAAAAACAAAAAAAAACTTCATATCTTTTTTATTAACTTTGTCAAATAATATTATATTCAACTGTGATGGGAAGGCAACATTGTATATACAAATTAGAACATATTATTATGACACTTAACATTTACATTGATTGTGGAGAGGCCATTTTGTATGGTGGACTTGGGTCGTTCTTTGATTCATATAAATGATATTCTGCTATAGAGATGAGAGAAGGATGAGAGAGGACGCTATAATATGAATGTAAGAATGACCCAAGTCCTTCATTTTTACATTAATATAAGATTTAACTCATTCATTTCAGGCACTTCAGGGGGTAATCAGGATTTATCATTTATACACAAGATGAGTCTATGCATAAGCTACAATTTCGCATGTCAAACTAAATTTGGCCAAAAATTGGACTTGGGTCGTTCTTATATTCAGGTTTTCAGTGGACTCATTTTATTTCGCACAAACTCTTCAATGTGATTATAACCATTGCTTACTTTTTGTATAATTAACATCTAATCATACTGATTAACATTTTACAGTGAATGTTTCTATCCCTAGCTCAAATTGTATAACTATTTTGAGGCACTAAATTCTCGGTTACTGTTTCACCTGCTAATTGTGAATTATGCCTTTAAATGTACAAAACTATCAGAGTCAGCTGAATATACATGTATTTTTGATGATTTGAACGACGATCATTTTTCTTTTCTATTTGTTAACTTCCTTTGGAAGAGAAGTGGAACAAAGCTATGCAGATTTTTTTTTTTTTTCATGTGAGTGCTGCATACTTTATTAAAATTGTTTTCGATTGCGAATTAACGCCCTTACTTCATTTTCTGATGAAGTACAATCAAAACGTTATGTACAGAGTGCGCCCTCTTTTAACTCTCTACATAAACTTCTCAGAGAAGGTGCTGCTATTGCCTTCTGGTTTTCAAAAGACTGCAATAATACAGTGCTTACTTAGGTTCCCCACAAGTGCAATTATGAAGGCCTACATGTTGCTACTAATTATCTTTGTATACTATTGTAAATATTTGTTTCTTGTGCAATTTAGAACTACAGTGTTGCATACACAGAGAGAGAGAAAAAAAAATGCATGTAATTGCTCACATCAAAACATCTTTCCATGGATGAATAAACAACAATAATTTTACCACGGTTTGTAATGTCGGAAGTAGGAAGCGTTTTTAAGACATATCATTCTGATGGCTAGGTCTACGGGTTTTATGCCAATGAAGATGTCGCCAGACGTCAGTTTTTTTTAGGGACATGGACCTTTAATCGGGCAGTGAAAGAAAACAAAAACGAAAACAAAACTATGGCAAAGCATGTAATTAACACACAAACTCAGTAGCGCGTATATAGCAAATATCACTCTGTATTCTTTACCTAGGGTAGGCAAAATATTACAACAACAACAATCACTACGTCATTATGTCAGAACGGAATACGGTTGTCCTCATTGAAGAGTTGTAATTATATTCCTAACTTGATGATAATGATAAAAGTTTAGCTTTTATAGCGCACACATTAAAACAAATCAATGTTCAATATAATCGCCATACAGTAACTCTTACCTATTTTTTAATACACACATGTTTTCACATAAGCATTAAAAACAAATTCAAAATAAACATGAAAAGATAACATTCTATATACAATACGCCGTACGTATTAATATACGCAAGTTTTGAAAAAATGATGAAGTGATTTACCTGGTGACAAGAATAAAATTTTCGATAATTTTCTGAATTAACCAAATCACACGGAATCTGCCAATGTAACCCCTTACCGGTGTTCATTCTTCATGACACAACGAAACTGATTTAAATACATATTCACTGAACAAGATGAATTTTGCTCACATAAAGCCAAGTATAGTAAGTACAATATTATTCCATACTTTATCTTCAATAGCAATAAACTAAAGGCAAATGGACTTTATGCTCAGCATAATACATTAAATTTAGTTCAATCAACAGCAATAATATGGCATAATGAAATATTTCAACGTGATTTTGATGCGTCAGCATGGTTCCCTATTACTGTACAATTCTCAACTGTTAAACGAAGCACTCCTTTACCACATGAATACGTCATACAAGCTTCAGAAGAGTAGTCAATGATTCTCGCATTATTATAAAAGCACGTAGGTATCATTACACCTCAAATTTATTTTATTTATTTATTTTTTCATGTTTTCTTTAAAAGCAGGGTTGTCCCGTTCAGAGCCCCACTGGCCTGCTTTGCAAGGAGCCCTGCATCAAATACAAAGGTTACAAAATCAAATAAGGATTACAAAAAATATCGAGTAACATACAAATAGAAAACACAACGAAAGCATATGTGGAAACATAATACGACATAATAAAAGTGGTGGCCATACGAAATAATAACGAAATCAAAAGATAGACTGGTGAAGCCGGAAGCGTTTGTTGAAAATTGGTAATGAAGGGGATGATTGAATGGAAATTTGTAATGAATTGAACATTTTACAAGCGGAGTATGAGAAGGAACATTTCTTATTGTCTGTTTTTGGCTTGGGTAAATTTAACTGATTTGTTAGGACATGTCTAGTAGGACGTATAACGTTACGTTGGCGCTGTGTGTGCGTGTTTGTGGGGGGGGGGGGTGGGGGTGGGGGGGGGGGGTGGGCAGTGCCACCCCTCCCTCGAAATCATCAAACTCTCTCTTTTTTTTTTTAGACTGATATATTGGATTCTCAAGTAAATCGACCATATCCACGCAGTTATTTTGTATTTCATTCTTGTTCTTTTTTTTCTTGCCTTTCTCATCATCATTTTATGTAAGAGTGTACACAGAAACATCTTGGTATCTGTTATCAATTCATGCCGCTATTTTGTCAGGCCAACTTTATACTTAAATGCAGTCATTCGTGTTCCAATGGAATATCTACTCTCCTCACTTTCTCATGGACAATTTTCCATAAAAGCCACCCAAAGAGTGAACCAGATATTTGACGTTCAATGCTGAAGTGCAAAAATATACCTCGTTTGGGAAGTCGGAGAGCGCTAAAATCCCTTAAAATTTCTTTTTACTCTATCTTTACCATGCATAATAATATGGGGTGTTATCCCATGAGCTTGAAATAAGAATAATACAAGTTTCATGAGTAATAAAACACTCATGAGTGTTGCAGTCCTTAACCAGGTCCTCAGGAAAAAAAAAATGATCTACAATCTTCATTAATCACTTCATACACTATTATAATAAAGAGATTGATCTGGAAAATTAATGGTCTCAAGCATTCACTGGTCTATAATTATGTTGATGCACACAGTCTAAAACAATGGGCCCTAAGTGTTTTCATTTCATACAGAAAATGGTGCTCTGGCAGATATAGATTACAGTCTTACTTACAATCCTCAAAGTCACGAAAATCTATTTTTTCTGGAGAAGAGAAAAATGTATGATGAGTTCGATCGCAAAATGAGTTAACCGCATTCTCGTCACGTTTTGGATATTATTGTGACCAAACCGGAAAACACAAACAGAAAAAAAAGAAAATGTGAGATATTAGATTTGCATGTATATCTTCAGGGATATTCAGAGTTATGTCATTCTTCTTCTTCTTCTTCTTCTTCTTCGTCTTCTTCCGCTTTACTGATCCGAAATGGTACTAACCCCATTTTGCGATACCTCTTCCATTATTCGAAAACATAGGCAAGTCAGCATTAAAAAAAAAAAAAAACTCAAGCAAACAAAACTAAGAAAAAAAAAGATATCCATGTTAAATATTAGAGGAACAGATTAAACAAAGGAGAAAGGAGGAGAGAGCGGTTGATGCAGTGGCGGATATTATTCAGGGGGTGGGGCGCGAAAAAAAAAAATCTAGTGCCACTTCTGGTTTTAATCAGCTGACAAGCAAAAAACAAAACAAAACCAAAAAACGCCAGTGGTTAGGGTACACTAACCTTGCTTTTACAACATTGTTATATCGACATAAATGCAAGTGCACAGACAACGGTGGCACTGTCCAAGATCATGTTCATCTGTAGCCAATACTCAACGTATTGCTTGGAGTGCCAGTACTGCAGGTTGCCGTCAATGGTGAGGAGGTAACAAACGAGCGCCACTGCCACCAGACCGCTGATGCGCTTCGTCTGCCACTCGGAGCAGAGGGCGAATCCTCCCAGGAGTAGGGCAACGCCCAAGATCGCCATAGCAACATGACAATTAGGATAGCTGTTGAGGAGGGCTTGTTGGTCCTCACGCACGGTGTAGAGCTGCACGGCGCTGATGATACAAAAGATTGAGACGAGGATCTTGCCGTACTTGGAAAGATAGTGGAGGTGGACGCCTCTGTCCGAATTCACTACGTGATTACCAATATTTTGAAGCACACCCAGGAGAGCAACGTTGAAGGTACCCTATGTGAGATGCAGCGGGGAAGATCCGCAATAGTTTAAACCAACGTCACAACAAGAGAACACAATTCACACAAGTATTGCTAATGTCACTGAGCTGTATTATTTTGAACAGGATTCATAACAATTTGTCCATCAATGACATGTCGGTAATTTGGACCTAGAAATCATTTAACAAATGAGAAAACAAAAACCAAAGGAATACAAAGTTAAAGAGGAGAAGTATTTAGGAGTATAATTCAAATTTATGAATGTGAGAATGTGAAAATGAAAGCATGAAAGAGGGGGACGTTGCATTTCTGTAGTATCTTTCTACTTTCCAAAGAAAACATGACTTCGAACATTTTAAATTATTTGGAACACCTACATGTATTATGGAATGTTGACCGCATCGCTGGCAGTTTGGTGTTTTGGTTTGGTTTGGGTTTTTTTATCACTTTAAGATTGAGTCTCTCCTCCACATTACGATTCAATTTGCACATCTCATCAGACCAATATTTTTTTTTTAGTTGCTTTTTCTTTTAACAGGGGAATTCTCAGTCCTGCATACTTTTTCATATTTACAGCGTCATTGAAAAATCAAATTAATGTACGTGGCCTAAAGACTGGTAAGATGTCTGAAAGAAGCACTTACCAGAGTGCCTATCAGAGGCGCCCGAAGCGGTGCTGGAATGTCGGCCAGGCGGTTGGAAAAGTTTTGGATGAGATCGAAGAATTGGTTGCCCTTGCCGTGATCCTCTCTCGCGTGACTTGCCATGATGAGGAACACACCGATGACCCCAACGTCGTGGGAAGCTACCTTAACCTACCAGAGACCCAGGAGAAAAAAAAAAATCACTAAGCATCCTTAGAATATCTATGAAGCAGCTGTCACAACGATCTTTTTAGAAAATATGACGCCAGCATGCAGTGGTATTAAAGGACAAGTCCACCTTCATAATGTTGAATGAGTGAACACATCAGTGTAAGTTTGGGGAAATCGGACTATCTATTCAAAAGTTATGAATTTTTACAGTGTCTGCGCAGCCACTGCTGAATGAGAAGACTGCTGCAGTGTATGACGTCAAATGCGTACAATATAGGGAAAATATAAAGAGGATTTCACAAGTTTTGTATTGTTTGAAAAAAAGTGCACATTTTCTGGACTTTTCGCCGACGTATGTTAAAGGCATAGTTTACCATTTGCAGATGAAACAAAAACCCAGCATTAGTGCTTTAAACTAGTTCTAGGATGCGAGTTAGGGATAGAAACAACCACTGTAAAAAGCTGAATCCGTGTAATCGATGTTAAGTATTTTTAAATACACACAATGTGAATAATAGTTATAATAAGAATACTTCCAGATTAAACCGTCTACAGTTACGGTTTATTGAGAAAAATACTGATATCTCCTTATATTTTAGGCTTCATTGCAAAAATGTTATATGGTAGGTCGTTTTGTGATACAACAGACCTACACATATGCATCAAATGTGATATCTTGAACATTTTTAAAATCACTGCTCCCAAAGGTAAACTGGACCTTTAAGGGCAATATTATTCTCCATGCCTTCTGAAAGAGGCAAGTCAAGCGCTCTTTTTTCTTTGCAAGAAAAGTGAAAATATGTTGATTTTTTTATGTTTTCTTTATATATTTGTACACATATGACATCACAGGCTGTAGTGGTCTTCTCAACCAGCAGTGACTGAGCAGAAACTTCAAAAATCCATAACTTTTTAACAGGTTGTCCAATTATTTTCCTCAAACCCTCACTGATGTGTTCTACTAATATTGCCACATGTCTTTGAAGGTGGAGTTGTCATTTAAAGAGTGCTAACCAGCAATACAAGAGAACACAAGCGTATAACGCCAATAACAACATTGATGTCAATCTCTTTCCCTTTTCTTGAGAATATTATTAAACACAATTTATTACAGTTTTTTTTTTTTTAAGTCAGATATCGGTAAAAGAATTGTTCATATCATATACTCAGAATAATAACAAAGAAGACTTAGTTTCAACGGACAGAATTGTTGTATTTTCCAATATATTCTTTTGAAAAAGTTCATAATGACATGACGGAGGTGGGTGTTCATTTTGTAGTGTTATATTTATCAACGCCATCTGATATTCTTATGCATAATATATCATGAACTATACAGTTATTACATAATGATGTTTTGGCATTGTTAATGGAAAATAAATATTGCTTATTTTCATACAAACCGACGATCGCAAGCCCCTGGCAGCATAGACACTTGGGGCACAACTTATGACAACTCGCAACTTTCAAATTTGACTACGTATCACAGATGCCACACATAATATTATTCACACGTATTGATTTTTCCAGTAGGTCAGGGGAAAAGAAAAGAAAAACATCTACGTAAAATTAATAACCAGTGAGGTATCACTTTAAAGCTTAGAATGATTAACGCAGAAGTATCACCTGACAAAACTTCATGGGTTTGTTTGATGGTGATGAAGGTTATCACATCGTCCTAATGTTTATACCGGCATACACAATAAAACTATTTGTAAAGCTTCATTAGTTTTCTGAAAGGAACACTTTCCAGATGCTCCAGAGCCTGTAATGGAAATCGCTTCACGACTGTTAAAGGTCAGACCCAGCCCAAATATAGAATGTTCTCATAAGAAAGAGTAAAACATTACGAGTTCAATGGTAAGATTTTAATCGAAATCGAGTGAAAAATGAGGAAGTTATGACATTTTGAATTTCCTAATTTTTCAGGAAACAGTCTGTTCTGTCTGCAAAGTGAGCATGTCATACCCTCACAGCTTGCCATGATATGTAGTTCGTATATAAAATTTTGAAATTTCCAGTTTTTCGTTCAAATGCAATTATGCCCGAGGCTCAAATCCTGGTATATCTAACTCATCGCTATTCTGAAGCTATTCACCCAGGAATAACATCATGTTGCAGACTTCAATGACAGTATACACTGAATATTGTCATTGTTTTTTTTTTTTTTTACATGATCAATGGACATTGTCAGGTTATTACATCTTAAGCTCACTCATTTCCATATTCATATCCACTGTACAAGAACTGGACACATTTGCAGAAAACTTCAAGATGTCATGACTTCCTATTTTACTGATTTCAGTCAAATTTTTAACCTTGAACTCGAATAGGATGTTACTCCTTTTTTTACCAGACTAACTTGGACTGGATTTCCCCTTTAAAGCTTCTGTCGGAGCATACGTATCCTTCAATCCCCTCCTTATGACCCAAGTGCCCAAGATTATACAGAGGACACTATCCATAATGTAGTCAGCAAACCTGCCGAGTCCTCTCTTTAACCAACATACTAGTAGCTTTTTTGTTTTTCCTGAGTGTCTTATCTGCCTTCGTTGTGTACCTCGAGTGCGGCCCTGTAAATGTAAACCTTAACTTTCTCTTTCAAGTCGATCAGATTAGTAGAAGTATAGCATGTCACATAATTATAGTCACTATCAACATGTTACAGGGATGTATTTCACAAACGCAAAGAGAAAGAAACTGACAAGAAATTAATATTGTTTTTATTAGTGGAAAAAATTATGACCAACATTGACCAAAGGAAATGGGATTCCCTCGCAGGAATGTATTTTGATACAGAAGAAGAAAAGGATGATGATGATGATGATGATGATGATGATGATGATGATGATGATGAAGAAGAAGAAGAAGAAGAAGAAGAAGAAGAAGAAGAAGAAGAAGAAGAAGAAGAAGAAGAAGAAGAACAACAACAACAACAACAAGAGGTCGCTGGAAGAGGAAGAGGTCCGGAGGAGCAAGAAGTAGAAGAAAAAAAAAAAAAAGAAGAAGAACAAGCACAAGAAGAGGGAGACGAAGTTGCTATTTACCACCATCCATGCTTTAGTCGTTTTTTGCAGACTCTGCATGGCCACGGTGATCACAGCCATGGTAGTCATGGAAACGACAGTGACATTTGCATATTTGTACCTCCTTGAGGTGAAAGACGTGATCCCGCAAGCAAAGAGAACGGCAATGTAAATGTACAGGGTATAGATGTACCACTGGGGATACGATGCAGTCCTGTGGAAAACAATGGGATGACAAAAATCTATCAGATTACGTCAACCAGTTTGGGTCAACTAGGAGGTAGCATAACTTTTTTAAATCCTAATTGAGATCTCTATATTAAAGTGACAATCTCATTATTTCAATATATTCCTTAGATTATTGAGATTATTCCCTTGAATTATTTAAGTTTTTTTTTTTTTTTACCAGCCAATCTTATCAAAAGCAAGTTACATGTACGCAATATGCTCAATTTACCATATAAGATCATATCACCGTAAAGATGGTATCTGCCAAGTTTGGTGAAAATCCTTCTTGAGATTTATCAAGAAGATGCAGTAAATGTGGACAATCCCCCTCCTCTCCATCACTTCCCCTCCCCCATCCCCAATCAGGGCACCCCTGGATCCGCCATAATCAAAGATGAAATTTCAGTCATTAATGTCCTCAAGGCACTAACTTAGCTTTATCTTTTTTTTTTTTGTTCGACAGAAAAAGATTTAAAACAATCCAGAGTTTAGGGACTCTGAGGCTTCAACTCTCCCCCCCCCCCCCTTTCTCGGCCGGGGGTGGGGAGGATTGGGGGCTAATTTCAATTCATAAAGATCATATCACCGTAATGAGGCTATCTGACAAGTTTAGTGAAAATCTGTCCTATAGACTTTTCAAGAAGATACTGACAATGTAGAACATCCCTCTCCTCCCCTCATCCCCCCCCCCCCCTCCCGCGATCCGGACACCCCTGGATCCGTCATAATCAAACATGCAATTTCAGTCATTAATGTCTTCATAGCACTAGTTTAGGGACTCTGAGTCTTCAATTTGAAGACTCCTCCCCACTTATGGCCCCGTGCCCTGCATCCCTGGATCTGCCATTAAACGTGAACTCCTGTCATCAATATCTTTAAAGAACCAACCTAGCTCATTCTTATTTGGTTATATAATACAAGAAGAATTTTGATAATACCGTAGTTCTGGGACTTTGAGGCCCCCTCCCCTTTTTCGGGGGAGGGGGTGGCTACTATAAACAAATTGAGATCCCATTGCCATAATCGTGCTACCTGCCAATTTTGTTTAAAATCTGTCAAGGATTTCATTAAGAAAATCTAAATGGCGGAAGTTCATGGGCAGTTCTGATATGGAGTTTATCTACTATCTTTATACACAATATCGCTAAAGTAAATGATTTGCACATTTCCCGGCAAAATTGAACTTTTGCACATTTCCCGGCGTCACGTTTGCACATTTCCCGTTGATGAAATTTGCACATATCCCGGCGAGACGTTTGCACATTTCCCGGCGTTTGCAAATTTCCCGGCGAGACGTTTGCACAATTCCCGGCGTTTGCACATTTCCCGGCGTTTGCACATTTCCCGGCTCCACAATCCGCCCCTGGCTTGACTGCGTTCGTGAAAGAAAGAACTCTCTGCAGGTGGTTCCGTCGAAACACTGATTTGTAGGACCACTCTACATGCTCTTCTTAAATCCTCGATATTTCTTCATCTGAGTATACAAATTATGTTATAGAGCAGATGGACAGGAAAAAAATGACATGTATCCAGGGCTCCACACTAACTTTTATTTTTGGTGGCCCAAAGGCAAACATCCGACTTTTTTTGGTGGCCCGATCAGGCCACCAAATTCTTCATTTCCGAAATTTTGGTGGCCCGACGTGCGTTTTTGGTGACCCCGGGCCACCGGGCCACCATTAGCGTCGAACCCTGCATTATCAAACAGCGCCAGTCTCTACAGACGCCGGCTCCTTTTCTTGCAAACTGTCACAAGATAGCGACTATATATAGATAATCTAAATTATAGTTCCGCAAAGAACATAATTCTCTCATGTTCAGCGCAAGTCACCCTCTGTGTTGAACCTTGGCTGAATAAGAATTACCTTTACCTTAGCCACGTTAGCGTGTCTTTTATACTGAACAGATATAAATCACGCGCTTTTAGCATACTTCCTGGATGAATCAAAATCTACATCGATAGTATGACTATGTTGTGCTGAACACACTTTTTACAGATCAGCATCATCGCAACGCACAGCTCCGAGCACTGTATAACACCCTCTGCCCTGATGTTTTATAACATAGTACCTGTAGTGAATGGCGAAATGTATGATGTGCTTTAACAGTTTAAGGTATTTTATTTTGTGTTGAAAATTTATCTGTCACTGCATGGGGCCATCTTTGTAATCAAGCTCTGCAGCTATATCATGAAGATGGTCCCCGGCATTTTCCAATGAATATTTCAATGAATTCATATAAGATAAAAAAATCAATATTTAGAAAATTATTCAAATGAATATAATCAAATAAGCTAAAACATTTTTATTAAGTATATTTTGAAATATATATATATATATATATATATATATATATATATATATTTTACGATATCTCAGTTACCGTGGTTACGGTATACTTGCCTTATCCTTACGGTATACCTGTGCCAAATTACACATTAATAAAATGTTCAACCTACATAAACGGGCTTTTCGTTCAGTTAATTTAGTTGATTTTTATTGTCAGTTGTCAGCCAACGGCTTGCCTGACGCATTTACCCATAATGTTTCAGAAAAAAAAAAACTATGCCGTCCATGCTTACCCCGCAAGACAAAGAGATTCATTTCACCTTCCACGTACTCGCACACTTCTTGCAAGCAAGCAAGCAAACAAAAAAAAAAAACAAAAAAAAAAACAAAAAAAAAAACGAAACAAAAAAAAAAATGTTTTTACCGGGGATCACATGCGTCCCGTATGTGACCAAGAAGGGCATATTTGGGCAAGCCCATTACAACCAGAAATTGGGTAACTAGATGAGGGTAAACATAGTACCAAGGCCCACCAGCGTCCCATCAGGCAAGCTCACTTGGGGTCATTGAAGCCCCCATGGCCAAATCATAATTGGTTCCAAGTAGGGCCAGTTGGCCCATATTGCCAACATAAGCCCATCTATAGGCAGCCCACTTCACCCCGCATTTCCCCCAGTTGGGCCCCAAGTGGAAATGTTGGCTGGGATCATTATAATCATTATTACCATAATTAGACCAGATAAAGAACATAATGCATATCGTAAGCATTACAGACATAATACCAATATTAAAGAGAACTTCACAAAAGGATACATGTACTGTACTGTAGGTTCACTAGTACACATGTAACACAAATGATAGAGGTAAAGATGGCGGCAACAACTGGGTCAGGGTTGCCTTAAGACAATAGTAATTGCCTTAACGTTTGTGAACCCACGCATGTTTCCCCAATGAGCACTGATAATCATATATAATATATACAAATTATTTAATTTAGGCCTAGAGACTTTTAATGAACGCAAATATAATTGCAAACATTAAGCTATACAAGCGTCATAATCATACGGAGTTAAATGCAGACAACTAAAGAAAATCAATATGGCAAATGATTATTTCTCTTTCTCCATACCAGTAGTCCTGGTAACGCTCCCAACATAATTTTGTCAGAGTCACAGCAGACAGAAGTGGAAAGCGAAAAATAATGAATTCCGATGCATCCTTTAGGAGAACTGCTGCCATCTTGACTGGATGTACACACGTTATGAGTCACCTTTTCTGCATATTATTATGTACGGTGCATTCTTTACACATTGCCGATGTGTGAAGACGATGCAACAAGGTTTTAGAGACTTTTCGGTTGGGTGAACGAGAACGACGTGACGGGACGTCGATCGCAGGCGTATGTCAAGGCGTCACATTAGGGACTTTTAGATTGTGTGGACACAACAATGGGCAGCCGCCCCCCGAAATTGCGAGCCAACCGTTTCAGGCGACTCCCGTCGAAGCCATGGAAGCTATTCGACGGTGAGTACTAGTCCGACAGATGTGGTGACGTCATAATCGTCATGCTGAATGTAAGCTGCGCAGGCTGCCTGCCTCAATCTGGGAGGACGTGGAATCCCTCTAGGACACGTACAGTACTCTAGGGCCCCGTTTTATCAAAAGATAAAATCGATGTTAAATTTCCTTACCACACAGGCTGCCATAGACGTACAATTGAAATAAAAAATTACTATATAATCAATTTTAATTTAACTCTTCATAAAACAGGGCCCTGAGTACTCGATTCTTGCGACGGACGCGCCAGAAAATCTGGAGCATGCACATTATCATGAAATGACGTCATCACGTCGAAGTCCAATCCTGGATGCGAAATCTGAAGAAATACGAAAACTGAGCACTGATTTTCTGATACTGAGTAGTCATCATGGCCTTTCGCGCAAATCCATCTATCGCGAGGGGAGTCAGTGTGACGTCATAGATAGGGCTGCGTGTGTTGCGAGTGAATTTGGGTGGACGGCAGTAATGTGGTGGCCGTGGACGGTGAAACCGGCATGGGTGATGAGCCAGGGGTCGACACTCACGCATGCGCAGTACGTAAAAATACGTCATAGCACTGACGATGACAGCCGCCGCCGGGCTCAACGATCGAAAAGTGCTAATAATAATAACCGTGCAGCTGTACATAAATTCCTCACGTAATCGTGCAAAGATACAAGTCCGCTACACGGATATTTTGAAGACTTAACCCGTTAGATACTGAATTTTGAAATCCCCATAGACATAATACAGGCCACCAGATTCCCCTATGGAACGGGTTAATCTTGGAGTTTTTGCAGTCCACATCTAAGATCATACTAATGGATATGATACGAGGCATGCAACATTCACAAGCACGGGAAACCGTAATTAAGAAATCAGAGATATTATTCTCTCACTAAACATAAGACTTGCTTTGGAAATGAATTATTGATAATGCTTCATTACAGTATCGTGGTTTACATACCAGTATACGCAGTCATCTATGTTGTTTTGTTTTGCTTTGTATCATGAAGTTCTTTCTCTCATACTCACACGATCAGAAGTTACAAAAGACCATTATAAATTACTCTAGCCTTCGTGAACGTTAGTTTTGTATCGATTGGCGGATGAGGTATCAGATCATAGGTGTCACTGATCCGTAGGTTTTATTGCAACCAAATTTGTATTTCAGTTTGGTTCCTTGGGTTTGTTTATTTCGGTCTATATCCATGTGCATCATTTACACATTAAAAAAGAACAACTCTCACTGAAATGTGGCAAAATTGCTTTGGAAATAAAAATTGAAAATGATCCATTACCTACATGATTGTTTCTATAGCATGATAGTTGATTACACACAAAAGTGGCATATGGTGAACATTTCTGTTGTTTTATTTGGTTTTGTTTCGTTTTACTCGGTTCAATCACATTGCCTAATCGTAAGTGACGAAAGACCATAGGCCCTAGTGATATCTTCCTTTGGTGTCCGTGAGTTTGTATTGATATTGTAAAACTGTCAATTAGATGAAATGGTAATAGACTAGGGTCCTATCGTACTACGCAGGGGCGGATCCAGGAATTCTGTAAGGGGGGGGGGGGGGGCGTGACTAATTATTTCTGGTGCCACCTCCGGCTTTCATTTCATTTTGTCGTTTTATTTCTTTTGTTTTTAACGAAAATAAAGGGGGGGGGGGGCGTGCGCCGGTTGCGCCCCCCTCTGGATCCGCCACTGCTACGTGAGGTCTCTATTGCATGAAGAGACCCTTTATAAACAAACAAAACACAGACGGACAGCACATTGGACAGATGCATGTTGTTAGGCCTATAATCTAGTAGGCCTAATAGGCCCCTTTATCTTAGCACCAGATACCTTTTATATCTAGACATAAAAGCCCTTTGAGTGGATACTTTCTTAGAAGTTGTAGTTGATATCGTTCGCAATGCGTTTTTGTGTAAATTTGAAAGATGAAATATGATTTTATTGATATGTTTTTACCTATTTATTAATAATGTTTAGGGAGCCTTTTTATACGTAAGACTGCTTGTCAGCTGAAGAAACCCAGAAGTGGCACCAGAAATTGCCCTGAATATCCTTATTTTATTATTATTATTATTGTTATTATTATCATTATTATTATTATTATTATTATTATTATTATTATTATTATTATCATTATCATTATTTTATTATTATTATTATTATTATTATTATTATTATTATTATTATTTATTTATTTTTTTTTTTTTTGGGGGGGGGGGGGGTGGGGGCTTGTTGTAGCTCATGAAACCCGAGGTGTCCCCCCCACACACACACTTTTGAAAACGTGGCTCCGGCGCGGCGGTGGATATAGAGCGAGAATTGTCACGGATTCCTCTGAATGTCGGTTTTTCTACAACTACACGCAGGAAAAACGTCATCATCTTTTCGTTTTTTTTTTTCCTCCCGCAATCGGCAAAAATCGAACAAAATGATAAAACAATAGGGGCTGCAGAAACATCGTCAACACACACAACTCCCCCCCCCCCCCCCCCCACTCGGATGGTCAACTATAGGGTCCTACACATAATTATTATGCTTGTTCCAAATTCCTAGAGATTCCCTCCCCCCCCCCCCTTTACGGAAAGGAATGGTTTAGGATTTACCCCCTATCACGGGCTTTTGGAAGGGGAGCCATCAAAAATCCCCCCCCCCCAGCTCTTTCAGGGTTTGGAAGGGAGACCAGCAGAAATGCCCCCTATCATGGACATACCTGATTGATGTTGGGAAAGATTTGCAAACTAGGTCCCTACCCCTAATTAGAAATATTTCGGGGGAATTATAAAAGACCCCCCATACAGAATTTTCGGGGATTTTCCCCTGAGCTGAGCCCCGAAAAAGATCGGGAACGCTCACCAATGACTGTGCGGTACGGATGACCACATGGTGCGTGGGGGGCACAGCTTCCGCCGAATTTGAAATCGAAACGTCTACATCGTAGTTGCTATTGGATTGTGCTGTGCCAGACTGCAGGCTAGCCGATAGGATCCAGTGTAGTGTAGAGCAAATACGCAGCGCGCTGCTCGTAAACGTAAACTAGCGACAACGTGTTAATAAAGTACAGTATGTTACCAAAGATCTTTGGTGTTATACTACACCGTACCGTACGCGAATATTTTTTCCGTACATGGAAACGCTACAGGACATGAATTATTCATAAGTTGAGCTGAAATTTTGAAGTGCGCAAGCGCGTGGACTTCACAATTCTATAGCTCGGCCAATTTGTACACGAATGAACGGACTCGCATACTGTACATACATACAGTGTACTGAGTATGGTAAGGGTACCACCTATCGGCAGGGTACCTTGACATCGGCACCCTGCGTATCATGGCTGTTTGCGTAAAGAACGAATTGTACGCGTGGGATTAAGTGCCATTTGCTATGAAAACAATAAAAAAGAAGAAACAAAATCTTATGAGCGCCCTACTTAACCCCGCTGGTAAATATGCGGGGAGCAGACAGCATCGTGATAGTCAGCGCAGCCAGGGCAGCCGGCGTGGCGAGCATGAGCGAGCATGCAGGGTTCGAAGAAAGTGCAGTCGATTGTTGGAAGCAGGTACATACGCAGCTCGCGTGAAATGAACAGCTTTACAAGCTGCAACCTAAACTACAGCCATAGGCTGGAATTGATGCCACATTACCACTATTCGTACATGCATAAATGGCCAAATAAAGAGTTCTTCCGAAATCTTTCGCACGCCCTTTTTGTCGATAAATAAACCGCTACCACAGAACAGTAGGCCTACTTCGTACTCGCCTATGAAGCGAATGTGCATACAATCGACTTCTCAGTGATGCCATGCTAGTGACTCGAGCATCGCGAGTGCACTTTCGAAATTCATGTACAACGATAAGTCATGACCAATCCATATGTAAACTAATAATAGTAGATCGAACTTCAGTAGAGTCTAGTTCTACGTTTTCAAACCAATATTAGTCAATTAGAAGTTATATGTGAGCGTGATTGTATCCAATGTACAGAGTGCTACGTGTGTGCAATTAAAATGACACGTATGTGACGTGTTGGATCGCAAGCGACAGTGCAGTTCCTCTGCAGCTGCAGCAGATATTGGTCGATCGTACGCACCTCGTGAGTGCAGTGACATGTTTACGCACGAACATATACATGCGCAACCATTGTGCGCAACACACACACACACACACACACACACTCATACACATGTACTAGTAGCTAGCTAGCTCGTTGCAGCATCATGTGCATGTGGCGTTCATTCTCGCAAGTCCGTGCGCATGCGCATTTCATTCTTTCAGCTAAACTTATGAATAATTCATGTCCTGTAGCGTTTCCATGTACGGAAAAAATATCGCGGGTCTAGTACTCAATCCTGCACAGCTACAGCCCTGTTGGCCGAAATGGACGGACAAGGTAAGTAAAGTTAACTTTATGCTTGTTAGCTCATAATTGCCTTCTCATTATTTTATGCTTTGTACATGTATTTCATCGTCTGTGGAATTCCAGGAGTCTGCTCATGCATAAATAAACCCACAATCCTGAAAAGATTCGTTTACGCGCGCCCATCATTCGTTCAATTTGCGCTGCCTTTGCCCAGTCCCATGTGTATATATTTGTGTGGGTTAATTTCAAATTTGTTGATTATGCCTGATCAGACATGATCATGATCGATGACACTGATCTCTTGCACTCGTAGAAAAGAGTTCTACTCGGTGACATGACAGGTGAAGTGATCGGCATAATGACCGGTGATTAAGATCTAGACCTAGCCTGTATGGAGTAGACTCTAGGTCTAAGTAGTACCTTAGCAATTGCTTAGTCATGTGTTTAGTACAGATCAGCTACAGTACAACGTACAATACAATACACATAATCAATGACATAGATCTATCATGAAATTGATGAATATGGTCCTACATTCCTGTTGGGTTGCTCACATGATAAACTTAACCTGTTAGATTCTAATTTCTATAGCAGGTCACTATATTCATAACTAAGGGCCAAACAGCTATTCAACATGGTGAAAATTGGGTTTGCAAAAAAAAAGAAAGAAAAAAAATGTGTGCATGTGTTAACGGTAGGTTCCTACTGTGAAAAGTTAAATTGTGAATATGATTGTGATTATATTTTGTTGTTGCTGTTGTGTTGTGTTGGGGCATCAGCCAGGCGCAGGCAGAGTTACCTTTGGCTTTGTCTCATTCTCAAGAAGGGAATTGGGCGTATGGGCATTAAGGGATCGAATATTATTGTTAGTGATATTTTCCTGATGTCCATTCATTATTAACAAATTAATGTCATTAATAGACTGCATTATGTGAAGCCCTTGTCGTTAACCATGCATTTTACGGCCCTATGTATATTTATGGTGCCTACTATCGGTACCTCATTCCCTTGTCTGATGTCCCCACATCCCTAACTAGCTTGGTCAGGCATCAAGACACTGCTGGATTGTGACTCTTAATATTTTTTCATTGTAGTTTGCTCCTAGCAGGTCATCCCATCATCTGTCCGATGCCATGCAATAGTAATGTTAAACTGTTGAGGATGGACTGATTTTGCTAAAACACACATTTCCCATACTATAGACACCTGCCTGAGTATACTCGGGACTCGTCCTCAATGGGTCAAAGCTTCATTATCATGCGGTCATGTCCCTGCACAGGGAGGGGAAAGAAAAAAAAAACAACAACAACAAACAAACAAACAAAAAAGTTCCAGTACGAATTGCCTGATATTGTATCAGGACTTTGTACAGCTACAGCATTGACCATTTGTACAACTCAACAGGTTAAACATGTGTCTTGCTTGGTTTGCTTTGTTTGTGTGTTAGGAGTTTTCGGAGCTGAACCCATGACCTTGGGGTCACCCCAGTCATCTTCAACTAGTCTACAACTAGTCTACAAGCCAGTCTCTCAAATCAGTTTCTTCCAGCATATCTAATTGGTGATCAAAGCCCAGCAATGTCAGTAAGTGACTAATTTTCACTCTAGATCTTCTCTCTCTATCTCTCCTTTGAATTCATCTTCTGTCTTTTGCTGCAGCACTATTACAATGAATCTTGTAGTACCTAGCCACATTTGTGTGTACAGTTTTTTGTACATTAAGTTATTAGTATTATACTATTGTTATTATTTATACATACATTTTGTATATGTACATGTACAATTTTATATCTCAAGTACCGTGTATTGTATTCTAATTCTGCTTTTCGTATTTTGTTATACACTGTAGCAGAGACTCCAACTCTGCCCCCCCCCCCCCCCCCCACGGAAAAAAGCAGTAACTGACATTTTTATGAATGTTTACTTTTTTGCAAAAATGAATAGTTTACCCAATGCTCTCCAATGTTAATAGGTCAGTTTTGCAAAAAGAAAAATGAAAGTGACCAAAAATAAAATTTTTCACTTTTGCAAAAAGCAGTAACTGCATCCAGTTGATTCAACTTTGCAAGTTTCCCCACGGAAAAAGCAGTAACTAACAAAGCCCACGGAAGAAAGCAGTAACTAACAATTTAGTCTTTATCATTCAGACTCTGTATAGTCCTTCCTGTATATTTTTTTCCCTAATACCATTTATTTTTTCTACTAATTTTTATTTTTTTTTAACAATGTAAACAGCAGTTTCTCCCATAATTTAGGAGAGTAGATATAAAAAGATTGTTTCACCAGTAACTTGACTCTGCCCGCAGGGAATCATATGACAAGTTGTAGAAAAAGCTTCTTTCTGGAGACTAGCAAACCTGGCAGACTCAGCGCGCTCAGAGTGCAGAATACGCGTGCAGCAGCTGCATGCGCATAAATTCTGCAGCATACAGTAACTAGCTAAACATTGCATCACATCACAGTCATCACTTGCATGCACAGTATTGCAGGTCTGGTACAGTTTGAGTGATCATGCCAGTGCTAACCATGCTGTCACACAGTTTCTGCGGTCCAGACATGCCTGTAAATCTATCATGAATTGCAGAGGAAAAGTCATGGTAGCCATGGCTTTGGCCAGAACCAGAAAATCTAGGTGAGCTGAAAATATATTGAAGGGAGATGAGCACTAGCATTAATGCACTAACGTTAGTCTAATGTTAGATGTAGGCCCTAAAGTTTAAAATAGGTCTACCAGATCTAAAGCTACAGAGTACATGTAGATCTAGATTCTAATCTATTGTTAACTGTTTAGTGTTAGACAAAATGTCAGTAGGCCTAGGCCTAATCTAACGTAATAGATCTAGGTCTAGCACTAACATTGGGCATAGATCTGTAGTCTAGCTTAAGTGTAACGTCAGAGTTCGACTAGGATCTAAGACGAAGAGACTTGACTTTATTGTCTAGTCCAGGGTCATGTGTCAGGGGCCAGGCCGGGCACTCCAAAGTTCAATTAGGGTACATAGGTGTCTACCTTATTTTTACACAGAATGCCATTCAATCTACAAGACCTAGTCTAGGCCTAGCGATAGGTCCTAGATCTTATAGATCTAGAATAACCAGAAAGTAGAAGAACTTTATAACCTGGTGGTGGTAACAATTCTCCTCCTATGGTCATGTGGCATGTGCAGTTACTGCTTTTTTCCATGGGGAAAACAGCAGACTCCTGGCCGTCTGCAGTTACTGCTTTTTTCCGTGGGGAAACTACCCAGAATCAAGGGTGAGCCACCGCAGTAACTGCATTTTCCTAAATAACATTTAAAAAATAACGGAAACATCATTTTTTCCTAGGTACTGTTAGACAACTAGGTATGGTGCATAATCATACCACAAAATTATTTTTGAATGTTTCTGTGTTTTTAAAGAATCTGCAAAAAACACAAAATCGCATTTATCTCAGCTCAGCAGCTATGCAGTTACTGCTTTCTTCCGTGGGGGGGGGGGGGCAGAACTCTCCTGCTTTCGACGGGTGATCTCCCGCCGAAAGCCCACATTTGCAAAATCTCCCGTTCTCCCGTTTGAGATTTAATTTCTCCCGTCCTGGCTCTGTGTCTCCCGTTTGAAATGATTTCTTACTTTAGTGTCTTCGTATGTTGAAAAATAAGCCTTTAGATAGCACGAGACAGCATCAAGAACCCTAATCATTAGAGCTTCCAGGGCCCAAGCGGGCCCTGGACCCCGGCCGCAAGGAACTTTGCGCTCGTGACATGCGCTTCGCGCACATCAAGTTGGAGTCTCCCGTTTGCTAGGGGTTTCAGGCGGGAGAATCTCCAGATCAGAAGGTGCTTAGGGTTGGAGTCTCTGCTGTAGCATTCACAATTATCTCATGACGCATTTCTGTGTGCCTGTGTGTATGTGGGTCATTTGTACAGTGTGTTCAAGTTTCCATTGGTGCCAGACTTACAAGCTTTACACTTTGAACAGCATTTGCCCATACACTTGATGAAAATATCAAAGATTAATACATGTAGTAGCAAACCACTACAAAGAGTTTATTGACATGCCTCATTTATTGTTCTTGACATTTCTGTTGTTGTTTGTTTTTCTCTGTCTTACAGCCAGGGTCCGGGCGACAAAGATCCCTCCTAAGAAGTCCATCGCGCTCGCTGACGCCGTCGACACTCGGTGCAAGAGACAGCGCCCTCAGACTGGAGCGGAGTGAGAGTCGCAGTTACCAGACACCAAGGTTGGCCTGTGATGCATCCATGGGTTGAATCCTTACCCCGTTCAGGATGCACAGGATTCTCTCGTATCGACTGAAGAAAAGAAGAAAATACCATGGCACAGCATCTGTGCCCTACTATTATGCTGAATAGCTGTGTTTTATACACTCTTGGTCCGTATTAAACCTATCTTTATCTTAACCCGTTGAAGATGAGTACCAAGTATACTCAGGCAAGCGTCTATGAGAAACAGGTGTTGTAGCAAAATCAAACCGTCCTCAACGGGTTAAGGTGGCCATAGGAAGTGTGTGTTTAGTGGCTAAATCAGCTTGTCCTCATTTGGTTAAAATCCTTGATATTGAAAGTCTTCCACCCTCTTACATCCAAAGATAAATTTGTGTTACAGGACAATATATTTGGAAGTTGCAGGTTTGAAGAGAAAGAGAGAGATATGGTATGTACATGACATCAGGGAAAGTCATTATGCCTCCGCCACGAAGTGGTGCCGGAGGCAAAAAGTTTTCGGGTTGTCCGTCCGTCCGTACGTCCTTATGTCCGTCTGTCCACTTTCGTTTACGCGATAACTTGAGTAATATTTTCTGGAATTTTACCAAACTTGGTCCAAGTATGAAGTATGATGGGGCAATTATTTGATTGGATTTTGGGTGAAATCGGCTAAAGGTCAAAGGTCAAGGTCAAATCATGAATTTGTATCCGTTTACGCGATAACTTAAGACTGGATGGAGCAAATTTCACCAAACTTTGGTGGAGGATGATGTATGATGGGACAATTTCTTGATAATTTGTTCAATGAAATCGGACAGAGGTCAAAGGTCAAAGATCAAGGTCAAATCCTAAAATTTATCTGTTTATGTGATAACTCAAAACTGGATGAAGCAGCTTTCACCAAACTTGGTCCAAGGATGATGTATGATGGGACAATTAGTTGAGTAGATTTTAGTGACATTGGCAAGAGGTCAAAGGTCAAAAGGTCAAGGTCAAATGCTACAAATGTTGCAATTTCCCCCATATCTATGCAATGCCTGAAGGTATTTTCTTGAAACTTGGTGTGGACATGTACTATTGCGTAAAGATTCTCCAGAGAGAGAGAATTTCATGTCATAAGGTCAAAAGGTCAAAGGTTAGGTGAAAATGTTGCAATATCACTTTTCTCGCAAATAGTTCAATGTATCTTCGTGGAACTTGGTTCATATGCATGTACTGTCTGGCAGGGATTATCTAGGGAATTTAGGGGTCATGGGTCAATAGTCAGGGGTCAAAGGTCAAGGTCAACTCCTCAAAATTTTACTATTTCCCTCATATACTAGTATATGCAATGCTTGCATTATTAGTTTCAAAACTTAATACATGCATTACCTAATGGAGATTCTCCGGGAAATTTCCAGCCAGAAGGTCAAAAGTCAAAGGTTAAGGGTCAAAAGCCAGGTTTCAATGCCCCCCCCCCCAAAAAAAAAAAAAAAAAATCTATTCTGTACCGTCATCACACTCTTTCTACATACCTTGGAAATTACTCAATGCATAAACTTCCCCAAAATTCCCGAAATATGTGTACCTGCACTCTTAGAAAATTATAGCAAACCCAGTTCAAGACATTTCTGACAAACCTGTCATATCAATATTTTGCCAGTTATGTGAAACTGTCATGGATCACACATTGTGAAGACATTGTACTATACGCCTATTTGGAGGATCATGCATTGTGGCGGAGGCATCAGTCGCCATAGCGACATTTCTAGTTTTTCTGTATGTTGATATCTTCTTTTGGGGCTAGTTTAAATTTGATATTAGGGATTATTACTGTGTGCAGTGATTAGCAGTCAACGTGATATGTGAAAGGACCTCAGAAAGGTATTTACCCGCATTTGTCATACTGAACAGTTATCACATGCATATTGCAGAGATGCTGACTGCTACTTTTTCACAGGATTTTATACCTTTCTTTTTCCCCCAAAGATACCACAGGTTCCTTACATAAATTATTAACCAGTTGAACTCATTATGTACCACATTTGCATGCCTGACTCAGTCATCAGCGTGCCAAGTTTGTTACTGTTAATCCTTCCCAAACAATAAATTGCCAAATGCCTTGGTACAATGAAAGCTTCACTATCTATCCCATTCCTCAAACATGCAGCTTGCATTAGCTGGTGCTTGAATAGGTAGGGGCGTTGCTGCTAGATTTTAAAGTAAATTTTGATTTATATTCATGGTTATGTGTGCGAAATTCACGCTTTCCAGACCTGGTCAAAAAGCACATAGCATACATGTAGCCACTGCTGTACTACCGTTGGTAGTCATTGTGAGAGAAGTTGTAGCTTTGTCACAAAATTTACATGACATCAAAGCTTGGAATTTTCTAGGAACTCGGGGGGGGGGGGGGGGGGGGGAGGGGGGGGGTTTACAGTTTGGCACACAAAAACGTAATGTGTAATGCTTTGTTTTCACACCAAGTTTTGTTATTACATGTACAGATTTGTCTATTCTACAATCGTAGGACGGGTAAAAAATACTGCTTTTCCTCCAAAGCACTCCTTTATAACCCTCATGATACCTCCATGCTGTTTACAAGTTTTGCATCCCTTACTATTTCAAATGTGTCTCCTTTCTAGGATCCCAACTCAAGTCTCCCACACACCCAAGGACAAGGGGAATGCCCCTCCGGTGGCTGGACTCTATGACCCTGTGGATGCCAGTAGAGGGAGCCCTGCTGTTTATGACATGCCAGAGAAAAGACAGGTAAGTTTATACATTACAATATATTTGCAAGAGAATAAAAACAAACCAAAGAACAAACAGCAGTTCCATGGGAAAGCTCTTTTAAGCAAATAGAAAATACTGTTGAGTCAAATCTACAATTGTGGAAATACATGTACTTTGTGCGAAAAAGCACAGATACTCAGCTCACGAATGGGAAGATGTAAAGTTCCATGCAGTGTTTATTTCTTTTCCTCTCAATTGACAAGTCTCCTGTGGCATTTCAATGTTTGATGTCTCAATGTCGTCACTGTGAAGGCTAAGACATTGGCCAATAATACATAAAATTAGACAAAGGCAAACAAAAATTAAGCTCCAGGTTATTGTTGACTGGACTACAAATAGACAGTTTAGTTCTGCTCTCCACATGATATATCTACTCCTATGGTATTCTATGTTCTATGTGTTTTTGTAGGAACTGAGGAAAGAATAAGTGGCATCAAATGTGTTTCTGTTCATAAAGCTGTCTATTTTAAAGGTAGGGGATACCTTTTACAGACCTCCCAAAATGCAGCAAAACATTAAATATGAACCTCAGGGGACTTGTTTAGGCCACTGCTGAGAAATTTGGAAGTCAACAGTTATCTACAATTTGAATAATGCACAAAACTCAACTACTCAGTAGTTCTGTGTGTCAGCCACACTTAAGCCTTTTTGTTGCAGTCTTCTGTATTTTTTTTTTAATCTATAAACACAAATCTAAAAGTATAAGAGCTGATGTAATAACATATAGAGTGTGTGGCAAGAATGTATATAGAAATGTTTGTAAGTTTTGATGAACTTTCTTCACAAAATATACATGATGGACACACATGCAGTGCATGGGTCTGCAAAGGTAGCCTAGTAATGTACCGGAAGTTACGGTGAGCCCCGAAAAAAATTCAATTCAAAATCTAACGATCAATAAAAATGTACTAAATGTTACCTTCCAATTTCAATACTTTATGGGAGTTTCTAAAATGATACTCTCTTCAATATACCACTGTATTTATACAACTCTTCATTTAAGGCATGCGAATGGGATTCCCTACCTTTAACCTGTTGAGGACAAGTCCGAGTATCCTCCTGTAAGTGTCTAATGGGAAATGCTTGTATTAGCAAAATCAGTCCGTCCTCAAAATCCCCATGTAGAGTACAGCATAATTTTGTAGTCTTATTGGTATTGATTGTTCAATTCAAACTATTAAGAATTTAAGAATTTAATTTCGTAATATCAAAATTCATATTTTTTATTGATCCCACCAGCTTGAGTTCTCCATGCAAGCACCACCACTAACACCAAGGCTATCTCAGACACAAACAGGTAAGTTAGAATTTAAAAAAAAAAAATATATATGTGACCCGCTACAACAAAAGGATCCTAAAGTTGCTGACGGCTGAGTAGAGAAAATCGAGTTTGAAGTCACATCATCAAAATTGGTCAGAACAAACAGATTTCTGTTTTTGGCATAATCTTGTAGTCTAATGTTTTGTCTATCATCTGCCAAAATTTTGAAGCTAAATGATCAAAGGAAAGGCAAGAAATCAGCGTTTTTCTGGGCCATGATTTTCCGACTTTCAACGTAACAGAAACGTGTCCGAAGATTTGGATTTAGTGCCGCAGTAAGACTCCGCCCCTAGCAACGAGGGAGTGATCTTATTGGTCAGTGCTCACATGTCGCATCCTGATTACTGATTGGCCATGCGTAGACCGCTGGCGCTAAGCTTGAATGAACATCCCTGAGGTTGCTAGGAGCATGCCTTATATTGTCAAGCGGTGAAAACTCTCACATCTCCCCTTGATCATGACAGCGTTGGAAGGGAAACTTTGAAGGCGTTTTTCTCGAAACTCTGATTTCTTCAACCACTTGACATGCGGTAATAAAATCATCGATATCTCCGCAACCGAGTACTTTTATGAGTCGTGCTATACATGAAATTAAAGAAGAGTTAAGGAATAATGTCATGCCATTTTCTGAAAATTGTCCTCCCCCGACTGTCGGATCCTTTTGTTGTAGCGGGTCACATATATGTGACTGATCTTCTTATGGCAATTTTCACAGCAACATGTTCAGTCATTTATTTGTATACTTCTCATGGCATACAGCAGTGCAATGTCCCATTAGTTTCAAGGACTTTTCTGTCCATCACCTTCTGCAAAAAGTCATTATTAGTGTTGTTTGCAGTTGACATGAGCCAAAGGCTGTATTGATATACCGTAATCATATCATGTGCACAAAAAAAATCAAAATGTGGATGTGCATTTCATCTCAAGAGAAGAATTTATTATAGCCTATAAGCTTAAAGTTTGAATCTAGACAGTACTGTCTTCATTTGCTGAGAGAAGGAAGAAGCAAGGTAAGCGTTTTACTCTGATTGGCTAATTTCCCATTTCACATAGGGAAACGTTCTTTTGAGTATACATTAATATGCAGTGGAATGATGAGAAAGGGTAAAGGGGGACAAAAAAAAAAAAGAGAGAGACAGCCAGTATAGAACTCTATTTGAAGAAATCATCGTACCCCTTGTTCCTTTTTTTCAGATAAGGTAAGTTGAAATATTTGTACTGATTTCAATTGTATTTACCCCCTACATATTTCTAGAATCCCCCTCCGCAAGTCGCCTGTTCTCGCCCTCTCGCACAAGTATGGTACAGTCCAGCCAGTGGTCCATGCAGGCACCACCCTCACCACCCCAGGTGGATCCATTCTACACACAGGGGTGAGCAGCTTTTCATTTATCATTATGTACAGTGTACTCCTGTTTTAACAAGCATGGTTATAACAAAGTGAAAATTCAAGCTGCAACATAATCGACTCTATGCATTTTTGTTTGTTTGGTTATATAACAAGTTTGATACATTGTATAACAAAAGAAAACTGCCGGTCCCGATGACTTCGTTATAACTGGAGTCCACTGTACTCGTGAGAGAATAAAGTTGTAGAATTTCAAAGTTTTAGTGTCTTTAGGAAACACCCACGGCACAAATTGCATTTACTCTGTGTTGCTGTACACATCTGGTTTTAATACTGTCAAACATAGCACATCATTGAATTAAACTTTTCATAAAATGATTCAAGGAGAAAGTGTTTGCTACATCTTTGTACAGAAAGGTTTCAGGGTTTTCCTCCGTCTTTAATCTATCACACTTTTATACATGTCATATGCTTTTTGTGCTGTTTATTGTCCGCATAGAGGTTGACAGTTTCATTATTGCTACCTCTGTAAGGATAATTGTGGCATGATTACCTGTTCTTACCTGTAAGCTTTAGCTCTGCTTCTGTATGGCCATAGTTCCCTGCTTAGAGGTTCATTAATGTCCTTGTATGTAACTATCTCTTGAAACAGAGAACAGCTACAGCCAGATGATCAACTGGATGATACATGGGTCACAATATTTGGGTAAGGGCGATTCTCAAGAAGAATTCTATCATTCTTTGCAATGCTGATTCTTTCCTTCTCAGTGAGGCTTCCAATGTATGAATGTGTCATGAAAAGAGCAAGAAATACATGTAGTTTGCTTCTGCTGTGATTTAATGAAATGTAGGAAGTGCTATAGTACAACAGCTTGGCACCAAGGTGTGAAACACTTGCCATAACTGTTCTACAAGTGTACGAGTCTGGGAGGTCTTTGAGAACCCAAAAGCTTGTATGAAATGATAGTAATAATAAAAAAAGAAATACAGTATTCATCGCATAATCGGGACAGGTTGGGAGTAGCAAACACGGCCCCTTTAAGCGGGGTGCCCGATTTCACGATGAGCACTCACCATACACTAACGGCATACGACATGTACATGTAGTGCACACACACACACACACACACACACACACACATGCATACTGACGTACTGTACATGTACATGAATACACAACCACGCTACCCCTCGGCGCGACCCTCTAGCTCTCCCTGCATTCTCGCAATGATGTAGAGTAATCGCAACCGGGTTCTTCTTCTGTCACCTCTATTCGAACACAAAATATGTGGATTAAAAGTTACACGTAGCTAGCACTTTCTTAAACATTCGTAGAATTCTTGGATACGTAGGGCGTTCCGTATAAATACATATCCACAACCATGGGAAATGATTACCCAGAACTGATGTGGGAACGTCAATGAAAAGTCCTTCAATCATTCAATCATCACGGCCTGATTGTTTACTTGCCGCGATCACTGCACTGTACATGTGTTGTCAATATGTAGCGATCTAGCTCGCCATACATACACATGTACAGAAAAGCGAAGGCGGGCAGCGAGCTGAAATGTACCTGTACTGGATGGACGGAGGTCAAAACACACCAGTCCGAAGCTTGCTTTGTAAGTTCGATGTAAAACGACAACTGATAGGGAATCTTTGAAATATTGCTGTGGTATTTTGGTAGATTTTTTGTGTAAAATATCAACAAAATCAAAGATCGCTTGAAGAAAAATTTTCCCGTTTATCAGAGGTCCCCACCCGATTATCCAGTGAAAATAACATACATTGGAAATGTTTCTGGGAAGCGTATGTCATTTAAGCGAGGTTCCCGATTATCAGATGCCCGATTATGCGATGAATACTGATTGGACATAATAACACCAGCTGTAATGCACGTGAACTAGTTACTGTGTATTGAAGAATAGCAACAGAAACCACTCTTTAACCCCTGCCCAATAATGGAAGAGTCCAGTACTGGTACTTGAATCAGGCAACACATTTTTACATCAAACTCTTGTCCTGCTGAGTGTGATCTGTTTTTTTCTATTGTTAACCCTTCACATGTCAGGCCTGAGGGACTCTGTACAATGAATACAATGCCTTGGGATTTTCTTTGCTAATCAGCGCCCAGTGCACTCAAATGGTTAAACAGACTTGAGTGTTTCTGACAGTCTTGATTCATGCATTCAATAGAGCTACGAAATAGTATGTGTATTTGCTTGTTCTGCAGTATGTTGTTCGTTAATGTCTTCATCATAAAGAAGAAAGTATGTTTATAATAGCGTATTATGTTTTTTTTTTTATATTTCCAAATTTTATTCAGTGGCATACATAACACTTTATGTGTCATTTTTGTTGTTATTGTTGTTTGTTGGTATTTTTTTTTTAGCAAAATATTATTTTTGCCTTCAAAATGTGTTTATTTTGGGAGGAAGATTATTGTGCAGCTGTATGTTGTCATGTCTGTATAATTTGGCAGCCCCAAGTCAACCCTTGATGGAATATTAATTCTCATGTATCTATTCAGGCTTCCTTTTCCCTGATCAGCTGGTTTAGGAGTAAGAGAAGATCAGCAATTATCTCCAGTTTGTTTGTTTTTTTTTTTCTTTTTTTACTTTTTCACACTATTGCAGGTTTCAACCTGCTGCAACATCCTACATCCTACAACAGTTTTCACAGTACGGCAACATGGTCAGACATGTGGTAAGTATTTCAGAGCTTTCAATTCATCTACTTAAAAGTTCTGCTCTTTGCTTAAGTGGAGCAACTTATAAACTTATTGTGAATGGTTCCATGACATTTCGTCGCTGGGGTGACAAGGCCTTGTATCTGCAATTTTGGTGAAAATGACTTGTTTGGATCAATGGTCAAATAATGGGTTAAGTGGTGTCCTGTCCAAATCCCAACTGTCTTACCCCATAAATGAAACCACCACGGCATGTCAAAGGAAATGCTATCCCATTCACTTTAGTGCTTTGGCCGCCATGTTTTTTGGCTCTCCTGAACACTTGACATTTTGTAGATACGAGGTCTTGTCGCCCCAGCGACGATTTGTTCCTGTGACATTTGCTCCCATAAAATATTTGCATGTAAGCCACACGTAAAACCTACATGTACCTACAAACATAACCCTAACCCTAATTCCAATCCTCACATCAAACTAAACCTAGAACCCTATCACACCTCTATCCTTAACCCAAAGTCCTTGGAGAAAATAAGACTGGAGCAATTGTTGGAGGAGCATATGTGTCACATTAATGAACACCTTTCATTTAAAGTCTCCTTGTAGACAAACTCATGAACATATTGATGGGGTGTATACTCGAAGCGATTCACTTCCCCCACACTGGAAAACAGGTATTAATTATGACGACGACCCTTTATGGTTAGTCCAAGGTTACTAGCAGTAGTCGGCAAATAGAATCATCTTGTCGCACCTCTGTGCCATTTGAGATGTCATGGAATGTTTTATAGAAGAAATAATGATAATGAAAAGTAGTAGTAGCAATAGTAATAGTAATAAACATAGTAATAGTAATTGTAATTGTTATAGTAGTAGTAGTAGTAGTAGTGGTAATAATAATAATATTATTATTAATAATAATGATAATAATAGTTATAATAATAATACTAACAATAATAATAATAATAATAATAATAATAATAATAATAATAATAATAATAATAGCAATAATAATAATAAAAATATTTAGAAAAAAATGATTTGACTGTTCCATTTCCTTTTTTTTTTTTTTTCATTTCCAACAAATGCCTTTCAAGGTTGCCAGTTCAGGTAACTGGATGCATGTACAATACAGCTCTCGTATCCAGGCCAGGAAAGCCCTAAGCAAGAACGGGAAAGTCTTTGGTGGCAACATCATGGTTGGCGTCACTCCCTGTATAGACAAGGTTTGTTCCCCCAGCATGATGACAGAGCAATCATCATGCCATTAGGATTGTACATTACTGTCTGTTATCACTTTACCATGTCATGTTGACTATGATATTAAAATGCAGCATTTCGTTGGAGGCGAGTGTATGATCATGGCCCGTGAAGAGTTGACATCGTGTACTGACATCAGATGGTTACATTTTTCACATTGCTATTATTTTGATTGGTTTATTGATTGCTTGCTTCCTTGGTTGATTGATTGATTGGTTGATTGATTTATTGATTAAGTGAGTGAGTGAGTGATTGAATCATTAATTAATTCATTGATATATTCATTCTTTCATGTATCCATCTATTTGTTCATTATTATTTCTCTTTTATCACAGGATGTCATGAGTGGGGGCACTACAGACACCTGCGCCCTGAACACCACCGGTGTAAGGGACACGCCGGTCACCCCTGCCAAGCGACTGGTATCCCAGAGTGGGGAGAACATGGACCCAGCCCTGACCACAAAATGTACCCCCATTCGACCCCTGACAGCAGCTTACAAGGCTGCTAGTAATCCACATGAGGTGAATACTGTAAAACCTGACATTTTTTGCGGCATGAATTTTTTTTTGCGAATTGGAGCCGACGACCTTTTCCACAGCATGAAATTTTCGCAAAGTGCCTCTGGCATTGAATGCATATAGTGCAGACAAGAGCCTTCGCGTGCATTTTAATTTCGCAAAACTTGGCTCTCGCAAAATTCTTGAAATTAAAATGCTCGCAAACATTCCTCATTTTACAGTACTTGTACACGTAGAAGCCTGTGGGCAAATTTAGCAATATTTGTTTTACTGAACTACTCATTGCAAATGGTGTACAGACAACGTGTTTCCTACTCAGGAATAAGAATGAAAATGGCAGATCTAGTGTGACACTCAAAATGACACCTATGCCTTTGGATCTCTAACTCATTTGCTTATGACTGTCAATGCTAACAACAGGGTGAAGGCCTTGTTGCAGTGAATTGAAAGTTTGGAACTGCCATTTTCTGCCCTTTGATTAGGCCAGTCAATTTATGTTGTGTATCAAAAAGGATAGGAAAGAACTAAAAACCATCTACCTCCTCATGCCAAGCTGCATGCAATGCATCCATTCTCATTCACACAGAATGCTGTTACCATTCTCCTCTCATTCACACCAATGAATTCATCTATTCTTTCATCCTTACAAAATACTTTTATCATTCTTACATCCACAGCAGGGAATTCATTCACCCTTTCATTCACACAGAATAATGTTTAACTTCTCTTCCCATTCACACCAAGCATTCAATTGTCTCCACTCTCTTCTTCCATGCAGGTCATCCAAGAAAGCAAGACACCACAGAAATCAAGCAATGTTGTTAGCAAGACACTGGAGTACATGTTTGGATGGTGATGTCTCCCTCCATCAGAAAGACCTTCAAAACACCCCCTAGCTTTATAGTGGACTGCTCTGCCCTTTGACTGGGTCCCTGTCATGTTCTGATTGTTCCATTCCACTGAAGGGAGAAAATGAACTATAAAGCCATTGCCTGTGATGATAGGATATCGGTGGCTAACCTGGGACACAAACTATACCATCAGAATCACCACTGGAAGCAGCATCTTCTGTGAGACCCACTGAAGACTAGTCCAGAGTATAACCTTAGGCAGGTGTCTATGGGAAATGCATGTCATAGCAATATAAGCCCATCCTATTAAACAGGAAAAAAGGAGTATAAAGCAGACCACTGCCTGATTTTGACTGATACAATCTAGAGCAAAAATGCATTTATATCCATATGACTGATTATTTATTTCCTTTTTTGTTATACGCACTTTTCTTTCTTGAAGTCGACATATAAGGGAGGTTGACTGTAATTTGCCTTGCCCAAAAAGTTCACACTGATATTTAGCAGCACCTAGTAGAATAGTTTTTGGATGTCAAAGTTTTGTTACCCTGTTAAAAGGGGTTGATTTTATGAGAGTCTTCTGCAGACTCGTCTGATTTTGTGTTCATTGATAAAAATGTATGGGAATCCCGGGATTGTTTGACAACCCTTTTACAGAGATCATATAAAAATAAGCACAGGAATAGTACAGCCACATGTAGTTACAATCTGTGGCTGAAAGGTTTCTTTTCTTTGTTTTAAAAGTTCGAACTTCATGTAATTCCTACTACTTATACCCATTGTAACAGATTATTGTATTTCTTCAAAATGTGACCCTGCATCACAAAAGGCACAGAAAGTCGCCAGACATAAAATTTTTAATAGTTAAGAGCATAATCTAAAAAAGCAGACATTAAGCTTTGAAATGATGTATAAATCCAATCAAATGGACTCTCCTAACCTATCTAAATATTGGAAAGAGAACACACACTCGGGGAAAAGTGAGAACTGAGAAAAGAGGCTCTGAAGTACAGTGTCTATTCAAGCACTAGATCTTTACCAAGCCGTGCTGGCTGTGCTACGAATGGGACAAAAAACAGGATGTAAACCACCAGAGTAACAACAATGAAGGGATTATCAGATTAGACTGAAATTGAGCGTGCCTTATCAACACATTTTGTTCATAATTGATGCTAACTTTCAAAGCGGTAGCATCATCCTTTCAAAAGATATTAGAGTTGAAAGTGAGGAGTGTGTACAAGGTTTTTAAGAAATGAAAAGGGGACTCTTAAAAACACATCTAATCACACTATTCTACCAAAAAATGTTCAAGATAAACTGCTGAAAAACACACTTTCCTTCCCTTTTAATGATCCCAAATTTTAGCATAATGTAGAAGAAGACTTGCTCTGTCAGAAAATATGAAAAAGTCAAGATCGGTGAGGTTGACCATTTCACCTATTTTCAGTCCTCACACAAAATCAGTGTGTGCGACTTTTTGTTTGTTTTGTGGTGCATGGTCACAAATGATTTCCCAGCTTCTCTAGAAACATCTCATGCTTGCCTGTGGCAAGGTTTGCTTTCTCTCATTATGTAGACTTTTAACAGATAAGCAAATTAAAAGAATATGTCTTCCTTCAAAGCAGTATACAGACCGTACAGTTTGATAGGGCAGATTGTCAGCATACAAACAAAATGAAGGAAAAAAAGATGGCTGAACACTGTTCATGTATGTACACATTCCCATTATTCTAGATTGAAGATTAAATGTATTGTTAATATGGTACTGCAGATTATGTATACCTGTGATATCCCCTTTTATACCGGAATTGTGAGGAATACAGATACCTAGTTTTTAATATTTCAGATGATTCATTTACATGCCTTAGGTTAGCTGACAAAGTACAATTTGTACTTACTAATTTCCAACTTACTATTGGTAATATTTGCATATCTCTTGTCGTTTATTTGTCTAATACACTTAATTATGTTTTGTTTTGTTTTTTGAGGAACCCCATATAATCAAACGTCTGACAAATAAAGCCTTGAAATCCACACAATGTTTATGAACAAAAATGTACAAGATAATACTGCTCATTTAATCTACGAAGGTATACATAATGTGTTACACTACAAAAACAGACACATGCACACACACACACACACACACACATATCTTGATTGCAGGACGGTATGGGATCACGTATGTGTTCATCTACGGATGCTGTATAGGATTTGAGGGTGTACTCTGTCCAGTTCCAGACAGATTTTAATCAAAAATGGGAATGTGGCTGTTAATAAAGTTTAATAATGTATTTCTATCACATATTATGGTCTACAAACTCTACTGCATTCTTTGTCTCAAGTTGCCCATTCACTTGTGCTGCGGTGTGGTAGCCTTATTTATTTTTACCCCCCATTTTTTTTATTTTTAATTTTTTTTTGCTTGTTTGCTGCTATCTGTGTTGAGAGTGTTTATCAGGTACCAGCTGAAATGTAGACATACATCGAACATACATACACACGTACTAAAATGAGCACGCAAACAACGGTGTTTATACTGATTGATGCAGCATAACTTCTGGGTTATTTCTGATGCATAAAATTCAAGCATAATGAAGAGATGCGTACACACCCCATGCATCTTGTGTGTGTGTGTGTGTGTGTGTGTATGTGTGTGTGTCTTTTTTAAAGGCATAATTTACCTTTTGCAGATGAAACAAAAAACCAGCTTTAGTGCTTCAAAATAGTTCTTAAATGTGCATTAGAGATGGAAACAACCAATGTAAAAATTTGAAGCATTATAATCAGTGTTAAGTACTGTTGAATATACGAAATGTGAACAATAGTTATAATAAAATTGTTTCTAGACTAAACCGTCTACAGTTATGGTTTAATGAGAAACACAGGAATATCTCCCTATATTTTAGGTTTTATTGTAAAACGTTTATATGGTAGGATGTTTTGTGATGCAACTGACCTACATACTACTGTATATGCATCAAATGCGATAACTTGAAATTTTTTAAGATCACTGTTCCCAAAGGTAAACTGTACCTTTAAGACTGACCACAACCTTGTGTGTGTGTGTTTGTAGTTTGTTTGCTTGTTTGTTTGTTTGTTTGTTTTTTTCTCCTCTCTTTTAGGCCAGCACTAGTTGTAATGGTACTGTGGCCAGATATTTTTTTGTTGTTGTTGTTTTTGGTTTTGTTTCTGTTTTGTTTGTTTCTTTTTCATCAATTATGACATTACAAGCATTAAACACATATTCATAATATAGTCATTACTACGTATCTTTGAAGTGAACAAAAATTTTTAAACAAAAACAATGACTTTAAAGAAATATTACCCCCTTCTAAAACTTGGGTATTCAGTACACTAACAAATGAAGAAAGAGACACATTATGATGGTTGTTAATCAAAGTGTTTAATTTGTTGCCAATCATTCAATTTTGGCACAAAATCTTTATACATACAAGCTTGTCTATACAGGAGAATGCCCATGAATATAGTAAAGGGGTATTCCATATGATTTATAAAATTCATATCGCGTACATTACGCAATAGTGCCATGGATAGATTTGTGGATTTTATCGTGGTCCTTGAGAAGATAAACCCATACTTTCAACAACAACAAAAAGAAGAAAAAAAGTTCTTCATATGACGAACAAGGATGATGACATACATGTAGGAGGCTCATAATTTCATTACAAAATGATTAAATTTTGCTAAACAAGTTCACCCTGTGTGAATTTATGCATGCTCTCTCTCTGTCTTTTTTTATCATGCATTCTAAAGTGAAGCTGCCATGCCATCACCCCTGTTCGCTGTGATTTGTTATGAATTTTGAAAACATTCTTATTCCTCATCACAGTCACTATAGATTCTGAAACTCTGTACCCAACATGACCAATTTCTAGATGTTCAAATGCAAAAGTATACAAAATCATCCAGAGGTCTCCTTTAACATCTCACTGCTAATTCCACAAGCCTTATCCCGCTTCATCAGCAAAATTTTGTTAACCTGTATGAGTTTGTGTGTGTGTGTGTGACGTGTGTGTGTGTGTGTGTGTGTGACGTGTGTGTGTGTGTGTTGTTGTTATTATTATATTATATTATTAGTAGTATTATTATTTTTGTTATTATTATTATTATTGTTATTATTATTACTATTATTATCACTACTACTATTATTATTATTATCATTATCTTTTTCTTCAACTGCATTGACAGGAATGGGCTATACAACTCACAATGTTCAACCAGAAAAGTAGTCACCTGTGGACTTCATGTTTGACCTAATACTTTCCATATACATGTACTGTACATTGTACATGTACTGTATGTTTGAATAATGGACCACTGTAATCTCATACTCACTGTACATTTTATCACAGAAATAGTTTGAAGAATTCACATTCAAGTTACTTGTTTAATCGGTGCACATGGAGATATTACATACATATTGTATTACAAATGCTGGAAACGTGGTACAGCTGTATTTCAATTTAAGTATTTTTTTTATGCTAAATGAATACATACTTAGTAGAATAAAAAAAGACTCAAAATGTATCAGCCTAAATGCAATATGCAATTTTCATAAAACAAGTGCAAAGAAGAACTCGTAAAAAGTAAAGTTAGTACCAAACTGAAATAGCTATGGGTACATACGGAGTTTGTACATAATGAGTATCACTTCTGTTTTCTGTCATACAACTTGTACACTGTAACGGTTAAACTGGTCATATGTGGTAATGTCCACATACAGCACATTAACATTTGCCCTTTGTTCTTATTTCATGAGATATAGGCCTACAAACTTTTGGGGATGATCAGCTGGTTACCTCATTTATAGCAGGACCCAATGAATAGCAGACCTTGTTTGTGTGTTTAGTGACTTCCTGCACACTAGGTTTAGATGGTGACTTGCAGAGGAAGGGAATGTAACAGTACGTGTACAAAAGATCCCATCCAAGGGGAATTTGAAGTGCTGTTGAGTCAAGTTAACCCCTTGAGGACGGAATGACTTTGCTACAACACGCATTTCCCATAGACCCCTGCCCAAGTATACTTGGGATTCGTCCTCAACTGGTTTAACAATCATAAGACAAATTACACTGGACATCAAATAAGCCCTGTCCAATCAGTAGCATTTAAAAGCCATTGATTAGGACATTTTGTGTACTGTTATACTGTTAAGACTGCTCATAGTACACAATTTGAAAACATATACTTGTGACTCGTAAAAAAGTTGGCCAGAAGTGAAATTTCTCGGCTGGTATTCCGGAGACATGATTGCCTTTGCTATAAGGAGGTTATACAGTTATGTCTGTGCTGCTGTTGGTTTGTTTGTTTGATTGCAAAATACTATGTAACTCAAAAAGTTAAAAACTGATTTGAATGAAATTCTAGTAAGAATTTGAATGAAACTTGACAATGATGCAATGAATAGAAAAGTGAATTGATGGAAGTGATCCTATCACCATCTGGGTCCAAGATTTTGGGGGCTTTTTTAAAAGGATTCTCTTAGGGCAAATAGTGAGAGAATTAAAGCCGCACATACGAACTGACCATGTGATCCAGGTACAGCAAGAAGTTAACCCATTGAGGACAGACTGATTTTGCTACCAGAGACATTTCCCATGATCCCTGCCCAAGTATACATGTACTCGGGACTCGTCTTCAGTGGGTACCGGGTAGGAACACTTTACTTGGTCTAAAGAATTCTTGAATATTTGGAAATAAGGCAATTTTCTGCAAATAAATGCATATGAAATGAGTTGCTCAGCGGAGGTCTGCACTCTGAGTGATTTCCTAGTCATACCTGTAACAAATAATAAGAATTACTTTGCTGCTGTTTTTCTAAAATTTCCTTTTAAGCACTGACAAATTCCTGCTATTGCTCATACTATTAGCATGGAAATTTGACCAAAGACGAATGCAAGAATAAATGGCATCATGGTTTGGCAATGTTTAGCCAAGTACTTATGGATGTATTACAAACCACATATTGAACATTGCAGTTTCTTGCAATTATTGTTTCTGTGCTGCATAGTAGATGTGGATCTAGACGAATGGTCTTCAAACTCAACTTGTCGGGACTCCATGTTATGAGAACATCTTCATGAAGACCAGGAAATGTACAAATAAGACCACAAAGAAAGGCAAAAGTAAGCATGAAAAAGCAAACATTCAATTATACCACTATATCCAAACAACAAAAATTATGCAACGGAAGGTAGAGTACAGAAACTATGAAGCACAGGGAATAAAGTGCAGGTATATCACTGCTATGAGGCCATGAATATTAGTGTACAGACAATGGTGGCGCTGTTCAAGATCATATTCATCTGTAGCCAATATTCGACGTGTAGCTTGAAGTGCCAGTACTGCAGGTTGCTGTCAATGGTGAGGAGGTAACAGACGACTGCCACAGCAACCAAGCCGCTGATCCGTTTTGTCTGCCACTCCGAGGAGAGGAGGAACCCGCCGAGGAGGAGGGCGATGCCCAGCGTAGCCATGGCAACCTGGCAGTGGGGCAGGGTGTGGAGGAAGGCGCGCCGCTCCTCGGGCGTGCGGTAGAGCTGCACGGCGCTGATGATGCAGAAGATAGAGATGAGGTTCTTGCCGTACGGGTAGAGGAAGTGTAGACGGTAGCGCTTGCCCAGATTCTCCGCCGCGCGGCTCGCCATGATGAGGAACACGCCGATGACGCCGACGTCGTGGGAAGCTACCCTCGCCTGACAGAGATGAAACAGGAAAGGAACAATTCACACAAATAAAGCAAATTATGTACCAAGAACATGTTTACACATCAGGCAAGATGTAGATCATGTGCCAGCAAAGAGAGGTACTTGAGGGGGGAATGCAAGTATTCCTTTGTATTAAGCACAAAAAGGGGTGGGGGGGGGGAAACGGGGGGGGGGGGGGGGAACCTTAGCCCCCAACCACCCTTGTTATGCCGACCCTTTGTATGCTCGGCTTCAGAAGTCTGTCTAGGACACTATCTGCAACATAGGCAGTAACATTGTAAAATCCTATTCATAATCCACCCACATACAATGTAGATTCTTAGCCTGGGATGTCTGCCTTGGATTGCCTTTCAGCTGTGGTTTGAGGGCCCCCTTCCATTGGAGTCATCTAGCACACTGTCTTGTACCAGGTAACTTTGGTCTTACTTGTATCACTGTCTAGTTTGGATTTATTTCTTCAGTACTAGCTCTACAATTTTTCAACAAAGAAAGACCTAACAACGCTGGGGAGGAAGTCGATAAGGCTGAGCAAAGAACCAAAAAACACCATCAACAACAAAATTCATATATTATATAGTACTAGTTTGAAGTCCTACCTTAAAAAAAAAAAATGATACTGAAGGGCACATTTTTTTGTCGTCTTTTTCTCAACACGATGAAACATAAGAATGGCTGATTCACTGCACAAACTATTCAGATAAGGCGCGGTCAGACTGGCAAAAGATCGAGAAGTTTAAGATCGCGAAGTTTGGGCCATTGGTACGCGCGCAAGCAAGAGTGCACCGTCCGATGGCTAGTGATTGTGACGTAACAATGCGCATCTGCACATGACAATGACCTCGCGCTTCAGAGGCACCGCCCACAAACAGATCGAGAAGTTTCGCGGGAAGTTTCGCAGGAAGTTTGCGGTCACACTGGCAAAATTTCGAGATCTTAAAGATCGCGATCTTAAACTTCTCGATCTTTTGCCAGTCTGACCGCGCCTTCTAGTCTAGTTACCTGTCATTTTTAAGCATGGTACAATATGTAAGCTGTGTATGAGTGAGGCTTAACAATGGGAAACAGCAAACATTGATCAAATTTTGTCTTTTTAGCGTTCAAAATAACATTTAAATTGATGCAGAGGGGTAAAAATAATGTGGACAGGGAAAACAAGCAAATGTCTATTTTTTTGATTTTCTTTATTTTGTATTTCAACTAATCTGTAAAGAGGGATTTTTGGGGAGAAGGAGGAAAAGAACACCAGAAAAAAAAAAAAAAAAAAATTAATGTGCTTTACCACCATCCAGGTCTTGGCCGAACTCTGCTGACTTTGCGTGACCGTGGTGAAGAGTGCCATGGCAACAGCCGTGACAATAGCAAACAGGGAGCGCTGCGACCCAAAGGACATCATGGTCCCGCAAGTGAAGAGAACAGCAATGTGAATGTAGATGTAGAACAGCGGATATCCCTCAGACCTGTAGAACAAATAGAAAGATTAACATTTACAGCAAGTGGAAATTTATCAAATAACAGAGAGAGAAAGAGTACATTACCTCCATGCATACATGACGGCACTGCAAAAAGAATATTAACGTTGGGATGAAGAAGATGATTACGTTGATTTAAGGTCCATGGTTATTATTAAGCCCCCAGCATGTTTGTTTGTTTGTTTCCCCCTCCCCCCCACCAAACAAATGTTTTGTGTCCACTAGTACCACTAACACTGCACAATTTCACTTGTGTATGTCTCTGCTGCTGTATTCTTTCATGAAGTCCACACTACAATAATATTGATTAAGATGTTTAATACTTGCTTCCTCTGTAACAATAACTCCCTGATCCCTAAGCCTTATCAAAACTGCAACATGTTACAACGCCATTCAAGATTTCAATGCCTGCTATATGAAGAAACCTAGATTCTAAACTAATGTTAGAATCTCTATTCTAGGTACTAACCATTAGATCTAGAGAGTAAGTTTTTGTGCTTGACTGAAAGATCAGTAGCGTCGCGTCGGTACCTAGTATTAGACCCCTAGCCCCTAGAACGTCAGGGGATATGTTCCGCGAAGACTACGTCTAGCTTCACAGAATCCCCTCCTACAGAGGAGAGCGATAACATTAAAAAAAAAAAAAAAAAAAAAACAATAATAGATTTCTAATAATAATAGATGAAAATAGTCTCAATAAACAAAAGGTGCCTAATATCATGCCTCCGGACAGACAATTCTTTCTCTCTATATTTGCGCACGGTTGAACCTTGGTGAGGGTTGCTGATAGTTCATTGCCATTATCATCAATTATTACTAATCATTCTTCCCGCAAGGCTTTCTAGCAACTTAGCTATTAAAGTTGCCGCAAAAGCACCTACCATTGACCATTGTACATGTACATCAAAGCAGTCAACTTCACCATACCAGGGCCGGGAAGAAAGCCTAAAACACGTTAACACTAGGCCTAACGTTAAATTTAAAATTAAATCAATTAATTTATCCATAATAATCCTAGTGTGAGCTGCCTAAGATATTACCGAATCAAGTAGCAAGTAGGTCTGTAGAACGCACGTACATTTAATTACAAATTTATAGGGCCTGGTTTATCAGCAAGTCCCAGATACGACTATTACGAGTCAACATTTTGCAGCAAAATACGCTACGTCCGGGACCACAGTGTCCCAAAGGCGTCGACAGGAAGTAGACTATTAATCATAAAAGCAATGCAAATTGACCATTTATTAAAATACCTGTGGTCCTGCTCACGCTCCGAACATAACATTGTCAGAGTAAGTGCAGACAGAAATGGAAAACGAAACATTATGAATGCTGATACACCCTTTAGCATCGAGAGAGCAGACAGTTTACGGTGAGTCGTGGGAGCTGCCATCTTGATTGAGTCGAGATGTTTAGTAACGTTGGTGGCGCACTGCGAAACTGCGTACGGCGTACGGCACTGCACAAAGAGGGCTCTGTACAAACTAAAGCCCCCGTCACACTAGAGCGGATCAAGCCAACGAATGCCCAGCGGATCCGAAAATTTTGAGATACCCTCACATCCGTTGCTCGTCGTTCGTGACTCGCTTGACGTTCGCTGTATCCGCTAGCTGTTCGCAGAGATTCGCAGAGATCCGCCGGAGCCAAATTTTGATTTTGGACATGTCCAAAATCTTGAGCGGATGACGAACGGAATGACAATCCGCTCTGTGTTCGCTTAGCATCCGCTGATCGAAAGTTTTGGTCGCTCTGCGTTCGCTTAGCATCCGCTGATCGAAAGTTTTGGTCGCTCTGCGTTCGTTTCTTATTCGTCCGCCGTTCGTCCAAATTCGCCCGCCAAATCTGAACAGCAACACACGTTACGAAGTAGGAAAAAAACAAATAGATATTCATAGCCCACATATAGTAATAATAATAATGATAATAATAACAATAATAAGAAAAAGGTCTTATTTACCCAGCCTGTAGCCTCTTCAGTGTTGCCACTGCCAGTGGCGTATCTAGAGGGGGGCAAGGGGGGCACGTGCCCCGGGCGCCACTCCTTGGGGGCGCCAAAAAACGAAAAAAAAAAAAACGAAGAAGAAAAAGAAGAAAAAGAAAGGAAAAAAACGAAGAAGAAGAAGAAGAAAAAAAAAAAGAAAAGAAGAAGAAGAAGAAGAAGAAGAAGAAGAAAAAAAAAAAAAACTCGCCCGGAAGGGAGAGGGAGAATGGTGGTGGGGGGGGGGGGGGAGGCAGAAAACCAAATCAAACAAGATAAAAACAAAACATGATGATGACGCGGACAAAATGACAATGTTTATTGTGTTCACACAAAAATTCCATGTTCTGTGAGCTGAAATACAACAATTTTCGGTTCGCTCGCTGCGCTCGCTCGCCAACATTTATATAAAAAAGAAGGTAAGAACAAAACGTGATGATGACAAAATGACAGTGTCTATTGTGTTTACACATGTTTAGCAGGCAAAATGTTTCACGGAGCAGCGGCTGCAATTTCATTCGTTCTGAAGCGATCGCCAATTGGATCAAAAGAGGACGCCAACGGTTTCGAACATACGGGGGAGGGGGGCGCAAAAAAAAATCAAAAAAGATAAGAAAAAAACGTAATGATGACGCAGAAATGTACAAATTTTGGCTCACTCACTCGTACTAATTTAGAGTATTTTTTCAAGTCCTCAGTTTGTTGGTATAAATCGTTATCTATAAGGTCGTCACTATAATTGTGAGATTTAATAAGCAAAAAATGACAAGAATTCCATGTTTTGTATGCTGAAATACAAAAATTTTCGGCTCGCTCGCTGCGCTCGCTTGCCAAAATTTATATAAAAAAAGATAAGAACAATACGTGATGATGACGAGGTCATTTACAAATTTCAGCTCACTCGCGAGTACTAATTTAGAGTATTTTTTAAAGTCCTCAGTTTTTTGGTGTAAATCGATATCTATAAAGCTGTCACTATATCTTGATTAGAATTGTAAGATTTGGTAAGCAAAAATGACAAGGATTCCATGTTTTGTAAGCTGAAATATAAAAATTTTCGGCTCGCTCGCTCGCCAAAATCTATCACAATTCATTACATTTAAATCACCCTCAAAAGATCCCTTTTAAGTGCTTGAAAAAGCATCATGTGGATTTTTTTTAAAGTCCCTACCGGGATGGGGTTGGGGTTCGACACTTTTTCAAAAATTAGGGGCGCAATTTTCGTACTTGCCCCGGGCGCCGTTTTCCCTAGATACGCCACTGGCCACTGCTCTACCAGAGGGCCCTGCTATTATTATTACTCTAGCGTTGCCAGGTACCCATTTACACCTGGGTCGAGAAGGATATCGTAGGTAAAAAAATCTTGCCCAAGGATGTAAGCACTGGGCGGTATTCGAACCCGGGTCCTCGGTTCGGGAATCGGGAGTCTTATCCACTATGGTACACCCCTACATGACATTACATTATACGTATTCTGGCATTAAGTATATTATGGTAGATAATAACCGCACTTGCAGTGCTTGTATCGAGAACATTATTGTAAACCGCTGCTATAAAAGTCAACCTGTAGTAAATGGGAATCTCTGCATGGAATTTCGATGGGAATTGTGAAAGTTCGACTCCAGTTGGAGGCACCAGACGCAATGGAGGATGTTGGACTACCAACATTATGCGTCAACGTGGTCATCAGAAGGAAGTGCACTTTAATAGGGGAATCTTGAGGACTGTCGAGGGTAGTGACTTGTTGGTGACTTCTGCTTCTTTCTTTTGGGGGCCATTTTCACAGTCACCACATTACTTGACACTGTCACTGCTCAAAATGATTTGGTGAAGGGTTAGTGGTTAGTGTGCGTCAGCCGAGATCCGTCACGTGATCGCCGCAGTATCGCTCTGCATATGTTGGGCATTCGCTGCTCATTCGCTTTGTCCGCTCAGCATCCGTTGGATGGACTGTACGCATTCGCTTTCATTCGTTACTTTATCCGCTCGCAACACGGTTAGCATATGCTCATCCTTCGTTAGGCGAACGTTCGAAAGCCACATTTTGCTTGCGAATTCGAGCGGATTTGAGCGTATCTGGACTTTGCCAAATTTTCCCCATCCGCTAGGCATTCGCTGATTTATACGCTGTAGTGTGACGGGGCCTTAAGAGACACGGACCGTACTGCGTAAAGTTACATTGACTTTTGTTTTGTTTTGTTTTGTTTTGTTTTGTTCTGTTCTGTACTGTTTTGTTCTGTTTTGTTTTTTACCGGTTGGTAAAGACGGGGCTCACTTATGTTCACCAAACTGCCGGTGAACGGTTCACCCTGTGTGTACTTGGAGAGAAAATTGGCAAGGAAATTAAACCCAACTGCCAAGTATACACTAATCGTGTAGGCCTACAAATTATATCAGAGTCTCTGTCACAGAACGACATACTATGATTGATGGATAATCAAATCACATTATTTCCCTTTGAAGGAACCTCTAAATTAAGATCTAAGGTGAAAGAAACGCATTTTTTACTCAAACAGGAAAGGCGTAGGGCAAATGATATCACCTTTTAAACCCCTTTTTGCAAATAAGCTTATCAATAATATTGGTCCAGTCATCTGATGATGATGTTGTTACCCCTATGACAGTAGCAGATCTTGATATCTCTCTGAAAAAAAAAAAAACTTACACACACACACACACACACACACACACACACACACCCACATAGACACACACCCGTGCACAACCTTGCTTTTCTCTCTTTGTCTTCTCTTTCTCTCTCCCTCCCCAATCTTTTTGAGACTCCATCTCTCTCTCTCTCTCTCTCTCTCTTATTTTTTCCTGCGTATCCTTTTTTTTTCATAACTATAATGCCTACATTCTCACGTATAGGTGTAATACTAGATTAAAGTTTACGTATGGCGTCGTCTCTTAGTTCAACGTTTACTATAACAGTCAGTATCGAACATTTTGGGATGCACAAGTATATTGGGCAAAGAGAAAGAACATACACTACGAGCACTGCACTGAAAGAATTGCATATTTTAATTATTAATGATGTCCGTAAGTATTCCGCCAGCAATTTGGAATACTTTGTTTTCACTCAGTTTACATTCATTGAATCAAAAACAAGTGATCATTCGAACGCTATATCAACATATTGATTCGTAACACGGTTCAACCACAATACCAAAAGCGACGGCTTTTATTGCTTTATGATTATGTCCATGCTATCTCTACAGTTATATTTCTTTTACATCTGCCTTCAAATACTATCCTCCGCATGTATTCATTTGATTTTTGTTTATCACTTTTATTGTTTTTTTTTTCGCTAAACAAAGTTAGAGGTATTCAATGAAAAAGCTGGCATTATACAGTTATCTTCACATTTAGTTTGTATGCCTGTGTACGTTGTGCAGCGAATGGTCAGCTGCAGCAATCCTTGTCTATCTTCCATACAATTATTTTTGAAGTCTAGAGAGTCGTTCATATCATCCAGTATGCAATAATAATTGCTGATAGGCGCGTCTTGATTGCTGAAAGTATTGTGAGAAAATTTCTGTTAAAATAATGTCTTAATAGACTGTTCAAGTAACTCCGAACCAGTGATTACGGGTACAAAATTGCGAATTCACTGAGTTGGGATTTGTATTCAGGAATGCCCGTAACGAATTGTGTACAGCTTTATGACTGATTTTATGACCTTTACGCAGGACCTATACAAACAACTGTGAGAATCTCGACCGGCGTTGACCATTACCAATTTGCGCGCCCTGCGCCAGTGCGTATTTTCCCCCGATTACCGATGGTTCGAAAATGACATCCTGTTCTTCGTCCTCCTCCTCCCCCCCCCCCCCCTTCCCCCTCAGAAAAAAAAAACTCTAATCGTCATGAAGTGACACAATACTAGGTAGTTAGCACAAAAATAAGGACTTCACGTAGGTCCTAAATAATAATAATAATGATAATGATAAAATGATAATGATAATGATGATGATAATAATAACAATGACAACAACAACAGTGATAATAATAATAGTAATAGCAATAATAATAATAATAATAATAATAGCAATAAAAAGACGAATGCACAGAAAAACATAGCCACACAGGCATACGCGCAGCGACATGCAAATATGCACGTGATGTACCTTCTCATTGATGAATGAGAATACCTTTGTAATCTGTTACTGTTATTGACAAGAAAATACGAATTTTCCTCTTCCGTATGGAATTCTTCCCGTCTTCCACATCATCAGCAGGATAAATCATGCATAAGGTGCATTCGTGTGTTTCGAAGTAAAAACAAACAAAACAAAACAAACAAACAAACAAACAAACAAACAAACAAACCCTCGGAATAACTAACCTCACATCACTTTTGGATTACCAAACCTTCGGAATATAAGGAACATCACCGGCAAATCCACATAGTTATGCATTCTTCGTTCCGATCGACTAAAACTCATTGCCTTTTCTTTTAATAACATGACAATGTACATTATGTTAATGTTAGAATTATTTTGTTCTTTTTTTTTAATTATTATGAGTTAAACTTATAACCTTCGTTACTTCGTAATCAAAACTATTGGTCATTCATTTCAACATCGTAAGTACTAAGACGACTAACCAAAGGAACAAAGATGAGTTTTGTTTTTTTATACAGGACATTATAATATCTTAGGATAAGGGATACCATGTGTACCGTTTTAGATTATGTGTGTGTGTGTGTGTGTGTGTCTTTCTGCTCATCTTAATTAGAGCTGGTATAATTATTATTTAGTTAAGCTTTCATATCAATCTTGTTTATTTCATTGTATGAAATGTTTGTTGTACCGTATTTACGTTGAATTCAACAAAAATAGAAAACTTGAACTTGAATTTGAATGACAAGGATAGAGTATTGGAAAAATGTCAAAATTAATGTAGGCCTGTGTTAGGGTAACAATACAGCAACAAACAATCAATTAAACAAACGGTGACCACCCACAGACGGCTAGACGCCTTCGTTTCTGTGCCATCTTAACTACGACATTGTCGAATCATTCGCTGAATTCACAAAGATATTGTTTGTATTCGTTGCACACATTATCTAGCACTGCATATCCAGTGAATCCCCCACAATCTTGGTCCTGTCCAGAAGGTGCCCATGGCTGTCCATTCATCCACATGCTACTTGAGACGGGTAAGGTGCCGCCGGCTCGCTCCCACGTGTAGACTCCTTCGGACAATCTGTCATTCAGACCTGTCCACATAGTTTGCAATGTCGTAACTCCGTAGTGAGAGATGAGGACGTCTTCTCGGATGCGGGATAGCTCACTTGGCGTTTCTATGGCGACCAGATAACCTCCAAGTCCGTCGCATCTATCCCGCGCCCCCTCCCATGACTGACTGTCCTGGTTGCTGAAGAAATAGCAGGAGTCTGTGGAGGACGGAGAGCCAGGGCAGACGGGACCTGGGCGACCAGCAGGAAGGTCAAGTGAAAGAAGTATGAGCTAGAACACTCATAAACACAGACCGATATAATCACGCCTACCATGTGAAATAATACATTCAAGCGGTAATTTTAGGACAAAATGGACGATTTCTACAGCAAGTGATTTTATACGCCACATGTTGTGTGATTATAATGTGGTCCTTGAGCAGTGAAACCAATACTTTGAAAACCCAAAACAAAGTGCACTGAACCATGTAGCAGTTTCACTACAGGGCGTATCAAAAAAAAATTACACTTTTGAAAAAATTGTCTAAATTACATTTCAAAATATTTTGAAGATTTTTTCATAAAGTTATGATTGCCCGAAAGTCTCATCTATCAAGTGCAATCAACAAAACAAATTTTTGTTCCCGCTTGGCTGAGCACTAACGGCCTTTGTCCAGAGTGTGAAAAATGACTTGCCCCAAATTGAAAGAAGATGGCAAATTCAGCCAGCAGTCCAAATAAGTGCTCCAATTCAAACAAGTTGCTCTTTCGCTGGTGGTGGAAACAACAAGGGAAGAGAGCAGTGGCCATTTTGGATGAACAAAATTCCAAAAACCTAAACAAAACAAAAAACCCGAGCCTTTAAGCCACGGAGGGGTGATATTCCCTATGTCGATCTGCCACTTTAAACATGCATACAATTGTGACTGACTGACTGATTGACTGATTGATTGATTGATTGATTGATTGATTGATTAATTGATTAATTGATAGGATTGATGAATTGATTGGATTGATTGTATTGATTGAATGATTGAAAGGTGCATGATATTCCCTATGTCGATCTGCCACTTTCAACATGCATACAATTGTGACTGACTGATTGATTGACTGATTGAATGAATGATTGATTGCTTGCTTGCTTGCTTGATTGATTGATTGGATTTATTGATTGACTGATTGATTGATTTATTGATTGGATTGATGGTACTGATGGAATGATCTGAGGATGCATTAATTTTGTACTTTTCTTCTTTACTGAGTGAGTGGCATGTAAGTTCGCTGTGTCTGTGCATGATTAACTGTGCTTAAAAGATCTTGATGTTGTTAATCCACCTTCCATAACACAAAGGAATCATTTACAACGTGACAGAAAATCGCCAGAAAATTCCTAAACTATCACAACCTGATTAAAACTGTGAGCAAAAGAGCTAATTGTTTGAATGAAACCACTTATTTGGACTGCTGGCTGAATTTTCTATATTCTTTCAATTTGGCGCAAGTCATTTTTCACACTCTGGACAAAGAGGGCCAGTGTTCAGCCAAGAGTGAACAAAAAATTGTTTTGTTGATTGCACTTGATAAATGAGACTATTGGGCATCCATAAATATGAAAAGATCCTCCACATGTTTTGAAATGTAATTTAGACAATTTTTTTTTTCAAAAGTGTAACTTTTTTTGATACGTCGTGTATAAGATTGCATGAGCGGCAAGGGGGGGGGGGGGCTCACCGTAAGTATGCATGAATCGAAAGGCTTGCATATATTCTATTTCAGAAAAGCAGCAATGCAATCCATTACAATACAGCTTGCGTAAGAAGATCACCTGTGTATGATTCGTGCATGCTTTGTTCTTTTGTTATGCTTCCGTGAGCCACGACTATTCATATGCATGGCGAAGCTGCTTAGACCCCGTTTACAGTGAGGGGCTGGGCCGTGGCTCGGCTGCGGCCCAGTCCGCCTTCATTTCAGTGTAAACGCGCAAAAGGCCAAATGCGGGGCCAAAATTGGCCGCGCATTTGGCCACGCTCTGGAGGTGGCACGTCTCGGCCACGGTTCGGCCGCGGCCGAGCCCGGCCTTTTCTCAGTGTAAACGCAAACTGGGCCAAATGCGACAAAATATTGAAAGGTTTGAATTACAAGCGCGGCCGAGCCCGGCAGTGTAAACGGACAAAATTGCGGGGCTCGGCCCAGCAATTGAGGCTGGGCTCGGCCGCGGCTCGGGCTAGCCCCGCACTGTAAACGGGGTCCAAGTCATGATCCTTGTTTATTGTTATTTCTTGTCAATTTTGAAATTATTCTGATTCCTTATCTCATTCACTATAAATTCTGAAACTCTGTACCAAGTACGGTACAACCAATGTATAATAATGTTCCACTGTAGGATTCTGACAATTAACCCGAGTTACCCCTTCATTCAATTCGGCTAGACGGAAAGTGTACTTGATATGCTAGATATTTGAAACAAACATTTAAACTACAAACATACAGAATATCACTGATTCTCTTCGGAATTCGGATGCATTATCATACGTGATCTGTAAGCTGCTGCGTTTCTCTGTATCCATTACACATTATACAAGTTAAAGTGGATCATATATGAATATGAATTCATTTATAAGAGGCCTTATTGGCATTACAATTTTTACATATAACCTTTGAGAGGCACATACCCACTTCACATCGTTTTCCACCAAATAACCTCGGGCACTTGCAGGTGTAGCTTTCCAGAGTTTCCGAGCAGCTGCCTCCATTCAGACAGGGTTCTGGCAGACAGTCTATTATTTTAGATAAAATGTGAGATATCGAGCCGAACGCATAACACACTGCTTCGGTTACGACTATGTTCCTGAATCACGAAGGAAAATTCCAAGTGATGTGTATTAATTATTCAGTTCCTTAGCATACTTCGTTTTTCTGACATGGATTCTACGCGGCTCTTATACATTTTGTTCAGTATATACAGCTGCCGACATAATTTCATCCCGTTTTTAGCTGTGAATCATAAATGTGCAGTAATATTGCACACTGTTATGTTGTCGATAGATTTCAAGAACGCCCATACATACATATCTTAATTATTTCTTCTTGGTACTTCTATTACTATTATCATTATTTTGCTCAATGCCACCACAGAAATACATCATGACAAAACGGGTAATTACCATGAGAGGTTTATATCAATATGATTGTGATCGTGCATCACAAAACGAACAAAAAGTCGCACCCCTTGATTTTACGTGAGGACTCAAAAAAGGTGAAATGGGTCAACCGATTCAATCTTGAGTTTTTCATATTTCCTGAAGAACTATCCTTCTCCTACATTATTCCTTAGTTTGAGATCATAACATATATGGGAGAGTGTGTTTTAAGCGGTTTTTCTACAACTTTGTTTTGTTTTATTTTTTTTTTGGGGGGGGGGAGGAGAGTAGAATGATCAGGTATATGTCTTTAGAAGCCCCTTTTTTTTCTTGAAATCCTTTGCCTCCTCTACATTTTTAAGTTCAATAACTCTTGAATGGATAAGGCTACTGCTTTGATAGTTGGCATTACTCACGGACAGGATGTGTTAATAAAGCATGCTCAATTTCAGCTTAATCTGATAATCCCTTCATTGTTGTTGATCGGGTTGTTCATATCCTGTGTTTTGGCACTTTCATCACACAGGTACCACGGCTTGGTAAATATAAAGCGCTTAAATAAACCCAGTATTTCAGAGCCTCTTTTCTCAGTTCACATGCACTTTTCCAGAGTATGTGCTTTCTTTCCAGTATTTAGATAGGTTAGGGGAGTCCATTTGAATTGAGTTAAAGCTGAGAGTCTACTCTTTCAGAATCTGCCCTTAACTTAAAATCCATTTCTGGCGACTTTTTGTTGGTTTTGTGATGCAGGGTCACAATTTCTTGCATATCAATCCAGCCAACAAGACCGGGATCTTGTAACGTCAACGTTTTCATTTCGCATAAACCTTTTGGGCCTCACTCTAGATTACTTATATTGCAGGTTTTTGAAAGTGATCCTAATTATCAGCCAATGCTGCCAATTATATCAGCCTATATACTTTATTTTTATTTTTTCAATTTTATTTTTCCCTACCTGCGTATCTCAAAATATCTACTTGTATATTTCTACAAATGACTTAAATAACTGATATTAAATACAATAGTTATAATCCTTATTTTTTACTAGTTTATGAATAAGACATCCTCATGTCTGGACCGACACAATACAAACTTTGCTTTCTAACTATGTTCTTCACATTTCATGAGTGCAACGGTTGTCTTATCTCTTATCTCGACCTTATGTTTCAGATGTAGAACAACAATCAGTCAAATCAAGCCAATTCCATCAAGAACAAGTAGAAGCAACAACCTACCTGGATGGCCACAGTAAAGGTTGGTCTTTCCTCTCGCTGCTTCTGGAACTATGACGTCATAATGGGGATGCTCACTTGAAATGTACTTGGGAGCCGATCGGACATAACTTCCGGTCTTCTCCGAGAAGATATCGGGGCAAATGTTTTCAATGTCCAATGGTAAACTGGGACATGATTCTCCGCTTGAAGTCAGAGCGAGGCAAACTACAAGGGGGGAAATTGTATGCACTTACTTGTGAATGTAATGTTGTATGAGCAACATTTTTTCACCAAAATGAAATTCCTGTGTGAAGTGCAATAATGAAATCATGTATACTTTTTTTTTTTTTTAATACTGAAATCCTTGTTGTGGTGAAAATTTATCAAATCTATCTTTTTGTTGCAATTGGCTACGTATCAAAACGTGCATCCCTTCATACGTTCTACATACAGAATCATGGTTTGCCCCCCCCCCCCCCCGAAAAACGCAAGCAAACAAACATAAATCATTTTACTGTAATACAATTAAACTTGCAAACGCCAACGCATACAATAATATATGTGTATAATTTGTATATGAACATGGATATATAATTTTTATACAGTTGATAACTGTGGGAATAATGCATAAATATGCGTATGTGTCGGCATGTAGGCAAAAAAGAAAAAAAATAATTTCTCCACGATAATTACACCTAAACTTATTGAAGTCAAGAGTATGATCTTTTATCCCTTATACTTTGAGACATATTGTATTTTGTCATTGTCGTTGTTTGTTTTGTTTTGCCTTTGTCTTGTCTTGTTCCTACTGTACGTTTTACCTTCCATTGAACACATTATAGATAATTGAAATTGAATGATTAATTTTTAGGTCAGCTGAAAATAATTGACATTTTCTTTGTGGCCGCTACCTACCATAGCATGTCTGTAAACCTACATACTTATGTAAAATTGTCATTATATATATTTTGTTTTCTTTCACTGGTTTACTGATACATTTGTCAATGCATCCGAATGATTGTTCATGTATGTTTTTTTTTATATTCCTTGTTTTGGTGAAATAAAGAAATTTGAAGCTTGAAAACTTGAAAACTTGAAACTAGGATGTTTGCTCATTATAGGTCGCTGTTATTCTTAATATAAAAATAAATGAGGTGTTGTTGACAGAGAGAGGGAGAGAGAAAGAGAAAGAGAGGAAAGTATATAAGAGGAACATTATGACATCACCTGTCTTTTGACAGAAATGCAATTTAAGCATTAATAATTTACACCATGCCACCATAAAAGTCATTACTTACGTCCGGGTAAGGTTATGATGGACACAATCATTTCAACGTGAAGCCATTTTAGAGGCTGCATGGTGTGTTCCGAACCTCACTCTGGGGCCGTCATTGACTGGTTGACGGAGACAGCAGCACCAGTCTTACTCGTATTAAAAGAAAAACAAAACAAAACAGACAAACAAAAAAAATCGTTACGAGACCAATTAACGGGAAATATTCCTTCTGTGGAATACACGGTAGGCACGCTATCGCAATGAAGTCAATATCAGAACAGGCAAAATGCCCATCTTTATAATTAACCATACTTCAAGATAATGAATTATCAAACAGGGTGGTCGTTATTGTAAAATACCCTTTCAAGGTAATTGCATTTCCGTCTGACTGTCGTCCCCCGAAGCCGTAAACCTCTAGAAACCTGCCATAACACCGTATACATGTGTACATATAACCTTAAAGGGGATGACTAGCAACTGATCAGTGGAAATCAGTGGGAATGCTGGGGCATGATTGTTCCAATTCTTGTGGATATCTATTGTTGTGTAAAAATTATTTGCTTCAGAATGGTCTCATAGTCAAGTAATGTGCAGTTAAATGTTTCCAGGTTACCATGACTGTACAGTAACGGGGCGATCGTTGACGATTAACTGCACATTACTTGACTATGAGACCATTCCAAAGCAAATAATTTTCACACAACAATAGATATATAATGTACTCTTAAATGAATCTCACAAGGATTGGAACAATCATCCCAGCATTTCCACTGATTCCAATTGATCAGTTACTAGCCATTCCCTTTAAAGAGATAGTTTATTATTCGTGGAGATAAGAATTTGGCTTTTAACTTTTTTTTTTTCTAGATATCAGGAAACCACTAATGAAATAGTACAGAGGATATCATTCTAGGAGGAAGTCAAAGTTTATTTGATGAAAATCGGTTATGAAATGGCTGAGGCACCCAAAAACAAAGTAAAACAAAGCGATCATAATAAAAGCTGGGTCCAACCTTTAATCACTCTTCTTCTTTTTTTCTTTTTTTCTTTTTGATACCTGAGCCATTTCAAAACCAATTTTCATCAAATGAACCCTGAATTCCTCTTAAAATTACATGCTCTTTTATATTTCATTAAAAGGTTTCTCATTATCTCACCGAAGATGTTAGAAATCTGAAGCCAGGTCTCAACCGAAACTGTACAATCCCTTTAGATATACATTGTATGCCATATCAAATATCATCGTAAAGGTAAATGGTATAGGCATCACAACAGAAATGAATTTGCCAACTTGGCATTGGTCAACTAAACAGTGAGTGATATCCTCAGTAACCATGGCCATCGTGTCTGCCTTTCATAGATAATTATAGAAACGTTATTATTTTCTGCACTATACTCTTACGTCCCTAACCGTTCCTATTATACACTAATTTGTAATTGCATGGATAATTGCTTAGAAGTTAAAACTAATTTCATATGCATCACAAGTTATTGTCGTTAATTAGCAATACACATTATCACTATCACTGCCGCCCATGCTACATATTATTTTCAGCTTGAACAAAACTGATTACTAGTATAAAATGCTATGACAAGGATATTAACACTTTCAACTTTTCAATCCTTTGTTCGGTTGAATTGATCCTGTTGAATATAGCTTTCAGCCCATAAGTCCCGTGCATTTCTCAACGTTTTCATTCCAAGTTTTCCTTGCTTATTGAATCTATTCTTTATTTCATTCTGTGATGTCGAGATGAAATTTATGAGTAATCTGTCGTGACAGATGATTTTGCTTGCTTATCCCTGCTTGAAAGAACACAGTGCCCCACAGTGTGAGAACCACATTATGAACACAATGTGAATCGTTAATTCACAGTGTGAAACAAAACATTACTGTGTGAACACTATATGAAAACCACACCACAGTGTGAATCGTCTTGATACTTAAAATTTCACGCAATCGACACAATGTGGGACACTGTGCTCTTTCCAATTGCGATAACAATGCATAAATACATACTCAAGAGGATGAATGCAAAAAAAAAAAAAAACAGAAGAGATGTTTCAAAGTTTTGAAAAACAAAGGTAATCATTGAACTTTTAAATTATACTGCACTTGTTACACAGGTTTGAATATTTTTTAAAATTTTACCAAAACAAGGACATAGTGTTTTATTGTTGCTTGAGTTTTCCAGCAATCTGAAATAAATCAAGTCGGAACAAATGGATTTTTGTGCACTAACTCTTCATAATTATTTTTGTTTGTTTGTTTTGGTTGCTTGATTTATTTTTCTTCTAACACAATTGAATACTGATGAAGATTCTTTTTCAGTAATTTCACATAAAATATCAGAATACAGATTTCAATTTGCATGATACGAAGAAGGAAAATATGTGTGTGTAAATCATTGCTATTGATAGAATATCTATTTTATTTCCAGATTTCTGAACAATTCTATGAGAAATCATGCGGAAGAAGGACTGCCAGTATATGCAAATGCTTGAACACGACGGTCGTGGCAATGTCAATGCAATGGTAGGTACAAAAACATTGTGTACTGTGATGTATAATCATTCACTGTTGTTTTAAATCCAATTTTCTGAAAAAAAAAATCCGATCAAACAAAACAAAATCTATATTTAGATCCTGTATTTATACATGAAAATCTGACAGTAACGTAAATTTCAATCTTGCCTCAAAAAAAAAAAAAAAAAATAGAAGGTTTGGTCCAGTATGTCTCATAGGTTTTTGTGCAATTAACAATTTGGGATTTACATAATGGAAATTTTACGAATTACGAGTGGGATACGAATGAACAGTGTTATTTTTGAAGAAATCATTAACATGTAGAAGGAAAAAGTTGAAAAAATTTTAACATAAAAAGCAAAGAGTAAAATGTACTTATATGAAATATATCCAGTGTTTTTAATTGATAAAAGCGGATTAGTGTCGGTTAATTATTTTGAGCCAGTCCAAATTCAAATAACTTTCTTTTGAGATAAATAAATAAAGTTGAGTTTAGATCTTTGCACTTGTAGCCTACACTAGATTACAATCCATAATGGTAGAAATTAAGGCAGTGTAAAATATTAAAACAGTATGTTCATAAAGATAAGTTTTCGTCTGTCAAAGAATAACTATATTTCTGGAAATACAGGTTGTAACATAACGTAAGTGATCATTTCAAGTTATGTTTTCATCGATGAGAATACCTAAAAATTATCGAAATTTTACGTTAAACAGATACATTTGTTTGTTTGTTTGTTTGATAGATACTTTATTTTCTGCAAATCAATATACATAAGTTACATAATCATGAGGATGCAGGAAGTATACAAAGTAAATTCAACGCAGAGTCGTTTGACTTGCATAAACCACGATACATATAAGTACATAATCATGAACATGTAGGAAATGTATAAAATAAATTTAACACAGTCTTTTGACTTGCATAAACAACGATATGAAAGAAATATAATATACAATATGCATGTCTATGCAGCAGTGATAAGAATAGCATTTATAGTTAAGAAACGATTATGCAGAGAGCCGCCATTAAGCATTGCTTGAAAAGATGGCCGGCCCGAGGAAAAGATAAGGACGTACTAGATTCGTAACGATATAAATTCTGCTGCGAAAGTAGCAGGGGAAAATAAACTCTAGTGTGTGATGGTGGTGGTGGTGGTGAATGTGTGTGCAGGTGCTTGAAGGTGCACAATGGCAGATAGGCTGGAATTTAGAATAATAAAATTGGTTTACTGAAAGAGGGGACGATATGCGTTGTTGCTATCGGGAGACCAACATTAATTGTATAATTTGTCATTTATCATAATCAATCATTTTTAAATAATCATTCGTGTGAGTTTTTATATGCCCAAATGGATATATTGTGTTTTTTCATTACTATGTGATAATCTGTTCATTTAACTCCAGTTTGACACGTTTGCTATCTCTGAATTAAATGTATACACTAGCGTATATATTATCATTGGAATTTAAAAAAAAAAAGATATATATAATTGTTAAATGTATATTTATATATATATATATATATATATATATATATATATATATATATTAGTTTTATAAAAGGGATCCTAAAGTCGCTGACGGCTGAGCCGAGAAAATCGAGTTTGAAATCACATCATCAAGATTGGTCAAAACAATCTGATTTCTGTTTTTGGCATAATTTTGTAGTTTAATGTTTTGCCTATCATCTGCCGAAATTTCGAAGCTAAATGATGAAAGGAAAGGCAAGATATCAACGTTTTTCTGGGCCATGATTTTCCGACTTTCAACGTAATAGAAACGTGTCCAAAGATTTTGATTTAGCGCCGCAGCTAGACTTCGCCCCTAGCAACGAGGGAGTGATCTTATTGGTCAGTGAGTGGCATCCTGATTACTGATTGGTCGTCATCGCGGAGGTCGCTAGGAGTATACCTTCTACTGTCAAGCCGTGAAAACTGTCTCGCCTCCCCTTGATCATGATAGCGTCGGAAGATAAACTTTGAAGGCGTTTTTCTCGAAACTCTGATTTCCACAAGCACTTGACATCCGCTAATAAAATTGTCGATATCTCCGCAACTGCGTACTTTTATGAATTGTGCTATATATGACATTTAGTAGAAGAGTAAGAAAATAATGTCATGCCATTGTCAGAAAATTTTTCTCCCCCGACTTTCGGATCCTTTTGTTGCAGCGGGTCACATTTATAAAGAATAAAAATTGCAATATTATGCATGTAGCGATTCTCTGGTAAAAAAAGAAGTGGTGAATACTGAATTAGTCATGATTGATAAATGAGAGCCAAAATTATACTATGAACGTATGGTTAATTACAGTTACAGCAGAAAATTATAAAATCATAATCACTTCTTCTAATTTCTAATTTTCGTTTGAGTCATATTTGCATCCTCATCTCCTATAGTCGAAATAAATCAAATGTATTGTATTGCGTCTTTCCCTTTACAAATACAGCATTTTTTTTTTTGCCAATGCACGCGAGATTTTCAAATAATATGGCTATAAAAAAAGACACGATACTTGTTTCGATTAAATACAATTCAGTTGAATTTCATGGATACATTTATGCACATCCTCTCGAGACATAATTATGTTTGTTGAAAATGCAACTCTCATGGCGACAATAAAAGTTAAGTCTGCATTACACCTGTTAAAAATAAAGGCAATGTATATTATCAATATGTCATAACGACATCTCGAATGTATGTTGATCAGCTGATAATCTCTGACATCAGAAGAAAATATTCCGCAATGTAATTTACATCAACTGACCTCAGTTTTCGGCACTTTCCTATGACACTGTTTGAGTCGGTAAGCAGCTGCAGGACACTGGCTTCGATGCAATCACGCAAACGTTTTGCAAAGTATCGACGCTCAGACTGCCGAGGCGAATAGACGGGTAATGTTTCTGGGCAAATTAATAATAATGATATTACAGTTCTCAGACCACTCAAGCAAAATATTTTGTGCCTATGTACGTCGTGCGCATGTCATTTATTACTCTTGATCTGTAGTTGGTCCAGTGTTAGCAGGAGAAGTATCAATGTGCCATTACTGTAGGGTAGGCCTATGCATTAAAAAAAAAAAAAAAATGTTTACCATAACTGGATATGAGTAGACATTATTTTTTTTTTCTTTCTCTCTATTTCTTCGGCTGTCCCTATGCAGGCCTATTGCATGTGTGTGTGTGTGTGTGTGTGTGTTATGTTTGTGTGTAATGTGTGTGTATTTTTGCGATGGTGTCTTGTTTATTCATTTGGTTTCACTCAGAGTTACTTGTAAAATATTATATGGTGTGACTGAAAAGTACAGTCTTTTTATGAATAGGCATCCTAGTACAAGCATGGGATGCTTTCGAGACTGCCAGGCTCTCATTGTAAAGGCATATGTGACCGTGTATCGCAAAACAAACAAAAAGTCGCACCCCTTGATTTTACGTGAGGACTCACAAAATGTGAAACGAGTAAACCAAGTCAGTTCTTGAGTTTGGAATAATAACAATGAATGGGAAAGTGGGTCTTCAGCCGTTTTTCTACAACCTTTTTTTGGTAGAGTATTGTGGTCAGGTTTGTCTGAGAGGCTCCTTTTCATTTCTTGAAAATCCTTTGCACACTCTTCATTTTTCTTAATAATCTTTGAAACGATACTGCTACTGTTTTGAAAGTTGACATTAGTTATGGACAGAATGTGTTGATAAAGCATGCTAAATTTCAGCTTAATCTGATAATCGCTACAGTGTTGTTGCTACAGTGTTTTCATCCTGTTTTTTTTTTTTTTTTGTCCTATTCATCGCACAGGTTAGCACGGTTTCGTAAAGATTAAGTGCTTGAATACACTCTGTACTTCAGAGCCTCTTTTCTCAATTCACACTTTTATCAGAGTGTGTGCTTTCTTTCCAAAATTTAAATAGGTTAGGAGAGTCCATTTGAATTGAGTTATACATCATTTTAAAGCTTAGAGTTTGTTCTTTTAGAATCTGCCCTTAATTAAAAATCCATGTCTGGCAACTTTTTGTTGGTTTTGTGGTGCAGGGTCACATATGGTGTTGTATATATCCTTTTAAAAGTTATTAGACTTGAAAGTGAAGAGTGTGCAAAGGATTGCAAGAAATGAAAATGAGCCTCTAAGAAATATGTTATCATTGTACCCCCCCCCCCCCCAAAAAAAAAAAAAAAAGGTTGTAGAAGAACTGGTGAAAACACATTTTTCCATGTTATGATCCCAAACTAAAGAATGATGTAGAAGAAGGATAGCTCTTTCAGAAAAAAAAAGAAAAAAAGGAATGACTCGGTTGACCCATTTCACCGTCCTTTTTTCAGTCCTCACGTAAAATCAAGGGGTGCTACTTTTTATTTGCTTTGTGATGCACGGTCATATGAGTATCTGAATATAAGAACGACCCAAGTCCATGGAAGACCATTTCGAGTAAACAAAAAAAAAAACAAACAAACAAACAAAAAAACAATCATTTTTTTTTTATTTGTCCAATAATATTCTATTTAACTGTGATGGGAAGGCAACATTGTATATACAAATTAGAACATATATCATTATGACAATTAACATTTACACTAATTGTGGAGAGGACATTATATGTGATGGACTTGGGTCGTTCTGTGAATCATATACATGATATTCTGCTATAGAGATGAGAGAAGGATGAGAGAGGGCGCTATAATATGAATGTAAGAATCACCCAAATCCTTCATTCTTACATTCATATAATATTTAACCCATTCATTTCAGGCACTTCCGGGGGTAATTCGGATTTATCATTTATACACAAGATGAGTCAATGCATAAGCTACAATTTTCCATGTCAAACTGAATTTGGCCAAAAATTGGACTTGGGTCGTTCTTATATTCAGGTCTTCATATATATGTATATTCAAGTGATATATATGAATCGATCATACAAGTCTGCAACGTCGTGTACATGCTGACGTAGGCCGTACGTAAATTGATTGATCTCAGTTTTCATTAAAGATCCTACGTTAATTAGTTCGTCAAAACAGCTCGTATCGTCATTGCCAAGTGATCCTGCAAGCAAACTACTTGTCATTATGTTTGGGTGCATGCCATTGTCGTTCATACAATTTCTCCACCTTGAGCGTTATTATTATAATGACTATTACTCTTTTTTTTTTTTTACTAGGTTCTCTCATCAACCTAATTTCATCTCGGCGTGAATACTCGCCGTAGATGGCGCAACTTCTCTTCAGCAACATACGTGAGTAAAGTAATAGTCCTACTGAAGACCATTTGCTTAAAAAAATACAAAAAATTTTTTTTTTTTTTTTAATCAACAAGAAAAAAAAAAGACGAAAAAAGTCAAGGCAACCATAATGTTTCACATTGCAAAGACAACATGTCGGGTGCATGGTTAATTTCATGAAGAAATATTATGTGGTTTTCTATAACTAATCCAAATTCGTAAATAGATTGAAAGTAACGATTTTTTTTTTCGTTTTAATTCACATATGAATTCCTTGTGAATAAATTTTATAAATGTTACAGTTAAATAATATTTCATGTCTCTTGTAAAAAAATGTTATAAACAATGTCATCTTTACGTACCCACCATAGAGACTTGTTGTATCATAGTCTAAGCAAAGTGCATGCACATTGAACGTTAATTTGTTCATTTTTGACGACCATTTTTGAAGTCAGAAATGACTTCAAAACTGCACTAATTTTTATGAAATGTTACAATAAGACAGTTGACGAACACATCTCTGGTACTAAAAAGAAAGATAGTTCAGACAATGATATATATAACATAAAACATTTACAATAATAAATATGTGCCCTGCATCACAAAACCAACAAAAAGTCGCCAGACATAGATCTTTAGTTAAGAACAGATTCTTAAAGAGCAGACTCTAAGCTTTAAAATGATATATAACTCAATTCAAATGGACTTCCCTAACGTATCTAAATACTGGAGAGAAAGCACACACTGTGGAAAAGTATGAACTTAGAAAAAAGGCTGTGAAGTACAGAGTCTATTTAAGCGATTAATTTCTTACAAGCTGTGCCAGCCGTGCTGATATGAAAGGGACAAAACACGGGATGTAAACCAGTGGAGCAACAACAATGAAGAGATTTTAAGATTAAGCTGAAATAAAACATGTTCTATTAACACATTCTTTCCATGATTAATGCCAACTTTCAAAGCAGCAGCATTATCCTTCCAAAAGTTATTAGACTGGAAAGTGAAGAGTGTGCAGAGGATTTTAAGAAATGAAAGGAGGCCTCTCAGACCTAACTGATTATTCTAGGCTCCCTCAAAATTGGGTTGTAGAAAAACTGCTGAAAACACACTTTCAAATTCATGTTATGCTCCCAAACTTTAGAATACTTTAGAAAACTGAATATGACTTGGTTGACAAATTTCACCTTTTTTAGTCCTTACATAAAATCAAGGGGTACGACCTTTTACTTATTTTGTGATGCACGGTCACATAATACACGCATGCTAATAGACCAATTTGGTTGGGTTATTCTTTTTACTGTAATATCCAACTAAGAACTACATTATGGCTAACAAAAAAAGAGAATATTTATTTAATTATGCTCTGACACAGCAAGAAACCTGGCTTATTGTACAATCCGTTGAAAGTACCTTACTTATTCTTTGGAATGACGCCCCCCCCCCCCAAGTTTTCGCCCCCTTTCAGCTACAATGGTCCGAAATCAAAATGTATTCTTACAATCGTTAGGATGTTTTTTAAATCTCGTACATCTATAGCTATTGCCTATTCAAGTCGTATTCTTGCTCTTCTGTCATCGGTGAATATAAGGATCTCTCGCTTTATGCAGCCTTTAAGGCTCATGTCACAGTCATTTCTTGAATTTTGGAGGCAACTCCAGCAAGTCTCGCTATTCACGCCGTCGGAAAGGATGCTTTCAGTCAATTGAGTATCTGACTATAAGGTAGGTAGATATAGGTATTTATTTCCGTTGAAAACTATACAAATTACAGTTTAAAACGGCTGCAATGCCCTTTTTCAGCGGTGCCGCCATGGCCGCCCTTAGACTTCCATGGGGTCCAGTTACATAATATTCAAACAAGCATTTACAATAATTATGCAAAGAAATAGAATGATACATAGAGATAAAGTTGGAAATAGAAAAAAAAAAACCGACAGAGATTAAGGTTACAACAAACAACCATGACATCACTTAATCAAATATTACATAACAGAACAGAGCAAAAATAAACATGGCTATCCTGTCACAACAAACAATACAAGTGGGATTCATAAATTTGTACATATCATTTAATAGGAAAACATTCACATTTAAGGTTGATCGAGCAGCCGGCGGTAGGTTATTATACATAAAAGCCGCTCGATGTGTAAATGATCTTTTGAGAAATTCAGTATTTGGTTTGGGTAAACTTAGTTCGTTTCCGAAACGCAAAAAATAAGGGTGAGAGAGATAATCGAAAGATTCAGACAAATAGTCTGTGGTCATACCATGGAGTGTTTTAAACAAACATGTCATCAGGTGTTTGTTTCTTCTTTCTACCAAAGTGTCCCATTTCAGAGCAGTGTGAATCTCCAGATTAGAAACATGAGATTCCCGTTTTATCTGGAGTATTAACCGGCCGGCCCTATTTTGTAGTTTCTGTAATCTATCAACATGCATTTTACAATCAGAGCCATAAACAACATCACCACAATCAAAGCGTGGTAAAATAACAACATTAAGAATTAGGTTTAATATAGAATCATTTAGGACACCTCTCAATCTACCAAGGTAGGTTATCATTTTCCCCATTTTTTTTACCACATTGTCAATGTGGACGTCCCATTTTATCTGTTCATCACAAACAACACACACACACACACACACACACACACATATATATTTGTATTTAACATAGTTGACTTGCTGCATCGTAGTATTAAGTGCTGCACCTCCATTACGGCTGAGAGACTGACCGAGCTCTTCAATGGCACAATGCCTTCCCCCGAGGTTACTTACCTGGGTTAGTGCAGTGAAGATGAAGTTGAACCTTTGACTATTCTTGTAGTTGGGGGCCTAAGGGCTGAAAAGGGGGTTGTTTGGTTCAAATTCTTCCAAAAGCACCAAATTTGGCTCATATGTCCCTTGTACCATACTCTTTCCATTTTTGATGGGCGACAAGACTAAAAATCCTTGGGGCCGCCATATTGGTGAAATCCAATATGGCCGCCATCCGGGTTAAAGGTCAACTGCAGTTACAAATTGAAAAGGTTGATCGAAGTAATGAATCCTATGTGGAAGGGTTTACGGGGTTAGAGAATGTGATTCTAAATATCACTTCTGCAATTCAAGGTCACTAATCACCTCTCAAGGTCACTTTCAAGGTCAAATAAGGGTCAAATCAGGCATTTCGGGCATTTTTGGAAATGGCATCTGTGAGCATTCAACTGGAATTTACTGGTACACCTATTTTGTCCCATTTGTCATTTCTTCCATACTTCTTCAATGATCAATTAGGGCCAAGAGCGGTTTGAATCCCCCTACATATCAATAATGATTATGACAAACAAATGAAAATAACGGAAACTTTGAGCACACAAAATGGGTTTCCATCGGTTTCGTTTTCTTTTCTCATTTTCTTTGCTCAAAGTTTCGCTATTTATCATTTGTTTCTGGTCAGATTTCTCTTTCTTTGTTTCAATTATATATATATATATATATATATATATATATATATATACATGTATATATATATATATACAGTAACACATGTTTATATCTAGGTAGTACAGTAATGCATCCGCGTATGATAATGGCATAATCATTATACAGTCGTACTATTATCCGGTAAAGTTTATATGAAGTGATATTGGGGAAACGCAACAACTAAGAAACATGAGGGGGATGGGAAGTGTTAAATGATCAATGCAAAGTCAGTTGATTGAAAATCTGTTATGAGCTTTTTTTTTTCTTTTTTTTTTTAAACGTGCCGACATTGTCAAGTCAAAGCCCAAATTCGCAGATGTAGCTAGTTTCCATGCTGCATGGATCATCCCTGAACTTAAACCCATTGAAGCTCGTACAGACTTGATCGGCAGCATAGAATGGATTAGGCTGATCTGACTTCCACATACTACTTGAGAATTTAGGTAGGGTGCTGCCGACACCCTCCTATGTGTAGTCCTTCCGTCGATCTGTCATTCAGGCCAATCCAGATCCATGGGAAGGTTGTCATTCCGTAGTGCGAGATGAGAACGTCCTCTCGGATGCTGGACAACTCACTTGGCGTTTCTATGGAGACCACATATCCTCCCAGATCGTCGCACACATCCCTCGCCACCTCCCAGGGCTGCGGCTGCTCGTCCTGACGGTAGATATAGCAGGAGTCTGGGGACAATGCATCGCCAGGGCAGACGATTATCTAAAGAACACGCAGGACAAAACAAAACACACTCTGGGAAACGCAGACATAGCTACAAACAAAGAAACAAAAAAACAGATATATTTACATTTTGTCAGAATTTGGTATTTTCAGCCCTCGAATCCGTGAGTCTTTTATTCAAGATCACTACCAAAATGGCCATTAAACACGGACTTTCCCTTCCAAATTGTAAAAAAAAATAAACAAATAAATTGGATATTTTCAAGGAATTTCGTGGGAACTGAAGACGAATCTAGCTGATGCGATTTGTGCATTCTATAGGAATTGCAATATTAATATTTCCTAACTCTCGAGGGTGCTAAAGCCGAACCTCCTTGGTGCAACTCTTGCATCTTCGAAAGTTATTAGATGTTCAAGAATGTCTTGTATAAATGCAAGTTGCTTTACATTCTTTTTATAAATGAAATACCGTGATTTTAAGTGAAGCAGGGGAATAAACCCTGAGCAAAAAGCAATAACTCTTTTTTTTTTTTGGAGGGGGGGGGGGGGGCACAAGTCAGTTTAGCGAATTTGTCAAATCAGTAAAAACTGAATGGTATCCAAAATAGCCACATATTGTGTTAATACGCGTACCAAAAAAAATTGAATTAACATTATACGTATCTAACAAAAACAAGATATCACTGATAAATTTATTTTGCCAAATACTTATCTAAAATGGCTTTATGGCCGCCAAATATGACACGAAAGATGTAAAGATACTCTATTCCGGCTGGAGTAAAATTAAATATAAAGGCCTGCTGCAATAAGTGACAAAACTTGTCTGATGTTCTTGAATGTCAATCCATATTCTTATCACATTTGTCGCATATTCTGATCTCGTTATTTACAGCAAACTCTGTCTATGACCACTATAACTATCAAATATGAAAGCATGCTGCGACAATTATATTCGTACATGAGTACTGTATTTCCTATTACTTAATGTTTTGTATGGAATTTTGTTTGTGCTTCTTTCTTTGTTTCATTGTTTGTTTTTCTTGAACTGCGCGTACCTGTAATTTTGGCATCTTATACTCTTTGCAAATACATGGAACTATATAAAAGATCAAACTCGTGTCATAAACAATGCTTTTAAGACCATCACTATAAACCAATAAGACAATTTGGGTGTTCATGAAATGAGACAAGAAAGCCTCGGTAATCTCACTAATAAACGTTCTAGTTATTACTATCACAATATGATTGAGATGAGCATATTATACAATGATGCACAGGATAGTGTGTTAGTGAAGGTGCGGCGCGCTCGAGGGTATTGACAATGGTGCGACATGCACGAGGCGCAGCCGAGTGCATGTTTGCAACCGTTGTCAATACTCGAGAGTGCGCCGCACCTTCACTAACGCCACGAAATAATCCTGTGCATCATTTGTTTTATAAAATGGGTCGAAAACTAACAGCATTATTCACGTACCTTTGTGGGTCAATACCAGTCAGCTACATGTAGCACTCGCTCAAAAGTCAAGATGTCTGAAGACGTTCGTCCCAAACATTTACGCACGTCGCACTCGGAAATCCCGCACATAAGTACTGTACGTACGTATAAGAGTATACGTACGCCACATGTTATGCACAAGAAAGGCCGCCGGCTGTTGTGGCAGCCCGCGGCCCGAACTAGAAGTTGTTTACAGGATTGACAGCGCGTATAGTAGCGCGTGACCCACGACTTGTAACAACTGATTGAGTGCGCACTGCTAGTGTAAACATTGTGACGTACGTCAGGCCAGGGAGGTGGAAGAGAGACTCTTCTTATGCATTTACTAAGAAATTAATGCACGCACACGTGACTCATTTCAGCGCTTCCAATTGGCTACATTCTTGAACCCATTTTATAACGTCACTATGTTGTCCATCTATTGTTAGTGTTTGGAAATTCCGCATGTACAGAAATAATAGCATTATCATAGAATTATTCAATCTGTAATCTTGCAGGGTTCATATTTGCCTGAGCTGGTTTCACAGTAATATTCAGCTGGGATTGGAGAAGTATATATAATATGCTTTCGTTTGTCAGCAGAGTTGAGTTCGGGTTATAGAATGTGCGATTTTTGAAAAATAAGAAGAAATATATTTCTTTACAAAAATATAGCTAATGTTTCTATGGTGCCAGAGAAGCTTTAAGGGACAGTGTACTTGCGGTTGAGATGGGACTTGGGTTTCCAACATTTTAAAGATGACATTGAAAGATGATCTTTCTTTTGAGATAATGAAAAACCTCTGAGTTAAACCTCTGTGTTAAAATGACTGAGGTACATAAACCTCAGCGAATCTAATAAAAAGTGAGAACCACTGTTATTCTTTTTTTTTCTTTGTTCTTTGATATCTCAGCCATTCCAGAACCGATTTCCATCAAATCAATATTTAATTCCTGTTAGAATTGTATCCCTTTGAACGTTTCATAGAGTGGTTTATAAGTGTCCCACATGAAGTTAAAAGCTGAATCATCACCTAAACAGATACTATACCCCTCCCCACTTTTAACAGATGATAAGTTTATATTGACTTACAGGATGATTATAAGCAAACAGTATGGACTATTGTGCACAGCATGCACAAGAAGGAACTTCACTTGTGAAAAAAAAGAAAAGAAACGTGGTATTATGGCAAGGGCAAGAATGCGCGACAAAACCCCAATGGTCCTCTCTGCTCAATGCTCATGAGAGGCACGAATAACGTGAATGGCATCTGAATAACACTTTAGTGTTAAGGAAGGGACAGGGACTAATCGTATCGGAGATGCTGGAGCTTGATTAAGGAAGGGAGAAGGACTAACCGTGCGGTAGATGGAGGAGCGTGATTGGTTGGTAGGTTATACACAAAGTAATATTTGCCTGTTGTTGTTCTTTTTTTCCCGCTTGCAAACGAGGGTACACTTACAATCTGAACACGTCTTCCCGTAGAATGATCCAACACATGTGCAGTCAAAGCCCTCCAGACATTTATGACACTCCCCACCGTTGCGACATGGATTTGATAAACACGCTGGTAGGAAACAGAAAGAGGGAGAATAAAAACAACAACAACAACAACAACAACAACAACAACAATAAAATGATGAGGTATCAGTGAGACAGCTGCTTTGACCATTAGGGATTGAAAAGCAGTGCAATTATTACGAAGACACGCTGAACTTTAACTATATGTGTTATTGCGAGAGCAAACTGCAGTAGTAGTAGTAGTAGTAGTATAGGATATTGAATAGTATAAGTAATGATTTTGTTATAGTTGTAGTAGAAAAGGGTAGTGGTAGAGAAGTAGTAGAAGTATTAATAGTAATTGTAATAGGGGTAGTAGTATTAGGAGTAGTAATAGTAGTAGTCGTAGTAATATCAGTAGTAATAATAGTGTAGTAGTAGTAGGAGTAGTAATAGTAGTAGCCGTAGTAATATCAGTAGTAATAATAGTGTAGTAGTAGTAGTGGTAGTAATAATAATAATAGTATCAGTACTAGAGTAGAGGTAGTAGAAGTAGTAGTCGTCGTTGTCGTGTGGAGTAGCAGCAGTGGCAGTAGTAACAAGAGATGAAAGAGGAAGAAACAACGTGGTGCTGCATCTGAATTTCTGGTAGATATCTTAAAAGATAATTATATTGTTTAGATTTTAAAGTACAAACCCGTAAGAAGTTGTTAAAGTACAAACAAAAAAGAAACACACAAACATAAAAAAAGCCTTGGAGCATACCATAACAGTCTACGAAAATACACAAACATAGACACACACATACACAATTAATATGTTTTACCTGTTATTGTTTCATCAAACAAAGTGTGATTAATGAAATTTACATTCTTGGCAAACTGCCTTCCCCGAGTTCACTAACCTGGGTAGGTGCAGTGAAGCTGAACCGTCACGTTCTTTCGATCTTGACTGCCTGTGAAAAGAGCGAGAGAGAGAGTCACCGGTGATGTACTTTGGCGTCAACTGAAATCCTCCCCCGGGTTGTTCGGCGGGGGTGAAAGCACAAAGGTTGGAAAGCTCAAACTGTCGGCAGGACAATAATTTTCCTTTCAAACGGAAACGGATGGGAGCAAAAGCAACAATAAAAAGAGTTAACAAAAATTACTTTGAATATGATTTCATTTTGTATCCGTCTTATATCTCGTAGTGATGATTATACTCCTTCTATTGCTACCACTTTTTTTTTTTGTAATGCACAAAAAAAAGAGTAGTAATCAAAATATTTCTCATTATCCTTATGGTCATAAGTTTATGCTAAATTTACACATGATAAAGGCACAAACTTTGTTCAACGTTGCCACTGATTGACAATATCGATGGTGATTGGTACCGTTTTTATGGTATGGTTACAGTTCTAACAATAATGAAAATGACGTTTATTTAGATAATAACGAAGTTTCTCAAGATAATTGTCCTGTCATAGGCTTTTAAATTGATATTCCATACAATCACAATCATGCGTGTATACATGGTAATCAAGCAAATGACTATAATCTAATGCCGATAAGGAAATATTATGACTTTGTTATGCTCTAATGGTCGGGAAATTATAACTTGGTAATGAATGCTCTTTTTTTTTTCTTACCTGCTGTGATGCAGGCCAGCGAGGTAGACGCGGCTATGACCCTCAGTAAAAACATCTGAAGAAGGATCAGAAATCAGGAAGTTAAATGTCTATTTCCTGTTTATTTTTTTTTTCTTTGTTTTGTTTTGTTTTTTAACTAGGCGCCCACAAATATGGAAAATGATGTTAGTGTTAGATGAAAGTAGAAACATTGTTCAGTGCTCTGGTGAAGTTTTTTTTTTTTTTTTTTTTTTTTTTTGATCAGCCCAAAAAGATTTTTTTTTTTTTCAAATGCTGACGTTTACGAAGAAGCGTCACTGAATAAAGACATTCTGAAAGACCTTTCGTGGCTTTGATGGACTTTGTACTATCGTGTGTGTCGCGTAGATGTTAACACGCACTGGATTCTAACAGCACGATTTTTCCGTCTCTGTTTAGGAAACAACTGTGTCCAAAGTACCCCATTTGACAGGCATAAAATAGTGTAGAACCTTACGGAGAACTATTTTTTTTTCAATTGCCAGATTGATTTCAATATAAGTTATGAAATTTTTGGTTATGAAAGGTTAGTGATATTTCAAAACATTTTATAAGCCTCGATGTTGACTTTTCAATCACGGGACTATACCTAGAAGACAGTTCGTGATTCGGATTACTCTTATTGCACTTCCGCTATACTGTTCCATATAAATACTATGAAGTGAAACTTGTACACTGCCTATGCTTTTGCTGTTTTTTTTTTTTTCTATGTACACCTTAGGTATTACTGTAATGCCATTAGGTTGATTAACATGGGGGATTGTGTATCTGAAGGTTATGTAGGCCTACCTTTGGAGCATGAATCCGCAACCACCCGTTTATGCTTAGGGGACGGCCTTTTTACGACGGAAGTGTAATTCATTGCCATAATCGATTCTTTAAGTCTGTTCACTTCATATCCATCGATACAACGTTAATGTCATGTGATTACATGAAAGGTTACTCATCTAAAGTGATGGTTATAGATCGTAATAACAAAGAACACAAATATTGCTGGCGCGCAATCATAATATGACCCGTTACTCATTAATTTCACCTAACATGCCCCGCGGCCCGAAGATTTTCACCGATAGCCGGGTATCTATGACTGGTATCGATACTAACGCCACTCAGAGTATATTAAATACGTGACAATGCCTTGCGTGATTTTATAAAAAAACATAATGCAGAGAATTAAGTGACGTTAGTGGACATACAGCTCACTCTCTGATATTCACAGTGTTGTGCAACATCGATGCGCTTCAGACGTGCATGGGTCGCATTGTAAAATACCCTCGCCTGCCTGCTTCTCAAAACACGAACTCTAACTTGTGCAAGATTCGTAAGATGGTCAATCCCATGTGCTTTAACCCGTTCCATACTGAATTCTGAACTAGCCGATAGACTTTATACGGAGGCCACCTGGTTACCGTACAAAAAGGTTTAAAACACGTCCTTTCTACTTGCATTGCACGTTAACCACACATTTTCAGTTGGCATGATATACAACATTTTGACATGAGTGAGTTCGCGCCGACCTCCCAAATATGTCGCTCCATGGACTGTAGCTGAAAAAAACAAATACGACCCGTGTACTTTTCGATGGTAGAAGTCCATTTCGTTTCATTTATCTTCCACTTCCATTGAAAATTAGTCATTTCTATCCATTTCCTCAACTTGTTTGGCTTTGCACTGACCATGCACTTAGGTATGATTTCCCCTGAAACAAAATGTTTCAGTATAAATAATAATATTTGCAAAATGGAGATATTTGCGATTAAAGGTCAAGAAAAATAAAGAGAATAGTAAGAAAATTGTTCCTTCTTTTGACCATAACTTTAAAAATGTACCTTTATATGTAGTGACCGATGTATCATTTAAAAGGTACTATTTTGTACTTTATGACAAAGACCGTACTTCAAAATCTTCAAAAATGGACTTATCGGTTTTTTCGAACAAACTCTTCATTTGATGGTTTGATAAATAACTGTACACCCAATTCCTACAAGATATTGACAGTACAGTAGAAACTCCTAAATAATAATACCTATACTCACCACGTGACATTTTCATCTTGTTGATATTGATATAATGTCTACCATTTGTTAATATTGTAAACAGGTAAACAAACATTATTCAATGTTTGTTTACCTGTTTGTTTACATCCAACAAAAAAAAAAAACAACAAACAAACAAACTTGCATCCCACCATTTGTGCTATTGTAAACTGTTGCTATTGTAAAATATCACTGAGGGGAATTAACTTTGATTCACTGTAGCTACTTGTAAAATGATTTTCCCATTTATTAATATCAATACTATTTCAGGAAAAAAAAAGAAGAAATAATAAGTTTTGGGAAAAGATTTTATTTCAGATGTGAGTTTCTTCAATTTCTCTCCCTTTACAAATTAAATTTGCTGAGATCGCTGCTGCTGATCTGTAAACTAACAAACATGTCGGGAAAAAAAAAAAAGAAACCAACATTATCGAAATATTCGGATCATGTTCATCGTTTAACTGCCGGCAACCAGGGCCAGCCTGATGGTAGTGCCGCTGCCCGAAAAGAAGTAGATGGCACGTTCGAGTCCCACTGGTTACTTTTATTCCCAAAACACTACTGATGGTTTCTAGAATTTTTTTTAAATACATAACCCGTTTTTTCAGTTATTTATTAATGAATTTTCGTCATATCTCTTCCAACTATACAGGAATGAATAAATGATAAATAAATGAAGTAATAATATTTCAAACACTTCTATACTTATTCCGGTATGATAGAGAATAATTATGTGAATTTAAAGGATAACGTTTGATTTCGAGAATGATTTTTATTATTGAATTTGTTGGTATTGAATATTATGTTATCAGAATTTTACAATTTAATAAATGTACTCTCTAAAAAAATCGAGTGAAAATTTTCACTCTAAAAAGAGTGAATACAAAAAAGAGTGCATTTCGAGTGAAATTGGAGTGAATTTTGAGTGGAAATGCTCATTTTCACTCACTTTGGAGTGACGTCAAGGATCACTCGAAGATATTGGAGTGATCCCTGACATCACTCCAAAATGAGTGAAAATGAACATTTTCACTCAAAATTCACTCCAATTTCACTCGAAATTCACTCTTTTTTGTATTCACTCTTTTAAGAGTGAATATTTTCACTCGATTTTTGTTTAGAGAGTAATTAGAATGAAACGATTTAATTTTTTGTTTTGTTGTTGGTTTATGTCTTGCCATTTCAGTCACAGGCAAATGCCTCTACTTTGATTTATAGATGAATGATATACTTACAATCGTTCACATCTCACATCCGGTAAGATAAAGTCGTATCTGATTGCTGATAACATGCATTGGAGGTGTAGTAATATTCTTCATGATGATTTACTAGATTTATGCCACTAATCAATACATGTAATAAAAAAATGAACATTCTTTTTTATTCATAATATAAAAAATTCACAATGAACACAAGTCCCTACTTTTAATGTTATATTTCATCATCTATTACTAACATGTCACAAACATGTAATATATAGATTGATCTGATTTATAACATTGAGCATGATGTGCTTACTCATGTTTCTCTAATCAACCAACGTAAAATATACAAACAATAGTCAAGCAAGAATCGAACATATGTATGCATATGCATGTATAAGCGGGGTCATCCCACGAGACCGACACCCATGGCGATATATAATATGATATACGTATATAGGAACACATCGAATCTGTCTCTCTTTTAATGTAAAAAAACAAACAAACAAACAATGAAGAAGGCATTTTTATGACTGCAAAGTCAGTCAGAATTTGACAGAGGGTTGAATATAGGCCTTGATTAACACACAACCTTACTTCTTCGGAATTAATATACGGTCTCCCATTACGCTCTTCCAGCACCATTAGAAGTAAATAATCCTCCAAACGTCGCCAAAAATCTGTCGAGAATTTCTGATTTGAAAACAAAACAAACCGACTACGAGATCAAGGGAGAATTCATAATTCCCTATACCTGCCGTTCCTCGTAAATAGTGGTTCTGCGGTGCTTCAAGGTATTTTGGTGTCAATTCTAAAGTATACCGCACTCTTCAAACGTTACCCCGCAAATTTCATATGGGCTAAACCCTCCCTGGGTAAAGCCGCATTACAACCTACAGAGCTTTAGAGTGCGAGTTGATTGGAAGCCGTCCACTGACTTCTGAACTAGTTTTCTGCCGCGAAAATATCAAGGTCAGATATGATAAATGTATGTTCATGCGTTGTAGACAGAACGTTCGAATTTTATGTTTATTTATTTGAAATAATCTCACCTATTTTTAATAGCGCGTAGTCATACTGAATGCTTAATTTTTTTTTTTTACCTTGTGGCATGTTCGCTTGTTTCATTTTCCATCTGAGAAGATGGCTGGGTAACCCATATTCACCAGGCCTGCAATATATTGACCGATTCGGGTTCGTTGAGGGCAGCAGACATTTTACGGCAGTGGGCGCAGCCATGAGCTCAAATTGCGGTGTCTCAGCCGACCCCCCCCCTGCTCTCCCCCACCCCCAGGGCAACATGTTTATCGCGCACTTGTAACAAAGGTTCGCGCACTAAGCAAGCATTCGCGCACTCAGTACGAGACGCCTATTGGCTAATGCAACCATGCATCAGTTTTTCATTCCGCGCGCGTGAGAGGGGTGGGGAGAGAGGAGGGGGGGTCGGCTGAGACACCGCAGTAATGGCGCTGCCCATGCCAAAAATACACATAGCGCGTCACAGAATCGGTCAATAGTTAGTATTCCATGGGGTCCAGTTGGGTGTAAGGTGGGGCCACTTCACTGGGTTAGACACCCTACGCTTTGTTGTGAATAAATGAAGCGGGATCTGTTACGTGCAGGAGTTATAGCTCACTCACAAAAGGGACCTCCTTTTTATATCCCATCCAGCTTTACTCACTAATATCTTAACTTAACAAGACTGGAGTTATCTCGTTTGCGATGAAATTCTTAATTTGTTCGTCGAAAATAAATTGAAAAAGGCACGATTAAATGTTATAACATTCATGGTTTAACTATACTGTTATTTAGCACAGTGCATAGTATTATATTAGACTTTTGTTTCTTCTTATACAAACAAGAATTGCAATACCACCAACTTTGCAATCAACGTTTCCAAATGTAATTTCATTATGATTAAGAATACATTCCCTTGTTATACAGGTTAATACTCCACGTAGAGTAACAGTGTACTGTCGACTTCCAATGCATAAACCTATTCTGTCGATAAAAGACTACACTTGCGATATATTGAAGTATAACTATTAGATCATTCATTATTCACAATGACATTTTAATGACAGTAAAAGGAAAAGAGATAGGGGACGCGGAGTAGCACTATTCTTCAGGAGAAGATTATGCAAATATCAAGTTCTTGTGACTGAGGATATACATGTATCATTTTGATTACTATTTTACATTCATTTTATTCATAGGTTTTTTTTTTTTTAAATAATAACACAGTTCATGAAGTAAATAACAAAGAATAATTAGGTGGTCGCAGGGAATACATTTTGTGGACAATAATGCAGGATAAACAAGCTACACATTTAATGACCAAAAGAAGGGCTACTAAGTGTAATAATTTGCATCCCTAAAAGAAAATATAAAGGGATGGACAAAAAACAAAACAAGTATTCATACAAAATAGCAACCCCTGTATGAAATATTTGTGATTCCATTTATGTTATAGAAATTCAGTTAATGTTGTGAATCCATCCATTCAGTATAAACATCATCGTAATAAGCTTACAAGCGCCTTTACAAATTACAACGACTAGAGTGGCCTTGATGCTAGATGAATCAAACCACTTTATTTAGCCGTGAGATTGACAAACAGGATTTACATGCCCAGCCGATAATGCATACACATTTCTTTCACTATGCAACGCCCCGTTCTGGCATCAGATTGTAAAAAAGAAACTAAAAATGTCGCTAGGGCGACTGGTATGCCTCCGCCGTAATGTATGATTCTCTTAATAGGTCTACAGTACATGTGGACAATGTGTGATTACATTTGCACAAAATTGGCAAAATATCAAAATGACTCGTTTGTCACAAATGTGTTGACTGTTCACATTCCTTGACCTAGGTTTGATTGGATGAATGGGTGTGCATGTATTTGGGGATTTTAGGACTTTCACTTGACTTTGACCCCTTCATATTAAAGTTTATTCATTGAATAATTTTCAAAGTACGGAGAAAAAGTGCAATTTCTGTATTGAATAGTATTGTTACCATTTTCATCTGACCATTGACTTTTGACCCTAAAATTCATAAGAAAATCATTGTCAGGCAGAACATGCATAAATATTACTAATTTTCAAGATAACTTGGGCCACTTCCGAGATATGGAGGAAGAAGTAAAGTTCAGCACTTTTACTTTATGTTTGACCTTTGGACCTTTGACCTTTTTGGCAAAAAAGAAAACACTTCCCAGAGAATCTCTATTGGGTTAAACATGCATACACCAAGTTTAAAAAGAAAATGATCATGCAGGCATTGCATAAATATGACGGATATAGTAAAAATTCCGAAGTGTTAACCTTGACCTTTAACCCTGACCTTTGACCCCATGAACCTAAAATTCCTAGATAACCACTGCTAGTCAGTACATGCATATATATACTATGTTCCATGAAGATACCTTGAACCATTTCCAAGATATGGAGATAAAAGCAAATTTTTAACATTTTTACTTGACCTTTTGATCTTTAATCTTTGACCTCATGACCCCAAACTTTCACCACACAATCTTAATTGGGTAATACATGTATACACTAAGTTTGAAGAAAATATCGTGAGGCATTGCATAGATATGGGGAAATGGTGAAATTTTGAGCATTTGACCTTGACCTTTTGACCTTTGACCTTGAGCACGTGCACCCAAAAGCTGATAGGCACAACTTTACCCCCTAATACACATACATGCCAAGTTTCATGAGGATACCTCAAAAGGTTTTTTAGTTGTGCTGTCCACAAAATTCATTTTGGACGGACGAACGGAAGGACGGACAACCTGAAAACATAATGCCTCCGGCACCACTTTGTGGCGGAGGCATAAAAAATAAAGCACGTTTTCTGAAAATAGATACACTTGGGTTGTCTCGCTTTCAAACCTAGTCTTTGTTGCAACACCTGTGATTTAAATCATTTGTCACTTACGCTAGAAATATAACGATTCAAACATTTGTTTTATCTTCAGGAAACTATCGATCACCTTCGCAATGTTTTACAAGCAGGTCATATGTATAATGGTCAGACAATAGCTCTCCAATTAATGTTCATTAAAGAGATTGCCAGCTGTTCGAACGTTATAATAATAATCAAATTACAATCAGAAATTTATTTTCATTCACTGGATTGAGAAAATTCCAGTTTTTTTTTTTTTTTTTACTTTATTTTGAAATCATGCCAAATTTTCTCGAGTCAGTTGAATTTGATTATCATTCATGTCAATCCAATGAAGGTTGAAACAAAATACACAAGTACACATTTTTACCGCTCCTATTTGTTTACAACATTTTTTATGAAAAAAAATAGGTACAATTATGGATGGATTGTTAAGGGGGAAAAGCAATATTACTACGAAAGGTTTACAAACAAGTGCATCTCATGATGAAATAAAAATTATGATCCACTGAAAAGCAAACATGTAAAACGTAAATCACTCGATACATAATATAACCCGAATCTGTTTATAATACACTTATAGTATATAACTGTTAGATTTAGACCCGCAATGCAGGTATTAAAGATTCGTATTGTAAATTGTTATTATTCTTAAGTACAGACAAAAGTCAGACTACGATACCGATGGTAAAACTTAGAGACCACTTATTGAGCTGTGTGTACCCGATAACACGTTTGACAAAGCGCAACAATAAATATAGGGCCTACATAGAGATAGACATGCCAACTCGACAATGCGTATACATGCATACACAATAGAAGCAAAATTGTATAGAAAAAGAACAATAGTTACTTACAAAACAAGGGGGAAAGGAGAAAAAAAGAGATAGATATCAGAACTGGAAAAATCGAAGCAAGACAAGAAGTCTGTAGTTGAGAATAAGCTACTCTATCGTCAGGACATAAATAAGATTTGCATTTACTCCCCCTCAGTTCCACTCCATACGTAATGTTGGACTGGATAAAAGATTTGTACAAGAGAATATAGTGTATGTTTGGGGACACACTGTCGTAATTCAAAAAAAGAATACCAACCTTCCTTCTTATTTACAGCGTCAAATGACTATCAATGCATTTCCCAACAAAAGATGCCTCATTCACTCCACTGCCAGCTCATTGAACACATTAAAACGATGAGAGTGGCCTTGATACTTGATGGAAACTAACTGATAAATTGGAACATTATAATGATTCCATTTAGCCGTGAGATTGACAAACAAGATTTACACGTGCCGTGATTTAACGATTTTTTTTTCTCTATGCAATAACGCCCCCGCCCCCTGCATCAGAGTATATGGAATACAAAACTTTCTATGGGAAGAGAATCTATTTGGTCGTTCCGTTTTCAAGCCTAGTCTTACATCTAACCCCTGCGACCTGAGTCAGTTTAGACCAACATGAGATATATCAAGATACAAATGCCAGCGTATCCATAAAAACAAGCCAAAAGATCTTATACAGAGTTGTAATAAACGAAAGTACCAGATCGTATTTAGAATGGTCGAAAAGCAGGTATAATGTTTCTTAAACACATATATATTTTCCTAATACTGAGCTTAAATCCAAAGTGTGTATGTTTTCCAAATACAAAGAATAGATGCATCTTTACTCTGTAAATTACGACGATTTTTGTTTATTGTCATGTTATTGGTCGCGCTAATTTCCCAATTTGCACTTAATCCAGTCATCTACATCCACAGAACAAACTCGTGGAATAAGATATGAAGCGAGTATTTATTGTTTGAACTATTTGTGAGGAAACTTTTGAAATGTGCACCAATCAAGACATACTTTTAATGTAAATATGTGAATAACACGTATTTTTAAATGTATTTATGCATGCCTAGAACATGAACGTTTCTGTAATGTAGATTCCTAATACATGTAATAATTCAAGAAACAGAGTTTGAAAATTGATTCTTATAAGTACAGATAAATAACAAATTCAGAGTGAGATATGATTGGTACAGCATAAACAATAAATTTATTCAAACGCGTGTACCCGGAGAGTATAGTCATGAAGAGCTCAGTTGCAAAACTTACTACATCCACTTTTCATCAAAGTTCACTTTTTGGTCCTGATGTACTCATTTTTATGACCTCTTTACACTTATACTAACCAAAAGCTGAATTTCCAACCAGAAAGACAACCAGCTATGTTTAAAAATTACATTAAAAAAAATCAGTTCGGTTTCAAAAGGTACTACATCCATTTTAGTTCGATTTTAGTGGTTTTAGTGTTGAATCGTAGAACAGTTGAATAGGGGAAGTATTATTCCAGTCTCAGCTTGCTAAATACGATAATAAAAAAAAAATCACTTTTTTTCAGACTTTGAAATTACGGATGTAGTGCCTTAGAAACCGAACTCTTCATATGTGTAAGCAAACACACACACACACACACACACACACACACACACACACACAAACACACATAAATTGCACAGCAGCAGCGTGACCAAACATTCTGCTAGAGAGAATAAGTGCAGAATATGTGATAGTCCAACATTCCCCGAAGTAGAAAAACAGACAACAGTAAGAAAGATACTAGAAAAAAAAAAGAAATAAAGAGGGATAGGTAGAGGGGGTTAGTTTTGAGTTTACCTGTTTGTTGTTTAATTATGAGGCTACTTCGTAATATCATCAGTTTTCGTCAATTTCATCGAACATGATATTATATTACATAAAGGTAGGCGCGATATGAGCGGTGACCCAGGACCACCAAAAATAGATGCCGGGCCACTACTTTTTAATGAAATACATAATTTTGCCTGATAGAGCCACCAAAACGAAAAGAAAAAAAAAACAGTTAAGGTCGAGTATTGCTTAAGACCAGGCGTCCACTAGGGCGCGGACAAGACGCGGACAAGCCCCGGAATGCAAATTTGGTATTCCGCACTCCTTCGGGAACCTGTCCGCACGTTCCTGAACGTGTCCGCTCACTGTCCTAAACATGTCCGGGCGTTTCCGCACCTTCGGGAGAGAGAAAAATTTCCGCGTCCAAATTTTGATCGAGACCAAAATTTGGACGCGGAAATGAACTTCCTGACACCTTTGGCGACTTGTCCTGACGATGTCCTGAGGATGTCCCGCTTGTCCGGAACCCTTCCGCTCCTTCCGCACACGCTCCGGAAAGAATCCCGCGGTGTGGGGAAGCTTCCCGAATGAAAGCGGAAGACACCAGGAATGTTTTAGGACAGCGCGGAGCCGATGCGGATGTATATATGCAAGTGTCCGGAACCGATGCGGAAATTTTGTGATCCAGACACGAAAATGTCGACACTTTCCGCGAGCGTCATGCCAATGAAACGCAAAATGAGCAAGAAGGGAGGCGAGGCCCCCATGCAAATATCCCCATCACAGGCACACCTTTCGTCTAGTGATGAAGAACAGGTAAATCTAAGGAATTTCCGGTCCCAGAAGGCAAAGAAGAAGGTAGTAGAGACTGTGCCAAAAGCAACCAGAAAGAAGTGAAATCGGCCCCATAACTTCCTAGTAAGTTTGTTTTGATTTGATCTTCTCAGAAATTATTTTTCATCTGAGTGACTTTCCTGGTTCCTATTACTTACTATAGTACATTTTCCTGTATGTTGTTTTCGTATTTTATTTGCCAAGAAACTAGGTTGTCCCATGTGACAGCCCAGCTGAAAAATCATAAAAGTAGGTGGAAGTACACTAAGAAAAAAAAAAAGCATAGAATTTTTGGCTAAATGTTAATGTATTATGTAAACATGAACAACTTGTTATTCATACGTAAATGCTTTCTAATGATACAACATATTAGAACAAAAAACAAATTCATCACACTAAAAAGCATGAATTAAATTACAAAGATATACATGTGGTCTCATTACAATGTAATATCTTTGAAGCCCAAAATAACAATGAAAGCTAAAGATGATGGAGGAAAATGAAGAATTTTCTGTCACTTCAAAATTCAAGTGAAATGAGAGAAAAAGCAATAAATCATGAACTCGAAAAAGTGTTAAATTTCTGCCTTTCTTTTTTGTTTTTTGCTGAGTGTATATATTTAAGTACACATTAAGCATCACAAATCATTTCAGAAATATTCGTTACCTGCATGATTTTCGTAGTTTTTATTACCTAATAATTTTTTCTTCTTTTTGTTTTAGTTGCAAATAAACTCGATTGTCCAATTTGACAGACCAGCTGAACCCCCCCCCCCAACAAAAGTAAATTAAAGTAGGTTAAAAATATTTCCCCATTTTTACACTTCATTGACAATAGGCTAGTAAGCTCTAAGCATGAAGAAAAAAAATTCTCGGACTTGAAAATGTTCAAAAGTGATCAAAATAAGAGAGGGTTAGAGATGCACAAGGGTAAAAATGAGAGAAAGCAAAACAAATTTAATGACTAGGATCATTTTGGCATGCTCTACAGAAGTATCAGCCAAAACATGTAAATAACATACTTAACGATGGATAAAGCACAGGTCTAAAAAAAAGGGAATAAAGAATATATAAGTAACAAAACTGCAACAAAGTTCATGCTGTATTCACCAACGGTTTTGCTTTTTCTTGTGAAGAAATAAACCGTTGGTGAATACAGCATGAACTTTGTTGCAGTTTTGTTACTTATCTTTTTATTCTGCCCACACGTGGACTACCTTATCAACATGATTATATATACATATGTATATGTATATATATATATATATATATATATATATATATATATATATATGTATATATATATATGGTTCAAAAAGGTTGCGAATATCATCCATGTGACTCTAGGCAGAGAAAAAAATTGTTCTCCCAGATGAGACAAATAAAAAAAAAAAAATGAGTCGGCAGCTGACATGCAGACAATCCTATTCTTCGACTTTTGGTGGTCACATTTATCAAATAATCTTGACCAATCATTATAATATCAGCCGCTACTGCGGAAGCACAACAAGGAGCATCAATGACGGCTAGCAGTCAAATGAGGAAAAGTCAAAGTCAGCGCCAAATTTATACCTTTCCATTTTCCTGGTATTGTCCGCAGTTTGTCCGCATGCCTAACTTGTGTTGTCCGGAAGGCATCCTAATTGTCCGCGTTCATTCCTGGTGTAATCCTAGATGTTTCCGCGCTGCCCGGCTACGATTAGCATATTCCGAGGTATTTCGCGCTCTTCCGGAGTGATTCCTAGGAATGTCCGCAGTCAGTCCGCGGACAGTCCGCGGACAGTCCGCGGACAGTCCTAGGAATGTCCCAGGACAAGCCGATTCACAAAGTTATTCCGCGGACAGGATGCCGAAATAACAAAATTTGCTTCCGCAACCCTTCCGGGGCTTGTCCGCGCCCAAGTGGACGTCCGCCCTAAACGGTAAAGTTCTTTTGTATGATTTCTTTAATTTTTATATGACAAATATACAATTGTAATATAATAACATGCATTCCACATCAATTTACTATTCAGAACGGTAGCCAAGAGTAAGTAAAATGTTTTTTGTGTGTGTGTGTGTGTTTTATTGTAATATGGTAACATGCATTCCACATCAATTTTCTATTCAGAACTGTAGCCAAGAGTAAGCAAAATGATTCTTTTTATTCTTTTTTTGTAATTGTAATATAATAACATGCATTCCACATCAATTTTCTATTCAGAACGGTAGCAAAGAGTAAGCAAAATGCTTTCTATTTTTGTCTTTTTTTTTTTTTGATAACGGATTATACATGACAATAATACAATAAAGCAAGGGAATCTAAGAAAACCCTCTGGAAAAGAAGGATATGGAAAGGAAGAAAGATGATTATATGGGTGATATAAGCGTGGTAATTTGCATATAACGCTGAAATGTACATTGGCGTACACTTGGCAATACAATAGCGAACATGCGATAAAAAAGGCGATATCATGGACAGTGTATCCATACATGCATACACAAACCTACATACATCATCAATTGTAATATTGTAACATGCATTTCACATCAATTTTCTATTCAGAACGGTAGCCAAGAGTAAGTAAAATGCTTTCTTTTCTTTTCTTTTCTTTTTTTTTTTTTTGGGGGGGGGGTAACGGAGTATACATGTAATGCGCATAATGCGCATTACATTCATAGATTGCAGTACTGCGTCATTCCATAATAACATCACTATGACAAATACATACTGTGCAGCTATTGCCAGGTAAAAATTGCATTAAATATGGATAAAAAAAAAACCACAACAACAACAACAGCTACAGGAAAACGGGAGGGGGGATACAGCCGATACAGAGACAGGTGAAAAAGAAAACAAGAACAACAGCTAACTGAAAACGGGGGGGGGGGGGGTGTGCTGAATATAGCCGACGCAGAGACATGTGAAAGAAAATAATTTCCACCATGTACACATAATGTACATGTTTCATGACATTGTTTGGTTAAAGCCCAAATTCGCAGATGTAGGTAGTTTCCATGCTGCATGGATCATCTCTGAGCTTAAAACCATTAAGGCTTATACAGTTTTGATCGGTACGACCGTTGTCATTTGGCTGACCGCTATTCCACATACTACTCGAGACGGGTAGGGTGCCGCCGACTTGATCCCACGTGTAGACTCCTTCGGTCGATCTGTCATTAAGGCCAGTCCAGATCCAAGGGAAGGTTGTTATTCCGTAGTGAGAGATGAGAACGTCCTCTCGGATGCTGGACATCTCAGTTGGCGTTTCTATGGCGACCAAATATCCTCCCAGTTCATCGCATGCATCCCGCGCCACCTCCCAGGGCTGTCGATCCTGGCGGTAGAGATAGCATGAGTTTGGGGACGATGGATCGCCAGGGCAGACGATATCTAGAGAACACGCAGGACAAGGCAAAACATTGTCTTCACATGTTGCATTTTTCTTTCAGTGTGTCAGTGCTCTTTCATGAGACTTGCATTTCATTTATCTTGTTTTGCTTTATCTTTGTAAATGGGACATTGGTTGAAAATTACAAACAAACTAACACGAGGAGTTGTGTTTGTAAAGGTGCAAAATCCATTTTTTTAATGGTATAGGGTTCAACGGCCAATTTCGTAAAATTTTCATTCATTGTTATACTCTCAGCAAAAAAAAAAAGAAAAAAGAAAAAAAAAAAGAAAAGAAAAGAAAAGAAAAAGAAAGCAAACACCTTTTCCGGTACATAGTTTTCATAGAAATATATATATATATATATATATATATATATATATATATAGGAATTTTCCACGTGTTGGACTTCGAATGTTGTAATTATTAGAAGAAAGAGTCTCAAGTACGCCATGGATCCAACGATTACACAAAAATTTTATTACAAAATTTTCGGTCTGCCTCAGACCTTCGTCTTTGCACTGACGAAGGTCTGAGGCAGACCGAAAATTTTGTAATAAAATTTTTGTGTAATCGTTGGATCCATGGCGTACTTGAGACTCTTTGTTCTTATATATATATATATATATATATATATATATGAAGGGTTTGTTTGCAAAAACCGATAAGTCCATTTTTGAAGATTTTGAAGTACGATCTCTGTCATAAAGTACAAAATAATACCTTTTAACTGATATATTGGTCACTACATACAAAGATATATCTTTGAAGTTATGGACAAAAGAAGCCAAAATTTTCTTATTATTCTCTTTATTTTTCTTGACCTTTAATCGCAAATATCTCCATTTGGCAAATATGGACTTATCGGTTTTTGCAAACAAACTCTTCATATATTCTAAATCATATTGAAGGTAATTAAACTATCACCCTAGTATGTTGATACAAAGGGACAATTCAGGCATGGGTGAACACATTTATTTTTGTCCTCCAAGGCACAAAAGTGAAAATAAAAAAAAAAAAATGATATGTTGTCTTTCATTTGCAAATGCCTTCAAGATACGTGTAGCTATTTAAACAAAATACCAGTTTGACACAATAAGAGACCCGAATGAAATAGCAAAAATAACTTTTATTTCTCTCTAACTCTTTGTTTCGTTTCGCTTCAGTGTTCATTCCAATAAAAGGTCAGTGGTTACAACACACACCAAAAAATCAATTAAAATGAAATAAATGGCAGAATGCAGACAAACAAAATTAGAGTTTACATATTTGCTATATCAAACATTTCATGGAAATGAAACAGAGACACAGAGAAAAGCCTTGAGGCCTTGTATGAAATCAGTTCTCTCAGGTATGTATGAGTAATAGAATATGGAGGCACACTGAGTGTTTTACAATTTCGAGGCAAAAAAAAAAAAAAACAACGTAAAAATCTTATCAAAATGTGCAGAAAAAATGGTTCAGTATTTGTCAAAAAAGTTCTTTTTGAGATATTTTTGAACATCTTTAAATATTTCTGACAGCGTATATCATTTGGTAAAGAATTCCAAACAACGGGGAGATTAACACAGGCAGACTTTTTTTTTCTTTTTTTTTCGAAAGTTGTATTAAGTTTAAACATGTGAAATAAATTACTGTTAAGAGTATGATAAGGATGGATGCTGTTATTTAGCAAACAAAGAGAAATAATAAAAGGTGACGGATTCTAAAAATGCAGAAATCCAATTATAGTTTTATGATATAAAAATAGATTATGAAAATTCAAAAAATGCAAATTTTTAAACAAAGGGGCTGAATGAGCAAAATTATCACTACCAATGCAAATACAAACTGCTTTCTTCTGCAACTTTATCAATGCATGCACTTTAGACTAATTACAATTTCCCCAAACAACTGCACAATATGTTAAATAAGGTAATATCAATGAATTATACAAAATAATAAGAGCATGTAATGACAAATAATATATTACTTTATGCAGTATACCGACACACCTCGAAATTTTACTAATAACCTAATCTACATGTGAATTCCACTGTAAATGTTCATCAATATAGATACCAAGAACTTTAACACTCTCTAACTTTTTTTATACAATGACATTTTATACAATGTGAATCAACAAAAAATTCAATATTCTCTTTTAAATCAATAACTTTATTAGATTTATTATAAAACATAACAAAACTAGTTTTATCAAAATTAACAATCAACTTATTACTTTTGAACCATTCACTAACTTTTTCTAACTCAAACTCAATATTGTCCTTCAAATTTTCAATGCCAGATTGGGTGTTAAATAAAGTGGTATCATCTGCATATAATATGAAACATAATGATGATGTAATTTATACAATGATATTTTATGATTTACAATATCAAAGCCCTTTGAAAGATCTAGGAAAAAAATCCAAATCCAAAATTATTCATATTCAAAGCTTTAGCAACTGTATCTTGGAGTTTTATCAAAGCATTTTATGAAAATCAAAGTTCCATGATTTTTGCTAAAACCATACTGATTATTTCAAAGGATATTGTTAAAAGACAAAAAAAAAACCCTGATTATATATACATTTTTCTATTACTTTCGAAAACCATGGTAATACTGATATGTTTCGATAATTATTGAATAAGTGAGATTCTCCTTTCTTATATACAGTTACTATCTTTGCAATATTTTCTTTTTTTTTGGGGGGGGGGGAGGAACTGCACCTGTTTGTAAAGATAATTTGAATATATAAAGTAAAGGTTTCAAAACTGAATACATTATATGTTTTATGATGTATACATTCAAATAATCAACATCATACAAAAAAAAAAACTATTTTTCAATGATTTTCAAAATCCAATCAACTCAGATTCATCTATGGGTTAAAAAATGACTCACAAAAACGATCTGGAAGATAAGTATCAAATAGAAGAATACATGTCATACTGTCAGACAATGAATCTAATGCAATTTTACAACAATTTTGAAAATGAATATCAAATTCATTTGCTATTATCTGAGGATCATTTTTTTCTCTTTCATCACTTACAAAATAATCAGGTAAGTGTTTCTTAGATATTTTTTCACAATATCATTGATCATTGACCACTATATTTTCTTTCATTAATAACAGTTTTATCATTCAAAAATACCTTATAAGATTTATGTTTTTTTCTTTATATATCTTAGGAATTTTGGGGTAATCCATGGTTTCTTTATTCTGCTCTTACGGACATTACTTTTCTTCAAAGGCAAATTTCCATCTACTACTCAAATTAACAAAAACGAAAATATGTTATAAGCTTCATTTATATCAAGAGTTGAATATACAGAAGACCAATCTAGATTACTAAGTTCTTGTTTTCAGTTTGTCAAACCTTCACATGATATCTTACGATTAACTTTCTCCTGAGGTCTTTTCTCATGTGCATATACTGTTGTATTTGCAAACATAAACATTGGTAAATGGTCAGGATAAAAACTGCCACAATCCAACTCAGAACATATAACATTGGTGAAAATATCACCAGTAAGTGTTGCACTATTCCTTGTTATACGTGTAGGGGTATCAATTAAAAGGACCAAACCATAGGATGAGTTGAGATTTATGAAGCATTTGACTTCTTGATCTAACGACGTTCCCAGTAGATTTATATTGAAATCACCTAAGATATATTCCTCCGGGTTTTTTTTTTTTTAATGATACAAGGAACTCTATTATACAAGTTAAAAAAAGGTTGTGTTTTTTTTTTTTTTTTTGGTTTCTATATATAACTTCCATAGTGGAGTTGTTGTTAAGGCCCTCCAAATCAACAAAAGATATTCACAACAAGCCCTCTCTTCTTCAGTTTGACGGATATCAGTTGTGATCTCAAATCTAATACTATCCAAAATGAAAAATGCAACCCTACTCCCTTTCCTAGATTACTTATTAGAATTCATAAAAGTATATCCTTCCAATTTATACGGGATAATAGGAGTATCAAATAGCCAAGTCTCAGATATTACTATAACAGAAAAAGAATGTGTTAGTGATGATGAAAAAATCAAGGATGGAATCAAAGTTTTTCTGGAAACTTCAGGTGTTGAAATGTATTAAGCTAAGACGAGATCTTTCGTCAAAGTTCAGATTGAATTCACATGGAGTATAACATTTATATGAATCACATATTTCTAAGTAATGAATATATGGATCTATGTTTTCAAGTATATTACTAATTCTGGATGTAAACACAATTATGTAAAATATTCAGCGTCTATATGGAATTCATTATAATAAATAGTGATGGATACTTTATTTGCACACAGGTACGTCTTAATTCTGCAAGTTTTGAGAAAAGCATGGATGAAAAAGAAATATACACACACAGAAACATTACAAGAAATGTACACAAAAGGAATCATTCAAGAACACTACTGAAATAAGGAAACAAAATCAGGCACAAAATTGAGTAAAACACAAAAATCACATCAAAGAGTCAGAAAGAGTTCAAAAGTCTTTGAGTATGCAGAAAATAAAGTTAAAGTTCCACCAGGAGATAAGATGATCGAGGCTTGAGAGTTATATCGTGCATGTAAAAAGTCACGGCTTTTTTTATGTCTTTTGTATTGTTTCATTGTTTGATCCTTTCAACAGCACGTAGATGCGACCGTCTCTGCTCCGTGCCTGTTCAACCGTTTCATTTGCCCTTGCCTCACTGAGGAGTTTCTGTTTCCGTGCTGTCAGATCCTCTACTATTGACATCCTCTGACCCTTCGGCTTGCGGCGCTTGGAGATGAACACCTGGCGTTTCCTGTACGATTTGAATTTCACGATGATGTCCCTCGGATTTCCTTTGCTCTGTTCCCTCTATCCAACTCTATGACAACGTTCAATGTCTTCCAGCTTCAGGTTTGCTTTCAAGTGATCTTTCGCGACTTTCAGAATGATGGCATCAGTGTTTTTCCCGGTCTCTCGGGGTAGCCGAATAGACGGAGTATTGTTCCTGGGCATCAAGCTTAGCATCCATCGCCTGTATGCTGCCTTTCTGATCGCTGACCTGCTTCCGGAGGACATTGAACTCTCTGGACTTTTCATTGTTTCTCATTTCAAGTTCCAGTATGAGGGCATATGATTTCTCTATGGTTTCCTCCACTGTTTTCACTCGCTTGGCAATTGATTCTTGATTCTTCTACCAAGGAGATGAAGCTATTGTTTTGTAGAATGTCTTTGATGACATCTTGTGTTAGCTGGGTGGAGTCAACTCGGTCACGTGTAGATCGGGATCTGGTCTTTAGAGTAGGCTTATCAGAGGATATGTTGGGCACAATGCAGTCTTAACGACCAGATTAGGGCAATGGCAATGATCCCAAGGATTCTTCAAAGGCACATTCAGAGAAGATCTATGGTCCAATGCCTAGCATAGGCAGAGTGTTGGTATGCAGTCTTCTCCAGAAAACTCCACCGAAGTGATCATGTGGGACTGACACATATATCCTCTCAGAGAGAGTAAGTTTGACACATAAAAATGAAGCAAAGATAGGCTCAGTCACAACACGTATATCACAGTTCGACTCCTGGTGGATGACCTTACTCTCCACAATGTTCACATATCAAAGTTACTCAAATTGCTGAAAACTAGCTCAACTATGATCTTCACGAGTCACTCTTCACCACACTTTGTCACACTTTATAATCTCAAACAAAAAGAAAGTGGAAACTAAAAGGGGAAATCGAATTTTCTGTCAACTCAAACTTCAAATGACGCAGGGAGTAAAGGGACAGAGATGATAAAAAAAAAGATAATTTCTTCAGTTCATTTTTCATTTCCTAATTCGAGAATCTATGAGACAATATAACAACCAAATAGGATTTACAATTGTCTTGTTTTTTTTAAATCAAATTTCTGCGATTTCTGTTAAGAGTGCTTCTTCTTTTATTTCAGTTGAATTTGGATTTGTCCGAAGATTCGTCATTTTCCTCTATTATTTTTAGCCTTTACTGATCCTTGGAGCTTCAAAGATTTTATTGAAATTGTTGGTAAATATTGCAAATTAATCTATATCCGTTACTGTGTTCAATTTGTATCTTGTTCTTATTATCTGAAAGAGCACTTATGCATGAATCACAACTAGCTCATTTTTGCAATAATTCTACTTTTATGCCTTGGAAGCGAAAAACAAAGGTGATCATTCATGTGTAAAGTTTCACTTTTCATTGACATGCCAGGTTAAAAGCCAATTAAGGTTCCCTTAATATGGAATATAATAGATTAGATTTTAGTCAAATATTGTATGAGAATTATAGAAATATGCTTACTTTCTTTTTATGCTGAGTGTACTAAGCGAATTCAAATTCGTATGTTTGAAGCGGTGCACCGACCTTTGTCAAACGATTTTACGCTTAATGGTTTCTAAATGTTTTTTTGTTTTGTTTTTTTTGGGGGGGGGGGCACCCAAATTAAAATTCGGATATAAGCATTCGATTTCGTTTTCGGGCATGGGTTTCCAAGCATGTTCATTCATATTCATTCGATGGGCTCGATAAGCACTTAAAACACTTTCAGTTTCGTTTTTGCGCAAGCGACTTTTACAAGATGCTACAAACAACTTAATGCTTGCTTGAGGATGAAAACCACAGCTTCATATATTCACATGTACGTACCGATCTCACATCTGTTTCCAACAAATAATCCCGGGCACTCGCAGGTGAATTTCTCCAGAGTTTCAAAACAGATCCCTCCATTCAGACAGGGATTAGGAAGACAATCTGTTTTTGTAACGAATAATATAATGGTATACTTATCGAAGTCTTTTTTAACGATTTTCTTACGTCACGCAAGCTATTATCCACTAAGAGGGCGCTATACACAATCACAACTTCAATTACGGGGGCAATAAGTTTGTTTGCTTTGAGCCAGAATGCAAAAGTCTATTTTATCCACACACCTGAATAATGAAGCTATGCTAAGGATTTTTGTTTTCCCTTCTTTCACGTATACTTTAACTCTACCTCTACCTCTATTTTAATTTTGCACAGGGGTCAATTAGTGTGTATGAGAGTGTGTGGTTAACACTCAGACAATGGTCCTGAGCAAGGCCAGGGTTTGAATGCTCTATTACATAAATTATATTCATGAGAAATTCCACCAAAGGGCTTTTTACACTTGTATATTTTTGCTTAGCATCGGACCAACGATGGGGATAAGGGGGGGGGGGGGGGCTTAGCCCCACCGTTGGTACGGGACTATCCTTAGCCCACTTTCTGTTTACACTCTTTTTTGCCAAAGTGGGCTAGCCCCACCGATAGTACGGTACTATCTGGCCCTGCAAAATAGCAGGGGTTAGCACCACAATTGCGGTGCCAAGCAAGTGAGTGTAAACAGAACGAAAAAAATAATCCTGGGCTAAGCGACGGAGACGAAGTCCTACCCTCACTGACCAATCAGAAACGAGGTAATCAAGTGCTGCCGGTGCGTGCGTGTACGTGTACAGTACACAGCGTAATTATGAATATTCATGTGGTTTGGAAAGTCCGGGGCTAAGAAATACGAGTGTAAAAAGGTCAGTTTTCTCCTTAGCCCCGGACTAGAGATAGTACGGGACTAATTGGCGAGTGTAAAAAGCTGAAAAAAAAATGGTAAGGGACTAACGATAGTCCTGGGTCAGAGAAAGTCCGGGGTTAAGAAACACAAGTGTAAAAAGCCCTTATCACACCTAGTCTTTATTCATCTTGAAATTATAGTGTATGCAAGCACAGGAAAACATGTGCTTACTTTTTTTATGTGCCGCCCTGCTTTTTACCCTAACCATGAATTCAGACTAGCAGTACCAATAGGCCAATCCATCATTAATATTATTAATAAAGCATTCATGTGCCTTAGAGCAAGAGACCAGAAGTCTAGTCAGGAGAGCTCTGAACAGGAGGTATTCAGTCTATTGTTCAGAGTCATTGTAAGCACACACTCACATTCACATCATTGGTTCCTGTGTAAAGTTCAATTTTGTACAGAGGGTTCAAATCTGACCAAAATCTGGAACTTCACTTTAAAATTAATCATGGATTTAACGAAACTGATTAATGCTTTCATAACCAAATCACCTCCAACTAATCAATTTTACTTTGTTCAGCTATTACACATATTAATGACAGTCTCATAATATAGTTTTTAAACTATTAAAGATCAAAAGTTGGATTTTTTTGTTACACCTAGTATGCACACATAAACACACACACACACACACACACACACATATATATGTACATATACCTGTGTGTTGTGTGTATGTGTGTGCGTCTATGGGAACAACACCATAAAAATCACACATACACGTCTATTTATGCCTATTTACTTGACATGATTATAGCTGGGTTTTTTTTTTTCGAAACAGTAAAATCACATACAAAAATATAAACAGTGTTAAACATGAAATTATGAAAGCATGAAACATGGTTCACATATCAAAACAACACGAAAACGAATTGACATGTGACCTATGTGCAACGGTGAATTGGCCATTTCAGATCTATATGTGACCGTGCACCTCAAAACGAACATAAAGTCGCACACACTGATTTTGCGTGAGGACTGAAAATAAGTGAATTGGGTCAACGTAGCCCAACTTGACTTTTTCATATTTTCTGAAAGAGCGGGTCTTCTTTTACATTATGCTAAAATTTGGTATCATAAAACGGGCAGGAAAGTGTGTGTTTTTTTTTAGCAGTTTATCTCGAACATTTTTGGTAGAATAGTGTGATTAGGTGTGTCTTTAGAATCCCTTTTTCATTTCTGAAAAAAACCTTGTCCACACTCTTCACTTTCAACTCTAATAACTTTTGAAAGGATGGTGGTACTGCTTTGAAAGTTGGCATTAATTATGGACAGAATGTGTTGATGAGGCATGCTTAATTTCAGTTTAATCTGATAATCTCTTCATTGTTGTTACTATGGTGGTTTACTTCCTGTTTTTCGTCCCATTCATTGCACAGCCAGCACGGTTTGGTAAAGATTATGCGCTTGAATAGACACTGTACTTCAGAGCCTCTTTTCTCAGTTCACACTTTTCCTGAGTTTGTGCTTTCTTTCCAATATTTAGATAGGTTAGGAGAGTCCATTTGATTTGAGTTATACATCATTTTAAAGCTTAAAGTCTGCTCTTTCAGAATATGGTCTTAACTAAAAATTCATGTCTGGCGACTTTTTGTTTGTTTTGAGGTGCAGGGTCACATATGTACATGATACATCTGTGGCCCGTTGCATAAAACTCACTGTTGAATCTCAATGGTAACTACTGTCAAAATTAGGCGTCACAGCCAATCAGCATCAAGGATTATAAAATTTACCGTTAATTTGAAGACTTACCGCTAGAAAGGAGTGGTAAGTCCAGCGGTAAGGGTTTTATGCAACAGGGCACTGTTCTTTCATACGGTCCAACAAAAACAAACATGAAGAGTTTTATCGCAATACGAGCTAAATCCATTCTTGTAAAGTGTAGATATTTGTGATTAATGCTGCTATAAAGCAAAGAACATGATAAGAAAATTCACGATAGTTTGAATCACAATGTAGAATATTCCTTGTTATGTTCCAAGTGAGATATTACAGGAGAAGTTTAATTTGGCTCTATCTGATGATGGACTTACATGGGTACTTTGAAATGTTTGAAAATGGCGCTTACACTCAAAGCCTAGCATATACTATGAAGAGTTTGTTCGCAAAAACCGATAAGTCCATATTTGCAAAATGGAGATATTTGCGATTAAAGGTCAAGAAAAATAAAGAGAGTAATAAGAAAATTTTGGCTTCTTTTGACCTTAACTTCAAAAATGTACTTTTATAATTATGTAGTGACTAATATATCATTTAAAAGGTATTATTTTGTACTTTATGACAGAGACCGTACTTCAAAATCTTCAAAAATGGACTTATCGGTTTTTGCGAACAAACACTTCATATAGATATATATGTATATATATATATATATATATATATATATATATATATATATATACATACATATATATATATATATAAAGGATAAAGCGTATAAAACGTTAAAGCGTTTTTAGTGTAGATGCAATTTTAGGTTTTTATCACGTATATATAGTGCTAGAGCTGGTTCCTTTCCCAAACATGCCCGGTGCCTCATTGTGGGTAGCATATAGTGAAAACAAATAGACTTGAGGCCCACGTTGCTCTCGATCTTGTTCTCTCTTTTAATTGATCTTTCGGCCTGTCACCAGGCCTTCATCAGGCCTTCATCTATCAACATGGGTATTTGTATGTGTGTGTATATATGCAGATGTCTACAATGAATATATACATAGTATTGTATGAATATATTACATATTTGATATTATCCTTAATATTCATGTAATAATAGAAGTATTTACGTGTATCATTATGTTTGCCTATAATCAATTGGCTTAAAATGAAGGCAAAGTATGATTATTGTATTTCTAAAGTTCGATATAGGAACTGAATTTATGCTATTTTTTTTTTCATTCACTCATTTTTTTTTTATATATACATAATATGTTTCTGCTGATGAGATGATGAAGTCTTGGTATATTCATAAGAATCATTGTATCTTATTTTTGTTATTATTTTTTTACGCTAGTCGGGGCTTTTTGCAAGTCACCACTACCATACCTAACGGATTGGGTATTACTTGATAGTTAATTTCCTATTTTATCTGTCCGTGGTGTTGTATTCAGTCCGTTTTTCATAAAGCAACGCCTCAATGACAGCGAGATCCATCGAATATAATTTGATTCGTCAACACGATACCCGTATAAAGGTCGGAGATAACAGGAAAACAGAGACCCGTGTAAGCCGATTGAGTATCTGAATATAAGAACGACCCAAGTCCATGGAAGAGCATTTCGAGTAAACTTTAAAAAAAAAAACTTCATATCTTTTTTATTTGTCCAATGATATTCTATCTAACTCTGATGGGAAGGCAACATTGTATATACAAATTAGAACATCTATTATATAGCAACTGATTGACAAATTGCCCTACATCGACGTAAATAAGCACTGAATTGATCAGTGTTTTAGTAGTAGCCATGATAAAAAAATCATGGGCGTACATACTCGAGCTGGATTCGAACCTACGACCTCCTGATCACCGGACAGGCGTCATCTCCACTAGACCACCGAGCTTTCGCCCGACAGCAAGTGTTGGTTCCAATCCTTATAGCACGCAGCGGGCACTGCTTTGTTATTCAAATTCATGAAATTCTTCCGTCGAGATGTTTTCATTGCATTTGATTGACAAATTACCCTACATCGACGTAAATAAGCACTGAATTGATCAGTGTTTTAGTAGTAGCCATGATAAAAAATCATGGGCGTACATACTCGAGCAGGATTCGAACCTACGACCTCCTGATCACCGGACAGGCGTCATCTCCACTAGACCACTCGACGGAAGAATTTCATGAATTTGAATCTATTATATTATTATGACAATTAACATTTGAAGAGTTTGATCGCACAAAATCGATAAGTCCAAAATTGTCAAAAAGAGATATTTGCGATTAACGGTCAAGAAAAATAAAGAGAATAATAAGAAAATTTTTGCTTCTTTTGACAATAACTTCAAGAATGTACCATTATATGTAGTGACCAATCATTTAAACGGTATTGTTTTGTACTTTATGACAGAGACCGTACTTCAAAATCTTCAAAAATGGACTTATCGGTTTTTGCAAACAAACTCTTCATTTACATTAATTGTGGAGAGGCCATTTTGTGTGATGGACTTGGGACGTTCTTTGAATCATTTACTCAGTACATGATATTCTGCTATAGAGATGAGAGAAGGATGAGAGAGGGCGCTATAATATGAATGTAAAAATGACCCAAGCCCTTCATTCTTACATTCATATAAGATTTAACTCATTCATTTCAGGCACTTTCGGGGGTAATTAGGATTTATCATTTGTGACCCGCTACAACAAAAGGATCCTAACGTCGCTGACGGCTGAGCCGAGAAAATCGAGTTTGAAGTCACATCATCAAAATTGGTCAAAACAATCGGATTTCTGTTTTTGTCATAATTTTGTATTCTAATGTTTTGTCTATCATCTGCCGAAATTTCGAAGCTAAATGATTAAAGGAAAGGCAAGACATCAGCATTTTTCTAGGCCGTGATTTTCAGACTTTCAACGTAACGACAGAAACGTGTCCAAAGATTTGGATTTAGCGCCGAAGCTAGACTCCGCCCCTAGCAACGATGGAGTGATCTTATTGGTCAGTGCATGGCATCCTAATTTCTGATTGGTCGTGCGTAGACTGCTGGCGCTAAGCTTGAATGAACATCGCGGAGGTCGCTAGGAGCATGCCTTTTATTGTCAAGTGGTGAACACTGTCTCGCCTCCCCTTGATCATAATAGCGTCGGAAGGAAAACTTTGAAGGCGTTTTTCTCGAAACTCTGATTTCCTCAACCACTTGACATGCGCTAATAATATCATCGATATCTCCGCAACCGGGTACTTTCATGAGTTGTGCTATATATGAAACTAAAGTAGAAGAGTACGGGAATAATTTCCTCCCCCGACTTTCGGATCCTTTTGTTGTAGAGGGTCGCATTTATACACAAGATGTGTCCATGCATAAGCTACAATGTCAACTGAATTTGGCCAAAAATTGGACTTGGGTCATTCTTATATTCAGGTCTTCAGTTTTATTTATATAACATGTACTGTTTTAGAACTTTCATTTCATATTATTTTTTTGAGGAAATATAAAATGATTTGTCATTATGATACCCGAATGAGGTCGGAGATGACGAAAGGAAAAGAACAAACTGCGTAAAGATGTTTTTGTCAATTTAACCTTTGCTATTTTTTCGAACTTTCATCTTACGTTATTTTTGAGATAAACTTTCCTTGGAACGCAGTTCACAAGGTCAAATAGAAGCTATAATCGATTCCAAGCTCAGCTCAGCAAATTAATGTGTCCGCCAAATAGTAAAGAAAAATTTTGAGAACATTATACTGTATTCCTGATGACGCATCTGAAATAATGTATAGGAGAAGACAAACAAATATTTTACCTGGATGGGCGCAGTATAGGTTGGTTTTTTCTCGTGCCGCTTCGGGAACCATGACGTCATACTGAGGATGGTTACGTGGGAGGTACTTGGGAGATAACTTGACGAAATCCCCCGTCTTCTCTGAGAAAATCTCGGGACAAAGATTTCCAAAGGCTAATCCCACATTTTGACAGGTGTCTTCTCCAGTTTCTGCGCAGCAATCTACATCATACGAAAGGAATGAGTGCACAGTAACACGTAACACGTCTAAAGGCCTAGCACGAGAGAGTCACTGGAATCGCCAACTTTCTTCCAGACGCTACGTCTAGAATGGATCGTTCTGATAATGTTTTTTAACACGGTTTTCCTCCGGTTATTGGTCAGCATGGGAAACATAGTGCAATCTTCAGTGATGTCATCAATTCATTAAGTGGAAGGAAAATCTTCCTCATTGCAAAAATACACCTTCAAAATCAACAAAGCAGGTGAAACTTAAAAGTGATAAGAGCAGGAAGAGAACTTGCCTCTGTGTCTGTGTTTACGCATTTATCTATTTATTTATTTATTTATTTTTGAGGATGAGTGTGTTAATTTGTATGACTAGAATTGCAATGAAATTAAGGTTTTGCATTTTCAAATTGATGAGATGAATTTCGCCTGTGTGTGTGTGCAGGGGTGGATCCAGGGAGGACCGCAACCGGCGCACGCCCCCCCCCCCCCTTTATTTTTGGTTGAAACAAAAGAAATAAAAAGAAAAAAATGGGGGGAGGGGTGCGTGCGCCCCCCCCCCCCCCCTTTAAGTTTGTAAACACGCCCCCTCTTTACGGAATGCCTGGATCCGCCCCTGTGTGTGTGTGTGTGTGTGTGTTTTGATGTATCCTTATTTCTTTTTTTTTTCTTTAAATCTTATCAACAGTTAGAATACTCACCTTTCTGAAATGCGAGCAAATATATCACCATTTCGATTGGAACTCGTTTAAAAAGCTGCATCTCGGATAATGACGTATCCTGGGACTCTGGGTTGGAAAGGAGAAAGGACATTATCATCGCGTCATATATCTCTATGCACGAACATATTTATGTGGGAAATCAAATCGACTGTTGGGGAATTAGGAAAATTGTTTAAGCCTAACAGAAATATCAAAAGCCCAAATAAGGGGTTTCCAATAAATTCTTTAAAAAATCCCTTATGAAAACATAACTTATGAGACCCTGAAATGGCTCATTTCATTTTGGTTATAGCAGAGGATATTTCCCATGCAATTGCGATCACCCAATATCCTTCTTGTGTCAGCCCATGATATATTTAAATGAGATGGAAATTATATATCAATCGTCATGAACCACGTAGGTATTGTAATGTGTTCTACGTATACTTAGAGGGAAGTGACTAAGGGAGAAGTGAATGTTTGCGAACGTATAGCGAAGTTTAGAAAATGTGCGGTTTTGCCAGGGTTTGTTAACAGTTGCAATTGAATTTGGAAACAGTTGCATTCAAAACCTGTTGCAATAAAATTCGCAGAGAGTATCTTTTTTTTTTTTGGAATTATATTTTTTTTTAATGCAAATGGTTAAAATTAGTCTGTTATAAAGACACACAAATAATGTTTGCAAAATGGATTGCCACTGTCTAAGTCCGAATGCAACAATCACCTCATGTAATGACACCTTGATATGTTTCCATTATGTGTCCCCGAGATACAAAATACCAGCCATGATCAGAATTCACACCATACCATATTTTTTTCTTCATTTCAATTAATTTTTTGTTATCAGAGTTGATACATTCCTGATTACTGATGTGAAAAAGACAAACAATGATCATGCAGTAAGGGATATTTTCATTAAAAATAAGGAACACTCCATTTGTGACCCTGCACCTCAAAACAAACAAAAAGTCGCCAGACATGAATTTTTAGTTAAGACCATATTCTGAAAGAGCGGACTTTAAGCTTTAAAATGATGTATAACTCAAATCAAATGGACTCTCCTAACCTATCTAAATATTGGAAAGAAAGCACAAACTCAGGAAAAGTGTGAACTGAGAAAAGATGCTCTGAAGTACAGTGTCTATTCAAGCGCTTAATCTTTACCAAACCGTGCTGGTTGTGTGATGAATGGGACAAAAAACAGGAAGTAAACCACCAGAGTAACAGCAATGAAGAGATTATCAGATTAAACTGAAATTAAGCATGTCTCATTAACACATTCTGTCCATAATTAGTGCCAACTTTCAAAGCAGTAGCACTATCCTTTCAAAAGTTATTAGAGTTGAAAGTGAAAAGTGTGGACAAGGTTTTTCAGAAATGAAAAAGGGATTCTAAAGACACACATAATCACACTATTCTACCAAAAATGTTCGAGATAAACTGCTAAAAAAACACACTTTCCTGCCCGTTTTATGATACCAAATTTTAGCATAATGTAAAGGAAGACCCGCTCTTTCAGAAAATATGAAAAAGTCGAGTTCGGCTAGGTTAACCCATTTCACTTATTTTCAGTCCTCACGCAAAATCAGTGTGTGCGACTTTATGTTCGTTTTGAGGTGCACGGTCACATTTTGTTATTTGTTTGTTTTTGTCTTTTTTTTTAACTCTTTATGTGCCACGTTCGCACGTCCGACTCAGTCGACGGCGTGCCAACTTCGCATATTCTGCTCAAACCCACAAACCCGCCCAAACCGATCGATAAATCGCCAAATGCCACAGTACAATGAAAACGTTTCTTGAGATTCCATTCCTGTCACATGTAGCTTGCTCTTAATGTGATGATTGGCTATCAAGTGGTGTTCGCAAATGTATTTGTGAGTAAATTCTAAGTTTCAGGCACTGTTTTGACTGCAAAAGTCATGCGTTTACAATAATGTAGCCACTGGTCCATTATAAGAAGAACGGTTATAGATTTGATATACAATTTACATCAATAGAAAGCTTGGCATTTTCTCTACGCCTTTGCTCATTGCATGACCAGGGGAACTGAAATCTATTGAACGTATGTAGATTTGAAAAGCAGAATGTTTTCCCCCAAAGCATGACTACGTTGCTGTCTCAGAATAATGTGGCACACAGGGGGTTTACACCATGGCACATAAAAAGTTAAGTGAGGTATCTGTATAGATGTTTAATTCTAATCTGGTGATGGATTTACATGTGCTTTGAGATGTATAAACTTGACGCTTAGCCCATTGTATGATCAAACTCTTCACATATTCACACACTGAATTAAGTGGTACTGGTATTAAAGTGACAAAGAGAAATCTCGAATGGCTGTCTACATCAACTGTCGATCAGTTTTAGAGATTATCCGATTTATAATTTTCAAAAGAACTCAGATATACACCAAAGTATTTTGGCAGCTGTCGTCCGAATTTCTCTTAAATTCATTTTCCTATCTTTCGAGTCTCACAATTAGCGACAGGCAGTGGCGGTGAAGTGTCCAGCGGCACTTACAAATTCAACTCACGAAAAAGAAAATCAATGTGACAAGGCCCCAGGTGTACCCGACATTCCTATGGAGTATTGTACGGCCTTCTAAGGCATCGACGTATTATAATAGTCACGAGTTTTACTAGCGCCAGAAACAAATATCAAACCCCAATCAGCACCTGATCCTCCCGGTCCGCGCAATGCACACACAGCCGAGGCTAAGGAGTAAGTGTACACGAAGGAAGAGTAAAAACATTTATTGAATTGAAAAAACAACAACAACAATATATATGTATATATATTATATATATATATATATATATATATATATATACATTATATATATGTTATATATAAACACATATATAATATGATATACATATAGGAACACATCGAATCTGTCTCTCTTTTGATGTAAAAAAAAACCCAACAACAATGAAGAAGGCATTTTTATGACTGCAAAGTCAGTCAGAATTTGACAGGGGGTTGAATATAGGCTTTGATAAATACCCAACCTTACTTCTTTGGAATGAACATAGGCTTTGATAAATACACAACCGTACTTCTTTGGAATGAATATACGGTGCGGTGACGTCTCCTCCAATATCAAAATGATACGTCTTCTTTCTCTCTCTCTGTTGTTGGTGACCTCCCTTTCTTTTCGCGTAGACACACATTTCAATCCATAATAGCAAGCTATTTAAACAACATGAACTCAGTGTCCAGCGGCACTTACAAATTCAACTCACGAAAAAGAAAATCAATATGACAAGGCCCCAGGTGTACCCGACATTCCTATGGAGTATTGTACGGCCTTCTAAGGCATCGACGTATTATAATAGACACGAGTTTTACTAGCGCCAGAAACAAATATGAAGAACCAATCAGCACCTGATTCTCCCGGCCCGCGCAATGTCCACACAGCCGAGGCGAAGGAGACAATGTACCCGAAGGAAGAGTTAAAACATTTATTGAATAGAAAAACACAATATAAATAGGAACACATCGAATTTGTCTCTCTTTTGATGTAAAAAAACAAAAACAATGAAGAAGGCATTTTTATGACTGCAAAGTCAGTCAGAATTTGACAGGAGGTTGAATATAGGCTATGGAGAAACACACAACCTTACTTCTTTTGGAAAGAATATACGGTCTCCCATTACGCTCTTCCACCAACATTAGAAATAAATAATCCTCCAAACGTCACCAAAAATCTGCTAAAGAGTCAATAATTTCTGATTTGAAAACAAAACAAAACGACTACGAGATCGAGGAAGAATTCATAATTCCCTACCTGCCGTTCCTCGTAAATAGTGGTTCTGCGGTGCTTCAAGATACTTTGGTGTCAATTTTAAAGTACACCGCGCGCTTCAAACGTACCTCGAAAATGTTATACTGGCTAAATCCTCCCTAGGTAAAAACGCATTACAACCTACAGCGCTTTAGAGTGCGAGTTGATTGAAGGCCGTCTACTGACTTGTGAACTAGTTTTCTGCCGCGACGACATCAAGGTCAGATATGATAAATGAATGTTCATGCGTTGCAGACAGAGAACGTTCGAATTTGTATATTAAATGTTTATTTAATTGAAAATAATCTCAACTATTTTTAATAGCGCGTAGTCATAATGAATGCTTATATATTTTTTTTTTTTGACCTTGTGGCATGTTCGCTTGTTTCACTTTCCATCTGAGAAGATGGCTTGGTAACCCAATTAAGCTGCAATATATAGTTATTATTCCATGGGGTCTGGTTGGGTGTAAGGTGGGGCCACTTCACCGGGTTGGACACCCTGCTCTTTGTTGTGAATAAATGAAGCGGGATCTGTTACGTGCAGGAGTTATAGCTCTCTCACAAAAGGGACCTCCATTTTATGTCCCATCCAGCTTTTGTCATTAATATCTCAACTTAACAAGACTAGAGTTAGCTCGTTTGCGATAAAATTCTTAATTTGTTCGTCGAAAATAAATTTAAAAAAAGGCACGATTTAATATTATAACATTGTTTAACTATATTGTGGTTTAGCACAGTGCATAGTATTAGATTACACTTTTGTTTCTTCTCATACAAACAAGATTGCAATACCAAAAGCAACTTTGCAATCAACGTTTCCAAATGTAATTTCCTTATGATTAAGAATAAAATATTCCCTTGTTATACAGGTTAATACTCCACGTAGAGTAACAGTGTACTGTCGACTTCCAAGGCATAAACCTATTCTGTCGATAAAAGACTACACTAGCGATATATTGAAGTATAACTATTAGATCATTCATTATTCACAATGACATTTCAATGATAGTAAGAGAAAAGTAGGAGAAAATTATGCAAATATCAAATTCTTGTGACTGAGGAGATACCTATATCATTTTAATCACTATTTTACATTCATTTGATTAATAGGTGTTGTTGTTTTTTTTTTAAATAACAAAGTTCATGAAGTAAATAACAAGCAATAATTAGGTGATCGCAGGGAATACATTTTGTGGATAATAATGCAGGATAAACAAGCTACACAGGCCTACTAACTTTAATTATTTGCATCCCTAAAAGAAAATATAAAGGGGTGAACAAAAAAATCCAAGTATTCATACAAAATAGGAAACCCTGTATGAAATATTTGTGATTCCATTCATGTTATAGAAATTCAGTTAGCGTTGTGAATCCATCCATAATAAGCTTACAAGCGCCTTTACAAATTACAACGACTACTGTGGCCTTGATGCTAGATGAAACTAAATTGATGAATCAATGCATCCAAATCACTTTATTTAGCCGTGAGATTGACAAACAGGATTTACATGCCCAGCCGACAATGCATATACATGTCATTCACTATAGCTATGCCCCATTCTGGCATGAGATTGTAAAAAGAAAAAAAAGAAAGAAAGAAGGTTTTCTAAAAAAAAAAAAAAAAAAAAAAAAAAAAAAAAAAGTAGATACACTTGGGTCGTCTCGCTTTCAAACTTAGTTTTTGTTCCAACACCTGTGACTTAAATCATCTGTCACTTACGCTAGAAATATAACGATTCAAATATTTGTTTTATCTTCAGGAAACTATCGATCACTTTCGCACCGTTCTACAAGCAGGTCATATGTATAATGATCAGACAATAGCTCTCCAATTAATGTTCATAAAAAAGATTGCCAGCTGTTTGAACGTTTGAACGTGAATGTAAGTTATAATAATAATAATCAAATAACAATCAGAAATTCATTTTCATTCACTGGATTGCGAAAAGTCCAGTTTCTTTTACCTTATTTTGAAATCATGCCAAATTTTTTCGAGTCAGTTAAATTTAATTATCATTCATGTCAATCCAATGAAGGTTGAAACAAAATACACAAGTACACATTTTTACCACTCCTATTTGTTTACAACATTTTTTTGATGAGAAAAAAATAGGTACAATTATGGATGGATTGTTAAGGGGGAAAAGCAATATTACTATGAAAGGTTTACTAACAAGACAGTGCATCTCATGATGAAAACAAAAATATGATCCACTGAAAAGCAAACATGTAAAATGTAAATCACTCGATACATGATATAACCCGAATCTGTTTATAATACACTTTAGTATATAACTGTTAGATTTAGACCCGCAATGCAGGTATTAAATGTTCGTATTGTAAATTGTTTTTATTCTTAAGTAATCATTATTCTTAAGTACAGACAAAATACAAAGTCAGACCACGATACCAATGGTAAAACTTAGAGACCACTTACTGAGCTGGGTGTTTAACCCGGTGAAGTGGTCCCACCTCACACCCAACTGGACCCCATGGAAGACCAGCTGAACGTAGCTGAATATGGGCTATCCAGCCATCAGATGGAAAATGAACAAACAAACAAACAAACAAACAAACAAACAAAACAAACCCGATAACATGTTTGACAAAACGCAACAATACATAGGGCCTACATAGAGACAGACATGCCAACTCGACAAAGCGCATACATGCAATAAAAGCAACATTGTATAAAAAATGAACAATAGTGACTTACAAAACAAGGGGAAAAGGAGAAAAGAAGATATCAGAACTGGAAGAAGCTAAGTAGGACAAGAATTCTGTATTTGAGAATAAGCTACTCTATCGTCAGGACAGGCAAGTCACTGATGTCATCACATAAGAAATTTCACTTTAAAATGATGTTTGATATAAATTTAGAGAAAGGCAATGTTTTTAAAAAAAAAAAATCTTTCAAGAATTCTTAGAAGAAATTACATCTGCTTCTATCTCAACGTTGAGTAATAACCTGTTGAGTAATCCCTGTTGCCGCCAAATCAGCTTCTCTGATTGAAAAAAAAATATATAATCTCTTACTTACCTAGTAAATCGTTGTCTATTCAGACACCTCTACCCGTAAACCTCTGGTAGGTCGATTCAGAGGTCCTAATAAAACGTAAACTAATAAAATTATTGTCAGGAATGGAAGGGAAATATATACGTGTGTATGTATATCATTTCACATCAACGGATAAACGGGCAGATTTGAGGACAGGAGCATGTATACAGGCCTACCAATGCGACTGAGAGAAAGGTATGAAGTAAGATATAAAACGATAACGTAAATATGAACTCAGAAAACTGAACATCACAAGATAAGGAGATGACACTGTACGGGGAAGAATAAAACCAAACACAGCAATAGTGTTTGAGTTTGAGTTTATATATATGTATATATATATATATATATATATATATATATATATATATATATATACCGGGTGTCCCAAAAAAAGCGGAACGGTGGATTTTCAGTACCTTGCGGTCTAAAAGTTATATATCTTTTGACATCAATAGAAAGAGCATCCTCCGCAGAAGACTATGATACCGAAATCATTAAATTTGGTTCAGTACTTTTTATTCTACGCCAATTTCTGAAAATGCAGTCATTGTCAAATTTCGCCGGATTTTTGCGACTTATGAGATAATAATTTGAGTACGACACGCAATCCGTACGGTGAATATTTTGTAAGCTCGGTGATCCATGTCAACAAAAGATACAGCTTTCACATTGGGCACGAGCCAGGAAAAAAACTGTGTGTGTGTGTGTGTGTGTGTGTGTGTGTGTGTCTGTGTGTGTGTGTGTGTGTATGTGCGCGCTCCCAATATGAAAGCGTTATCTTTTGTTGACATGGATCAACGAGCTTACACAATTCACCGTATGGAACGCGTGTCGCACCCAAATTATTATCTCATAAATCGCAAAAAATTGAAAATGACTGCATTTACAGAAATTGGCGTAGAATAAAAAGTACTAAACCAAATTTAATAATTTTGGGATCATGGTCTTCTGCGGAAGATGCTTTTTCTAATGATGTCAAAAAATATATCACTTTTAGAACGCAAGGTACTGAAAATCCACCGTTCCGCATTTTTGGGGACACCCGGTATATATATATATATATATATATATATATATATATATGTGACCGTGCACCTCAAAACGAACATAAAGTCGCACACACTGATTTTGCGTGAGGACTGAAAATAAGTGAAATCGGTCAACCTAGCCGAACTTGACTTTTTCATATTTTCTGAAAGAGCGGGTCTTCTTTTACATTATGCTAAAATTTGGTATCATAAAACGGGCAGGAAAGTGTGTTTTTTAGCAGTTTATCTCAAACATTTTTGGTAGAATAGTGTGATTAGGTGTGTCTTTAGAATCCCTTTTTCATTCCTGAAAAACCTTGTCCACACTCATCACTTTCAACTCTAATAACTTTTGAAAGGATAGTGCTACTGCTTTGAAAGTTGGCATTAATTATGGACAGAATGTGTTAATGAGCCATGCTTAATTTCAGTTTAATCTGATAATCCCTTCATTGTTGTTACTATGGTGGTTTACTTCCTGTTTTTTTGTCCCATTCATCGCACAGCCAGCACGGTTTGGTAAAGATTAAGCTCTTGAATAGACATTGTACTTCAGAGCCTCTTTTCTCAGTTCACACTTTTCCTGAGTTTGTGCTTTCTTTTCAATATTTAGATAGGTTAGGAGAGTCCCTTTGATTGGAGTTATACATCATTTTAAAGCTTAAAGTCTGCTCTTTCAGAATATGGTCTTAACTAAAAATTCATGACTGGCGACTTTTCGTTTGTTTTGAGGTGCAGGGTCACATATAACAGCAACATAATTATGTACAGAAGAGTTTGAATACATAATGGTAATTTAACACTACAAAAAATTAAAAAGGCTTCATTACACATACAATTGATAGTAATAATGTGCACAATGAAGTTACTAAAAGAACCAAGAGATAGCACAGGTGCTAGTAGGTGGTGTTGGTCTTTCAATACGTGTTAAACAATGAACAAATAAAATACGTATAAAAATGCTGTTATACCGCTATTGATTTGTAGTACCATTGTCTATAAAGATTTAGTGCTAAATTACTTCTGAAAGATTTCCACGTTTTAATTCTCTTTGCATTTTTTGGAGAAGCGTTCCACAATTTAACTCCTATATAAGAAAGTGAGAGTTGACCATACATAGTTTTACATTTGGGTAGAGCCTTCTTTTTTGCCTCTTGTTGAATAAGTACGTTGAATATTTTGACAATATTCTGCTACATCATGTGGCATATTCCCCTTTGACAAATCAAAATAAATATAAATGTAGAGATGGAAAGTTTATGTAACTAAAATATGTCCATTACTCCCAGTTTTTGGAACAGGGGATCAGAAGGTCTTCCGAGTGGACTGAAGGTGATAGCTCGCATGGCCATCTTCTGACTAAGACGAAGACAGTTTAGATAAGATTTGCATTTACTCCCCCACAGTTCCATTCCATACGTAATGTTGGACTGGATAAAAAATGTGTACAGGAGAATAAGTGTATGTTGGGGGACACACTGTCGTAATAAAAAAAAAGAATACTAACCTTCCTTCTTACACATTTATTTACAGCTTGCATGTGACTCTTCAAAGTTAAATGACTATCAATGCATTTTCCAACAAAAGATGCCTCATTCACTCCACTGCCAGCTCATTCAACACATTAAAACGATGAGAGTGGCCTTGATACTTGATGGAAACTAATTGATAAATTGGAACATAATAATGATTGCATTTAGCCGTGAGATTGACAAACAAGATTTACGTGCCGTGATTTAACGATTTTTTTTTTCTCTATGCAATAATGCCCCCTGCATCAGATTATATGGAATACAAAACTTTCTATGGGAATAGAATCTATTTGGTCGTCCCGTTTTCAAGCCTAGTCTTAGATCCAGCCCCTGCGACCTGAGATATGAGATATATCAAGATACAAATACCAGCGTATCCATAAAACAAGCAGCAAAAAAAAGGGATCTTATAGAGAGTTCTAATAAACTGGATCCGAAAGTATCAGATCGCACTTAAAATGGTCGAAAAACAGGTATAATGTTTGTTAACTCTTTATGTGCCATGGTGGAAACCCCCTGTGTGCCACGTTATTCTGAGACACGAAGGTAGTCATGTTTTGAGCAAGAATTCTGTTTTTCGAATTGGTATAACTTTTACAAATTCATGTTAAGCTGGACATAATAGTGAGCAAAGTTAAAGAGGAATGCCAAACTTTGCTTCCATACAAAGTTTAACAATTCTATTTTCAATTTTTCTTTTGAATTACCAGTTGATACATTACTGTAAAGGCATGACTTTTGCACATAAAGTTTCAGAAACTTAGAATGTACACGCAAATCTAGTTGGGAACACCGCTTGATAGTCAATCACCACATAGAACGCTAGCCGTATGTAAGAGGAACAAAAGCGCGAGAAACACTTTGATGGTACCGCGGGATTAGCGATCGGTTTTGGTGGCTTTGTTTGTTGAGCAGAATATGCGAAGTTGGCACGCCGTCGACTGAGCCGGACGTGCGAACTTGCACAGAAAGAGTTAAATATATATATAGATTTTGTTCTTATGTTGAGCTTAAATCCAAAATGTGTATGTTTTTCCAAATACAAAGAATAGATGCATCTTCACTCTGTAAATTACGATTTTGTTTACTGCCATGTTATTGGTCACGCTAATTTCTTCATTTTCACTTAATCTAGTCATTATCTATTTCCGTAGAACAGACTCGTGGAATAAGATACGAAGCGAGCATTTCACAAGTTATATTGTTTGAATTATTTATGAGGAAACTTTTGAAATGTGCACCAATCAAGACATACTTTTAATGTAAATATGTGAATAACACGTATTTTTAAATGTATTTATGCATGCCTGGAACATGAACGTTTCTTTAATGTAGACTCCTAATACATGTGATATAAAGAAACAAAGTTTAAAGTCGGACGATCCTAACCCCTGATGGTACATTATTTTGTAAACTCCTCCGAAGACTGCAGTGATATATCCATAAATGTGTGGGACAATGCTGCCACTGAGACACGTGTGTGTGCGTGTGTGTGCGTGGGCATCATACACAAACATTGTGACCGCGAGCTGCGGTGATTGGAGTAGAGAGGCCAGAAGACGTGTGGCTCTCTTGGCCTCTCTTTATGCGCATGCGCACTGTGAGTGTGCTTCCATTCGGAAGCTCGCTTGGCTCACGTGATTTTGAGCCGCAGTGTGTGTTCGCTGACCAACGGTGTCACGACATTTGATACAGAATGGGGGAGGCAGCGTGTTGCTTTCGTCTCCGTGCCGCACAAACCACTCGCCACGATTGTAAGGCTTTAAACATTAATTCTTATAAGTGCAGAGAAATCACAAATTAAGAGTAAGATATGAATGGTACACCATAAACAATATTTGAAGAGTTCGCAAAAACCGATAAGTCCATTTTTGAAGACTTTGAAGTACGGTCTCAGTCATAAAGTACAAAATAATACCTTTTAAATGATATATTGGTCACTACACATTTTTGAAGTTATGGTCAAAAGAAGCATAAATTTTCTTATTATTCTCTTTATTTTTATTATTAAGCCATGATGAAAAACATGTCACCACCCATGTTAAAAACCACAGAAGGCATCAGGCGAAAATAAACTTTCGCTCCTCTACAGAACGTGTAAATCTACAGGGTGTTAAGGAGTATCTTCCAAGCTTGAACATGATATATAACTCGTCAAAATTAGACCATCCTTACCCATTCAAAAAGTGATTCAAATAAGAGAGAGTTAGGAGGTGTAGTTTCAAAGAAAGGGGTAAAAAGATTCAGGGTCACAGGCATGCTGTGAATTAAGTATCAATGGTAATTACAGTGAAAGCTCTGCCTATTGAAAAAGACGTGGTTATTGGTTTTGAGCTTGGTGGTCACATTACGCTTTATCAGAGCAGACTTTTGTAAATTTGTTCAGTATCATACTTATCAGCTTTTCCTGAAATTAAAACCCTGAGAGTGACCCTGATAAGGGCCGAATCCTATCAAATAATTAGTGCATGAAAATCAACTTTTTAATCAAATTTTGTTATTATTCTCTTTATTTTTCTTGACCTTTAATCGCAAATATCTCCATTTGGCAAATTAGACTTATGCGTTTTTGCGAACAAACTGTTCATTTATTTAAACGCGTGTACCCGGAAAGTATAATCATGAATGAAATATAGGTATATGTGTAAACATACACACACATACACACACGCAAATGTCCCCACACGTATAAAGATACATGTGCGACCAACGGGACACTATTGTACAAGGAAACAAGCAATTGCTTACTCTTTTTTTTTTTTGCTTTGTTTTCCTTTCTGAGGAGGACATTGCAAAAACAAGCTCAAAATTTTAGCAGTCCCATCCATTTCCAGCACCCTATTAGCAATTATCTAATTCAGAGTTAATAATCTTATTCATTATAAACAATAAATTTATCAATTTATATTTGACCTTTCCAGGAGTGACATGACACAGAGGTCGATATCCTACGTCTTTGTTTACCGTGAGCGTCTCGTGCATGTGTTTCTGTGTTTATTCCTGTATATAATTATATATACATATTTTTTTTCTTTTTTGTTGTTGCTGTATTGCGAGTTCTCTGAGTGGTCCACATCTCTACAAGGTCGTCTTTTACGTGGGAATATCTTTCCCAATAACAAAATTAACTATATTAACTTTGTAAAGAAAAACATTGTTATCTTTTATCTTGTTTCTTTAATGCATTTACGTGATGTATACCTATTTGGAGAAAACATATCATCTTATCATTACCAATGAGCGCTATCCATTTTACACTGCCGTCAAACGCATGCGCGGTACAAGAGGTGACACATAGGTCCCCACCATTACTTAGTCTTTCACATTTTCTCTGGATGTTGATTTTTTTTTTCATTAACTCTTTATGTGCCATGGTGTAAACCCCCTGTGTGCCACATTATTCTGAGACAGCAACGTAGTCATGCTTTGGGGGAAACATTCTGCTTTTCAAATTTACATACGTTCAATAGATTTCAGTTCCCCTGGTCATGTAATGAGCAAAGGCGTAGAGAAAATGCCAAGCTTTCCGTTGATGTAAATTGTATATCAAATCTATGATCGTTCTTCTTATAATGGACCAGTGGCTACATTATTGTAAACACATGACTTTTGCAGACAAAATAGTGCCTGAAACTTAGAATTTACTCACAAATACATTTGCGAACACCACTTGATAGCCAATCATCACATTAAGAGCAAGCTACATGTGACAGGAATGGAATCTCGAGACACGTTTTCATTGTACTGCAGCATTTGGCGATTTATCGATCGGTTTGGGCGGGTTTGTGGGTTTGAGCAGAATATGCGAAGTTGGCACGCCGGACGTGCGAACGTGGCACAAAAAGAGTTAAAGGAAAAGCGTCCATTTTTTCTCACTTTTAACGTGGATCAGGTCGCTGAATTGCCATCCTCTCCCCTTCCAACCTAATCCCAAAATCTAGTATAAAGCGAGGCCTCTCGTGCAAAACAAGAAGCAACGACCATTATTTATCATGTTTTCCTTTTACACTTTTGAAGAACACTTGCAAAAAATTCCATCAACTAGTGCAGCATATCGTTGAGTGTCAACTTCCTTTAACTCTATTCATATTTCAATTTAAACGAAAGTGCAATTACAATCATTGTGAATATCTAACCAATATCTCATTAGGCAAAATAAACCTTGTGTGGGAGGGGGACTAACACCTCCATCACTGCACCCCGCTCGGTGAACCTCCATAGACATACTACATTGTACAGACGGAAGGAATGGTGACAGATCTCAAATTGATGTACAGCCATTCATGACTTTTTGTGAGTATTTATTTCTGACATGTATTGATAATTTTCAAACATTTGATAAAAATTCTGAAAGAGTTAAAAGTTCTCTCGAGTCCCACGGGGAAAACTTTATTCTATGTCATCCACTAAGGAAGGAGCGTTTCACCCTTGCAAAAAAAAAAAATAATAATAATAATAATAATAAAAAATAAATAAAATAAAACAAAAACAAAACAAAACAGAAAGAAAATAAATAAAAGTGTAAAAGCTAAAGCCATGATGAAAAACATGTCACCACCCAGGTTAAAAACCACAGAAGGCATCAGGCCAAAATAAACTTTCGCTCCTCTACAGAACGTGTAAATCTACAGGGTGTTAAGGAGTATCTTCCAAGCTTGAACATGATATATAACTCGTCAAAATTAGACCATCCTTACCCATTCAAAAAGTGATTCAAATAAGAGAGAGTTAGGAGGTGTAGTTTCAAAGAAAGGGGTAAAAAGATTCAGGGTCACAGGCATGCTGTGAATTAAGTATCAATGGTAATTACAGTGAAAGCTCTGCCTGTTGGAAAAGACGTGGTTATTGGTTTTGAGCTGGGTGGTCACATTACGCTTTATCAGAGCAGACTTTTGTAAATTTGTTCAGTATCATACTTATCAGCTTTTCCTGAAATTAAAACCCTGAGAGTGACCCTGATAAGGGCCGAATCCTATCAAATAATTAGTGCATGAAAATCAACTTTTTAGAAAAACTGAGAACAGGTCATGATCGGCAAGATTGACATGCCTACATGACATTGAAACACATCTTTTTGATTAAAGTGTTCGCAGTCAAGATCAAATCACTGACATACTAAGCAACTAATTCCTTTCTTGCATCGTTCTAGAGTACGCCTATGTATAAAATCCCCTCAGCAAAAAAAGAAAAAAAAAGTATACGGAGAGTTGGCTCATTTGCGTTGTGTCATATTCAAGCCTATAGCCTAATTGTTGATCTCTTGGGTGCGTGGCAGTACTGTTATGCTAGACAGATGGGAATAACGGCTCAATCTTCCACAAAAAAAAAAAAAAAAAAAAATCGTCATCAACTCCTCAGAAGAGAAACTATAATACTGAACCAAAAGTTCTTATCTACTTGAGGGTGAAAGGTCCATCTCTTCAACTGCTATTAAAACAAATGCAAGGATTCTGCACGATAGATCGTATTAAAGCCGAGTTAAATCTATTTTCCTAATACAAGTATAGGAAATCCATGTTCCTGAGTGATATACGAAGAGTTATGCTTTTATCGTTGTTTCCGAATCATGCTAATAAGATTCATTACACTTGTAGAGGAAATGCTAATATGTAAAATCCAGCTCATTATTATGTTATTACTTGGAAATGTCAAGGATCCAAGACCAGTTCTTTATTCAGTGTATGTGCGTTCATCTAAAGTACGCCTTTATTATACTTCCTTCATAGATTAAAGGATCAATGTCTTTACTTTATATCCCATTGTTAGCGAAATCAAGGCATATTCGGTGACGAATATTCATCACTGCATGCACTCCTTCTATTCCTCCTGCCAAACTAACATATGGATACAAATTATTCACAAAATGTGACCGTGCACCACAAAACAAACGAAAAGTCGCACCCCTTGATTTTACGTGAGGACTCATAACAGGTAAAACGGGTTTAATAACTAAGTCAATCTTTAGTTTTTCATATTTTCTTAAAGAGCTACCTTTCTTCTACATTACTCTTTAGTTCGGGATCATAGCACGAATGGAAAAGTGTGTTTTCTGCAGTTTTTCTACAACCACTTTTTGGGGGAGAGTAGAGTGATCAGGTATATGTTAGAGGCCCCTTATCATTTCTTGAAATCCTCTATACACTCTTCATTTTCAAGTCCAATAACTTTTGAAAGGATAAGTCTACTGCTTTCAAAGTTGGCATTAATAATGAACAAAATGTGTTAATAGAACTTCTTCAATTTCAGCTTAATGAGATAATCCCTTCATTGTTATTGCTGCGGTGGTTTGTATCCTGTGTTTTGACCCTTTCATCACACACCTAGCGCGGCTTGGTGAAAGATTAACCGCTTGAATAGACCCTGTACTTCTGAGCCCCTTTTCTCAGTTCACGTGTGTTTTCTTTCCAGTATCTAGGTAATTTAGGGGAGATCATTTGAATTGAGTTATACGTCATTTTAAAGCTTAGAATCTGCTCTTTCGGAATGTGCCCTTAACTGAAAATCAATGTCTGGCGACGTCTTATTATGACAGCAAGGTTATCACATATTGGACTGTCTTATACTGGGGAAAACTGAAATTGAATTACGTACAAGTTGTGAAAAAAAATTGTATCCCTTTAATTTGTTTACAGTAATAAAAAATATATGAAATTTTGAACTTGAAGTTTGAACTTCATTTGTGCAACTCAAATATGAATGAACATCATAAATGTGAAGAATACATAAAATAATCATACCACAAATATCGATAATATCGATCGATAAGTGAAACATTAGAGTAGGAAAATATTACTTGCAGTCATGGAATAGACAAAAGTGTGGTTACGCTGTCGTTGTGCAGCGATATTCGTGACTTACTGGGTTATGTTAAGGACATTGTTAAGGAGGAGGACTTTCAAACATCCCTCCCACACTCAAGTACAATATATATATATATATATATGTAATACACATTCCATGGAGCGTAAAGTGGGTAAGACTATAGAGAAACACTAAATTCGTTCTCATTTTATATAGTTTTTCGCTGTCCCACACCTTCCCCGGCCAGAAAAGTGAATAAAATGCTGTCACTCCATCCCCTACCCAAAATATTACCTCTTTCGAAAAATATACATTCAAAGAGTGCAAGAAAAAATGTTCAGCACCAAGGGTCAACCAATGTCATGTGTATATGGGTGCCACCTAAAATGACCATTTGTGGGAGAAATTTCTTAATTAATATTGACCATGCGGTTCTGCCTCTCCACCGCTCCGACTGTGTTGTAGCATTCCTTCAGGCAAATGCTCTGCAGCTTGGCAACACGAGCTTAATGTATCGACTTTTCACGGTCACCGGTGTGTGCCGTCGAACAGTGCGAAATATCAATCTGGAGTGAGAAGTGAATTATAGATCTGATGAGCTCTTTTGTTATACACTGTAAGGACACCCGAATGGGGTCTGTGCTATAGTCAAAATCTAGCGAACTCAACCTTGAACGCTGTAATATCTCTGGGAGACGGAGGAAGATTGGAAGCATTTGCCGGTCATAACCTTGACTACATAGAACCGGCCAACACAATCGGAATAAAGCGCTCAACGGCAAGATCAGTTGTGGTCACGTTTCTTCGCCGAACTGGGAGACGCAAAATGCACTATGAAACAACTGTTACCAAAATGATACTAGAAATAAAGACTGAATACGAAACTATATGAAACGTTCAGATGCTTAGAAAGTAATAATTTTGATGGAAGAAAATCAAAATAGAATAAACACATACACATGTCTGCTCATGTGGCTGCAGCAGTACATGTTAAATTGGATACCCCAAAATGAATTCGTTTTTAAACAAACAAATAACGAAGTGGTGTTTGTCTTACGAATTTAAGTGGAAACATTTTTTATTAAAATGAGCTTAAAGGTGATCCAAATGCTCCATGCAAAATAAAGTCGAATGAAGAGACCATAAGATTGAAATACCGAACATGTCACCTAGGCTAAATTTTGCTAATTTCAATACAGTAACAAGGAATTTGACTGAAATAAGCGCGAAATTGACCGGGAAAAAAATCGATATTGAAGAAATACGCATGCAGAGTCTATACACTTGTTCACTGTATTATGATCCATTTTATTTATTTTTTGTCATGTTTATATAATTACATATTCCAGAGACATAAACAATATGTTTGAAAGGCATTCCAAGATTACGCGAATGCCATGAAGCTATGAGGGAGACATAGTGTAATAAGCATATACATACAATATGCAAGACATTTCGTGAACAGGAAAGACCATGTGATGAATAAATTATTGGGAAAAGGAGTTTGGGAATTAATATATTGAGAGTTGTTATTTCAAGACATTCAATAATTTGTAAAATCGCTTGATTTGTATACACAATCATATTTCTGTGTATTTCATATTTGGAAAATGAGTCTGGGAATGAAATTAAATGTATGAAGAGTTTGTTCGCAAAAACCGATAAGTCCATTTTTGAAGATTTTGAAGTACGGTCTCTGTCATAAAGAACAAAATAATACCTTTAAATGATATATTGGTCATTACATATAAAGGTACATTTTTGAAGTTATGGTCAAAATAAGCAAACATTTTCTTATCATTCTCTTTATTTTTCTTGACCTTTAATCGCAAATATCTCCATTTGGCAAATATGGACTTATCGGTTTTTGCGAACAAACTCTTCATTGTATTATGAGGAATCGTTATTTCAAAACACTTAATCATGTATAACATTACTTGGTTCGTATAAAAATTGATTTGTCCGTGTTATATAAATAGATGAGTGATTAAATGAATAAATGAATGAAAAAAATAAATTAATAGATAAATAAAATGATGAAACGTTTACTTGCATAATAATTATATAAAAGTTGTAATACGCATGTGAGTTTGGTATTCCATAAGTGGCTGTTGTTTTCCCTTTCGGAAGGACATACATTTTTTCTATGTTTTGAATAATGATCGTTCACTTAGTAATTAAACTGTTTGATGTAAATTACATTCATTCTATATGCATCTAATCCTTAATATCCGTAAGTTCCTGTTGCCATTCGTTAAACCTCTTCTTTTTAATACAGTTATCAGGCTTGTGGATTGCCTCCATGTCGGGATATTAGCACACTGTATAGTCTCTTTCTTTTCATATTGTCGAGACTTTTAGGCTTCTACTTTTATTTGGGTAGTCATGCAAGCCCACGAGTTTTTAGCCCACGAATCATACAGCCCGAGACACAACACAATCGACAAAATCAGGTCCAAGAGCTCAACACTACGTATTAGCATTGGCCATTTAACGATTTCGACAGGATGAACAGCGCCATCTACGAAACCAGTGACAACGTGCCTAGACTAAGTGTCGTGCGAGTCAGTGCCCGTAAGCTTTAAAATACCTGGTGTCTAAAAGCAATCGGGTTTGTTTTACTTGGTGTCTATCATAGTTTACATGACTGTATAACTGTCTTTACTAGGGGGTATATAATTCTTGATCTTTTTTCTTTCTTTCTTTCTTTTAAGGTCTTGCTTGTCTGGCTTATTACACGTGGGTGTCAAAGTAGTTGGATGACCATAAACGGTTTCATTATTCTATATCATTTTAATCATTATCATAAACATCTGAATGCTAGACCACGTCTCCATTGGTGAGCGAAGATGAGACAGCGCCCTCTCGGTACAAATATGTTGTATTAATATTTACAAAGGTAAACTGCATCGTTATGACAGCGATGCAGTTTTGTGTTTGTTAAAGGGACAATTACTCTATGGACTTGTTCATTGTAACATAAAACAAATACTTTATGAAAACCACTCCACTTTACATAATTTGGATTACCATCATCACGTTAATGCTAGGTAGGCCGACGTGATAAACTACACATGAATAAACACCAGGCAGAGGGATCTGAACTTAGAGATATTAATAATATTATACTTATTTTTGTCATTGCTCACTACTATCTTAATATCACAATTTCCTGGAGAAAAATAATTTTTCTTTAAGTTTCAGATATTTAATTTTGTTTTTCATTTATTAAATTTCATTTATTCTATGATTCAAAACTTATGTATAATGTAGAAGAAGAATGGTTCTTTCAGAAAATATAAAAAAAAAACCCTCAAGATTGACTTAGTTGACCCGATTTACCTTTTTTTGAGTCCTCACATAAAATCGAGGAGTGCGACTTTTTGTTGATTTTGTGATGCACAGTCACATATGCTTTCTTCTCAAACAGGTAGCAGCTTTCCAAGCCATGAGATCTCGACGGCCAGTTGTCAGGACAATCGTCTGAATGATAAAAGACCACAAAAAATGAAAATGAATGAAAATGAATTTTTGAAGTGTAAGTCCAGAAGCAGGTGTTAAAGCACACACACACAAAAAAAAAACCCAACAACAACATAGAAAGCCTTCGGACATATCATAATAGAAATCACGAGAGAAAAAAATCACACACAAACACACACACACACACACATTATGCTTTAATTGTCAATGCTCCATCAAGCAAAGAGTGATTAATGAAATTGAGTGCTGCAGCTCCATTACAGAGGAGAGGCCGACCGAGCTCTTGGCACGATGCTTTCCCGAGGTCACTAACCTGGGTAGGTGCAGTGAAGTTGATCGGTCATGTACTCTTGATCTAGACTTCCTGTGCAAAGAGCGAGAGAGAGAGAGTGACCGGTGATGTACTTGGGCGTCAACTGAAATCCTCCTCCGGGAAGTTCGGCGCGGATGAAAGTACAGGGGTTGGAAAGCTCAGATTGTTGGCAAGAAAGTGATTTTCCTTTCAAACAAAAACGGATGAGAGCAAAAGCAACAATACAAAGCGTTACCAGACTTTGGATATGATTTCATTTTGTATCCGTCTTTTATCTTGTAGTGATGATTATACTCCTTCTACTGCTACCACTGATTTTTTTTTTCTTTGTAATGAAAAAAAAGAGGATATTTCTCATTATACTAATGGTTATAATCTTATGCTAAATTTACAGATGATAAAGGGTATGCAGTCGCACATACTTTGGTCAACGTTGCCACCGATTGACAATATCGATGGTATTAACTGAGACCGTTTTAGTGTATAGTGATTTTAATGTGTGGTATAGTTCTAACGATAATGACAATGACGTTTATTTAGATAATAACGAAGTTTCTCAAGATTATTGTCCTGTCATTAACTAGGCTTTTAAATTGATATTCCATACAATCACAATCATGCGTGTATACATGGTAATCAAGCAAATGACTATAATCTAATTCCGATAAGGAAATATTATGACTTTGTTATGCTCTAATGCTCGGGAAATAATTTGTTAATGAATGCTCCCTTTTTTTTTCATACCCGCTGTGATGCAGGCCAGCGAGGTGAACGCGGCTATGAACCTCAGTAAAAACATCTGAAGAAGGATCAGAAATCAGAAAGTTAAATGTCTATTTCCTGTTTTATTCGCTTCTTTGTTTCTTTGTTTTGTGTTTGAGCTCGGAGTCCACAAATATGGAAAATGATATGTCGGTGTTAGATAAACGTAGAAACATTGTTCAGTGCTGTGGTGAAGTTGTTCTTTTTGATCATCCCAAAAAGATTTTTTTTTTCAAATGCTGACGTTTACGAAGAAGTGTCAGTGAATAAAGACATTCTGAAATATCTATATATTATATATATATATTTTTTTTTATTTATTTTTTATTTTTTTTACTTTGTACTACCTTGTGTGTTGCGCAGAGGTCAGCACGCACTTCATTCTAACAGCACGATATTCTTTCGTCTCTCTTTAGGAAACAACAGTAACCCCAATTTGAGATGAATGGATAGTGTAAAACCTTAAGTATAAAATACGTGTTTCCATCTGCCAAATTCATTTCAAAATAAGTAATGGAATTTGGGGTTCTTAAAGATTAGTGATATTTCATAATAAACCCTCGATATTGACTTTTCCCTCAGGGGACTACCTAGAAGACAGTTCGTGATTGGGATTACTCTTATTAGATTAATTGCACTTCCGTTGTAATGTTTCATGTAAATACTGTGAATGAAACTATGCTTTTCCTGTTTTTGTGACGTATACCTAATGTATTACTGTCATGTCATTAGGTTGATTAACATGGGGATTGTGGAAAAAAAAATAGCCTATCTGAAGGTTATGTAGGTCTACCTTTGGAGCATGGATCCGCAACCACCCGTTTATGCGTAACGGACAGCCTTTTCACGAGAGAAGTGTAATTCATTGCCATAATTAATTCTTTATATCTGTTCAATTCATATCAGTCAATACAACGTTTATGTCATGTGATTATATGAAAGGTTCATCTAAAGTGACGATTATAGATCGTAATAACAAAGAACACAAATATCGCCGGAGCGCAAGTATATGACTCGTTACTCATTATTTTCGCTTAACATGCCCCGCGGCCCGAAGATTTTTACCGATAGCCGCGTATTTATGACTGGTATCGATACTAACGTCCACTCAGAGCATATTAAGTACGTGACAATGTCTTGCGTGATTTTATAAAACACATAATGCACAGAATTAAGTGACGCCAGTGGACATACAGCTCACTCTCTGATATTCACAGCGTTGTGCAACATTGGTGCGCCTCGGACGTGCATGGGTCCGCATTGTAAAATACCCTCGCCTGCCCTGCTTCTCAAAACACGAACTCTAACTTGTGCAAGATTCGTAAGATGGTCAATCCCATGTGCTTTAACCCGTTCCATACTGAATTCTGAACTAGCCAATAGACTTTATACGGAGGCCACCTGGTTACCGTACAAAAAGGATTAAACACGTCCTTTCTACTTGCATTGCACATTAACCACACATTTTCAGTTGGCATGATATACAATATTTTGACATGGGTGAGTTCGCGCCGACCTCCCAAATATGTCGCTCCATGGACTGTAGCTGAAAAAAAAAATACAACCCGTGTACCTTTCGATGGTAGAAGTCCATTTCGCTTCATTTATCTTCCACTTCCATTGAAAATTAGTCATTTCTATCCATTTCCTCAACATTATGTTCAAAACTTGTTTGGCTTTGCACTGACTCTGCACTTAGTTATGATTTCCCCTGAAACAATATGTTTCAGTATAGATAATAATTTTCATCGTCCAAACAAAACTTGCATCCCCCTATGAGATGATATATTGCAATATTTGATGGTTTGATAAGTAACCCCAATTCCTACAAGATATTGACAGTACAGTAGAAATTCCTGTATAATAATACCTATACTTACCTCGTGATATTTTCATCTTGTTGATATTGATATAATGTGTACCGTTTGTAAATATTGTATATTTAACAATGTTTGTTTACCTGTTTGTTTACATCCAATAAAAAACAAAGCAAAGACAAACTTGCATCCAACCATTTGTGCTGTTATTGCTATTGTAACATATCACTGAGGGGAATTAACTCTGATTCACTGTAGCTACTTGTAAACTGATTTTCCCATAAATTAATATTACATTTCAGGAAAAAAAAAAGAAGGAATGATAAGTTTTGGGAAAAGATGTTATTTCAGGTGTGAGTTTCTTCAATTTCTCTCCCTTTACAACTAAAATAATTTGTTAAGATCGCTGCTGCTGATCTGTAAACTAACAAACATGTCGGGGGAAAAAAAAGAAACCAACATTATCGAAATATTCGGGTCATGTTCATCGTTTAACTGCCGGCAACCAGGGCCAGCCTTATGGTAGTGCCGCTGCCCGGAAAGCAGTAGATGGCACGTTCGACTCCCACTGGTTACTTTTATTCCGATATGTTTGTTAATTTTCAGATCAGAAGTGGCAATCTTCGAGGGATAGACAATCGAAGAAACTCACACTTGAACCGTTAACCCCTCTGAATAATATCTTGCTTTCAAGATATTAATTGTTCACATTAATAACTCAGAGCTAACGCATAATTATTAATTTCAGACATCGGGGTGTTTTTAACCAGTTCTTCTTTTAATTCTCTGAGAGCCTTCAATGCTACATTTGGTGTCTCAGTGGCAACATCTATGAAGACACTTGGAGGCCTCAACCTTTAAATAAGGAATATAGACCACCTTTCTATTATTTTTAATGTTCATTTTGAACAAATGATGGTCCTCAATCCAGGAAACATGAAATCTGATACCAATCCAATCGCATCAGATTCTACAAACCAAATGCTCGTCTCTAGAGTGGGTAATGTAATGACATAATGACAACCGTAATAAAAATAATAATGATAAGATGAATTGATTACAATAATTGAGAAGGCCCCTAAAAAATCAAGAAACCTCCCAAACCTTGGGAACGAAACATAATACAAAAGACATACTGTATTCAAATTGTTCGACATTTTACATCTCACTAGCAATGATAAATAATTACCCAAACGGAGGCACAAAATCTGTATACAGCTACTTACATTTTCTAACGTCAAAAATATGATTAACCTCCCTCCCCCCCCCCCCCCCCTTAAAAGAAGTGCCAAATCTAACCTGGATTCCTGAATTCGTCTTTTTATTGCTTGATAATGAAAGTGTAATCCGAAGGGATCGTGCAATCGTCTTTGTAACGTCGTTGTTGCCTACAGCGAATAGGTCCGTCAGAATAATTATGTCCCGTCTCATGAAACCATGAAACAGACGCCCTGCCGTTATCATTATGTGATGTTATGTGTACAGCTACGCCCAACATTCTTTTTTTTTTTTCTTCACAGATAACCAGATTAATATTTATCCGCAACTAGGGCGAGACGGGAAATCACATTATAGTAGTGCAAAAAGAAGTTCAGTCAATAATAATGGTCGGTTTGGTTAAAACCTTCAAGAGTGCACGGTAATGAATGGTGAAAGGCCGACTTTTTTATATTGTTTCCTCTAGTATCTGCGTTCAAAGGGCTTTGCTTTCGTCTAAACTTTCATAATAATATCTCTATGCGAATATCTTATATTGAGGACTACATTACAGGCCCCTGAAGGATCGGTGTAAGTCTCTGAATGTATCCGCGAGTAAAGGCTTAAGAACGCACATAGACCTCGTTAAAAGGACTGAGGGGATATACTGCATACAATGGCAGTGAAAACCGATAAACAAGTGAAAATACATGGCAATTCATTTCCTTTATGTAGCACTATGATCATGACGTACCTGCACAAAGCTCTTTCACCTTTAATGATATTATGGATATCTTTATTGAGCACACTGTTGTGCTGAGGTTATTTCACCGAGTAAAACGATAGTGACATTCGGTGCGTAGTGAATCATACACCCAAAACACTACGCTGTGATGGTTTCTAGATTTTTTTTTTCTTTTTTTAAACATAACCCGTTTTTCAGTTATTTATTATTAAACTTTCGTCATATCTCTTGCAACTACAGGAATAAATAAATGATAGAAGTAATAATATTTCAAACACTTCTATACTTATTTCGGTATGATAGAGATTATGATTGTGTGAATTTAAAGGTAAAGGTTTGATTTCGAGAATGATTTTTATGAATGAATATGTTGGTATTGAATATTATGTTGCTATCAGACTTTTACAATTTAATAAATGTAATTAGAATGAATCGATTTCATTTTGTTGTTGTTGTTGTTTTATGTCTTGCCATTTCAGTCACAGGCAAATGCCTCTACTTTGATTTATAGATGTATAATACAGATACAATCGTTCACTTCTCACATCCGGTATAAGATAAAGTCGTATCTGATTGCTGATAGCATGCATTGGGGGTGTAGTAATATTCTTCATGATGATTTACTAGATTTATGCCAATAATCAATACATGTAATAAAAAAAAATGAACATTCATCTTTCTTCATGATATAAGAAAATTCACAATGAACACAAGTCCCTATTTTACTAACATCTCACAAACATGTAATATATAGATTGATCTGATTTTTCAGGATAATGGTTACATGCAATTTTCTTTGCTAAGATTTATAACATTGAGATTGATGCATGTGCTTACTCATGTTTCTCTAATCAACCAACGTAAAATATACAAACAATATTCAAGCAAGAATCGAACATATGTATGCATATGCATGTATAAGCGGGGTCATCCCACGAGACCGACACCCACGAGTCATACGGTCCACGAGACCGACATGAAAAATAGGTCCATGAGTCATACAGCCCATGAGTTTTACGGCTCACGAGTCATACAGCCCATGAGCTCGAAACTAAGCACAGAAGGCTCACTCGATCGACACAAAGCAAAGAAAGCCCACGAGACCGACACTACACAATTAAGGCTCACGAGACCGACAGTACGCAAAAGAGGCTCACAAGACCGACACTAGGCAAAGAAAACCCACGAGACCGACACTAGGCAAAGAGGGCTTACGAGACCGACAGGATGAACAGCGCCATCTACATGTCAATTACAAATATGTACGGGTACAGCGTGTTCCATTAACCCTATAAAGCCCCCTATATAACTTTGCTATTGTTCGATGTTTCATCGTCATATTTGGCACATGGGTACAGCAACTTAGATTATTCTACATGACCGCGTACTTGATTTTTTTCAAGGTCACCTATAGACGACGCTATTTACCAAAATATTAAGAAATACATAGGAAATATGCTAAAAACATGATTTTTCTGTATAATTTCTTTATCCCCAGTATTTATGTCTTTTCATAGACCAATATTTTTCATATTTGCCACAAATGATGTGCAAGTCAAAGCTCATTATTAACTATGGTTGAAATGTCTCAATGTCATCACATGGGGGCGCTATTCATAACAAAATAAAGAAATACATTATGATACCTGTGATGTATTGTTTGGGATAGGTACATGCATAGTTATCATATTTCATATTCCCATAATATTGGAATTTTAAGTTTGCAGATTGATAATGTGATAAGCAAATGATATTAGAGCTATTACTTGGATGAAGAAACCAAAATGACACAAAATAGAACGGCAATCTTTGGAAAATACTGTTATTTTTAGGCATCTCTATTATATCAATTGTTTTATGCCGTCGTCCCAGAAAAACAAAGGAAATAATAGGAAAAACATTTCAGGGCCATAATTACTTCACATTTTGCTTCTTCAGCAAATTTCAGCAGAGAAACGCCTATTTCATACATTATAACATTATTAATTGGAATTGGAACAGGAAAATACGCAAAATCTGACTGACATGGTTGTCAGTTTATGGTTGCCATGGCAACCAGCAATATCAAATATAGCTAAATTACATATCAAAATGTTTGGAATAAGATTTTAGGAAAAGTCACCAAATTTAGTTAAAATTGGATTATCTGGAAAATCTGGTAGGGGCGCACAATGTGCCCCCCCCCCCCCCCGGGCTTTATAGGGTTAAGGGTAAAATTACATACTGGCGGGTGCAATTTCGTTACGCTGTCGAGCGAGAGATTGTAACTAACTAATAACAGCACCATCTGCATATCAACGACATTAAGTATTTATTTGTACACGTGTGGCTTTTAGGGGGCAGTTCTGTCCCGCTATGGGGAGTGACATTGTTACCATTTTTTTTTTTTTATGAAATTGTCCTCTTCATGGGACCACCATCCCCTCCCCCCAAAAAGAAGAAAATGTATGAAAAAATGACATAGGACAAGAACGATGAATGGTTTAATTCTAGATGCCATCGTGCTATGTAGGCTTTCCTAATTTCTAATTAGACGGTGGACAGGACAGTTTGGACAGTTTTTTTTTTCGCCCTTTCCGTGGCTTGTGTTTATAAAATTATTCTTCTCAAAACGGTACATTTTTCATGAAATAGAAAAGTTTTTTTTTTTTTTCATGGATGCATTTTCCGTTTCCGAATTTTTAACGCTGCCCTTAATTGACGATTACATTATTTTCTGTGAATTTATACCATTTCAACGCCTTTGCAGATGACTACCCCCCTCCCCATATCATGTAAAGCAGGTGTGCACTACAACACTGACCATTTTGTAAATAATTTTCTAGTAGTGAACTTCATTTCATACCTAGGTATTTTTCTAGTTGGTTGATCTCAATGTCCACATCATATTATTATTTTTTTTTTAAGTAGGTGTATACCGGTATGGGCTTTTCAGACAGGGAAACGAGGGTGTTTTGGTATTTTTGAAAGTAATGTTGAAACATCTCATGCACTTTTACTGAATTTTGTTTATTTTTCACAAACACTCACATAAGCAAACACAATTAAAGATCTTGAACCGTTCAGGGGGTGAGGGAGGGCAATTGACGAGGTAATACCCTAGCAACTTTCCTTTACCATCTCTTATACCTTCTTTATGCCATTATCTGGACACCCTATACAATTAATTAGTCTATAGATGGCACTGTCCACCCTGTCGGTCTCGAGGGCCTTCTTTGCCTAGTGTCGGTCTCGTGAGCCTCTTTTGCCTAGTGTCGGTCTCGTGGGCCTCTTTTGCCTAGTGTCGGTCTCGTGAGCCTTTGAAGCGCAGTGTCGGTCTCGTGGGCCTTTTTTTTTTTTTTTTTTTTTGCTTAGTGTCGGTCTCGTGAGCCTTTTGTGCGTAGTGTCGAACTCATGGGCTGTATAACTCGTGGGATTATTTTACTTGATGTCGAACTCATGGGCTTTATTTACTCAGTGTCGAACTCGTGGGCTGTATAACTAGTGGGCTGTATGACTTGTGAGCCGTATGACTCGTGGGCTGTATGACTTGTGAGCTGTATGACTTGTGGGCTGTATGACTCGTGGATGTCGGTCTCGTAACGTGCACCCCTATAAGCAAATCACAGGAAACAAACGGGAAAATCGAAAAAAAAATCACTTCGTATACTCAAAATGAAAATGACAACTGGTGTAGGATACATGTAGGTAAGTAATAATTCAATTGAATACACGTAGGAAGTTGTTGTCTCACAAATACCAAAACTATTTTTTCAAGTGCTCAAAAGAGAAATGCCCATCTATATCTTGATAATAATTGACGTGTACCATGTCTCTTTTCTTCCCACGCGAACAGTGTTCTTTTGACGCATTTGTAGTTTTTTCATTTTCTCTCGATTTGAAATTTGTGCAAAAAAAAAAACTTAATACTTAAGATATCATTTTGCAATCTGCATTTATAAGATTATTCTAGCAGATCTCGGGAATACAGCGTGACATGTTTATATTCTTTAATACCATTATTTTCATTGTAAAGAATGATTTTGATGGAAGGTCTTCAACAGGTAAACAAAATACCTCTCAAAGGGGAAATAATATCTTGTGAATTATATTGGCGATGTAGAGGGCACATCATTGGTCAGCGTTGTTGGTTTTTTTATGCATTAATGATGGTAACAATTTATCCCATAAATTCTTTTTTTTAAATCAATTTCCCTCGGAATATTGACAATTTTTCACAATTGTTTTTTTCAGGAAATGGTGAATGCGGAACAAATTAAGTTGGAAAGGGGTAAGGCTATTAAAAAATAACCTTTCTTTCAGATTATTATAGAGAATAATGAAGTAGCCTACATGTTATATTTTTTTTTTGTCTGATATCTAACGACATATAATATTACATCGCTGAAACATGTCCATTCATCTAACTTTCTTGATTTATACCAAAACCTCGATACAATAAGTTATTAAGAAAGCTTGAGATCAGTTCTAATTTGTTATCAACAAACTGCAAGAAGGCATTTAATAAAGGCATATTTTTTTTTCTACTGTTCATGTACAATCATATTCTAACTAAAACCTTACCCATGGTTTCCTAGTCGGGGACAAATCATGAAACAACAATCTTGGTTAGTTATTAATGATAACCCCCCCCCCCCACACACACACACACACACATACACACACACACACACACACACACACACAGATAGAAAAGACTATAGATAACTGGTTGAAGCGTATCCTCAATCAATTATGATAATTTTATTACTTTGAAGAAGTAAAACAGTCAAAAGGTATATGTTATTCTCACATCACAATCTTTTTTTCAAACTACGCACACGATGATTTTTTTTTCTTTCCATCATTAAATTTGCTCGTTAGAAATGACAGTTCGTATTACTACATTAAAGGTACAAGACACCAATAATTGCCGCTTCAGTCACCTCTTTTGGAGCCCAACACATACCAAAAACGCATATCTTCACTGTTATTTTCAATTCGTTACCATCGAAGACAAAATAATCTCAAGCGTATTTTTTTTCTTGTATTTAAAAACACACTGCTGCAGGTCCATTTGATAAACAGAAATGGATAGCAAATGTGTAATATGTGGTTTTTTGTTTATCACGTATGCCTACACGAAAATTAATCATTAAGGTTGACTCCCGCTCGAGTATGTACGCCCATGATTTTTTATCATGGCTACTACTAAAACACTGATTAATTCAGTGCTTATTTACGTCGATGCAGGGCAATTTGTCAATCAGTTGCAATGAAAGCATCTCGACAGAAGAATTGCATGAATTTGAATAAGATTGACTAGTTGTACTATTTCTACCTCTTTTGAGTCATCACATGCAATTGCGGCGTGTGATTTTTTTTTTTTATATTTTGTAATGCATGTTCACTTACATGTTGCTCATGAGCAGTACACTTTTTGTGTAATATAAAAAGGATAATTAATATTATTTTCAGTAATTCAAATGCCGTCGACTTTTCCGATCTCATTTATTCATAAGCATTGATGACAACAATGATAGTATTGATGTATTTATTTATTATTGCTGGGATAGCTTCACCAAAGCCTTTTTATGCTATCATTCCCTGTGAAACTTTATGATACAAAGGCAAGATGTGCAGTGACATGATATTTAGGTATATATATATATATATATATATATATATATATATATATATATATCTATATATCTATATATATATATATATATATATATATATATATATATATGTGACCGTGCACCTCAAAACGAACATAAAGTCGCACACACTGATTTTGCATGAGGACTGAAAATAGGTGAAATGGGTCAACCTAGCCGAACTTGACTTTTTCGTATTTTCTGAAAGAGCGTGTCTTATTTTACATTATGCTAAAATTTGGTATCATAAAACGGGCAGGAAAGTGTGTTTTTTAGCAGTTTATCTCGAACATATTTGGTAGAATAGTGTGATTAGGTGTGTCTTTAGAATCCCTTTTTCATTTCTGAAAAACCTTGTCCACACTCTTCATTTTCAACTCTAATAACTTTTGAAAGGATAGGGCTACTAATTTGAAAGATGGTATTAAGTATGGACAGAATGTCTTAATGAGGCATGCTTAATTTCAGTTTAATCTAATAATCCCTTCATTGTTGTTACTCTGGTGGTTTACTTCCTGTTTTTTTTTTTTGTCCCATTCATCGCACAGCCAGCACGGTTTGGTAAAGATTAAGCGCTTGAATAGACACTGTACTTCAGAGCCTCTTTTCTCAGTTCACAGTTTTCCTGAGTTTGTGTTTTCTTTCCAATATTTAGATAGGTTAGGAGAGTCCATTTGATTTGAGTTATACATCATTTTAAAGCTTAAAGTCTGCTCTTTCAGAATATGGTCTTAACTAAAAATTTATGTCTGGCGACTTTTTGTTTGTTTTGAGGTGCAGGGTCACATATATATATATATGTGAAGAGTTTGTTCGCAAAAACCGATAAGTCCATTTTTGAAGATTTTGAAGTACGGTCTCTGTCATAAAGTACAAAATAATACCTTCTAAATGATATATTGGTCACTACATATTTTTGAAGTTATGGTCAAAAGAAGCAAAAATTTTCTTATTATTCTCGTTATTTTTCTTGACCTTTAATCCCAAATATCTCCATTTGGCAAATATGGACTTATCGGTTTTTGCGAACAAACACTTCATATATTTATATATATATATATATATATATATATATATATATATATATATATATATATATATATTATATATAACATACACGTATATATAAATGAATATATATATATATATATATATATATATATATATATATATATACCTCATTACATCGAACGTCATAAGGAAAGGATCATAATATAATGCTTGTCTTCATAGTGTAGTCATAAGTATTTAAAGCTGCAGTCTATAACAATTCACTGGATTCATTCAACTACTTATGCAATAAGATATAAACAAAAAATCATTTTCAAATAGTAACATAGCAAGCTACATTTCAAAATATATGCCCCTGCATCACATAACCCAACAGCAAGTCGCCAGCCATGAACTTTTTTTTTTTTTTTAGCAAATGACATATTCTTAATTCGACATATAAGAGTGTAAGAAATATCTAATATGTACAAAACTACGCACAAACAAAAAACAAAAACAAACATATGCTTCCCCATTCAAGGCAGTATTTCATGTAAGATAATACTCCGGTAATATGCAGCTTAGTCGCCCATAAAGCAAATTTAACCGATTAGGGTGGTCTTGAAAGAAGGTGGAACTCAATAAATTGATCTTTTGCTGCATTGAAATTAATTAATATATCCGTCAGACAACAAACGGGATATATTTGCCCAGGCGAAAAAGCATAATTATTATTTGACCCTGTATCTCAAAACCAACAAACGGTCGCCAGACATGGATTTTTAGCTAAGGGCAGATTTTGAAAGAGCAGACTCTCAGCTTTAAAATGATGAATAATTCAATTTGCATTATCCTTTCAAAACTTATTAGACTTGAAAGTGAAGAATGTGCAAAAGATTTCAAGAAATTACTTTAAAAGTCTCTAAGACATACCTTATCATTCTACTCCCCTCCCTCCACCCCCCCCCCAAAAAAAATGGAGAAAAAATTGCGAAAAAACACTTTTCAATTCAAGTTAAGATCCCAAAATAAAGAATAACGGAGAAGAATGATAGTTTTTTCAGAAAATAACAAACAACTTAAGGTTGATTCAGTTGACCAATTTCACCTTTCACGGTCACACAATTATATTGTTCAACTAGTGAATCGTCGCGAGCAACTGGTTAGTGCGATGATTAGAGATTTCACACGAGGTGAAAGATGGAGGCGCTCTATGCAATGAGGCGATCTTTGCGATGGATGAATGAAACGGTATCATTTATGTGCATGAGTTGTTACTCTCTCATACACGGGACCTCCATTTTATGTCCTATCCGAGGGACAGAGTGTTTTGCCTCTTGCTAGAGGGGACGGTATGCTTACACACAACATTGCTCATTCCAGACTCGGGTTCGAACCCGGGACGCGTGATCGTGAGGCAGACGAGCTACCGACTGAGCCAACTCACCGCCCTGATGTCACACAATATATATCAGAGCAAAGCTTGGCATTTGCTCTACAACTGTGCTCACTATTATATTCAGCTTAACATAAATCTTTGGAAGTTATATAGATTTGAAGAAAAAAAAATGTTTTCTCAGAGCATGAATACCTTGGTGTCTCATGTGGCATAAACAGCGGTTTCCACCATTTCACATAAAGAGTTAAAAAGCAAATGGAATGCAAAGGAAAGTCCGTGTAGATGTGAAGCCGATAAGTTAACGTTGTTGACATTATGATGAAGGACTGAATGTGCGGTAATGTATCTGGTGAGTTGCCGCTTAAAAGGCTTGTTTGTTTTGACGTCAGCCCCATGCAATAGAATAAAAGTTACGAGTTCCTGATTATTTTTACACGAGTCAGTGAAAACTACTGTTGCCAGCCGTGGGCTGCTTCAACTGCATGTCACATGATGAACAATCGTCCGATTGGATGTAGTATATTATTTGTTTCTTTTTTTTTCTCTGCATGAATATTTAAAATACAGATGTATATAGAGGGGCGTAGCATTGAAACTCTTCATGAAAGCGTTTCAGATTGAAGAGTTCGAAGTATTTATTATTTGTTTCTTCTTTTTTTTTCTTGCCTGTTCTTTCTATTTTACCACTTCTTATCACTCACTCGTTCTTTTCATTAGTCTTGGAGTAAGTTTGACTGTCAAATGCCACATTTTACATTCCCTCATTACTTGATAAAGGTGTGCAATATAACAGTACACTTGAAGAGAGGCAAAGTGTGAGTTAAATATCTACTCTGATGTGAGGATTTGAACTCAGGATCTCTCCGTTTCATGGTACAAGGTCATAAACTGCACTGCACAATCGTGGCAACCCCACCTTGCGTGATGAATGTTTGATAATTTCAATATTTCTGAAAAAACCCAAAAGAAAACAATGAATACCGTATATCTCCCCCCCCCCCCAAAAAAAATATGTATATATATAATCAATATATATATATAATATATATATATATATATACAACGGGACCCTCCGCAACGATAACTTTATCAATAAGGAATCAATCCGAATACAATTTCAGGTTACGAAACTATAACTCATTGCCCACATCTAAGAAAAAAAAAATCCCATTTGATTTGCTTTAGTGGTCAAAGAGAAATGACGAATTTTGTAGAGCATATCAGGAATCTCTTCCCTCCAAGTTCTGTATAAAGTTCACTCACAAGAGCATCCTAGTGCTAAACTTGGAAGAATCAGACTCGTGACATGCTTTACAACAATCCAATTTCTCTGTGACCGCTTATAACCAAATTGAGTAGTGTTTTCTGCAAAAGAGAGCTAAGATGTTATATTTTAATAAAATGAAGTAGCATTTAGACAATTCAATCATATTGGTTATCAATGTAAAAATCTGATTGTAATTGGGGTTTTTTGAGGGGGGGGTAGACATACTGTTTAGGACGAAAAGAGGGAGGGGGTTATATTCATTATTGGTACGCTAATCCACTAAATTCCATCGATTTGCAGCAATTTTATATCATCACTACACGTGCATCATTTATGGTAATACACAATAATATGGTTATTTCAAAAAATTATAAAAGTCTGAAATTAACAGGTAATGCAGCTGTCCCCTCGCCATGTCTTTTGTTAGTCTTATTAATATCGCAGAAACATGCAAATTATACTGAGTCGAGGGGAGGTGCATTACAATGTCTCTTGTTAAAAATTTAAATACTTTAGCAATGATTGACAGATGAGGTCATCTGAGGGAATATTGGTATGGAAGGAATTTTTAGTGGGAGTCCCCAAGTAATCTGAAGAAAAATAGAAGAAATATACGGAATGTTTCTAGATATTCGTTTCACTGCAAAAGGGATGTTGAGGTTATCAGAAATCAACACAAATCAACATGCATTTGGATTTCAGGGCCTCTTTAATACAATTTCAAACATGATTTTTTTTTTCATTTATTCATTCCATTTCATTCATTTATTCCATTTATATTGCAGGCGATGTCATTTGGTATTCCATGCTTACACATTGTACATAATTGATTATATACGTGGAAAGATCTATCATCGTCATACATAATATTTAGATAGTACAGTAATGCATATGATGCGTATGATAATGACAAACTTACTATATAGTGTTACTATTATCCGGTAAACTCGGATTGAGAGAGTGAAATGAACGCGCATTGTTAAACTTATATTCGGGAAACACAGCAATTAAGAAACATTAGAGGAAGGGAAGTGCTAAATGATCGATGCAAAGTCAGATAAATTCGCAAATGTAGCTTGTTTGCATGCTGCATGGATCATCCCTGAGCACAAACCCATCGAAGCTCATACAGTCTTGATCGGCAGCACCACCTGGGCTGGGCTGATCTGACTTCCACATGCTACTTGAAACGGGTAAGGTACCACCAACACGCTCCCACGTGTACACCCCTTCGGTCGATCTGTCATTCAGGCCTACCCAGATCCATGGGAAGGTGGTTATTTCGTAGTGCGAGGTGAGAACGTCCTCTCGGATGCTGGACAACTCAGTTGGCGTTTCTATGGCGACCAAATATCCTCCCAGATTGTCGCACTCATCCCTCGCCACCTCCCAGGGCTGTTGGTCCTGACGGTAGAGATAGCAGGAGTCTGGGGACGATGCATCGCCTGGGCAGACAAGTTCTGGACAACGCAAAAGACAGATACTAGAAATCACATTCATGGGGGGGGGGGGGGGTGGGGAATTCTTTTTCATCAATACTAGGGCATTTTCGATTTCACCCCGTGGACGTGGCCGTCGAGGAAATGACGTCATTTTTAGGAATTGCGCATGCTTAAGGTTCTCGTCCAACGCCAGAATCGCTTACGTGTGTTCGAGGGATTTTACATCCACCCGAGATTTTTGACGTGATGACCTCATCGCATGTCGCAACCAATCGCCACCCAGCAAGAGGAGATGGAGGTCATGACGTCATAGCAATACGTCACGAACGGCGTGCACTGAAATCAAAATGTGTGATAACACCGCGGACGTGCCGAGTGGGCTGCGGACATTTCGAGCCGCTTTCGTACGAGACTGGCGGCCACGTCCACACAATCGAAAAGTCCTTATTAACTCTTAACGCAACATTGTGTTATCCCAACGTGCAATATGGTCACAGATCGTCGCAAAAGAACAAAGCGAGAAAATAAAAACAAACAAACGAACTGCTTATTAATATAATATCATAATGTATTAAAACAAGGAGCTGTTCCTGGCATGAAATCGTAGCTGATAACATTTAATTTAAAGAGCACCGGTCTAGCAATCCGAAGGTCCCGATGGAATCCCATTTTCTTTGCTCACTTTTCCACTAATAATTTATATTCTTTCTGGTCAGTTTATTCTGTCTTTATTTGTTACAAACTCAAAAAACTGCATCACTTCGGTGATCCCTCGCATTTATCCCCAAGATGAATTATCCTTCGGGTTTATGCCAGGTTTAAGTGTGTGCGTGTGTGGCACTAGTCCAGATTCTGGACGTTTTTTATCATTACGCATCCACGCGCGCTCCACAGCTTATCGCGCTATCCCCTGTAACCGCTCGATATCGATGAGGGCGCCAACAAAACCTGTCCGAAAAAAACGTCCAGAATGGTTTGACAGTGCGTAGGGTCAAAAGTTCATATTAGGTATGCTTACGTAATGCCCTATCTCTCGCAAGCTCATTGCGTATGCATGAAAACTAAGGGATCGATCACAGAAAAGTTATGTGGGATCGATCGATCTGCAGCCAGCTGTGTGCATTGCACCGTGAATACAGTGCGATCTGCAACAATTATGTGCACAGAGATGCCTGCATTTTTGCACAACACACATTATCACAATCAAAGAGCCAACTCTAACTCTTTGATCACAATGCAATGCGATACATGTATTCAGTTCTTCAGTGATCCGTACCATGCATTGTTGCACAGCTGATTCGTGCAACGTTTTTGACTGGCTGAAAGTTATGGTTGCAGTCATGTTATGTCCGACCTACTTTCACGTGGTGTTTTGGACTTTGTTGTGCCCAGATTCGATGATGACTTGAATATTATTCTTAAGATTGAAAATGGCGAGCTACAAATCGCCAGCTCGCCGATGTATGATTTGTGATGTGCCACTTCTAACGTCCAAACACTACATAAAACTGCAAAGAACTCTGTGAAGGTCGTGAGATGTGGACCTCAAGAAAAGTTGGAAGATTTGTTTGGCGATGATATTGTTGGTAAAGGGGATCAATATTTTTTTTTGAGGGGGGATTGTGCCAATCATATTCATTAAAGGAAATAATTTTGTCATCAATTATTCTTCCTTAATAATATTGTATGATGAAATATTCAGAAATTAAAGAAATTCTTTAATTGACATAGGCACTTGTGGCCCACTAAATAACAATGTAATTTTGTTTATTATAAGCTCAGGGCTGTGAGATGTAGGTTCTATGAACCGCTACTTAGCTATGGTATACAAGATATCAAGCATATTCTGATCAGGGGTGGTGGAGGTGAAGGGGATAAGGTACTACCACATTACACAATTTGTAGTGCAAAGATTTGAAGTACATATAAGGAACCAGAAGGTGCCTTTTTTAGAGAGCAGTCTAAATTTAAAGAATTGCGCTAAGTTTGTACAACTTTTATAATTTTATTACCACTTCATGTAGGGCCTACTGGGCAGTTAGACCGACACTATTCACTTTGATAATTTCTGTAACAGAGACAATCAGACCAATATTCCTGTTGTAAGAATACCCCGTCACTCAGTTTTTTGTTTGTGAGTCTTCGTGATATAGTAAAGCTAAACTTAGTAAACCAAGACGAAGACTCTTAAGAGCATTTTTGCTAGAGATATTGGTCCATTTGTCTCTGGCATTACAAGTGAACAGTTTTGGTTGAACTGCCCTTCTGCATATGCATATAAAGGTTATATATATATATATATATATATATATATATATATCTTCCTTTTTTTGGCAAACCATACCTGTATTTGCTCAAAATACTAGCTCAATGTATATATACATTATTAAATAAGTAGGCCTATTCATATCAAAAGACAGTCTGACAAAGCAACTTGTTTTTTTCTTATTCACAAACATTTAAGGGGGATATCAGTGTGAAATTATGCTTGGGAAATGTGTGGGCCATGCAAACAACACACACAAACACACACACACACACAAACATACACAAACACACGCACACACACACACACACACACACTCACATGTTGGCAATTTGATTAAACCTCCTATTACAAATCACATCCAAATTAAAACATTGTATATGTACTTTGTACATACAGCTGTACAGTGTAGTAGACTTTACTTTTTTCAACGTTTATGGCACCTGATTATTGGCAAATAAGTTTAGATTTTTTTTTCAGTGTTGAGGTGTGGTCAGGAAATACATCAATTTATCACTATTGTACTTTGAAATGTACAATGCACAGTGTACGTGTACATTACACATATGTGCAATATCTGTTAAACACACTGTGTAGTCTTCATCATTTCACGTACAGTAAGAGCAGACAGCAAAGTGAAAACAAATGAACTACGAGTAGTGTAATTTGAGCATATGTATAATTGTACATTTTTTTTATCACATTACTTCTTAAGCCTTCATTATAAAAATTTGGCCATGATAGTAAAACTGTTAATGTTGTACCAACTACCAAGGAAGTTTCGAAGCTAGCATCCCACTCCCAACTGTCAATAATGAGTTCAAAAAGTTGTCACTCTGGGAAGGACATTCAAAATAATTCCTCAGGTGTATAAGTGTCTTTAAAGTTGGATATTCTGTGCCACCAATTACTCATAAGGAACTGAAATTAAATGTTCTATAGTTGATAAAATATCAGGCATATTTCAGTTGTTTCTCCATGCTCTTGAAATTCCTTCATTATACACTTTCATTTGTACATGTACATGTACAAGTACTGTAATATACAATACATTTACAGTATATTCATGATAGTTCATGATCATTGTTCAACAACAGTGCATTATTTCAAACAAAATACATTGTAAACTGTTTGACTCTGAATTTTGATGTCAGAGAAATCATTTGATATGTCACATTTCAGTCTGATTACCATGTGTAGTAGACTCTCATTACACATCAAAAACACAGGATTAACACAAACTGGTTACAAGTTATGACAAAGAAATCTTTGTTTTTTCATTTGTTGCGCTTTACAACAATTCTTCGTAAAAAAAAAATGCTTCAAAGTTCAAAAAAGAAAATAAATTCATTGCTACACAGTTCAAACTATAGGTACAAATGTTCATGTGCATTAACAGAACTAGTTTTAGTTTTATCAAAATGGGCCAAAGAACATACTGTACTTCTCATGAATGATTTTGTATGTAAAGAAAGTATTATATGTAAACAAGTTCTTGGTAGTTGTACAACTCACAAACACACTCTACACATTTGTACACTTGTATGTACATGTATGCATAGATGAACATGCGATGTACAATTACATGTGCAGACAAACAGCATTTTCAGTTCAATTTTCAAACACCCACCCAAACACCCAAAACACACAGCCCATCCCCACTTGGCATGGTCTGTATGTACATGTACATGTAATCCACTACATCACAAAAACACAACCTTGAACTAAAATATTTCAACTTTTCCATAATTTTATCACTTGTAATTACGATATGTACCCATCAACATGTCCGATGAAATGAAAATATTCACGCCTAAAAAACAAAGTACAGTATGAAAAGTAGGTGTGTACAAATGTACATTGTATTTGCTTCCATGAATAAGAGCAAGGTACAGTAATTGCAGTGATAAAAAGAAAATTATTGTACATGTAGCATGGAACTGCAAAAATTCAGGTACACCAGAAACCAAAGTACCAACCACTCACCATTACAAACCTTAAGGAGGAAAAACACCCACAGTGGATTCTTGTTTTAAAACAATCATATGAATTCTCTAAAAAACAATTTTCAAATCCCAAAGGTACAAGCTAAGCTACATGTACACGTGTATACGTGACATTTTTCATTAAAAAAAAATAAAAAATCTCAGCTACTATGTACAGCTGTACAGCTGTACATGATTCTTCATGTTACCAATATATCTGATAAGGCCTGAAAATTTAGTGCTTTTAAAAAGTGGATATGATCGTCTAGATCACTTGGGCAGCCACACAAAACCGTACTGTATACGTTGCTTACGTCAACACCCAGGCCAGATGCAATGGTAGCTATCAGAACTCTGATTTCACCATCTGTTGCTAACATGCTGTCAACAATTTCCTTTTGGATATCAGTTTCCATGTTCTGGTGGTACATATAAACTTATTAACATACCTGTGGCAACCTTCTGGAAGCAGTGCCATAAAGGTCGCGTACACATTACTGCACATTTTTCTTATCATCCTTTCACAACATGCACCATGGATCTTCAAGTCATCTGCCAGCCACTTGAACATTGTATCTAAATCTCTTGCAGCAGACTTGACCACATGTTTTATATTTTACTTGTCCGGCAACTGATTTACCCAGACATAATTGCGAAGACCAAATTTTTCGATGATACCGCTACGCACATCTCTGGTTGCAGTGGCTGTCAGGGCAACAGCGGGACTGACGACTTGAGTTCCGATCGTAATTTACCAAATTTTCCATACACTGCTCGAAATGCTTTGGTGTCTCCAGATGCAGTCCCTCTATTTGAAAAATAAGAAAAAAAAAACAGTAAGATTAAAATAAAAAAAAATTTCTACATTGCACATGTGATTTCAATAATGCCTGCAGTCTCTTCAATGCATATCGCATAGCTATAAGACTGCATAATTTTAATCTATAGATGAACAAGTATTGCAAGGGAACATAATGTGTAAACGATTGTAACAGATACGCCGAGAGAGGGCGGTAAGAAGAACGTAAGATGGCGACTGTCCTCAGAGGACCTATGTTGACGATTCGGTGCCGGAGACCGAATTAAAGTGTTCAAAAGGCAAACCCTGTCTGGTTCTAGTGTCATTCCCTGTTGTGCAAAGTTGTCCCCTTTCAGTATAGTACATTTGCATACTGAAGCATGTTCCTATTTGAGTTTTTTCTCGATGTACATGCACATGAAGAATTAGTCTGTGGGCCACAGCGTGTGTCTCGATTGCTCCTCTGTCTGTGTAGAGGAGCAAAGCCGACGAGACACAGGCTGTGTCTCACAGATTAAAGCTAAGGCAGTAGGCCTATATGTGTAATTACATTTGTATGCGAGAAAGTTACAGTAGTTACTGTACTGTACAAAACAATTAAACCAGTGCAGTTATGGTGTTAACAATTTATTACAATTACACAGGATTTGACTCAGCTCAGTGCACCTAGGAACACTCACAAGAGTACTGTAGTAGAAGCCTGACATGTGTTTACCCTACCCGGCCCAGAGGCCAGACATTTTAACTACATTTAGTTTTACAATCATTTTTTTGTTGTTGTTCAACTAGGGGCCTACAGTTACAGTTTGTAATTCAAGACAAGAGACACGTAATGAAAGTTGCCTTGACGAATCATTTGTAGAAACTGGATAGATCTAACGTTAAATGATTAGCTTACCGCTAGGCCGCTTGAGTCTTCGACTTTGTCACGCAGGCCAAGCAAGATCCATTAGCCCTGCTCATCTGGTCCTAAATTAAAGACTTCAAAGGCATGACAAGAGCCACAGCTTTCGGAGAGTCTGGTCCATCATGAAGATCTAGTTTGCAAAGAATATCAACGCACAACGGTGCAGCTTGGAAGTTGGAACACCACACTATTGCCGAAACCAGTCGGCATGGAGATAAACGAAATCATGAGTCTATGACCACGCACGGAGAAACGAGTACCTGGGACTTCTAAGTTCTGGTTCTGCTGCTGCTCCCCGAAACCGTCAACGAATCCAAGCTTCTCAGTAGCACATTGCATTGAATGCTCTTCTCATTATCACTGTCAGAAAAGCGACGCGGAGACGCTGATGTTGACATCCATTGATCATGCAAACAAGGTTTGGAGGAAATACTTGAAATGCTGCACAGATTTTGGTCGGAAAACGCAAGACTCGGAATCAATACGAAAAGCACATTTGTTGCACAAGCTGTATGCTGTACACGCGATCCGGGGGATCCCCGATCGAGAAGTAAAAGCCACCTCGAAATTGACATGTACGGTAAGTCACGATGCTTTAAATGGGCGAATATCTTTTTTACATGTATTTATCAATTTTTTTTATTTTTTATTTTAAATTTATTTTTTTCCGTCGAAACATAGATTTAAAATGTTAGTTATTGTGATATTTGTAATTTAATTCATAACAGTTATGGAAACGAGTAGAAGTTAGTCTTATTCTTACGCACGGTTTATGTACGTTCTAATTTCATTCTCCTCTTATGATCTCTAAAATATATCATTTGAGCAATTTTTAATAAAAAGAAAAATAATTTTGAAATTTCATCAACATATGTAGAGATTGATACAAGTATTGGCGTAAAATACGTATGTTATATTGCTACATGCAATATACCTCTTTGCAATAAGACTACAAGATTAGAGATCGATCGACTTTTTTCGATCCCACAAACGCCTGCTGGACGCGATCTCATCGACCAATCAGGATGCTCGAAATGAATGAGCGGGTGAGGGTGGGGCCAATTTTTTCCGAAATATTTCGGGGAGACTTGGCAAACCAGACTGGACTGTTTTGGAGGTCGAGATGCGTGCGTGCGTGGCAAATAATACACGAGCGTACGGTAGGGCATACGCGTGCTGTAGCGGTGTGTGCGCGCGGTAAATGATCACACAAAACAGTCCAGGCAGTGGACTAGTGTGGCACACACAAACACACTGCTATAGCTTCTGACCACCCGAGCATTGAGAATTAAGGGTTTCTGGGACGAATACTGTACTAAGGCTTTCTATAGCTCAGTCAGTAGAGCACCGGTTTAGCAATCCGGAGATCTCGGGTTTGACTCCCGATGGAATCCCATTTTCTTTGCTCACTTTTCCACTAACACTTAATTTAAGCAGGCTTTCATAGGATTGTTCTTCCTTTTCCTTCTTTTTTTTTTAATGAATACTTGATATTTCGGCTAGATATTGTCTCCGTGGTTGGAGAAATTTGAGCGAGTTCATGCTCTGCAGCGTATTAAATATGTATTGTCATATTGGCATTGAATTCGCCTGTGTGTGGAATGTATCCTTTACTTATCTGCTTCGGTTTGCACCATTGTGTGTGTGTGTATGTTTGTGTGTTTGTGTGCATGTGTCTGTGACCCTATTTTTGTGTCCGTTTGTTCGTTTGTTTGACTTTGTGTCATCTTGTCCCTTTGTTTTTCTTTTACCACTTCCTCCTATCCAGTTTGAATTGTTATGTCCACTTGCCCATGAAGATACTCACTTGTACAAAGACATTTAATTTAATTTAATTCAATTTCATTTCATTTCATTTCATTTCATTTCATTTCATTTCATTTCATTTCATTTCATTTCATTTCATTTCAAGCTACTCACTTGTACAAAGACTCATTTTTTCTTCTTCTTTTTTTTTTTTTTTTTGCTTTCTTTTTTTTTTTTTACATTCAGGGAACCTGGTGGTTTTACCAGATCTGTTTTTTTTTTTTTACTGCCTGTTTGTTATTTTTTTTTGCAAGTTCCCCAATATTCATGTTATACTATATAGCGAGGATTATTTCAACAGACTGAATTCATGAAAATCTTGATTATACAAATCACGTGAATCTATAATTATGTCTTTGGGCCGTAGAGTTACAGCTGCGCATGTATTACACTGTTGTAATATTATTGTTTGCATTTGTGTTTGATTAATGACATTTACCTTATTGTGCAAATCGTTTATGATACCTTGCAATTATTCTTTTAATTATCGATGGAACACAAATAAAGGCAATGAATAATGGGTTACACCACAGAGCTGTTACTGGAATAATGATTATGAAGCTGATAGGATAGCCACTATTCATTATTCTACACTTTGAACTTTGAACTTTCATATGAGTCTTTTGGATAAATGAATGATTTTCGGCGAGATATGTCTTAAATTTCGCAGCGAGCGCTTCCTCTGACAGGTAGGTATGAAACCTCAAAGTGTATACTGTTGAATCTGCGTGCATTGTCTGTGGTCCTCTTGGATACTGTCCTGTGGACGGCTATACAAGCTGACCACCGGAGAGGTTAATTCATTCTAACTGTTAAGTCTTTCGTCCTTTTGACTTGATGAACTACTAAAATTGTTCGATTCAGATAAAATTCTTGCCCGGAGTTGTTTAGACCTATTTATTGCAACTGATCCCCCTACATCGAATTAAATAAGCACTGAATTGATAAAACTTTTAGAAGTATAGTCATGCCCCCAAAAAAGCCAAACAAAAAAATACAAAACAAAACAAATCATGGGGATACAATGGCGGACAGGATTCGAACCCACAACCACATGATAACTGGAGAGGCGTCTACAACGTTATCCAGCAGACTATCAAGCTCCCGCCGACAACCTGCGCTGGTTCCAATCCCTATAGCATGCAGGAGGAATTGTGTAATCCTTACTCAAAGTCAATTTTAAGATATTGTGAAAACCACCTCACATATATATATATATATATATATATATATATATATATACATACATGCACACACAGACACACATATTATACAAATAATGAATGTTTATGAGTGCAATGGACAGGATATTTAATGAGGTGAAAGATGAAATGATCCATTCAACGAGGCGCAGCCGAGTTGAATGGTTCGGCCCCCAGGGACCCCCCTAAAAGGGCCCTTGGCGGGTGTAATTTACCCCATGGAGCCCATGGACCAAACTTGGTGTAAAAGAATGTCCTATGGGTGTACATCATAAAAATATAAAAACTGACAAAATATCTGGTTGGGAAAGAGGTTGCCAGACCGCTAGTTTGCAGGCACAAACCCTTGTTGGTGGTGAATGAGTCTGCGCCAAGACTACACTTTCCCATAGGTCCTGTACTGTAGCGTCTCCCAACAGTCCGAGGGACAGTGTCAGTTTAGTGCATGTAGTAGTCTTGGCGCAGACCCCTATACTCCTAACGAGGGTTTGGCCTATATCCTGGGACCCAGGGTAGTATGCAGGCACAAATTGACCAGGCACAAATTGACCAGGCACAATAGAACACACACACACACACACACACACACACACACACACACACACACTACTCACGCGCACACAGTTATGTTCCGCACATGACTCCAAGCATATACATTGTACAAGTACACAAAACATGTCACTTGAATTGGTAATCTAATTCTACAGCCACAGCACCTGCACATAATACAGGTCAGACCTAATTAAAGATGTTCATACTTTTTGAATGTTTTACATGGATACTATCAATGAACCTTCAAGCAAGAACTCGAAAGCAAGATCTCAAGCGAGATGTAGTTGTGATGTTTTACTGGCCACGCAGCCTGCTTATCCTTTATTATGTTTCCATAGTATGTATGTCACAAATAGTTTTTGGAATTGCTGAAACAAGCCCTTTGTTGTCTACCCTATATAATATGATGCATGACTTGATCTGTAATTGCCAGGGTCAATGACAACTAAATTATACGCATGAACTGCATTATAACTGCATAACTATTCGTGACACCCTGAAAGTTGATTTTTTTTTTGGGGGGGGGGGGTGTAGGCAAAGTATCTCACAAATGAGTTGATAAAAATGTTGATATAATAAGAGAACACAAGAACAATCATGTGGATGCTCTCAACATGCATGCTATAGTTTAAAGAAATCAAGCTAGCATTTCATTCAGTTGGTAATTTGATGTTTCAATTTTGTGTAATGTCAAGGGTTAATGACAATCATATGCTATCGTTGCAGTATGTGACACCATAGATTGAGTTTTGTTTGTGTGGGGATGGAAAACTAAAGATGATTATAGAAATGAGGAGTTGACAAAAGTGCTGATATAAAGAGAACACATCAAGACAGTTGGTTAACACTCTCAACCTGCATGATAGAGCTTAGCATTTCATTCAAGTGATGATTCAGTGTTTCAACTTGGTGTGTAATACTGGCCAGGGTCAATGGCAGTGCAGTTTGCAGTATGTGATACAATTGAGTTTCATTTGTGTTGGGGCTGGGAATTATTATAAAGTTATAATGTATCTCCAGAATTATCATAAAGTTATAATGTATCTCCATTATAAAGTATCTCCAGGAACAAAAAGTCGACAAAAGTGCTGAAATAAGTGTTCTATAGTAAACCTTGTTATTTAATGTCTCAAGGAAGTTCAGGAATACATCTGATTTGGAATTTATTAAAATCAAATAAAGGAAATACTGGCATAAATGTTGTAATCCTTGCCATTTTTCGTGATATCCATTAGCCAAAACCTCAACAAAAAAAATTTTTTTTTTTAGGTTTTCAAAAAAAAAAGATCATGTAAGGATTGAGAGTTGGTTTTTGCATTTTAAACATAAAATCATGAGAAAAAAAGAAGTACTCCAAGCTGTATCTGACTTTCTTTTGTTGACACGAACTTTATAAAAGTTATATTGAACACTGTTGATAATATGGTTTACTTCAATGTGCTATATAACTGGTCTTTAGTGCTTCTGTGGTTGGTCTGAAACTGAAGTCTCTACTCACAACACAGGGTTCATTTCAGCATTTTCTGAAAAGCTATGGTGTCTCATGAGGTGAATACATAATAGATGGTAGGGCCAGTATAACATAATACAACTTCACACAAATTCTAAATTCTCTTAAGTGTTCCTGCTTGAATGTACATTAATAGCATCCATGTAAAACATTCAAAAATAGTGAATTTCCTATAGGTCTGACATTTATCATACATGTGCAAGGTATCATGGCTGTAGAAACCTGTGAGATGTGTTTTGTGTAAAGGTATGTAGGTACATGAAGAAATATGTGAACATATGTGCGTGTGTGTGTGTGTGTGTGTGTGTGTGTGTGTGTGTATGTGTGTGTGTGTGTGTGTTCTATTGTGCCTGGTCAATTTGTGCCTGCAAACTACCCTGGGTCCCAGGATATAGGCCAAACCCTTGTTAGGAGTATAGGGGTCTGCGCCAAGACTACTACATGCACTAAACTGGCACTGTCCCTCGGACTGTTGGGAGACGCTACAGTACAGGACCTATGGGAAAGTGTAGTCTTGGCGCAGACTCATTCACCACCAACAAGGGTTTGTGCCTGCAAACTAGCGGTCTGGCAAGCCCTTTCCCAACCAGATATTTTGTCAGTTTTTATATTTTTATGATGTACACCCATAGGACATTCTTTTACACCAAGTTTGGTCCATGGGCTCCATGGGGTAAATTACATCCGCCAAGGGCCCTTTTAGGGGGGTCCCTGGGGGCCGAACCCACCCTCAGGGATCAGGCTGACGCACATTTTGTGAATGAGGAGGGTGGCCCCAACAACTCTGAGGGGTCAAACCTTTTGGGCTTGATGGGGTAAATTGAGTGGTCGCTAGCTCCCAGACTATCAAGCGAGCGTGCAATGGAGCAAATCGTATGGATCCAAAATTGCACGCATGATGACGTCATAGTGAAATGGGCCGAATAATCAATGTCAAACAACAAATCAAATGACAAGGATCTCTTCTGGCGTTATATATATATATATATATATATATATATATATATATATATACATATATATATGAAGAGTTCGTTCGCAAAAACCGATAAGTCCATTTTTGAAGATTTTGTAGTACGGTCTCTATCATAAAGTACAAAATAATAGGCCTACCTTTTAAATGTTATATCGGTCACTACATATAAAGGTACATTTTTTAAGTAATGGTCAAAAGAAGCAAAAACTTTCTTTTTATTCTCTTTATTTTTCTTGACCTTTAATCGCAAATATCTCCATTTGGCAAATATGGACTTATCGGTTTTTGCGAACAAACTCTTCATATATATATATATACATATGTTTCTGTTTTTTTCTAGGAGATTACATCCAAATTGATATGTTTTTTAACTGCGCTATCGAATTTAAGCTCTTCCTCTTCATTTAATGACATACAATTAATGATACATAGTATATACAACGGTTAGCTGAGGTTATAAACCACGGTTTTACTATCTGAATATTCACGTGTACATACCCACTTCACATTGGCTTCCGGTAAATGATCTTGGGCACTTGCAGGTGAAGCTATCAAGAGTTTCAGAGCAGATCTTTCCATCCAGACAAGGATCAGGAAGGCAATCTGTTTATGTATTGAGTGATAACATAATGAATGCATTGGATCGGGGTGATATTAGCATTGAGTCAGCAAGCAAAAGGTTTGACTCATCTACACACTAATTGCATAAGGTAACTGCCGAGACAACAATTTTTCACTTATACCTTAACAAGACCTACAAGCGTACGTCTGTGAAAAGTGAAATGTTCTGGAAATTGTAAGGGGAATTTAATTGAGACATAAGTGAAAATTGAATAAAAGCAGTAATATCAGAATAAAACATCAGCGAAACCTTTAAGGACAATCGGACAATTATTTATTTTATGCCATCATTGCTGGATGAGGAGATTTCGACAGATCACGACGTCGTATAGGAGAATGGTTTAAAGAAAATGTAAAGACATTTCTTTGTTAGGTGAAAAGCTCGCATTCTTTAGATTTGTTACTGACATATTTATTGACATTAGTGTATTGCTATTTTCTCCGCTTCCTGAAAATGGAGAATTTTGACTCTTTCATTAATCAAGAAATGTAAAAATGTGTAGATTTTTTTTCATTATGTGTGTTGACTTTTTTTTTCTTTTTTTCTTACTGCTTCTATCAGCGTCTGTCAAAAAAAAAAAAACTTTATCAAAACATGATTAGGACTACGCATCCTTAAGTTTAGCTAGCAATATTAAGTAATGTTAAGTAACATACTTGTTCTATCTGCAATTAACGTTTGACCATTATTATTTATTTTTGTAATATAATATATATATGAAGAGTTTGTTTGCAAAAACCGATAAGTCCATTTTTGAAGATTTTGATGTACGGTCTCTGTCATAAAGTACAAAATAATACCTTTTAAATGATATATTGGTCACTACATATAAAGGTACATTTTTTAAGTTATGGTTAAAAGAAGCAAAAAAAAAATCTTATTATTCTCTTTATTTTTCTTGACCTTTAATCGCAAATATCTCCATTTGGCAAATATGGACTTATCGGTTTTTGCAAACAAACTCTTCATATATATGAACCAGTATGTCTCCTCTATCATTGCTCGTGTGGTTTTTTTTTTCCTCATATTATTCCATGCTCTTTGCAAGTCACTTTTGTCATGCCTACCGGCTTCAGGACTTCTCGTTAATTTCCAATGTCTGTACGCTTTATGGTATCCAGACCGCTTTTCATTTAAATCAACGTTTCAATGACAACAACATCCATCGAATACGTCATCATGTCATCCGTATAAGACCGGAGATAACGAAATGAAAACAGAATCCACGTTAATGAGATTTTATTGTCAACGTACTTGTACACTTTTTTCAAAAATTCATCCCATGCTATTTTGGGGAAAATTTTATGATTTGTCATCACGATACCCGTATTAAGGTCGGAGATGACGATAGGAAGAAAAGAATCTCGTTAAATCGATTTTATCTAAATGTGTCCCAGCTGAATTTTTATGTTATTTTTTGTAAAACATACTTTCCTTGGAAAGGCGAATATATAAGTTATAATTGATTTAAAGCTCTGCATCCAGCACATTTGTCTCTGCAAAAAAAAAAAAGAAGAAAAGAAAAAAAATCACAACGTTATACGGTTTACACGATGACGCAACTAACATAATATAATTGAGAAGAAACGCAACTACTTACCAGGATGGGCACAGTATAGGTTGGTCTTTCCTCTCGCTACTTCGGGAACCATGACGTCATATACTGAGGATGGTCACGTGGAACGTACTTGGGTGTTGACCGGACAAAACCCCCTATTTTCTCGGAGAAAATCTCGGGACAAAGATTTCCAAAGGCTAATGCCGCATTTTCACAGGTGCCTTCTCCTGTTTCTGCGCAGCAATCTACATCATGGGGAAAGAATGAGTGCACAGTAACACGTCTACAGGCTTTTACAGCACGAGAGAGTCACAGGAATCACCACACTTTTTTTCACACTGTACGTTCAGAATTGAATTTTTTTTTTCCTCCGGTTTTTGTTCAGCATGGAGAACATTATGCAATTATAAAAATTCACCACGAAGTTAAAACAAGATCTTCAGTGATGTCATCAATTCATTAAATTGCATAAAAATCGTCTTATTTAATATATCGTCGGTTGAGAATGATAAGGGCTTTAAGTTGCCACTAAACCCATAGTGTTCAAGACAACTTAACGCCCTTCTCATTCTCAACAGACGATATATATGTGTGTGTGTGTGTGTGTGTGTGTGTCCCTCCAAAATCAACAAAGAAGAGGAAGGGTCTGAAAGAGAGGTTAAAAGGGAAAGGGGGGGGGGGTAGAGAAAAGCGGGGAGCGGGCTCTGTATCTGTGTTTTTGTATTGTGTAATGTTATGTGTTTTAATTGTTTGTTTGTTCGTTTTTGAGGTGAAAACCGTTACATTTTCATGACTAAAATTGCAGTTAAATTCATTTTTTTTAAATCTAAATAATTATGTTAGAACACCAACCTTTCTGAAATGCAAGTAGATAAATGATCACTCGGATTGGAAGTCGTTTAAAAAGCTGCATCTCGAATATCGAAGTATCCTGGTATTCTGGATTGGATGGAAGAAAAGACATTTTCTTGGCGTCATGTATCTTTAGGCAGGAACACAAATGTGGGAAATACAGTCTTTTTTTCTTAAAAATTTGGAAAACCTATAAGCAATATCAAAATACATTAGGGTATCAAGTCAATTATTAAATAAACACACGCACACACACACACACACACACACAGTTACCTTACATCATAATAGATTATAAAAACCTTGTGTGGCTCGATTCATTTAGGAGACTAAAGGATATTTCACACACAGTTTTGGTCGCCCTTCATTCTTCTTCTCTAAACCCGATTCTAATGAGATGGACAATTGGGCCTATATCAGTCGTCCTGAAACACTCAGGTACTATAGCGTGCTCTACCTGTGCTTGAAGAGCGTAACTCATTTAGAGGAGAGTGTTTGCAAAAATAACAAATTTTAGATAATGTGCAGTTTTGTCAGGGTTCGTAAAGAGTGGCTATCAAATTAGAAAACAGTTGCAATCATATTTGAAAGCTGCTGTAATCAAATTAGCATCAGTTTTATTTGTTACAAACATGCAGATATTAATGTCGCAATGATTTTTTTTTTCCTGTTTGAAATTAACGGCGGTTACTAATACCAGATTGAATTATCATGCCCCCATCAGCATTTGATTCTACTCCGCAAAATGTTTACGACCGAGGTGAAAGAGACAGATTATCAAATCATCAATTTTATATATATATATATATATATATATATATATATATATATATATATATAATGAAGAGTTTGTTTGCAAAAATCCATAAGTCCATTTTTGAAGATTTTGAAGTACGGCCTATGTCATAGAGTACAAAATAAAACCTTTTAAATGACATATTGGTCACTACATATAAAGGTATATTTTTGAAGTTATGGTCAAAAGAAGCAAAAATTTTCTTATTATTCTCTTTATTTTTCTTGACCTTTAATCGCAAATATCTCCATTTGGCAAATATGGACTTATCGGTTTTTGCAAACAAACTCTTCATATATTGAATCTCCCTCTCTCTAGGTGTTCATAGTCTTTAAACACACAATCTCTCTTTGGAATATATTATATTTCCTACATCTCTCTAAAGGAGTAAGTAGTCCTGCAATCGTTGCTGTAAATTTAGTCTGCTATTTAAAAGAGTCAGTAATTAACAGATTTGGATATAAAACCAAACGAATGATAGATCGAGGAAGAGATCATAATTTCTTACCCGCCGTTCCTCGTGAATGCTCGTTCTGCGGTGCTTCGCAATAATTTGGTATTACAGCGTAATTTAAACGACAAGTTTAAAATGTTATCCCGCAAATTTAGCATTGGCTAATCCTCCCTGCACATGGGCAAAGCCGCATCACAACCTGCTAAGCTTTAGAGTGCAAGATGTAGCCGTCAATTGGCTTCTGATGTAGGATTCAGCAGCGTCTACATAGAACAGATGTAATGAATTAATGCTTTTGAGATGCAAACAGAGCGCTCCAATCTTTATAATATGCTCATTCATTATAAACAATTTTAGCAATTTCTAATAGCGCGAAGTCACATCTCATGCTGAAATGCTTTTAATACTCAAGGACCTTTTTTTTCCCCCTCAATACATTTGACCTGCCTGACGTGATAAAGAACAATGCTAAATCCCTAAATATGATTCATATATTGTACAAAATATTAACATCTAGAAAAATCAATTTTAGATTGTCTTAATAGGCATAAAAACATGTGTGTTTCTCTTTTTATGCTGCACTTATATCATAAAAGATGATACGTAATAGCTGTCATACAATTAATGTGTCGTGACAAAAAGGTAACCCTAGTCTAAATTACAGTTCGCTATTCGGAATGCTCGATATTCCTTCAAGCTGAAAATTGAATAAGATTATTACAAAAGAAAACATACTTTATAAGACAGATATCCCACGCCGATTCACATAAGATCAAAATATGAAACCATTACTTACAATAGCTTTTTACATACAAGAAGGGAAATGAGACACAGACTGAACAAAGAAATTATATTATGATAATACTTCTCCCTATTTCTTCTTATTTCAGTCACTTTTTGAATAGTTTGGGATTGTATATGTTATTGTACATAATGTGACCGTGCATCACAACGCCCCCCCCCCCCGCCGAAAAAAAAAAAAAGTCGCACCCCTTGATTTTAAGTGAGGACTCAAGATTGGTGAAATGGGTCAACCGAGTCAATCTTGAGTTTTTCATAATTTCTGAAAGAGCTATCCTTACCGATTAGGATCGTTTTAAAGCTTACTGGTTATTATTCTAAACTATGAAAAAGTGGAATTTCTTACAATTTCTTACAATTTTGGGACATTGAGCTGGGCGGTCACATTCGAAATTACTGGTTTTTTTTTGTTTTTTTTTTTTTTGTATTGACCAGGTATTAAAAATCCCTAGATACTACTAGACGCGAAAGTATAGATACGATGACGTATGAGTTAGTCTCTCGGCTTTTAAGTATCCCAAACTAACAGCTGTAATTATGATTTCAATTTGCCATCAATTAATTACAACGGTAACGGATATCTTTATACCGCAGTACAAATCATCTTCAACTTCACGATATGGCCTCTCGTCATTAACTTCCTATGTCTTTGTGTTTGATTATGTTTCAATTATGTTAGAATTATTGCCCTGTTAAAGATCAGTAGGCCTATACTACGGCTTATATGCAATACACCTATAGCCATAGCAATGTGTGGTGATAAGCAAAAAAAATTCCATCTTCCATATTGACGATCTCATTCTTGTGATTTGTATGGCAAGAATTCGCTTCCCTTAGAGATAGCAGACACGGAATGATGCAATTCGTTGGGAGAACATTATACAAATATCAAAAGGCTTGAGACGCATGTGTACATACCTCATCATTAAACTCGATTGTTTTTATCAAAAACTGGAATTGTCTCAGGAAACACACACCCACACACACTTACATATGTACGTACACTAAATAACGTTATACTATGTCATGTGAGCGTGCACCACAAAACAAACAAAAAGTCGCACCCCTTGTATTTACGTGAGGACTCAAAACAGGTGAAAAGGGTCAACCATGTCAATCTTGAGTTTTTCATACTTTCTAAAAAAGCTATCTCTCTTCTACATAATTCTTTAGTTTGGGATCATAACACGAATGGGAAAGTGTGTTTTCAGCAGTTTCTCTACAACCCCTTTTTGGGAAATGATAGAATGATCAGGCATGTATTAGAGGCCCCTTTTCATTTCTTGAAATCCTTTGTACACTCTTCACTTTCAAGTCTAATAACTTTTGAAAGGATAATGCTACTGCTTTGTAAGTTGGCATTAATCATGGACAGAATGTGTTGATAGAACATGATCATTCCAGCTTCCGTTTGTTCCTTTCATCGCACAGCTAGCTCGGCTTGCTGAAAGATTAAGCGCTTGAATAGACCCTTTACTTCAGAGCCTCTTTTCTCAGTTGAAACTTTTCCAGTGTGTGTGCTTTCTTTCAAGTATTTAGGTAGATTAGGGGAGTCCATTTGAATTGAGTTATACATCACTTTAAAGCTTAGAATGTGCTCTTTAAGAATTTGCCCTTAACTAAAAATCCATGTCTGGCGACCGTTTTTGTTGGTTTTATGATGCAGGGTCACATGATACAGTATAACGCATTTCCATATTGCCGTACAGGAAAATGCGGAAAAATTGATTGTTGAAGAGGGTTGGTATTGAAATATTGATATCGATTATATCCAGAAAAAATGCAAACATTGTCCTTTTTTGAAAAATTATGCGTTCATGTCGGCTTAATGTAGCATTGAATTGACAAGAGCACAGAATGCATCTTATTCTTGTAAGTGTTGTATGTAAATTAAGTAATACAACTATTTTCGAGAAAAAAAAAACAAACAGATAACTTTCCTACATTACCCAAACGACCCGTTTTCCATGCACATCCATTATACTTGCATCGCTACCAATCTTCCTTAATGGGACTGAAGGTACGGTACATCCTCAATCTACATGTACTACGCCCACCGTGGAATAGTCCTGAGGCCGCAGTTTAATGTTAAGGCATCTAATAATATGTTCAAATCCTTAAGGGGAATGAAAAATCCCATTTGGAAAGAACCCCCTTCCAAAAGATACCACATTTTCAGACGTATATTCACCCTATGGACGCTTAATCATTGTAATTATAACAGGAAAAAAAATAACTGCTACATTGGATTTTAAACCCTGGTACAACCGAGTTACATCTCTAAAAGCTTCAGCATTACGTACAAAAAGAGGGAAAACATGTGCAGAAATGCTTTCTTATGAAACAAGAACATTGAATGCAGTAATTTTCCATTATAAAAGGCTTCTTACAACTGCAAAATACTTCCAAGGCTCAAGGTACTTGTGAGCACTCAACCTTACAATGGTAATCTGGAAGTTTGAATATAAAAAAAAGAACATTACCTAAACAAAAGATTTGAAAATATCCTACCTGCCGTTTCGCAAATCTTATTTCTGCCCTGACAAAGGAATTTGGCATCAACTACAGCGCACCGCACATATCAAAAGCTACCAGTTAAGAATTAAGTCCTCTATACAAGCCTCCCGTTGTAAAAGTCACATTGCCATCTGCAGAGCTTTTGTGTGCGTGTAAGTTGTAGTCGTCAGCATGATTTTGAAATATTGATCCGCTTAATATGACATTTAAGATAGATGGAATGAAAGAACACTTATGTAATTGATAGGGTGTTTGAATGAGATCATTACATTCCAGTTTACTGCAGTTGATCACGATAGTTTCAGTCCGCGATGAACGTGGAGAGAAAAAACAATTAAATACAGAAGTGGAATTGCATCATATTCATGCGCGGTAGACCGTAATTATAGCGGATAAGTTCACATTGGCGATACAGATCAAAAATGCATTTAGACCAGTTGATAAGAACGAAGATTTGAAAGACGGTACATGGTTCAAACCCTTACGCATTAATATTATCACTGACTTTTTTTTTTTTTTGGAAAGAAGTTAAAGAATAATTAGACGAAAAATCACAAGAAAACGAGCACAATTGAAGATCTTACACTTCATGGTTTAATTGTGAGTCGATTTATAATAATATATCGTACTGCCTTCGACTCCACTCACTTCTTGTCCAAGCAAAAATCATAGCATTACTACCAACATCGCAAACAACGTTCGCAATGTGTCTGTGAAAACCATGTCTCTTATGTTGATACTCCGAGTATATTAAGTTCAATGTTGTTGACTATCATCATGATAATGAATTTAACTATTGTCGGGAAAAGTTGCTGAGCAGATTGATATACTTTTAGACACTCTTCAGATACATAACCATTTTTTCTTTTGTATTCATTCACAAGTGATGCTGAATCAAAATAATAAAGACCTAACCAGTCAAACTAAAAAAAAAAAAAAGAAAGGAGGAAAGGCATATCTTGCATGAGGAACATTTGCAAATTATGCATTTTAATCAATATAGTCATACTTAATTACGACAAATTTATTTCTAATTGATTCCTCTAAGCTGAATGAACATTTGGTCTGTTGGTGAAACTAAAGGCCCCCTCACACCTGAGCGAATTGCCTGAAATATGACTTACTATGGCTGGCGAAAGGCATTTTTTGAAAAATCGTTTTCAATGGTAATTGAGAGTAAATCATATTTACCCTTCGTGTTTGGGTTCGTACACCTTTTGAACTAACAGTGTTGCGATTATTTTTGAACATGTTTGATAATCGTCTGTCATTTGCTTCAATTTGCATCTCTTATTTAGTCTGCGGTAATCGTTCGTTTATCGTTCGTGTGCTATTGTAACGTATAGTCCCTCATCGCGCCTTTTCCAAGGTGGACCGATCTCGAAAGAACCCTAAACGAAGCAACACGATGACTAAATATGAATTACGCATAGAAACGAAGATACTATGACAAACGTATTTTCGCTTGCCATCTTCTATGCTAAGGGAAACCAAGATTGACTTTTACTCAATTTGAATAGCGATGCATACACAAAAGGCAAGTCTAAGAGATACATTGTACTATGACAATGGATTGCGAAGTGATACGAATACAAGCCAATGACCTGACGAAAAAAATGGCGAATGCTGAGCTGCTCTCTGTGACCAGCCACTCACCACGCTACTCATATATAAACATTCCACCCGAAAGTTTCAAAGTTTCTTCAGAAAAATGGAAGATGCAGCCCGCCTCAGAGTCCAGTATTTATTGGCAATGGCTCAGAATGAAGTTATACATTAGCAGCTGAACCTTCACCAGTTCATCAGAGGCCGCTTCAGATGGAGACGAGGCTTCAGACGACGTTGTATCTGGAGAAGGACGTGGCTGAACCCTGCCAGAAGAAGGGCTTTTGGAATCTATGACAAGCTGTTGGTTGAGCTCCGAAGAGAAGACCCGTCGACTTTCAAGAAATTTCTCTGCATGCCCCCTGAACTCTACGATGAAATCCTGGAGAGGGTCAGAGGAAGAATCAGGAGGCAGTATACACCTGGTACAGGGAGCCGCTGGAAGAAGGTCTCAAGTTGGCAGCTATACTCTCCGTCATCTTGTGTCTGGCACCAAGTACTCCGACATGCAGTATGGGTGGAGGGTGCCTGAAAACACCATATCTGTAGTGGTCAGGGAAGTGTGTCAGGGCATATGTGACGAGTATGCAGATGAAGTCATGACAGCCCCTTCAACCCCTGATGGATGGAAACAACTTGCTGGTGGATTCTACAAGCGGTGGAATTTTCCCCACGGTGTGGCAGCTATTGATGGCAAGCATGTGGCCATCTGAAAGCCTCCTCTGTCTGGCTCGCTATAGGCCTACTACAACTGCAAGGCTTTAGTATCCTGTTGGCTATAGTGGACAGTGACTACAAATTTGTCTGGTGCGATGTTGGTGGTAGGTATGATACAATAGGGGAAATGGGGTAGGTCGAGTCAATTTAGGGGTACGTCAGATTTGTTATCACCTTACCTCCATTGTTACTGTTTCAATGTTTATTTTTTTGCTAAAATGATAGCAATTGGGGCAATTCATCTCAGTTATTGCTTGATACCTTTTTCTTCTTCAAAAACGTGCTTTAAGAATAATTAATAATGTTGGATATTTATTTCACACAAATGATCTTTTGTGTAGAAGCAAAAATCTGAAATTGATTGATTTGTTTCATTATAATGTTGGTATTTTTATGCATAAATTTTCAATTGATGAGCCTCCCGACATTTTTGCACATAATTATTATGTTCATAAGAAATAACTCTCTTCATATCTACCCAACTCGTCATCGTGATGCAGTCTTTCGTGCGTTCCCTCTGCCTTTGCCTTTCATATTGCGTGGATGATTTCTCTGGCCGCGCTGAAATCTGGACGGACCTGGTCGCTTTTATACTCCCCGAGGAGCGCGCACACACGTACGAGAACTTCTGATCTATTCTTTCGTCTTCGTTTCCAATCGCACGCCATATCAAACAATTTATTGCTCATTGTTCGTTCGTCTTATCGGGTCATATCAACCCTTCGCTCGCCTTCGGCCGCAATTTACTCAAAGAAGTGAACCGAAAAATCGTTATCCTTCGCATGTCATATTTATCCTTCGCTTACCGTTTGTTAATCATATTTGACTTTAGTTTATAATCGGATGATTTGAAGGCAATTTTATTTGAAATCGTTGAATTCGCGCGCATTTCGTGCGTTTTTCCCATTCGTCCCCCTTCGGTCCCCCTACATTCGCTCAGGTCTGAGGGGGCTTTATACACATCGCAATAAGCTTAACAGCTTATCCCACACGTGAGAACGATGTGGATGGCCTTGAGAGTACTTGAAACTCAACTGACATAATTATTTGAAAATCAATTCATTTAACCGTCAGATTGACTGACAGGATTTAAGTTCCCAAGCGACAATGCACAAATAATTGATTCATCGTAGCAACGTCCCCTTCATGCATCCGATTATAGGGGATACTGTACGTTCTCTGGGAAAATATTCCCTTGGGATGCCTGTTTTGTGTGTGTTTGTGTGTGTGTGTGTGTGTGTTTGTGCGTGTGTGTTTTTTAACATGTATAGTCTAAGTATCAGTGCCTTCGCCTTGAAGCATTTTTGTTTTGCTTTGTTTTTTCCACAAATCCTTGAAATATAATGACTCAAATACTTGGGTATCCTGCAAAAGGGGGGGGGGGGTAGCTATCTTCTCCGTTGTCTAAGTTCTGACACTAAAGCAAGCATATTCAACTTGAAATAGTCGAACACAATCTGTGCTAATGTCTGTTGAATAAATGCAAGGTTCCTTTCCTTAGGCAAGCGGATCTCACTTAATGGCCGAACAAATTCTGCTAAAGCCTTCAAGGTTTACTACATTTTGAATAAATTTGCGTTTTACCTTTAAACCACCCCCCCAAAGAAAAAAAACAAAACAAACAAACAAACAAACAAATAAAAACAAACCCAAATACATCTTCTCTTAGTAAATCAGTGGATTTCAAGTTTTCTATAATGTTTAAGTCAATTATCTCATTTCGCCTTAATTCGAACATGGTGAGTTTCTATCCAATAAAATTTGGGGACAAAATCAGAGCATCCATTCCAAGCCATATTGTTGAAACAGTTTGAAACATATATAGGCCATGAATACAATCTATCATGGATCATATAGCACAGCATATACACAAATGACAACACTAACGTAGGAACAGCAAGTCAAACTTGGTAGGGTAACATGAAAGTAAGTATAATGATGGAATAAGTTGATCCACTGAAGAGCAAAACGTAATACCTGGAAAGTTTTACCATTGAGTACATATTTGTAATTATGCTAAGAACGTGTTGTCCCAAATGCATAGGTATAAGTCAAGTGCTAGAATATAAACGTTACATGACTGTGAGTTCCCAATGCAGGAATTATAAAGACATAATGCTGATATTGATTTGTGCAAAGTACGATTATGACTGAGATATCAACGGTATACCCTACTTACTATATTCTATGGCATATGTGCTACCGGCAAACATGGCATAGCACAAATGCATAGATACACCAGGGAGGTGAGAGGTACCTCCCTGTATACAGGGACACACGCACGTAACTATGATATGAAGACACATGAACATACGAAAGACTAGACATGGTAGACGGGAGATAAAACAAAATTTCATAAAAAAAAGAAATACAGAGTAGAAAAGAGAGCAGTCAGTATAATGGGAGAATGTGGCATGTCATCCTCATGACAAGTTAAAAAAGCTATTGATACTACACAAACAGCTTAATTGCTATAATATTGTACGTAGGTAGGGATAGCATTTGTCCCTCCAAATCCCTCACAATATTCCGAAGAAACAATAATATCTGCCTTCATCAATTTTCTTCTTTTTTTTACCGTTCACCCAATGTTTCAGAATAGTTTTACCTTATTTGAGAGTGCTAACTCAGAATCCGGATGATACACCTTTTGCATCATGACGGATTTGAGTTATTCTAATTGCCGCCAAAATGCCACACCAAAATGATTGCCAATATCTGAAATTCATAATCATTTTGTAACTAATGAGAAGTCACACACAAAAATGAAGTTCTACCGTATTTGGAGTGTGCTAGTCCTAATGTGGATATTCATATACTGGGACTTTTAATGAAGTTTCGTTTCGTTTATTTTATTTCAACAAAGAGTGACAATGTATAAACATATCACGTGAAAAGAACAATAATATGAGAATAAAATATGTATTTTCACTACGTCGAAATGTCATATAATGACTCTGAATTAAGGAAGAAATAAATTTACTGCGTAATGTTGAAAATGGATGGGGACGCTAAAAAGCAAAGCTTGTAATATACTTTCCCCTCAAAACCAATATAAAACCAACCATGAATTGGTAGACAGAAGTATACAATGACTAAAACATATCGAACACAAACACAGAACTAAAACCTTACAAAGCCCTTCACACGCTCGCCTTCTTGCAGCAAAATGGGGTTTAGGAAGGAATCATGCGCTGACTTCGAAACATCATTTTCGGACTATAGGATATTAGAAATTGCAGATACGAGGTAGCACATTCTCAGTAAAGAAAGAAAATCAAGAAAAATAAAACCCTAAAAAGTTCAGAGAGAGAGAAGAATGGGGACACTGCACAGCATCAGATTGACTCCAAACGAATTATGCAAAAAAAAAAAAAAAAGTCAATAGTAGAACAAAAGACTTAATGACCTGAATGACAGACCATTCTTCAGTGCAAACATTGCTTTCATAGACCACTACTGGCATTCTCTCATTTCTGTTGGGTATAAGATATCCCTACATGTAAAATTACATTAAAAAAAAAAAAATGTTGTGCGGGGGGGGGGGGGAGTCGAGGGTAGTCGTGCTTAAAAAAACCTTTTCCAAGACTATCCGTATTTCTTCTGATAAGAATCGGGAATTCCCTGTCGTTGAACAGGTAAGAGTCTGAAAATTCATCTCACCATCGCAGAATCGGGATTTCCCTGTTTAAGAGGTCGGGGTCTGAAAAATCATCTAACCACCACGATTTGACACTGGTGTTGGGAATTAGAATGGTGTTGACTCTGCGGCAATTCTGAACATCCTAAAGTAAGAAAATGCACAACACAACGATAAGAGAAACGTGATGAAAGAGTAAATGGAAGAGAGAGAGAGAGAGAGAGAGAGAGATGTTTGAGTGAATGGGGTAAGTGTACTTGATGCAGTTACAGTTGAAAAATGATTGAAACCATGTGCAGGTTATTGACTCTAACATTATGGAGTTAAGGAGTAAATTCGCACATGTAGTCAGCTTGCTCGCCGCATGCATTATCTCTGAACACGTATCCATCGAAGTCTACACAGTCTTGTTGCGGTGCAGTGACACCCCAGGGCTGGTCGAACCTCAACATTGGACGCGAGAGAGGCAGAGTTCCACCGACACGCTCCCACGTGTAGACCCCTTCCGTCGATCTGTCATTCAGGCCAATCCACATCCAAGGGATGGTCGCCATTCCGTAGTGCGAGAAGAGAACATCCTGTCGGATGTTGGATAGTTCATTTTCTGTCTCCATGGCAAACAAGTACCCTCCCAGATCACTACATGTATCCCGTGCAACATCCAACGTCTGGATGTCTTGCCGGTAGAGATAGCAGGAGTCTGGGGACGATGCATCGCCAGGACAGACGACGTCTGGATAATAAACACGTAAAAGAAATAGTAACGAATTAGAAGTAAAAAAAATAAATGACAATTTAGAAAAAAAAAAGAAAGAAAAAAAAAAACATGAACTTGTTATCTATCTAACTGATACCAGTATGCAATTGCATTGACAGGAATGCATATGAAAACGTTGTGAGAGAGAGAAAGAGAGAGAGGGGATGGGGAAGGGATTGGGAAGAAAACTTCGAGAGGGACAGGGAGAGATAGAGACGGATAGAAATAGATGGCGATAAAAAAAAAAGAACAAGTCCGTCTTTGTAAACGGAATGGAAATGAATGCCTACTTACAAGCAAAATAACAAGAACGCCCTCAACGTCTACGTCAAATATTCCTTTCTCGGTGAGGACGAGTCGCGAGTATGCTCGGGCAGGTGTTTATGGGAAATGCATGTTGTAGGAAAACCAGCCGTCCTTAACGGGCTAAGGAGTCTGGAACATCAATCGCCGAGATTAGGCCTTTGTATTAGTTCATCAAACAGATAACAGATGAGTATCATCCTCTCCCTCATAGTATTATTGGTAATATCAGCCTTAGTAAATAACAATAAACAAATGAATTACTCCTGTCAAATTATTGTAATAACTATAGGGTTTCCAATTCAATTTCATACTTTTGTGATCAAGTTCCTTTTCCGAGCATTCAATTTCAAGCATTCCACGCTTGCAGCATTGAATCAGCAATCAAATTCAAAATCCGATCATTCGAATGCACTATCGGAGCATTCAAATTCACTGTCGGAGCATTTAAATTTAAGAGAGGAGCACGCATTTAAGCAATGAGCATTCAAATTCATGTCAAGCTGGCGACGAAATCTCGTCGGTTATTCAAATTCGTGAATAGGCAACCATGTTTCAACATAACTGTATTCAATTTAAAAGAAGTCCTGAAATATAGTTAGTTTTGGGGCCATGTATGTGTGTCCTTTTCTCATGTGCTTTGATGATGAAGATTATCTATTTTGCAGTTGAGGTCCACCTGTTCATTGCAAAATTTGAACTCGGGCTTCACAGAAAGGAATATTCAGGCAAATGTGCCTCGGATAAGACACCTGATGGAGGTTCCATGTTCGAGAGAGTCACAACTCATGAACGTAAAAGATCCCACTTCATTTACTCATAGCAAAGAGCAGGCTGTTTAAGCCGGTGAAGTGGTCCCACCTTATTACGTCCAACTGGAATCCATGGAAGACCACCTTTTGCAGCTTCTTAAATGGAAAACGAAACAAACAAACAATAGGCACTGTACATGCCTACAGACGGGCATAATACGGAAGGTTGGTTGACACCTTCGGGAACCGATAACATGAACATTGTATCAGTGGCGTATCGGGGGGGGGGGGGGCAAGGGGGGCACCAAAAACGAGAAAAGAAAATGTTAATAAATACTTTAATTATCAACCATTATTATATTGAAGAGAATCCCGTAAAGGCAAGTTACCCACTTTTCGACCGCCTAAATTGCGGAAGCAAAATAGTGTGCAGGATTCGAACGCCTGCGTCGCGATCATCGTTCGAACGCCTGTGCTCGTTGTTCGACCCCATTATGTCCGTGCTTCGACATTCGCGACGTACCGCGCCGTGCGCTCGCCCTGCCTATGAATATTATTGATTAGCGCGCGTGCCAAGCGCGGGCGAAACTGTATACGTCGCACTTAGCCTGACCAGACACTGTGCTGAGCACAGGGTCTGACATGAGTTTGTGTTTCAACGTTGTAAACGACCGTCACTATTGACGGCAAAATCACATAAAATACCTTTTATTTTGTATGATTTTAAGAGTAATATAATTGCAACACTTATCTACAGCATATTTTCCTGATTGTTGAGTTGAATTCGGCGTTTTGTTGGTATCCAGACCTTATTGTTGAATTTTTCGGAGTATAGATCGTGCGGTGGCATCTTTTCCTTCGAGAGCTTCAAAAAATCAACAAACTACCAACGCCCGTGCGCCCGTGCGTTTCATGTGTTACGTAAAACTTGTAGTAGATCCGCGCGTGCTGCACCGGCAATAATTTGACCTTTTTTAGTCGGGGTCACCCGACTATCTCCGACTACCTACGTTGTAGTATACGAGAGTGAATGCCATTCATATAACACGCAGATGAGGAGTGAAGCAGTAAGGACGTTTACAGACCTGATTTCAGCCATAGATTTCGGTAAGTTTTAGACGTAATTAAACAAAAAATCGCATACCGGTTATTGAGTGATGGTCATAGATTACGATAATTCCTTATATTTTAGTTTTCCACGATTAATAAAGATATTCATGAAGGAAACAGTGAACGATAACAACGTCCGCGAAGGAATAGAGGTGCAGCTTGATTCAACGCGTACATACAGATGTAACACGTTGCGATCGAACCATGGCGATACCGCAAATTCTGGCACGGGTGGCATGCAAAATATCATTATCGCGTAAACGCTCAAGTTATCTCAGAAACTGCTGCCATCGTGGCTGTAGATGTACACTATGTACGGATTCAATGCAGATAAACGGACTAGTAACTTCACTGTTCGAAAATTGGAATGAAACAAGTCTATATGTGTTGCTATACAACTTTACTTTAAAAGCAGAAATTTATAGAGAATCTAGAAATATGACAAGTTTGATATCTACGGAAAAGCTAAGAAGCTAGTTAACAAAACTGGATATCTTTTAGACGATGTAACTTTACCCCAAACTGTTTTTGAGATGAAAAAACACCCAATTTCCATAACCACGTAGCTCCGTTCGCTACAAGAAACATCGGATTTGAGCGACGTCACCTAATGTGTATGAGCTGATTTGCCGTACGGCTATATGAGACCCGCTCTGGCAAAACCCGAAACTTCTCGGCATATGTGATTTCGCGCTACAGCCCGGAAAATGTCCAAAAATGACCTACCTCAGGGACCAAACTGAAATTTTGGTATCACGTTGTAGGGGGAATTGTCTAGTTTCTGATTGATAACAACAACATTTCGAAATACAACCTACAAAATGTGGAATTTTGAAGAGAAAAGTGGGATGTCAATCTCAAATATTGGCCAAAATCTTACGTCTAAAGACCAAATCGCCTTCGCTTACGGCGAAAATGATTGTTCTTTTGGCGATCGTGTCTTAGATATTCTGCGTTGAACCCTGACACATTTGGTACCTACAGAAAGCTCTACCTCTGCTTATTCCAAATATTGTCATGACATGATGTCATGCTACTCACTTTTATTCATAAATTCGTCTTGAGTTTGAGTTTGAGTTTGATTTTGATTTATTACTCAACGACCCTCATGGGGTATGGGAGTACAATGTCAATTGAAAATTCACAAAATAGAAAAATTTCAAATAAGAATTAACATACATACATGTATAAAACAAATATAATGAATACAAGATATCAACATACTTATCAAAATTAATACAATTTGCATAAAAGTATGTTATAAAATAATATATTATACAAATGTAAGTCTATCACATAAATTACGAACAATGCAGGCACTGCCTGATGCAAATAATCACACAAAGGGTACATAAAATAAACTACATCAAATGAAAATAATAATAAAGTACAGTAACTAACGAAAAAAGGACATTATTACTTTACAAAAACTCGAAATGTTTTTTTTTTAGTGGAATTGAACAATTGATCATATTTAAATGTGTTAGGATATTTCCTATAATACTTGTCGAGAAATCTTTTTCGTTCCGTCTTAAATAAGGGACATACAAACAAATAATGAAATTCATCACCAATATCGTTTTTAGAACAGTGAGTACACAAACGTTCAATTCTTGGAATGTCTTTGTAACGCCCAGACACTATTGAAAGCTTACGATTGAGGCAACGAAAACGTGTTAGAGATTTCCTATTATTTTCAATAAGACGAATCAGGTACTTTTCAAAACATAATCGCTGCTTAAAAATTCTATAAACAGTACATTGATTATTTAACTCAACATCACTATGCCACTCCTGTTGACTCATATCTTTAATTTTTTTGTATCAACTGTTCTTTTGAATGTAGATCATAAAGACAGGCTACTTGCTTGACTCTTCCACACCTCAGAAAGGCCTAAGCTACGTTGTATCAAGAGTATTCTTCACTTTAAGAATCCAACCCATCTGAAACATGCGTAAGTTTATGCAAATCGTCTCCCAGACGCGTAAACAGCCTTGTTGCTTACCAAGACACGTGATCGAAATACGTGTTCACGATTGGTCAACTGCGCCGAAGACCCCTGGCCCCTTGTTTACAAGCAACCTACGTGTTGTACCATGGAAATCGCTGCAGCACGTGTATCACGTGTATCGTGACTGCTGCTCAGCATGGAAATGTTGCAGTTTCCCGCTTTGTTAGACTGTTGTTGTTGTTGTTTTTTTTTTTTAGCAAATTGAGGTAGAAATTAGAATTTAAACCAACATACGAGAAAAAGAAGGTCACATTTTTCTAACAAACCTTCATCATGCCATTTCGAAGAAGAATCAAGCTGAAATCATGGCATCATGGAATACCTTTTCACTGCCGATTCTGCTGGTACTGTTATGCGTACACCTGATCACGGCAATCGCGAATTTTGAGCTGATTACGCTAGGTTTTGTGCTTTTCAAACGTCGTATTTCCGTAAATTTATGGGTGTAAAAAAGATTTCCAATCAATTACAGCTCTTTGACTTAGTTATCATCCTTCGTGAGTATGTAAGATTACCTCAGCTATACTCAATTCCCCCACAATGATCGATTTGTTGAGTCAATAATAACAGCAAATTGTGGCTGTACGAAGGAACAGCTGATCACGGCAATCGTGAATCTTGAGCTGACGATAGGTTTTATGCTTTTAAAACTTTGTTTTTCCGTAAATTTATGGGTGTAAAATATGATTCCAATGAACACAAACAAACAATTTCACGACGTGAATATATAGTTTGGGCGGACGATTTATTCAAGATTGACAACAAATTACACACCAATTTCCTGAAAAGTGCACACAGTTTGCCTATAGATACGTAAATCCCACTGGGTTACATACACACGTGGTGACGTCACAGATTTGGCTCTTTTCGTAGCCGCATCGAACTTCTTCGAGTGCTCAAATTTGATAAAAATAAAGATTCTTATATTCAAAGCAGAAACAACTTTATTGCATGATTTATGTCAGAAATTAATCAAAATAACATTAAATGATGAAAAACAGTCAATTTATATAATATTATTTCCTATAAATTTCTTCTTTAAAGGGAGGGTACAGTGTTGGTGGAGATGAGAATTGGGCTTTTAACTTTTTGCGAGATACCAAAAATACACTTATGAAATAGTACAGAGCATACCATTTTAAGAGAAATTTAAAGTTTATTCGATGAAAATCAGGTTTGGAATGACTGAATCATCCAAAAACAAAGTAAAATAAAGCGATCGTAATAAATTGCGGGTCCCACACTTTACTAGAATCGCTCTGTTTTGGATATTTCAGCCATTTCAAAACCAATTTCCATCAAATAAATGTTGAATTCCTCGTGGAATCACATGCTCTTTCATATTTCATATGAGGTTTCTCATAACCTCACCAAAAAATGCTAGAAACCTGAAATTAGGTCTCAACCAAAACTATACGATCCCTTTAATACCCGTTGAACTGCTCATGAGTTGCATAGTTTGAATTCCGCATTTGATTCACGCCATTTTTTATTCATGAATTTCAGGGAATTTTTATTCGTAAGAGTGGTCTATTCATGGAAACGGTCGAATCAAGGGTAACTTGCCTTACTTCTTATAAACGAACTTGTTCAGAAAATGCTTACACTGATTTGAATGGTTTAGCAAGCTTTTGGATTCAATTGTCGCATGATCTGTTATTTTATATACAGAGCAAGCCACCATCAACAATGTGACAGCATTGTATGATTTACAAGTACAACGAACTATGAGATAAGTGCAATGCTTCCTACACAGAAATATACAAATTTCTGCTCACTCGCTCGTACTAATTTAGAGTACTTTTTTTCAAGTCCTCAGTTTGTTGTTATAAATCGTTATCTATAAGGCCGTCCCTATATTTTGATAAGAATTGTAAGATTTAATAACCAAAAAATGACAAGAGTTCCATGTTTTGTAAGCTGAAATACAAAAATTTTCGGCTCGCTCGCTGCGCTCGCCAAAATTTATTAAAATTTATTACATTTAAATCACCCTCAAAAGACCCCTTTTGAATGCTTGAAAAAGCATATCATGTGATTTTTTTTTTTTTTTTTTTTTTAAATCCCCACCGGGATGGGGTTGGGGTTGAACACTTTTTCAGAAATTAGGGGCGCAATTTTCGCGCTTGCCCCGGGCGCCGTTTTCCCTAGATACGCCACTGCGGCGTATCGGGGGGGGGGGGGGGGGGGGGCACGTACCCCGGGCGCCACTCCTTAGGGGCGCCAAAAACACCCCCCCCCCCAAAGAAAAAAAAAGAAAAAAAAAACAAACAAACAAACAAACAAACAAACAACATAGAAGAAAAAGAAGAAGAAGAAAACCTCGCTCGGACGGGGGGAGGGAGAAGGGGGGGGGGCAGAAAAGCAAATCAAACAAGATAAAACAAAACATGATGATAACGCGGACAAAATGACAATGTTTATTGTGTTCTCGCAAGAATTCCACGTATTGTAAGCTAAAATACAACAATTTTCGGCTCGCTCGCTGCGCTCGCTCGCCACGCCAAAATTTTTATAAAAAAGATGAGAACAAAACGTGATGATGACGCTGACAAAATGACAATGTTAATTGTGTTTACACATACACGCCATTTTATATTTAGCAGGCAAAATGTTACATGAAGCAGCGGCTGCAATTTCTTTCGTTCTGAAGCGATCGCCGATTGGATCAAAAAAGGGCGCCAACGGTTTCGAACATACGGATGAGGGGGGGGGGGCAAAAAAACCAAATCAAACAAGATAAGAACAAAACGTGATGATGACGCGGAAGTATACAAAATTTCTCCTCACTCGCTCGTACTAATTTAGAGTATTTTTTCAAGTCCTCAGTTTGTTGGCCGGGTATAAATCATTATCTGCAAGGCCGTCATTTTATCTTGATTAGAATTGTAAGATTTAATAAGCAAAAATGACAAGAATTCCATGTTTTGTAAGCTGAAATACAAAATGTTCGGCTCCTTCGCTGCGCTCGCTCGCCAAAATTTTTCAAAAAAAGAAGAAGATAAGAACAAAACGTGATGATGACGTAGGGCATCATATATTTTTCTGTAGCTATTACGATCTCGCACAACCAGTGAGAAAGCAATTAAAAGTTAGCATATCAGTTCGGTTTAGTTCAATTCAGAATCGGACTTTATTCTCTTGTCTGCATTGAACGTACTCCAAATGAAAAAGAGTATTCTTTTTATTTTTTTCAAGAACAATAAGGCGCACAATCAGTACAGTCATATAAGTAAAATTAGATATACAGTAGTCTGATGACAGAATGCAAAATTGTGTTGATTTTAACAATTCAGGATAGAGGAATAAACGGTGATCTAACTGGTTCATGGTAGAATGATTTTGGCGGGATTGGAATGCAGAAGTCTGTCGTTATAAATAGGCTAATAACTTGAGACGGCAGTCTGAAGAAAAGAGTTTAAAAAAAATAATAGGAAATTGAAAGTACAGAGCATACGAGAAAACCATGTTATTTAATATTCTGGAGTTTTGCATTGCGTTGGTGAAAATAGATTGTCAAGTATAAAGGGATGAAGTGAGTGCATATGCCTTAAACCATAGGCGTGAATTTTTCCTGAATGGTTTGATGTTTAATACATTCGTGAATAGTGATCCGAAATATCAAATGCATAAAGCATATCGTGAATGACATATTTAGATGTTTCCTGATCTCTAGAGTTTGATAGGCCTATGCTTTGTCATGGGAGATTTGAAAGAAAAACAAAGGTGTCGCGCATGATTTGATTCGTTCCGGCAGTGATTTCTATTAATTGCAAGGTCCGTGGTATGAGATAGAACTATGGAAGAGGAGTTGCTTCGGATTAATGAAAACGAAAATCTTTACAATGACGTGTGGGATAGGAGGTTGGTATTGCAGTTGGGGATGAATGTATCGTGGAAGAAATGAAGTAATTGTGTTGATGTGCTTTAACATAGTGCAGACTGGTAGGTACAGAGGTCACGTACTCTCATAGTTCTATAGTTGTTTTGATAAAGGAGAGGTATGAGCTAAATAGACAAAATGTATATATACACATTGGAATGTCCTTTTCTGTACGAGAAATAACGCATCAATTTTGGATTTGTTACAGTAACTCTATATAGTAGGCTATTACAGAAGTTGAGCCATGGTGAAACAACATTTTCGCGGCATGATATTGTCGTGACTTGGAGCCGACGGTCTTTTTTCGTGGCACAAAACGTTCGCGAATCGCCACTGACATTCAGTGCATATGGTATAGTAGGCAAAACTGTCGCGTGCATTTTCATTTCGGAAACCTTGACTCGCGAAATTTTGCGAATTGATAATGCACGCGAACATCTCTGGTGTTCTAGGATAAATAAATTATCAGGAGGACTTTCTTTTTTTTTTTGCGGGGGGAGGGAGGAGGGGTCAATTTGATAAAGTGTTTCAATTTATATTGATATTGCTCTACATCAACGTATAGGCACCGAATTAATCAGTGTTTAGTAGTAGCCACGATAAAAAATAATCAAAAGCCTACATATTCGGGCGGGATTCAAATCTACGACCTCTTGCGACCTCTATGACCTCTTGCGACCTCTACGACCTCCTGCGACCTCCTGCAACCCTAATTTGCACAAAAATCTATAAGACCTAATGGACCAAACCTTTGGAACACACCTCCAGATTATGTTAAATCATTTAAAACGTTATATTCTTTTAAAGCTAGATTGAAAAACTGTGTTACGGTCAGATTACAATAAATGAATATTGAATCTAAATACAAATTTTGTTTTGTTTAAGACATTTATTTTCTTAATTGAACACAAATTTTCCTTTGCCGTCCATGAAAAAATTTATTTTTGTGTCATGTTTCTGCTCAATATCGGGGATATGCATGCCAAAATAAGAGATGAATAATATCTTAGAACGCTTCAAAGACACTATCTGTGTCTGCGCATAATGATAAATTGTCTCATGTTTCTGTGATTAATTCGTCTTTGAACAACAATATTGATTTCTAATGCAGATGAAATTTGCACTTTGTCTCAAGTAAGGAAAACTTACAATGTTGCTCAATGACTGCTCTGTGGAATGTATCACATTCCGTTATGTATTGTAGTCCCCGTTAAAGGGACATTCCGGTCGATTTTCATAATTTTACATCATGTAGTACATAAATCAACAACTCCATGTATAGATTCGTGGAATTTGTTGTGGTCCTTGAGCAGAGAAGCCAATAAATTGAAAATCTTAATGAACAGTGTTGATGACTTTGTCATAAATTTTGAAAACATTCTCATTCCTCATCCCAATCACTATAATTTCTGAAACTCTGTACTCAGTTTAGCTGATTTATAGTTGTTCAAATGTAAAAGTCTGAAAATCGCCCGGAGGTCCCCTTTAAGTTTGCAGACTGACACCGCACGCACACACACACATACACACGCACGCACGCACAAGCATACACACCCTCAAAATTACTTTTCCACGAGGTGAACCCCCCCCCCCCCCCAAAGTCTTGACCCACGGTACGCCACTGAGCGTAAGTGTGACTTACTATAAGTGCTTGTGATCAGAATGTGGGTGAATTGGTCTGTATGAAGGCCTGATTTGAGGGAGATCACATTGACCATATACACGATATATACCCTGTGTCGAGAATTAGAGTAGTTTATCGACTTGTGTCACGAACGTGTTACGCATACTACCCAAAGATTGCAAATTTTAAAAAGGTGATAGCCCTAGAATGTAGTTTTGCTTTGTTTGCGTGCTATCAAAATCGTCATGCCACTGCTGAGTACAGAATGTCTTCCGTGGCTGTGGCACAATGGGTCCTACGCCGAGATATGTAGTAAAAAAAAAGGAAACCTCAAAACACAACAAAGTTTGTGTAAAAAAGAATATCAATGACTGCAGTGGACACTTGTGGGCAAGCAGGTAACGTTGCCTCAATGGTAAGACTTATCTGTCAATCGCTACTGTCCATGTATACTTTGAACCAATGTGCGAGAAATGGGAAAATTAGATTACAAATCACGATCCACTTGCCAAAGTACTCACTTTCTCTTGTAAGGTACGTGCAAATGAGATTACTTGAGCGATCTTTTCCAAAAATACACTACCGCTGCACACGCATTTTCTCTCTCTCTCTCTCTCTTATTTTTCTTTCTTTTTTTTTTTTTTTTGCATTTTTCCGGATCTAAGACAGTTATTATCTTCCGCGCATGTAGTTTCTAGATTTTCAAAACGTAGTGTTATTATATCTTATATTATGAAGGATATGGCAACATGATCAAAGCAGGAAAGCATGTTTACAGCAAAAAGTTATTGTGACGCCTTTGACAGAAACAGGTGCATGAATTGATTAACAAGCGATGAATGTCAATAAGTAGTAGGTCCATTGTTATAATCACATAATTATTAGCTTCATTTGACGAAGTTGATCGGAAAATGATAATATGTGACCGTGCACCACAAAACGAGCGTAAAGTCGCACACACTGATTTTGCGTGAGGACTGAAAATAAGTGAAATGGGTCAACCTAGCCGATCTTGACTTTTTCATATTTTCTGAAAGAACAGGTCTTCTTTTACATTACGCTAAAATTTGGTATCATAAAACGGGCGGGAAAGAGTGTTTTTTAGCAGTTTATCTCGAACATTTTTGGTGGAATAGTGTGATTAGGTGTGCCTTTCATAGAGTCCCTTTTTCATTTCTGAAAAACCTTGTACACACTCTTTGCTTTCAACTCAAATAACTTTTGAAAGGATAGTGCTACTGCTTTGAAAGTTGGCATTGATTATGGACAGAATGTGTTAATGAGGCATGCTTAATTGCAGTTTAATCTGATAATCCCTTCATTGTTGTTACTCTGGTGGTTTACTTCCTGTTTTTGTCCCATTCATCGCACAGCCAGCACGGTTTGGTAAAGATAAATCGCTTGAATAGACACTGTACTTCAGAGCCTCTTTTCTCAGTTCACACTTTTCCTGAGTTCGTGCTTTCTTTCCAATATTTAGATAGGTTAGGAGAGTCCATTTGATTTGAGTTATACATCATTTTAAAGCTTAAAGGTATTAGCCCACATTTGTAAACCTGCAGTAATTGGTCTCATAGTTAGCATGGAGTTTGGGTATGATTGCAGTAACACCTGTGCAAAATTTCGTTCTAATTAGTGCATTACTTTCATAAAAATAAATGAAAATGCACCGTAATCCGTATGCATGCGTATAACGCTCGCTAGCTCCGGTCCACGTACGTGTTACATGTACAATGTACGTAGCTATAGCCCGCGCTCGTAATTCGATTTTGGGTCGGGTTGACCCGGTTTGAAAATTGATTTTAAAACGATGATTTTCTCTCTTTTATCGAATGGTATAGACAGAAAGCGACAGGTGAGGTATGTTACTGTTACAACTTGTACTTGAAGTCATATTGGACCTGTTTTATGCAGTTTTGATTTTCGTGGGTTTGCAAATGTGGGCTAGTACCTTTAAAGTCTGCTCTTTCAGAATATGGTCTTAACTAAGAATTTATGTCTGGCGACTTTTTGTTTGTTTTGTGGTGCAGGGTCACATATAGGCTTTCCAGTGAGGATATACAGTTTCAAATATTTTCACATTATGCCTCAGATTTATGATTGAACTTTGCACATTGTTTTGGCCAGGATTTACTTCTGTTCAATGTGCTTTACCATCAGGTAAAATGTAATTTCATTGAATAAATAAACAAGCGAAATTTACGGCCAACATTATGCTAGTGCTCAAAAGTATCTTCAGATTGCTTGGAAAGACGGCGACATACAATCCCAATCGCCAAAGGCACAAATGCACCTGTGGAATTCTTTTGTGAATCCATACAAAATTGACGGCTGTTTGAATAGTTACTGCCAGTTGGAACTCTTGTTCTTGAACCTCCTTAATTGGTATCATATAGGGACTACCGCCAAATTGGTCATTCCAACATACCCGCTATATTGTATTGCTCACGAAATGAAAAGACTATGCGTACGTAATGACGAGACCATACGCACGTAATGACAAAACCACGCGTACGTAAGGAAAAGGCCATACGTACGTAATGACGAGACCATACGTATGTAATTCCAAGACCTTACGTACGTAATGACAAAAATCTGTTAGACCATACGTACGTAATGACAGAAGCACACGTACGTAATGACAAGACCACGCGTACGTTATGACAGTAACATGCGTACGTTATGACAGTAGCATGCTTACGCTAAGAATTTCATAGAACTATAATGACAAATGTCCATGCGTACGTTATGACAGAACCATGCGTACGTTACGAAACAACCATGCGTACGTTCTGACATGCACGCGTATGGTGTTGGCACGCGTTTTGGCGGCGATGGCCTTCCATAACTAGACGTACCAGAGACACCTACTTCCAGTGCTCAAAACTCATTTTATTACAATATAAATCTCCCAATACTACTCTTGGGAGATCGATTCGCCATTGATATTAAGACACTACATCGTCATGGTACAGTTTACATTAGCATACAATAAACAATACAATGGCGAACACAATTACATCACAATTTTAAAAGGGGATGTTATTGGGTATTTCACACGTACACATTATATAATTACACATACATGTAGATAGATCGATCAACATCATACATAACATTTATATACATCATATTTGACATGATGGTTTACAGTCACTGTGTTCCTACAGCCAGGCAAAATTTACATGAAGTTATATTGGAGAAACGCAACAACTAAAAAAAAAAAAAAAACATGAGGGGGAGGGGAAGTGCTTAATATAATCGATACAGATTCACTTGATTAAAATTCCCAGCATGAACAACTGATGTAGGGCCTTGTCAAATTAAGATCCGAATTCGCAGATGTAGCTAGTTTCCCTGCTGCATGGATCATCCCTGAATTTAAACCCATTGAAGCCCATACAGTCTTGATTGGTACGAGCGTCGTCATTTGGCTGACCGCTATTCCACATACTACTTGAGACGGGTAGGGTGCCGCCGACTCGCTCCCACGAGTAGACTCCTTCCGTCAATCTGTCATTCAGGCCGATCCACATCCAAGGGATTGTCGCCATTCCGTAGTGCGGGGTGAGAACGTGCTCTTGGATGCTAGACATCTCACTTTGGGTTTCTATGGCGACCAGATATCCTCCTATATCGTCGCATTTATCCCTCGCCCCTTCCCAGGTCTGTGGTCCTGACGGTAGAGATAGCAGGAGTCTGGGGACGATGCATCGCCAGGGCAGACAAGTTCTGGGCAACACATGAGAAGAAACGAGAAAACACATCCCCCAAAAAAGTAAAATAAAAACATCTATATTTGCATTTATTTATCATTATCATTATTATTATTATCATTATTATTATTATTATATTTATTATTTTATTATTATTTATTATTATCATTATCATTATTATTTTTTTTTTTGGGGGGGGGGGGAGGGGGGTTCCTTTTCAACTCTTAGCGCACCTTGGTGTTGTCCCGACGTGCAATGGTCACCGATCGCCAACAAAGAACAGCGCGAGAAAAAAATCCAAACAAACAAACAAACAAACAAACAAACAAACAAAACTGCTCATTAGGATACTGGCGGTATATCATACTGTGTTACACCAAGGAGCTGTTACTGGTATGAAATTATAGCTGATAACCCTTAATTTTAGCAAGCTTTCATAGGATTTCTTTTTTAATGAATACTTGATATTGTCTTCGTGGTTGGAGACATTCGAGCGAGTGCATCTACAGCAAAGTATGATAATTATGTAAAATGATATCTAATGTCCCAGTGGTATTCACCAGTGTGTATATCATAATGTGTCCCGTATTTATCTGCTAGGGTTTGCACGAATTTTCTCTGTCTGTGACCGTATTTGTGTGCTTGTGTGTTTGTTTGTACATTTGTTTCAATATGTGTCCATTTTAAATCGTTATGCCCAGTCGTTCATGTACTCACGTATACAGAGACTCATTTTTTTTTTTATTTCCTTTTTACACTCAGGGAACTTGCTAATTTTACCAGCTCTTTTTTTTTTGTGTTTGTCTGTTTGCTTGTTTGTTTGTTTTTGGTAGTTTTTTTGCAAGTTCTCACCATGTTTCCCTATATTCATGTTATACTAGCGAGGGTTATTTCTACTTACTGAATTCATGGTAACCAAATTATGTAAATCACGTGTTATGTTTTTGGGCCCTAGAGGTGTAGCTATGCATTACTAGTACACTTTTGTAATATTATTGTTTGCATTTGTGTTTGATTAATGACATTTCACCTTATTGTGCAAATCGTTCATGCTACTTTGCAATTATTTTGTATTATCGGTGGAAACAATAAATGAAATAAATGAAATGTGTTACACCACGAAGCTGTTACTCAAATAATTATGCAACTGATAAGGTAGCCACTATTGACTATTCTACACTTGGAAGTTTGAATTTTCATGGGAATTTTTGAATGAATAAATTATTTTTCGGCTAGATATGTCTTAATATTTCGCAGCGAGTGCTTCCTCTGAGAGGTATGTATAATATATCAAAAATCTCAGTATGTAAGCTGTTGAATCTGCGTGCATTGTCTATGTGGTTCAACTCCTGTTGCTCATCTTGGATGCTGTAATGCGGACGGCTATACAAGCTGCTTTCTTTATCTGACCATCGGAGAGGTTCATTCATTCTAAATGTTAAGCCTTTCATCCTTTTGTCTTGATGAAGTACTCTAATTGTTCAAATCAGATAGAATTCTTACCCGGAGTTGTTTAGGCCTAATCATTGCAACTGATCCCCCTACATCGAATTAGATAAGCACTGAATTTATAAGTCTTTTAGAAGAAAAGTCATGCCCAAAACAAAGCCAAACAAAAGCAATACAAAATAAAACAAACCATGGGGATACAAACGCGGGCAAGATTCGAACCCACAATCACATGATAACTGGAGAGGCGTCTACAACAATATCCAGCAGACTATCGAGCTCCCGCCGACAGCTGTGCTGGTTCCAATCCGTATAGCATGCAGGGGGAACTGCGTAATTACTCAAAGTCAACCTTAAGATATTGTGAACACCATCTCATTACATTTAAATGTATATATATATATATATATATATATATATATATATATATATATATATTATATACATATATATATCATTATATATATATATATGTCTTTGTTTTTTTTTTCAGCACATTAGATCTAAATCGATATGAAATATACCTGTGCTATCGAATTTAAACTCTTCCTCTTTATTTATTCACATACAATTAATGACACATTATGTGTACAATGTTAACTGAGGTTGTAAACCACGGTTTCACTATCTGTCTATTTACGTGTACATACCCACTTCACATTGGCTTCCGGTAAATGATCTTGGGCACTTGCAAGTGAAGCTATCAAGAGTTTCAGAGCAGATCTTTCCATGCAGACAAGGATCAGGAAGGCAATCTGTTTATGTATTGAATGATAACATACTGACTGCAATGGATCGGAGCGATATATTGTAGTTATTAGCATTGAGTCAGCAAGTGAAATGTTTGACTCATCTATACACTTGCATAAGGTAACTGCTGAGAAAGCAAGTTTTCACTTGTACTTCAACTAGGGCGACGTCTCATAAACGTTCACAGCAATCGACAAAGTGAAGTGTTCTGGAAATTGTAAAGTAGAATACAACTCAAACATAAGTGAAAATTGAGTGAAAGCAGTAATATTAGAAGAACACATCAGTGAAAACTTAGAGGAAAATCAGATAATCCGTTCCAAGGTTATGAATTTTCAGTTTTGCTTTTTTTGTTTTGTTTTTGTTTTTGTTTTTGTTTTTTTTTTGGATGAGGACACTACAAAAGATCACGACGTCGTATAGGAAAATGGTTTAAAGAAAATCTAAAGACATTTCCACAAAATATCATGTCAGATGAAAAGCTCGCATTCTGTAGCTTCGTCACTGACATATTATTGACATAAGTGTAATGCCATTTTCTCCGCTTCCTGAAAGAGGAGAATTTGGGGCTTTTTCATTAATCAAGAAAAGTAAAAATGTGCAGAATTTCATTTCTTTTTTTGGTGTAGATTTTTTCTTTCTTTCTTTCTTACAGTTATCAGCTTCTGTCCCCCCCCCCCCCAAAAAAAGAAAAAATTATAATCATAAAGAAAATTAGGACTAACTACGTATCCTTATAGTTTACCTAACAATATTGAGTAGCATACTTGCTCTATCTGCAATCATCGTTTGGCCATTAATACAGTATACTTATATCATTTAAAAAAATGTGAACTAGTATGTGTCCTCTCTCATTGCTCGACATGCTTGGTTTTTGTTTTTGTTTTTCTCTCTCATATCAGTCCGGGCTCTTTGCCAGTCACTTTTGCCATAGCTACCGGCTTCAGAATTACTCGTTAATTCCCAATGTATGTACGCTTAATAGTATGCAGTCCGTTTTCGATTAAAATGCAACGTCTCAACGACAACAAGATCCATCGAATACAACGTGAGCCATCATCACGACACCCGTATTAGACCGGGGGTAACGAAGTGAAAACACAATTCACGTGAAGCCCATTTTATTGTCAAGGTATATTGTTTTCGAACTTTCATGTCATGCTATTTTTTTGAGAAATTATGTGGTTTGTCATCACTATACCTGTATTAAGGTCGGAGATGACAATAGGAAAAAAAAAAAAACAATCTCGTTAAAACGTCTCCAAAGAAGAGAGAGAGAGAAAAAAAAAAACATTTTCACAACCTTATACGGTTTACAAGGTGACGCAACAAACAAAGTATTGAGTAGACAAGCAACTATAGTCCAGTCAAAATATGAAATACCCACAACTAATTGCAACAGAAACGATTCCACTCGCATTTGACCCGGAAGAGCTATTAGAATAACATATTAAAAGTTCCCTAAAATTCGAGTGGTGGATCAGTGTCTAATTTGCATAAATTCAAAATGGCCGCCATACAACCTATTTATGCCTATATCTCGGGATATATAACCCACAGAAAGTAAATTCCGGTGTCTAAACTTATGTTTTTTTAGGTCAAGGAATACAAATATGTTATCTTTATCAACTTTCAAGCATCCCTTTATATAGTTTTTTGCATATATTTGCATATAATTACATACAAAATGGCCGCCATATTGCCTGTGCAAGCCCGTATCTTCGTATATCATTAATGTAGTATACACTCAGAATTAAGTCGCTATATATCTGGACATAAAACCTGTAGAAAATAGATTCTGGTGCCTGAACCTATGGTTTTTAGGTCAGGAAATACAATTATGATACAAGCAGTAACTTTCAAGCTTCCCTTTATACATTTTCTGCATATATTTGCATTTAATTAAATGCAAATTGGCCGCCATTATAACTCCACAGGCATATATCTCTATCTGTAAATGGTACCCAGTGATGGTGTCTGTGGTCTTAATTTTACTGCTGAGAATAGTGCCAAATAGGTACCAATTTTCACTCTTTCATCTTCAAAAAATAAAAATGTTCAATTTGTTATCAAACTTGGCTGGTAGAATATTGGTATATAAAATGGGAACCATCCCCCTGCCACAGAATGCCCAAAGGCACCTCAAATCTGATCTAGGTGCGGCCACCTTTGGGCTGGGACCAAATTATTGGAGGCTACTTTTGATTTTTGATCCTCCTTTTGAAAACACATGGTCAAATTTACAACAAACTTAGTACTGTAAGTGCATTTATCGCTAGTGTCATGCATATATGGACATCATGCCTCCCTGGGCCCTGGAGGTCCCTAAAGGCTTCCAGATATGGCCCTACAGTTTCCCAACGTCTTCCAATTTCCTTTCTCCCAAGTAATAGTCTGTAAACATGCAAGGAAGGGGAACTTGAGATGCTCGGATGAGGGCTGGACCCCTGGGTCTTTTATTCAGAAAGTGAGTGAGTGACATGGTACCCTGATATGCCAAGATCGTCATCTAATGTCCAAACTCATGAAACTTTTGTAGAATAGCTTATGGATATAAGCTACTCTTAATTTGAATAGATTTATGTATGAATATACGCAAATTTTTAGTGAAATATAGGTAATTATTCCTGAGTGGAAGGTATTCTACATCAGTGATTCTCAGCAGCAAAATTAAGACCACAGACACCAACACTGGGTACCTTTTACAAATGGAGATATAAGCCTGTAGAGGCATTGTGGCGGCTTTTTTTTGCATTTAATTAAATGCAAATATATGCATGCAATGTATAAAGGGAAGCTTGAAAGTTACTGCTTATATGATAATTGTATTACTTGACATAAAAAAAAAGGTTTAGACACAAGAATCTATTTTCTGCGGGTTTTATGTCCAGATATATAGCGACTTATTCCTGAGTGTACTACATTACTAAGATACCTGCTTGTACAGGCAATATGGCGGCCATTTTGTATGTAATTATATGCAAATATATGCAAAAACGATATAAAGGGATGCTTGAAAGTTGATAAAGATAACATATCTGTATTCTTTGATCTATAAAACATAGGTTTAGACACCGGAATTTACTTTCTGTCGGTTATATATCCCGAGATATAGGCATAAATAGGTTGTATGGCGGCCATTTTGAATTTATGCAAATTAGACACTGATCCACCAATCGAATTTTAGGGAAATTTTAATATGTTATTCTAATAGCTCCTCCGGTTCATATGCAAGTGGAATCGTTTCTGTTGCAATTAGTTGTGGGTTAACCCATTTTTTTTTTTGTCGTATTTTGACTGGACTAATAGGCGTATACTTACCCGGATGGGCACAGTACAGGTTGGTCTTTCCTCTCGCTGCTTCGGGAACCATGACGTCATACTGGGGATGGTCACGTGGGACGTACTTGGGTGTTGACCGGATAAAACGCCCTATTTTCTCGGAGAAAATCTCGGGACAAAGATTTCCAAAGGCTAATGCCGCATTTTCACAGGTGCCTTCTCCTGTTTCTGCGCAGCAATCTACATCATGGGGAAAGAGTGAGTGCACAGTAACACGTCTAAAGGCCTATACAGCACGAGAGAGTCACAGGAATCACCACACTTTTTTTCACACTGTACGTTCAGAATTGAAGGTTTTTTTTTTTCCCCCTCCGGTTATTGTTCAGCATGAAGAACATTGTGCAATTATAAGAACTCACTACGAAGTTAAAACAAGCTCTTCAGTAATGTCATCAATTCATTAAGTGGCATGACAATCGTCCTTATTTACAAAAATATACTTTCAAATCAACAAAGAAGAGAGAGGGTATAAAAGAGAGATGAGGTGGGGGGGGGAGGTGGGGTGCCTCTGTATCTGTGTTTGTGTATTGTGTGTTGTTATGTGTTTAATTTGTTTGTTTGTTTGTTTGTTTTTGAGTTTGAAACCGTTACCATTTTCATGACTAAAATTACAATCAAATTTTTTTTTCTTTTCATCTAAATAAGTTAGACTACCCACCTTTCTGAAATGCAAGCAGATAAATGACCACTTGGATTGGAAGTCGTTTAAAAAGCTCCATCTCTAATATTGAAGTATTCTGGAATTCTGGATTGGTTGGGAGAAAATACATTTTTATCGCGCCATGTATCTTTCTGCACAAACACAAATGTGGGGTATAAAATTAACTTTTGTGAAATTGTAAAAATTGTTCAAACCTGCAAGCAATATTAAAAAACATAAGAGTATCCGGTCAATTGTAAATAAACACACACAGCACAGTTACATAACATATGAATTATGAAAACCTGGTATGGCTCGATTCATTTAGAAAACTGACGGATATTCCACAAACAGTTGGGGTCGCCCAATATCCTTCTTCTGTAATCTTGATTCTAATGAGATGGACGATTAGGCCTATATGATATCAATCGTCATGAGACCACTTAGGTACTAAAGCATGCTCTGTCTGTGCTTAAAGGGCGTGACTCAGTGTGAGATGAGTGTTTGAGAAAGTAGCGAATTTTAGATAATGTGCGGTTTTGTCAGGGTTCGTAAAGAGTGGCTATCAAATTCGAAAACAGGATCATATTTGAAAACCGCTGCCATCAAAGTCGCGTCAGTTTCAGTTGTCACAAACAGATATTCATGATTTTTTTTTTTTTATTGTTTTTACCTGTTTAAAATTCACGGTTACTCGCGGTTACTGAAAATACCAGATATAAATATCAAGCCCCCATCAGCATCTGGTTCTACCCGCAAAATGCTTACGACCGAGGTGAAAGAGAGAAATTATTAAATTATCAATGAGAAATATATATATATATATATATATATATATATATATATATATATATATGCATATATGAAGAGCTTGCAACCAAAAGGCGATAAAACCATTGAAAAATTATTTATTTAGCGCCTTTTGGAATCAAGCTCTTCACATATCGAATCTGCCTCTCTCTAGGTGTTCAATAGTCTTTGAACACACAATCTCTCTTTGGAATATATCATACTTCCTACATCTTTTAGAAGGAGTAAGTAGTCCCCCCCCCCCCCCCCCGATTGTTGCTGTAGATTTAGACTGCTAAAGAGTCGTGAATTAACAGATTTGAAGGAAAAAAAATGAGAAATTTTGCTCTTTCTTACCCGTCGTTCCTCGTGAATGCTCGTTCTGCGGTGCTTTGCAATACCTTGGTGTCTAGATTTTACAGCGTAAACCACAAGCTTCAAATGATAACCCGCAAATTTAGCATTGACTAATCCTCCCTGCAGATGATCAAAGCCGCATTACAACCTGCAAAGCTTTAGAGTGCAAGATGTAGCCGTCAATGGCTTCTGATGTAGGATTCAGCAGTGACTACATAGAACAGATGTAATAAATTAATTCTTTTGAGTTGCAAACAGAGCGTTCAATTTTGTATAACATGCTCATTCGTTATAAACAATTTCAGCAATTTCTAATAGCGCGAAGTCATATGTCATGCTGAAATTCTTTACTCAAGGACCTCTTTCCTACAGTCCCTCAATACATTTGACCTGCATGACGTGACAAAGAACAATGCTAAATCGCTGAATTTGTTTCATATATTATATAAAATATCAAAATCTGAAAAGAAAATTCAATTTCAGATTGTCTTAGTGAGTATAAAAATGTGTGCTTCTCTTCTTATGCTGCACTTATATTAAAAAAGATGATACGTTATAATCAAAATCAGTTTGAAATTTAGCTGTAATACAATATTAATATGTCGTGACGAAAGGTATCCCTAGTCTAAATTGGCGTGCAAACGAAATTACAGTTCGCTATTTGGAATGCTCGATATTCCTTCAGGCCGAAAATTGATTAAGATTATTACGAAAGAAAACATGTTTTATAAACCAGTTATGCCACGACGATTCACATAAGATCAAAATATGAAATCATTTGTTACAATAGCGTTTTACATACAAAAGTGGAATTGAGACAAATTATATTATGATAATACTTCTCCCTATAATTAAGTCATTTTTTTTTTTGAATAGTTTGGGATTGTATGATTGTACATAATGTGACCGTGCATCAACCCCCCCCCCCCCGGAAAAAAAAAAATCGCACCCCTTGATTTTACGTGAGGACTCAAGATTGGTGAAATGGGTCAACCGAGTCAATCTTGAGTTTTTCATATTTTCTGAAAGGGCTATCCTTACAGATACATATCGTTTTAAAGCTTACTGGTTATTATTGTAACTTATGAAAAAGTGGAATTTATTTCTTACAATTTCTTACAATTTTAGAATATTGAGCTGGGCGGTCACATTCGAACTTACTGGTTATCTTATTGAACGGCTGGTAAAAATCCATAGATACTACTAGACGCGAAAGTCTAGATACGATGACGCATGAGTCAGTCTCTCGGCTTTTAAGCATCCCAAACTAGCAGCTGTAATTATGATTTCAATTTGCCATCAATTAATTACAACGGTATAAACGGATATCTTTATACCGCAGCACGAATCATCTTCAACTTCACGATAATGGCCTCTCGTCATTTACTTCCTATATCTTTGTGTTTGATTATGTTCCAATTATGTTACAATTATTGCCCTGTTACAGATCAGTAGGCCTTTACTACGGCTTATATGCGTTACACCTATTAGCAATGTGTGGTGATAAGCAACAACTTTCCATCTTCCATATTGACGATTTCATTCTTGTGATTTGTATGGCAAGACATAGCTTCCCCTATACAAAGAGAAGAAGAGACAGCAGACACAGAATGGTGCAATTTGTTGGGAGAACTTTATACAAACAGCAAAAACTTGAGACACATTTATACATATTCTATCATTATAAAGTCGATTGCTTTTATTAAAAACTGGAATTGTCTCAGGAAACACATACACACACACACACACGTATGTACGTATGCTAAATAGCGTTATACTATATCATATGTGAGCGTGCACCACAAAACAAACAAAAAGTCGCAAAAAGTTGTATTTACGTGAGGACTCAAAACAGGTGAAATGGGTCAACTATATCAATCTTGAGTTTTTCATATTGTCTGAAAGAGCTATCTCTCATCTATATGATTCTTTAGGCAGGGATCAGAACACGAATGGGAAAGTGTGTTTTCAGCATTTTTTCTACAACCCTCAATCTATATTAATGCCCTCTGTGGAATAATCCTGAGGCCGCAGTTTAATGGTAAGGCATCTAATAATATGTTCAAATCCTTAAGGGGAATGAAAAATCCCATTTGGAAAGAACCCCCTTCGAAAAGAGACCACATTTTCAGACGTATATTCACCTTATGGACGCTTAATCATTGTAATTAAAACAGGAAAGAATAACTGATATATATTGGATTTTAAACCCTGGCACAACCGTGTTACATCTCTAAAAGCTTCAGCATTACGTACAAAACGAGGGAAAATATGTGTAGAAATGCTTTCTTTTTATGAAATAAGAACATTGAATGCATTTATTTTCCACTATAAAAGGCTTCTTACAACTGCAAAATACTTCCAATGCTCAAGGTACTTGTGAGCACTCAACCTTACAATGGCAATCTGGAAGTTTGTATAAAGAAAATGAACATTACACAAACAACATAAAGATTTGAAAATATCCTACCTGCCGTTTCGCAAATCCTATCTCTGCCCTGACATTTGACATCAATTGCAGCGAACCGCCCGTATCAAAAGCTACCAGGCAAATGTTAAGAGTTATGTCCTCTATACAAGCCTCCCATTGTAAAAGCCACATTTCCATTCGCAGAGCTTTTGTGTGCGTGTAAGTTGTAGTCTTTGGCATGATTTTGAAATATTGATCCGCTCAATATGACATTTAAGATAGATGGAATGAAAGAACACTTATGTAATTGATAGGGTGTTTGAATGAGATTATCACATCCCCGTTTACTGCAGTTGATCACGATAGTTTAAGTCTACGTTGATCGTGGAGAGAAAAAAAAATAAATACAGAAGTGGAATTTAATTGTGAGTCGATTTGTTATCATACTGCCTTCGAATCCATTCACTTCTTGTCCAAGCAAAACTCATAGCATTACTACCAACATCGCAAACAACGTTCGCAATGTGTCTGTAAAAACCATGTCTGTTATGTTGATACTCCGAATATAGTAAATTCAATGTTGTTGACTATCATCTTGATAATGAACTAAACTATTGTCGAGAAAGGTTGCTGAACAGATTGATATACTTGTAGATGCTGTTCAGATACATAGCCATTTTTGTTCTTTTTTATTCATTCACAAGGGATGCTGAATCAAAATAATAAAGACCAGTCAAACTATAAAAAAAAAGGAGAGGCATATCTTTTATGAGGAGCATTTGCAAATTATGCATTTCAATCAATAATATAATCATATCTAATTACGACAAATTTATTTCCAATCGATTACATAGATTTCTTTTCTTTTCATCACAAGTACATAAACAGAAGTACACAAAAATGAAGTAAATAAACTAATGAAGATGCATAAAAAAATGAAATAAACAAGTAAGAATTAAAACACTCTACTCATTCAGAGTAAAAAAAAGACAAAGCCAAGATCAAATCAACGCTGATTTCGAAATATGTTTTTATCCCCCCCCCCAAAAAAAAAAAGAAATAATTTTTGTATGCAGTTTACACTATTATAATACGTTTGCCTAGGTTATTCCACACATAAAAACAACGAGAGTGTGCTTGGTGCTACGTTGGATTTAATTCATAATTGACACCTAGGATTTACATGCCAGCCAAGGAGCGAACACATTCCTTTCACTATCAATGCATATCCACCCTCCCAATCACTCAATTAAGAAAATAAGGAAAATCCAATAAGAGTTAATTTTCCAAGGCTGTGTCGGTTTCAAACCTTAATAACAAGAAAAAACAAACACGAAACTGACTTTGTAAACCACTGAAGTTTCACCAACAGACCAAATGTTCGTTCAGCTTAAACACAATCGCAATAAGCTTAAAAGCCTATCCCTCACGTGAGAACGATGTGGATGGCCTTGAGAGTACTTGAAACTCAACTGACATATTTGAAAATCAATTCATTTAACCGTCAGATTGACTGACAGGATTTACGTTCCCAGGCGACAATGCACAAATAATTGATTCATCGTAGCAACGTCCCCTTCATGCATCCGATTTTAGGGGATACTGTACGTTCTCTGGGAAAATATTCCCTTGGGATGCCTGTTTTGTGTGTGTGTGTTTTAACATGTATAGTCTAAGTATCAGTGCCTACGCCTTGATTCATTTTTGTTTTGCTTTGTGTTTTTTTTTTTTCCACAAAAGCTTGAAATAATATAATGACTCAAATACTTGGGTATCCTGCAAGGGGGGGGGGGGAGCTATTTTCTCCGTTGTATAAGTTCTGACACTAAAGCAAGCATATTTAACTTGAAATAGTGGAACAAAATCTGTCCTTATGTTTGTTGTGCTAATGTTTGTTGAATAAATATTAAACAAAATGGAAAAAAATAAAAGGTTCACTTCCTTAATCAAGCTGATCTCACATCGTCGACCAAATTTTGCCAAAGCCTGTTAGACACCTTCAATGTTTACTACATTTTGAATTAAATTTGCTTTATTCCTTTAAACCCCCCCCCCCAAAAAAAAAAGAAAAGAAAAGTACATCTTCTCTTAGTAAATCAGTGGATTTCCAGTTTTCCACCATGTTTAAGTCAATTATCTCATTCCGCCTTAATTCGATCATCGTGAATTTCTATCCAATAAAATTTTTGAGGACAAAATCAGAGCATCCATTCCAAGCCATATGTGACCATGCACCACAAAACAAACAAAAGTCGCACCCCTTGATTTCAAGTGAGGACTCAAAAAGGTGAAATGGTTCAACCAAGACAATCTTGAGTTTTTCATATTTTCTGAAAAAGCTATCCTTCTTCTACATTACTGTTCAGTCTGGTATCTTAACATGAATGGGAAAGTGTGCTTTTAGCAGTTTTTCTACAACCTTTTTTGGGGGGGAAGAGTAGAATGATCAGGTGTGGCTTAGAGGAAGCTTGTCATGTCTTGAAATCTGTTGCACACTCTTCACTTTCAAGTCTAATAACTTTTGAAAGGATGACGCTACTGCTTTGAAAGTTATCATTAATCATGGGCAGAATGTGCTGATAGAAAATGCTGTATTTCAGCTTAAGCTGATAATCCCTTCATTGTTGTTGCTCTGATGGTTCACATCCTGTGTTTTGTCCCTTTCATGGCACAGCTAGCACGGCTTGGTAAAGATTAAGCGCTTGAATAGACCATGTACTTCAGAGCCTCTTTTCTCAGTTCACACTTTTCCAGAGTGTGTGCTTTCTTTCCAGTATTTAGGTAGGTTAGGGGAGTCCATCTGAATTGAGTTTTACATAATTTTAAAGCTTAGAGTCTGCTCTTTCAGAATCTGCCCTTAACTAAAAATCCATGTCTGGCGACTTTTTGTTTGTTTTGTGTTGCAGGGTCACATATTGTTGAAACAGTTTGAAAGATATATAGGCTGTGAATACAATCTATCATGGATCATATGGTATAGCATAATATACGCAAATGACAACACTAACGTAGGAACAGCCAGTCAAACTTGGTAGGGTAACATAAAAGTAAGTATAATGATGGAATAAGTTGATCCACTGAAGAGCAAAACGTAATAATTGGAAAGCTTTACCATTGAGTACATATTTATAATTATGCTAAGAACGGGTTGTCCCAAATACCTAGATATATACGTCAAGTGCTAGAATATAAACGTTACATGACTGTGAGTTCCTAATGCAGGAATAGACATAATGCTTATATTGATTTGTGTAAAGTACACAAAAGGTACAAATTATGACTGAGATATCAACGGCACAGCCTACTTACTGTTTACTGGCATATATGCTACCGGCAAACATGACATGACACAAATGCATAGATACACTAAGGGGGTGAGAGGTACCTCCCTGTATACACGGAAACATGCACGTAACTATGGTATGAAGACACATAAACATACGAAAGACTAGACATGGTAGACGGGAGATAAAACAAAATCTCATAAAAAAAGAAATACAGAGTAGAAAAGAGAGCAGTCAGTATAATGGGAGAATGTGGCAAAAAGCTAGTAATACTACACAAACAGCTTAATTGCTATAATGTTGTACGTAGGTAGGGAGAGCATTATTTTGTCCCTTCAAATCCCTCACAATATTTCGAAGAAACAATAATATCTGCCTTCATCAATTTTCTTTCCGTTGATTTGAAGTTCCAGTGGCAGAGTCAGAAATAAGGCATAACTCTTTTTGTTTTACCGTTCACCCAATGTTTCAGAATAGTGTTACCTTATTTGAGAGTGCCGACTCAGAATCCGGATGATACGCCTTTTGCATCATGACGGATTTAAGTTATTCTAATTGCCGCCAAAATGCCACACCAAAATGGTTGCCAATATCTAAATTCATAATCATTTTGTAACTAATGAGAAGTCGCACACAAAAATGAAGTTCGACCGTATTTGGAGTGTGCTAGTCCTAATGTGGATATTCATATACTGGAACTTTTAATGAAGTTTCGTTTCGTGTATTTTATATCAACAAAGAGTGACAATGTATAAACATATCACGTGAAAAGAATAATAATATGAGAATGAAATACATATTTTCACTACGTCGAAATATCATAAAATGACACTGAATTAAGGAAGAAATAAATTCACTGCGTAATGTTGAAAATGGATGGGGACGCTAAAAAGCAAAGCTTGTAATATACTTTCCCTTCAAAACCAATATAAAACCAACCATGAATTGGTAGACAGAAGTATACAATGACTAAAACACATCGAACACAAATACAGAACTAAAACCTTACCAAGCCCTTCACACGGTCGCCTTCTTGCAGCAAAATGGGGTTTAGGAAGGAATCATGACCTGACTTCGAAACAGATCATTTTTGGACTATAGGATATTAGAAATTGCAGATAACAGGTATCACATCCTCAGTAAAGAAAGAAAATCAAGAAAAATAAAACCATAAAAAGTTCAGAGAGAGAGAAGAATGTGGACACTGCACAGCATCAGATTTACTCCAAACGAATTATGCCAAAAAAAAAGTCAATAGCAGAACAAAAGACTTGATAATGATCTGAATGACAGACCATTCTAAAGCTAATGATAAATTTTATAATTTCCACTTTTATTTGAATGAAGTAATACTTGTTGCAGATTTTATATGTTACTGTAAAAATAGATGTTGTCTGTAGCTCCCAGACTATTGGACGTGGGGGCCACATACGCAACTTACATGTTATACTTTTTTTATGAATTGGATCTATTGAATATTGAACTTTCCATAGTGCTTTCCGGAAATATTTTAGGGTTGTTGTTGTTGGTGTGTGTTTTTTTAAACGATTACCCCTTCAGTGCAAACATTGCTTTCATAGACCACTACTGGCATTCTCTCATTACTGTTGGTATAAGATATCCCTACATGTAAAATTACATTTTAAAAAAAAAATGTTGTGCAGGGGGGGGGGGGGAGGAGGGTATAGTCGTGTTTAGAACACCTTTTTCCAAGACTATCCGTATTTCTTCTGATAAGAATCGGAGATTCCCTGTCGTTGAACAGGTCAGAGTCTGAAAATTCATCTCACCACCGCAGAATCGGGTCGGGGTCTGAAAAATCATCTAACCACCGCGATTTGACACTGGTGTTGGGAATTGGAATGGTGTTGACTCTGCGGCAATTCTGAACATCCTAAAGAAAGAAAATGCACAACTCAACGATAAGAGAAACGTGATGAAAGAGTAAATGGAAGAGAGAGAGAGAGAGAGAGAGAGAGATGTTTGAGTGAATGGGGTAAGTGTACCTGATGCAGTTACAGTTGAAAAATGATTGAAACCATGTGCAGGTTATTGATTCTAACATTATGGAGTTAAGGGGGTATAGTCTCACTGAGCGGCGAACGTTTGCGAACGTAGCGAATTTGGGAATTCGCCAGGGTTCGTAAACGGTTGCAAAAGGTTTGTTAACATTCGCAAGAAAGTTCGCAAACGGTTTTTATTGTCGCTAACAGTTTTTCTTGTCGCAAAGAAATTTTGAACATGTTCAAAATTTCTTTGCGAACCTTTGCGAATTTGTATTTTCGCTAACAGTTGCAAACATTCGCAAACATTCGCAAAACACTCGTAAGAATTCGCAAACGGTCGTAATACGGTGTCGCTAACATTTTTATATGATTCGCCACTGCTAGCGAACAAGTAACCATATGGTTCCTATATAAAAGCTTCCGAAACAGACAAGGTTCCACTCTATTGAAAGAAAGTTCTTGAAGCTCTTCACCTCTCCATCATGATTGTAATTGCTTCAAAAACTTTTCATATTGACTAAAGTCTGTCCTCTGCAACAAGCACTCTCTGACTCTCTTTCTTTTTTTTCCTTTCTTGTTTTTCTTTATTTTATATCTCTTATGCTGCACAACTCTCTAAAAAAGAAAGAGTGAAAATGTTCACTCTTGAAGGAGTGAAATACAGAAAAGAGTGAGTTTTGAGTGAAATTGGAGTGAATATTGTGTGAAAATATCTATTTTCACTCATCAAGCTTGGAGTGACCTCATGGATCACTCGAAAATCTTGGAGTGATCCCTGAGGTCACTCCAAAATGAGTGAAAATGAAAATTTTCACTCCAAAATCACTCTAATTTCACTTGAAACTCACTCTTTTCTGTTATTCACTTTTTCAAGAGTGAACATTTTCACTCTTTATTTTTTAGAGATAATACCTGTAGCAGCAGCCTGGCAAAGCAGCTCTTCAAGGAAAGCAACACCTTGAGCCTCTTCTTGGCAGAAATTTATTTCCATATCCTGGAAATCCATCTTGAACGGTGGTCACAAGAGATCTCAATTCAGTGGAAGGTTTTATGTCGTTTTATGGGTCTTACTATACACAATCGCCTGGTACTTTTCTAGGTCCAAGAACATTCGCAAAATTGTCGCAGAGGATTTGCAAACAGTTGCTAATATTTACAAAACTGTCGCTAACATTTGCAAAATTGTCGCTAACATTTGCAAAATTGTCGCTAACATTTGCTAACATTCCCTAATAGTCGCCACCTGTGTTCGCAAACGCTTTCGCAAACATTCGCTAAAGTGTTGCTAATTGTCGCTAAACATCGCTAAAAGTCGCTAATTGTCGCTAATGGCAGAAGCGAACTTTGATTTTTCGCAAACATTCGTCAGAAAAGTTGGCGAATCTCAAATTCGCTATGTTCGCAAACGTTCGCCGCTCAGTGAGATACCAGCTTTAAGGAGTAAATTCGCACATGTAACCAACTTGCTCGCCGCATGCATTATCTCTGAACACGTATCCATCGAAGTCTACACAGTCTTGTTGCGGTGCAGTGACATCCCAGGGCTGGTCGAACCTCCACATTGGACTCGAGAGAGGCAGAGTTCCACCGACACGCTCCCACGTGTAGACCCCTTCCGTCGATCTGTCGTTCAGGCCTATCCAGATAGATGGGAAGGTCGCCATTCCGTAGTGCGAGACGAGAACATCCTGTCGGATGCTGGATAGTTCATTTTCTGTCTCCATGGCAACCAAGTACCCTCCCAGATCGCTGCACGTATCCCGTGCCACATCCCACGTCTTGATGTCTTGCCGGTAGAGATAGCAGGAGTCTGGGGACGATGCATCGCCAGGACAGACGACATCTGGATAATGAATATGTAAAAGAAATAGTAAAGAGTAAGCAGTAAAAAATTAAATGACGGTTGAGAAAAAAAAAAGAAAAAAAAACATGAACTTGCTATCTATCTAATTGATACCACTGTGCAACTGCACAGCAAAATCAACCTTCCTAAGAGGAATGCATAAAATCATAAAAATGTAGTGAGAGAGAGAAAGAGAGAGAGAGGGGGGGGATTGGGAAGAAAATTTCGAGAGGGACAGGGAGAGACAGAGACGGATAGTTTAATTGACCGATTCTGTGACGCGCTATGTGTATTTTTGGCATGGGCGCAGCCATAGTGGGTGTATCAGCCGACCCCCCCTTCCCACTCCCCACCCTTCTCCCTACATTAGCACGCGCGCAGAATGAAAAACTGCTTTAGCCAATGGGCGTCTCGTACTGAGTGCGCGAATGCTTGCTAGTGCGCGAACCTTTGTTACAAGTGCGTGATAAACATGTTGCCCCGGGGTGGGGGAGAGCAGGGGGGGGGGGGGGGGTCGGCTGATACACCCACTATGGCTGCGCCCTGTGCCGTAAAATGTCTGCTGCCCTCAACGAACCCGTATCGGTCAATAGATGACGATAGAAGAAGTCCGTCTTTGTAAACGGTATGGAAATGAATGCCTACGTACAAGCAAAATAACAAGAACGCCCTCATCGTCTACGTCAAATATTCCTTTCCCGGTGAGGACGAGTCGTGTTTATGGGAAAGTTGTAGGAAAACCAGCCGTCCTTAACGGGTTAAGGAGTCAGGAACACCAATCGCCGAGATTAAGCCTTTCTATTAATTCATCAAACAAATAACAGATGAGTACCATCCCCTCCCTCATAGTATCGTTGATAATATCAGCCTTAGAAAATGATTTTAAGAAAAAAATTCTCCTGTCAAATTATTGTAATAAGTATAGGGTTTCCCATTCAATTTCATACTTTTTATACGATTCAAGTTCTTTTTCCGAGCATTCAATTTCAAGCATTCCACGCTCACATCATTGAATCAGCAATCAAATTAAAAATCCTATCATTCGAAAGCACTATCGGAGCATTCAACTTCACAGTCAGAGCATTACAATTTAAGAGAGGAGCACGCATTTAAGCAATGAGCCTTCAAATTCATGTCAAGCTGGCGACGAAATCTCGTCGGTCATTCAAATTCGTGAATAGGCAACCATGTTTCAACATAACTGTATTCAATTTAAAAGAAGTCCTGAAATATAGTTAGTTTTGGGGCCATGTAGTGTGTCCTTTTCTCATAAGCTTTGATGATGAAGATTATCTATTTTGGAGTAGAGGTCCACCTGTTCATTGCAAAATTTGAACTCGGGCTTCTCAAAAAGGGAATGTTCAGTCAAATGTCCCTCGGATAGTATAATGGAGGTCCCATTTTCGAGAGAGTCACAACTCATGCACGTAAAAGATCCTACTTCATTTACTCATAGCAAAGAGCAGGCTGTTTAACCCAGTTTAACCCTGTTGATCTGGAGAAAGAGTGAGTAAAGTTGTATAGAAAATGCTAAGCTTTGCTTTGATGTAGTATTGTATGACAAATCTATCATTGTTTTTCTATCACATGACCAGTAGGAACATTACTGCAAAGGCATGACGTTTGCACACAAAACAGTGACAGAAACTTAGAAATCACTCCTAAATCCAGTAGAGAACACCAGGTCTATTGATAATCAACCACCACATGAAATGCAAGCTATAGTGAGAAGAACGGAATTGCGAGAAACGCTTTCATTGTACCGCGGCATTTAGCGATTTATCGATCGGATTGAGCGGATTGGTGCGTTTGAGCAGAATACCGACCAAGTTGGACGTGCGAACGTGGCACATAAAGAGTTAATGTAAAATTTATTGAGATGAAAAACAAGGAATGCATGAATATAATGTAGAACCTTTAAACAATCATATTTACACTATATGCAAGCTTTCATTGGTTGTGTATGCCCTTTCTCCATTCTAAAAAAAAAAATAATAATAAATAAAAATCCTCTCCATTTTCCTCTTTAAATTGATTGCACAAAGTAGGAACTTGATCGCCTGGCAATGAAATTTAACGTTCCCAACAAGCCCAGCGGGACTATCACATGACTATCGCATGAATTTGAACGCACGAGTAAGAAATGCGATGCTCGCTGAATTTGATTTGACGAAAACGAAATAGAACTCCAATTGATTCTGATTTTGAATACCCGAATATTTACACGCGCGTGCGTTGTACGAATTTGAGTGCACATTAAAGGTAGGGAATCCCATTTGCATGGCTTAAATGAAGAGTAACTAACCCTGTATAAATACAGTGGTATGTTGAAGAGAGTATCATTTTAGAAACTCCCATAAAGTATTGAAAGTGGAAGGTAACATTTAGTACATTTTTATTGACCGTTAGATTTTGAATTGATTTTTTTTTTCGGGGCTCACCGTAAATTCCAGTACATTACTAGGCTACCTTTGCAGACCCATGCACTGCATGTGTGTCCATCATGTATATTTTGTGAAGGAAGTTCATCAAAACTTACAAACATTTCTATATACATTCTTGCCACACACTCTATATGTTATTACATCAGCTCTTATACTTTAAGATTTGTGTTTATAGATAAAAAAGAAATACAGAAGACTGTAAAAAAAAAGGCTTAAGTGTGGCTGACACACAGAACTACTGAGTAGTTGAGTTTTGTGCATTATTCAAATTGTAGATAACTGTTGACTTCTAAATTTCTCAGCAGTGGCCTAAACAAGTCCCCTGAGGTTCATATTTAATGTTTTGCTGCATTTTGGGAGGTCTGTAAAAGGTATCCCCTACCTTTCATGATTTAGACTGAAAAAAAATATATACATAAAATGACCGGGAAAACCTTCACTTAAAAAAGACAAAAGCGTACAAAATAATTAATGTTTTTTTTTTTCTTTTTGAAAATCCAAAGCTGAGTGGAACCCATTTAAATGTTTGAAAGAGTAAAGTAAATGTTATCTGTTATTCCAACAATTCCGATATTTCTGTTAGCGTATGTAAGCGTGCGTCACAAAACCATTAACCCCCCCCCCCCCTTCAGAAAACTGTGGACCTGCAGATAAAATTTATTAAAGTCACCAAAGTCTTTACCTTTATCTCAGGTTGTACAACATTCCAACTTTACAATTATTCTACATAAACATACCCAAGACTTCACACAGCTCTCCGCGAAATGAAGTTGGGCACTTGCAGGTGAATCCCTCCCGTGTCTCTAAACAGGTTCCTCCATTAAGACAGGGGTTAGGCAAACAATCTATTAGCGCAATGAAAAAAGAAAAATATCATGTGTTTACATTGGACAAAATATAGGATTCTAAGACAACTGTACTTTCTAAAAGATATATGTTGGGGCGTTTTACACAATCATCCGTAAATTACGAAAGTAAGAGATAATGTGCACATTGAGACAGGAACGCTTAGAAACACCAGTATAACGAGCCATATAAATGCAATTATTATCGTTATTATTATGATGATTATTATGATTATTATTATTATCAATGTTATTATTATTATTATTATTATTATCATTATTATTATTATCACCATCAACTACATTATTGTTGTTATAATCATCATTGTACACATGTATTATCAAAATGACCCTTCATATTTAATTCTTTTAATACCAACGGAATCTCTCATTCTCTCTCCCACTATCATGTGTGTAAATCGGTGAGTGAGTGTGTATAGGGGATTTGATATCTTATATTATGGAGATTGACTCAATGGACGTTATAGGGTAAGGATTATGTTTTAAGACTAATATATTATTTCATCTTATTTTATTAATTTCTCTCCCCTTTTTTAATCATAGTTACAATCGAGTAAAACATCAACAATAACAACAACCATACAACGAACCTGTCTGCAGTAAGGGTTTCCAGGTCAATGGTAGCGGCAGGTATATTTGTTATCACATTTTTCATTGCGCTTTTGGTCTTTTTTGTTGACACATTTAATATATCACACACTAAAATTATACGGAGATGCATTCTCTCTGAGCAGCCCCATAGACGTTTTTTCATCCTACTTTGACTTTTTAGAGGCCTGTTAGTTATGAGGTTGAAAGTCTTCGGGTTTATTTTTTATTTTATCTTTACTGGAAAATGGGAAACCTGCCATGATCGTTATTTAGGTAGCATGTCGCCTGTATAAGGAGATAGAAATTGGGGTCGCGTTTTTTTTTTTCTTTGTCTTCTAAAGTGATTTTCTTTTTCCTCTACCCGTACTTTACAAAGGCATGTTTAGTTTTGGATAACCTTTCCAATGACATGAAAATAAACATGCGAGAAATGTTTTACCAGGATAGGCACAGTATAGGTTGTTTTTTCCTCTCGCTGGTTCGGGAACTATGACGTCATAATGAGGATGGTCACGTGGGACATACTTGGGTGTCGATCGAACAAAACCTCCCGTTTTCTCGGAGAAAATGTCGGGACAAACATTTTCAAAGGATACTGCTGCATTCTGACATCTTTCCTGTCCAAAAACGACTGTTTCTGCGCTGCAATCTGCGCGAAGAAGGTATGTTGGTGAGACATAAAAAATAGCAATTTAATTGAATTATAGAAAGTGATGTTAGAAAAGGTTGCTTCATAAAAATCAAGCACTTCTATTTATTTCCGCATTTAAAATGGCCTGAAAGACGGAACTCCCAACAAAATTAAACAGTATTTTCAGTTTGTTTTCTATTTCTTTATAATCTAATTATGCAAGTGAAATTTCGTCAATAATAATCTTAAAACTGTTCTAATAAGAATATCGAAAATAATACTAATACACTCACGATGCACATAGCTTTATTATCTCCAAAGAATCATACAATCACGATATCATGATTTTAAATCGCTATTGCTGCATTCTGACATGTGACTTATCTTTTCAAACTTCTAAAAATACGTGCAGTAACAGCCTAATAACATTTATTTAGAAAATACAAATAAAAACACATACACACAAAAAAATAGTTTGTCCTTAATCGTGTATTATCAACAATTTTTTTTTTACAGACTCTGGATTTGTTTATAAGAAATGGAATCTTTTCCCGTTTGTAGTTGATCTCTTAAAAAATGTACAGTGTCTTGAAAGAAAAAAATAACAACAACGAAAACTGTTTATTAGTGACAAAAAAAGAAAAAATTTAGGAAATAATGAAAGCGCTTTGAGAATGATGAAATAAAGTACTTTAAATTATTACACAAATATGTGCACACATAATTTCTCTGGTTTTATATTATGACATTAAAACCCTACATATTATATACACACGTACGAAGATGATACACACATAATGTGTTTTTCTTTGGCAGTTATAACTGATATCACATTGCCTGTGTCATTTCCTATGAAAGAAAGAAAGAAAAGTATCATGACATAAAACATAGCCAAAAGAAAAAAAAAATGAAATAGAATTATAACGTCATAAAAGATATCAATGCATTCTTTGTTTCCTGGTTTTACTAGTTTGTTGTACAAATAAATGAGTACTTGCCTCCTGGAAATGCCAGAATGTATGCCACCAATAAAATCCGCATTCTTACCGAGCACTGCATCGTGGATTTCGCCACATCAACACCTTGATGATGAGGAAGAAATAAATTTGCATCCAATCATCCTGGCATACAGTACAGCGCATACTGAAGGAGCAGACTTTAAGCTAAAGAAAAAAGAAATGTCTCCGTACAACCGGACACTCCCAATTCATCTGAATATTGGAAAGAATTAGGCACTCTGGGAAAGTCTGTTTTGAGAAAAGCGATTTCAAAGCATGGAGTCTATTGATTAAAGGTAGGGGATACCTTTTACAGACCTCCCAAAATGCAGCAAAACATTCAATATGAACCTCAGGGGACTTGTTTAGGCCACTGCTGAGAAATTTGGAAGTCAACAGTTATCTACAATTTGAATAATGCACAAAACTCAACTACTCAGTAGTTCTGTGTGTCAGCCACACTTAAGCCTTTTTGTTGCAGTCTTCTGTATTTTTTTTTTTATCTATAAACACAAATCTAAAAGTATAAGAACTGATGTAATAACATATAGAGTGTGTGGCAAGAATGTATATAGAAATGTTTGTAAGTTTTGATGAACTTTCTTCACAAAATATACATGTTGGACACACATGCAGTCCATGAGTCTGCAAAGGTAGCCTAGTAATGTATTGGAATTTACGGTGAGCCCCGAAAAAAAAAAATCAATTCAAAATCTAACGGTCAATAAAAATGTACTTAATGTTACCTTCCACTTTCAATACTTTATGGGAGTTTCTAAAATGATACTCTCTTCAACATACCACTGTATTTATACAACTCTTCATTTAATGCATGCAAATAGGATTCCCTGCCTTTAAAGCCCGTAATCTTATGCTATTGAATTTGTGATTAGAAACTTTGAGATAGGCAAATAAGTAAACAATATGCCAGTAAAATCAATATAAGTTGAATCTTCAATAATTAATTTTAACAAAGAATACATAAAGTCACACAAAGTCTAAATAAGACCCCCTCCCCCTTCCCCCGAACAAAAAGAAAGAAAAGATAAAAGAATTAAAACTAAACAAAGAAAAATGAGCTTAAGATACAATGTGCAATACCCCACCTGCTGTTTTGTGATACCTGGTTTTGGGTTGCCTCCAAGATTACCATTAATCAAATTGTACCGCACGCGTCAAACGTTATTCAGCAAAATAATGGAATGTGTGAAGCTATTCCAACATCCCGTGGTGCAGCCGTAATACCACTTGCAAAGATTGTGTGTTGCTTCTTCCAGACGTCAAGTCATTTCTGTAATATTACTCCGCCTCAATGACCTCTGTCGATGACATTGTAGGAGAGATTCAATGACAAACACGCACACACACACACACACACACACACGCACACATTATAGCTAAAGCACTCTATTCTGAGATATGATTGAAATAATCGTATTTTATTGCCTTATCGCATGCTCATGAAATGAATATGACGTGAGTAGAACAATGTTCAATGATTGATTTATACTTCAATTCGGAAATATTATTATAATGACGATTCTTTGTTCCGTTCTGTTTTTGAACTACACGTATCCTATCCCCTGACATTTGTTTAATGAACCTCAAAACACTAGAGGCATTGTGCAAAGAAGGAGTAATATTCCACCGGTTGAATGTAATGTCTGGGTGATAGCTAATAAATATGACAATGCAAAGAAACGTGCACATCTCAAATTTCGTGCACATTTCAAATGACGTGTTTTATTACAACATGATCGTTATGAATCCCACTACCACCTTTTCACGATAATCTCAACGCGATTGTGTTGGGGTCATTTGAGTGGTATTGGAAAGATGAAGACCTTGCTATCGAAATGACTTTGATGAATGAGTTGATTGATTTGACGAATGGCTATCGAAATCACTACTAATGCTTTCCTTATACTCACGCTGGCAACACTTCTTGTTTGTTTGTTGTTGATGTGGTTCTTTTTTTATCAAAGACGCTGTCCATCAGAACCTGAATACCCTATTTAATGCCATTCTATAAAGAGTGATTGCCCCCCCCCCCCGCACACACACATGGTCGAAATGAAGAACATGTTTCATTTTAATATCACAAGATATCTTTTTATGTAGTATAAACACTATGCGAGGTTCATCATCCTTGTAGGCCTTTCGAATCATATAAATGCTGAAAGTGGCCCTGATAAAAGTGTTTTGTAACCAGAAGGTCAGTGCATGAAAATCAATTATTTAGGAAGCCAAGCGATTGACGATTAAGATCGACATAACCATACGACTACGGTCACACATTTCTGTAATCAAAAGTTTACGTACACACTGGATATCAAATGAAAAGAGACAAAACAAAAAAACCTTCGTGCATCACAATATGTCATTAAAGTGAAAATAAAAGTGCATATTAAAAGGAGCGTCACATTTATTAACAAAGCCCGCGAAGGATATACACTGTTGATCTAAGCTAAAAAAAAAAAAGTACAAAGATTAAAGGAATCAATGTCTAGTTGTTAAGTTGTTTGCATGTTTGTTTCTGTTTTCTCATGTTGGTTCAGTTTAAAGCACACTATTGCTGGCGTTAAAGGAATCATATAATTTTGGTTGAGACTTAAGTTCAGGTATTTGTCTTTTTTTTTTTTGGTGAGATAGTGAGAAATCTCTTATGAAATATGAAAGAGCATGTAATTCCATGAGGATTTCAACGTTTATCAGATAGAAATGATATTGATATCCAAAACAGAGGGATCTTAATATAAAGTGTGAGATCAACATTAAGTTTACGATCGTTCTGTTTTACTTGTTTTTTGATGTTTCACCTATTCCAAACCAAATTTTCTTCAAATAAACTTTGAATTCCTCTTAAAATGGTACATGTATGCTCTGTACTATTTCATAAGTGTTTTCTTGGAATCACGCAAAAAAAGTTAAAAGCCCAATTTTCATCTCCACCAATACTGTACCATTCCTTTAATGTATTACGTTAATGGTTAATGTACCTATTTATCTCCATCTCTGGGCGAAAAAGAATGGCAATGGTTAATGAACATAATTCCCCCCAAAAAAGTATTTTGGGGTCTCAATTTCTGTCAAATTCATATATTGCTAAGCTATGCATTTCAATGTAGCAAGGCCGGAGATATATATATATAGATATATATATATATATATATATATATGAGGAGTTTGTTTGCAAAAACCGATAAGTCCATATTTGCCAAATGGAGATATTTGCGATTAAAGGTCAAAGAAAATAAAGAGAATAATAAGAAAATATTTGCTTCTTTTGACCATAACTTCAAAAATATACCTTTATATGTAGTGACCAATATATCATTTAAAAGGTATTATTTTGTACTTTATGACAGAGGCCGTACTTCAAAATCTTAAAAAATGGACTTATCGGTTTTTGCAAACAAACTCTTCATATATATATATATATTTCTTTATCTTCTTGTGTTAAAACGTCGGGCGTCCCGATTTCACGTGACCTTTCAAAATAGATGAAACGAGTGGAAGAATTATACGTTTGTTTGTTTGGTTTTTTTCCCTGAAAGAACAAATCCACTCATTTCTTTACTTTTGGATTAAAAAAATACAAGAATGGGAAAGTGTTTTTTTTTTCTGCATTTTTTTTTAAGATCACTTTTTGTAGAATAGTGTGTTAGGCATGACATTGTCTTATAGTCCCCTTTTCATTTGGTAAAGTCCCTTTATCCACTCCTTAATTTCAATCAAAAATTAAGGAGCATAATTATTATGGAGCATACAACTACTACGTTTTAAGGTAGAACAGACGTAAATAAAATGCTGTCGAAAATTCATTTTTTTTTTCTGATAATCTCGTTATTGTGCTTACTACAGTTTTACATCATGTGTGAGTGTGTGTGTGTGTGTGTTTGTGTGTGCGTCATTAAATGCACGTAGCACACCACAGTGCGACAAAGCATTTGTAGGGGCCTTAAACTTTAATGCCTCTTTTCCGAGCAAACACTTTAACACATTGTGTTTATTTGTTGTTGTTTTTTTATTCAATCAAGTGATAAAAGCGCACTCGATCAGAGTATTTACATACATAATATTATAAAATACATAATACATACACACACCACACATATACAAATCATATTATAAAATATACTTTCTCACCATTGACTTCCAAGCCTACCGTTTTTACCGACAAATCAGCTTCACTGACATATAAAACAACTAATCCCTATTTTGTTGGCGGGGGGGGGGGGGCAAATTCTTGCCCATTTTAAGTGTGGCATTGTCGTTACAGATATATCTGACCATTTATCTTTAATTGCACAGGTCCTAATAAATGTATTGACCATCAACCACAATGATTATCCGAAAAATCAGCGGTGAGAAACGAGACACTATTGATATTTTTTTTTTTTTTTTTTTTTTAGATTGGTTGCAATGCAATCGGGTAGTTATACACAGTTCAAGAGACCAATGAGTGTTCCGAGTTCGAGTTTTCAATTTTGAGTTTGTTTTTCCTCATTCTCAACACCACCAATAACATCATATGCTTAAAGGTCTTGTTTACCTTTGGGAACAGTGATTTTAAAAAAATTCAAGATTTGAAATTTAATGCATATGTCTAGGTCTGTTGTACCACTAAACATCCTATCATATAAAATTTTCGCGATAAAGTCTAAAATCTAACGAGATATCTGTATCTTTCTTAATAAACCTAAACTGTACCCTTTTTAGTCTGGGAACATTTCTATTATAAGTATTGTTCACATTTTGTGTATTTAACAATACTTAACACCGATTTTACCGATTAAAGTTTTGTGTTATATTGGAAAAAACGTTACATTTTCATAGTTTGTTTTTAATATAGTGCTTATAATCATTATCTTCACTTATTTTCACTATTTTCACATCTGTTGAACACGAAAGTACTTCATCCACATTGACTATGACAATTATGAATCATGGCCGATGTCATCACGGTGATTGCACATGGCCATGGAAAGTAATACAAAGCATGAGCTATAAACTCAAAAGGACGAGTAGATCAAGGTAATACAAAACACGCCAGGATTTATAGCAGTTAGAAAGATGTTAACGAAAATGACTTGTACTAACAACGAGGTAAGCTGCCAAACCAAATTTAAACAGTCGATCCAAGTGATCGATGTCAGAGAATTTTTAATGAGTGCAAAAATGGCCAGTAAAGAGTAAGCCCCAAAACAATTACATTGGGAGAATTAATGTAGAATATATTATGATATTGCAACCGCTTACGGTCCGTCATCGAAGTAGGAACACAAACATCAGTAAGAAAATACTAGAAGAAAGAGATAAGGACGAATAATAGGTAGAGGGGGTTGTATTTGAATTTGAAGTTTGTTTGCAAAAACCGATAAGTCCATATCTGCCAAATGGATATATTTGCGATTAAAGGTCAAGAAAAATAAAGCGAATAATAAGAAAATGTTTGCTTTTTTTGACCATAACTTCAAAAATATACCTTTATAGGTAGTGACCAATATATCATTTAAAGGACAAGTTCACCTTCATAAACATAAGGATTGAGAGGATGCAGCAATATTAGTAGAACACATCAGTGAAAGTTTGAGGAAAATTGGACAATCGATGCAAAAGTTATGAATTTGTAAAATGTTTGTGTTGGAACCGCTGGATGAGGAAACTACTAAGGCTCGAGTACAACAGTATAAAGGAAATGTAAAGAAAATTCAACATATTTTCACTTTTTCGCATAATAAAAGAGCACTTGGCTTTCCTCTTTCTAAAGGCAATGGGAATAATGTTATTGTTAATTAAATATAATTTAATTATTAATATAAATTAATAATAACAAAAAATGGATTTTGTTTGAATTTTTAAGGGCAAATTCTGAAAGAGAAGACGCTAAGCTTTACAATGATGTATAAGTCAATACAAATGGACTCCCCTAACCTATCTAAATACTGGAAAGAAAGCACGCACTCTGAAAAAGTGTGAAGTGAGAAAAAGGGCTCTGAAGCACAGGGTCTATTCAAGCCCTTATGCCCCAGTCACATAGACATCCCGGATCACCCCGGACAGTCCGGGGAGAGATCCGTGTTGACGCCTTGGACATCAGTGTAGATCCGGGGACATCCGGGAGGGCAACGCGGCAACTTTTGGAGGTCAAAAACATCCGGCGTCATCCGGGGATTGCCGTGTTGGCAGAACAATCCGGGGTAGTCCGTGTGGCTGCCGTGAAGCTACCGTGTTGATCCGTGTAGATGCCGTGTTTGTCCGTGAAGGCGCCGCGCTCTTCCGGCCTTATTCGTGTAGCTGCCGTGTTGATACAATGTGTACAGTCATACCAACGCTCGTCGACACTCCATCGCGGTTGAAACTATCCCGGATCTCCCCGGATCCGCCCGGATCTTCCCGGTCCTCCCCGGATCTCTCCTGATTTCTCCAGAGCATCCGCGTTTATATGTGACTGGGACATTAATCTTTACCAAGCCGTGCTAGCAGTGCAATGAAAGGGACAAAACACATTGTGTCAAAGACTTGTTCAATTGTGTGTAAAATTGAATATATTGTATTAACACATTCGATTCATGATTATTGCCAACTTTGAACGCAGTAACGTTATCCTTTCAAAATTTATTATTTTTGGAAGTGAAGAGTATGCAAATAAATAAAATAATAATAAATGGAAAGGGGCCTCTAAGGCATACCTCATTCTACTCTCCACCCCAAAACGGTTTAGAATAACTGCTGAAAACACAATTTCCCATTCATGTTATGATCGTAAACTAAGGAATAATGTAGAGGAAGGGTAGTTCTTTCAGAAAATATGAAAAAAACTCAAAATTGACTTGGCTGACCCATAGTTTACCTTTTTGAGTTATCACGTACATTATACACTGTAGCTATTTTCAGATAAAACTTGCATTAAATATGTATTAAAAAACAAACAAGCACAAAAGCTAACTGAAAACGGTGGGGGGGGGGGGTGTGCTAAATAAAGCCGATACAGGGACAGTTGGCAGAAATTTCCATCATTTACACATGGTGTAGGCCTACATGCCTACATGACATTGTCAAGTCAAAGCCCGAATTCGCATATGTAGGTATTTCTCATGCTGCATTTATCATCCCTGAGCACTAATTCCTTCAAACTCATACAGTCTTGGCTGGGAGCATATCTTGGTGTGGGGAAACCATCAACCCACATACTACTAGACAGGGGTACGGTACCACCGACACGCTCCCACGTGTACACTCCTTCAGTCGATCTGTCATTCAGGCCAGTCCAGATTCGCGGGTTAGTCGTAATCCCGTAGTGCGAGATGAGAACGTCCTCTCGAATGCTAGATAACTCGTTTGGCGTTTCTATGGCGACCAGATATCCTCCCAGTTCATCGCATGCATCCCGCGCCACCTCCCAGGGCTGTTCATCCTGGCGGTAGAGATAGCATGAGTCTGGGGACGATGGATCGCCAGGGCAGACGATACCTAGAGAACACGCAGGACAAGACAAAACATGGTCTACACATGTTGCATCATTCTTTCAGTGTGTCAGTGCTCTTTCATGAGACTAGCATTTCATGTATCATCTTTTACTTTATCTTTGTAAATGGTGGAAAATTGTAAACAAACTAATATGAAGCGTTTTTTATGTTTTTTTTTAAGGTGCTAAATCCATTTTCATGGTATTAAAAGGGAATAATAAAAAGTCAATTCTTGATCACTTTCATACAATGAACTTTTCCAATAGTACTTCCCAATTAAGGGATAAACAAAAATACGTAGAGAAAACCTCCGGTATTTTTTTTTTTCTTTTTTTTTTTACAAACAATGATTTGTAAAAAAACAAAAAAACAAAAAAACAAAAAAAAAGCAATCACCTCGGCGCAAATAGTTTCAACCATTCCCCTTTGAAATGGTCGGTATTTGTTAAATATCGTGCGAGTATGTGTGTATGTGTGTGTCTGTTTGTGTGTAACCCTTTAATCTCAAATATCTCCAATTGATTAAAAATGACAAAATTCGGTTTGCATTTATATTCCTTATTCATTCACATACAATTAATAATACAAACACCTAAAGCTACGGTCACAATGGTTCGTACGAACGATAAGTTCGTACGAATGTCACTGCTTGTACGAATTCTGGAGTTCGTAGAGATTAGTAGATGGTACATGGATTCTTACGGCCTTCTATACGAATTTTGTAAGAGTGCTGTTTAATTCGCAAGAACATCTTAAGACATTTAGAGAAATTGAATGATTTTTAGTTACACAATGGCCCTAGAATTCCTACGTTTTTCGTAAGAATGCCTTGAGTTATTCTTTCGTCAGACTTACCGCTATCTTACGATTGATTTCTTTTGTCTTAAGATGGTCGCACGTGCAACTCACGACACTTTCAAGTCATTCGAAAGAAGATTTCCTTTCTTTTTTTCTTGGGGGGGGGGGTATATTTTTCGGGTTGTTAAAAAAGACGCTGGCATGTCCTGTCAAAAATTCTGTAGCAGTTGAAAGTTTTACACTTCAAGATGGCAGTAGTGCCAAGTAGACTACAACTGCAGCAATCCTTCCCACTGAAAAAAGTCAACGAGCTTTTGTTCTGTGGTGGCATCGAAGTCATATTTCTCCATTAATTTGGGTTTTTCCGTTATCTCATTTTCATCACTATCACCATGCCGTCTCCATGGTTCTCCCTCCTCCTCCTCCTCCTCTTAATCGTAATCGTCCACCGCCTCCTCCCTGTCACTTTGGATGTCCATCATCTCTTGAGGTTGTTACTCCAACTCTCCCTCTCTCGCTCCTTCCTCCTCATCTCCCTCCTTTCTTTTCTTCCCCTTCCCTCTTTTACCTTTGTTTGCCTTCCCTTTTGGTCTCATATTTAACCCTATTAAGCCCAAGCTATTTTTACCCTTCGCAGGCCCAAGGGGGGGGGGTACATTTTGCCCCCTATATAACTTTCATATCTTCAGATGTATTATTGTCATATTTCTCACATGGGTAGAGTATTTCACACTGTACATGACCGTACATTTGAATTTTCTCAAGGTCACCCATGGGGGGCACTACTTACCAAAATATAAAGAAATACATAGGAAATATGTTACAAACATGATTTTTCTGTATAATTTCTTTATCCTCATTATATATGTCTTGATATAAACCAATCATTTTCATATTTGCCACAAATGATAAGCAAGTAGAATGTTTCTATTTTTTTTATGGTTAGAATTTCTCAAGGTTACCACATGGGGGCGCTATTTATATCAACATAAAGAAATACATTATGAGACCTGAAATGTTTGGGACGGGTACATGTATGGTTATGACATTTCATATTTGCATAATAGTGGAATTTTGAGATTGCAGATTGATAATGACTAAAAATATTAAAGGCACAATTTTGGTGAAGGAATCAAAATAACACAAAATAGAAGATCTTTTGAAAATACTATTGTTTTCAATTATTCCTATTATATCTATTGATTTATGCGTTTTTCACATAAAAACAAAGGAAATAGTAAGAACAAGTTCCAGGACCATAATTACTTCAAATTTTGCTCCTTCAACAAATTTCAGCCAAGTAACACCCATTTCATACACTGCAATACTGTTAGATGAAATGGGAACAGAAAAAAAAAGATGCAAATATTCTTCAAATATAGCTAAATTATGTATCAAAATGTTTGCAATAAAAAAGAATGTGTGCGTTCTGGTCGAACTCCTAGAGTGAGGATCTTGCGCGTTTGGCTTTATACCCCCTTAAACTCAAAAGTTCCCCAAATTGTGTACCTACGCCATACGAGCCCTTACGAACGCCGTACAAACTCGAAGAGTTGATCGTAAGAACACCGTACAAATCTCCATTCGTAAGACATTCTTACGAAAGACGACAGAGCCATCTATTAACGACTTAAGACGATCTTGCAATCATCGTAAGAATTTAAGGCTTCTAGAATTGTCTCTCGACCATACAAAAGCTTGCGTATAGTTCCTACCATGTTCGTACGACGTTTGTACGGCCGCCTTACAAAGAGAGGGTTTCGTGCGAAGGTTAAAAAAATAACAAAATAAATCTTTGACAAGACCTTCGACCAGACTACGAACTTACGAACGGTCTACGAACGCTGTTTTCGTACGGCCTTCGTGGGAAGATCTTACGAAATTGTCTAAAAATCGTTCGTTCGGCGTTCTTAGCAGTTCTTAATGGTATTTGTGACCGAGCCATGACGGCATTATTTACTATTTGCAGATAAAACAAATACCAAGCGTAAGTGTTTAAAAGTAGTACTAAAATGTGAGTTAGTGATAGAAACAATCAATGTAAAATTTTGAATCAGTATAATCAGTATTGAATATTGTTAAATGTACAACATGAAAATAATACTGATAATAATACTGTTTCTAGACTAAACTTTCTACAGTTATGGTTTAATTTTTCAGGAAAATAATGAAATATCATTATGTTTTAGTTGTTTCAAATTTATGAAATTCTTGAAGTCGATGTAGGGCAATTTGTCGATCAGTTTCAAATTCAGGTTTTATTTTGAAACTTTTTTTTTTTTAATGGTAGAATGTTTTTATTTTTTTATTTTTTTTTTCGATGCAACTGACCTACACAGTGGCATCAAATGCATGACAGCCCGAAAATAATTATTCATTTTAATTCACTGTTCCCGACGGTAAACAGGACCTTTGATGCCTGCTTGAGGATGGAAACCACAGCTTCATGTACTCAACTCACACATACATACCAATTTCACATCTCTTTCCAACAAATAATTCCGGGCACTCGCAGGCGAATTCCTCCAGAGTTTCAAGACATGTTCCTCCATTCAGGCAGGGATTAGGAAGACAGTCTGTTTGTGAAATAAATAATAATATAATGGTACATGTATCTAAGTCTGTTTTACTTATTTTACGTCAGGCAAAAGATTATCAACAAGGAGGGCGCTATACACAATCATATCTTCAATAACGGGAGCGAGAAGTAGCTTTTACTAGCGTTGAGTCAGCATGAAAAAGTCTATTTTAAGGTATCTACTTACAATGATAATGAAGCTATACGCTAAGGAATATTTTTTCTTCTCTTCTTTAACGCATATCTTAACAATAGCTACATCCTGCAGGCTCTAACAATAATGGCCCAAATTCATATTTTGAGGAAAATTATTTCATATAATATATGTATATAATATGTGACCGTGCACCTCAAAACAAACATAAAGTTGCACATACTGATTTTGCGCGAGGACTGAATATAAGTGAAATGGGTCAACCTAGCCGAACTTGACTTTTTCATATTTTCTGAAAGAGCGGGTCTTCTTTTACATTATGTTAAAACTTGGTATCATAAAACGGGCAGGAAAGTGTGTTTTTTAGCAGTTTATCTCGAACATTTTTGGCAGAGTAGTGTGATTATGTGTGTCTTTAGAATGCTTTATTCATTTCTGAAAAACCTTGTCCACACTCTTCACTTTCAACTCTAATAACTTTTGAAAGGATAATGCTACTGCTATGAAAGTTAGCATCAATTATGGACAGAATGTGTTAATGAGGCAAGCTTAATTTCAGTTTAATTTGATAATCCCTTCATTGTTGTTACTCTGGTGGTTTACTTCCTGTTTTTTGTCCCATTCATCTCACAGCCAGCACGGTTTTGTAAAGATTAAGCGCTTGAATAGACACTGTACTTCAGAGCCTCTTTTCTCAGTTCACACTTTTCCTGAGTTTGTGCTTTCTTTCCAATATTTAGATAGGTTAGGAGAGTCCATTTGATTTGAGTTATACATCATTTTAAAGCTTAAAGTCTGCTCTTTCAGAACATGGTGTTGTCTAAAAATTCATGTCTGGCGACTTTTTGTTTGTTTTGAGGTGCAGAGTCACATATATATATGAATATATATATATATATATATATATATATATATATATATATATATATATACATATACATATATATATATACATATATATATAGAGAGAGAGAGAGATTGGACCAAGTCATTGGAATGCTTCTTCCTCTCGACTCAGCATAACTTTCATGTTTCTGTGATATTAACGTGACTAACAAAAGACATGGCGAGGGAACATGCAAGTTATGCTGAGTCGAGGGGAAGGTGCGTTCCAATGTCTTTTGTTAAACATTTCAGTACTTTAGCAATGATTGACAGATGAGGTCATCTCAAGAATATTGGTTTGGAAAGAGAAATGTAAAAACAAAACAAAAAAATCTTTAAACATATTATATGGAATGTTTCTAGACATTCGTTTTACCGCCCCTTTGAGGGCAGTCGGTTTTAAAGCAACATTTTAATGGCAACACGATCCATACCCAATACAATTATATTTGAGTATACAGGAACATCTTACCCGGATGGGCACAGTACATGTTGGTCTTTCCTCTGGCTGCTTCGGGAACCATTACGTCATACTGAGGATGGTCACGTGGGACGTATTTGGGAGTTGACCGGACGAATCCCCGCACTTTGTTAGAGAAAATCTCGGGACAAAGATTTTCAGAGGATAATGCCGCGTTCCGACATGTGTCTTCTGTGGTTGCTGCATAGCAATCTACATCAGGAAGGAATTTCAGTTACAAGCTGAGGGCTAAATATCTGTGTGTCATCGAGATTAACACATCTTTTTTCTTCCTACAAGCTGCATTTGAGAATTTGTTTCACTAGGATTTTTTTTTTGTTGTTGTCTTTCTTTCTTCCCTTCTCTATGTCTTTCTGTCCCTCTTTCTTTACATACAACGATGGTCGGTCTTTGTTTAACGCGAAGGAAAATACCCTAATTGTGAAAGTTCACCATAAAGTAAAACAGTTTCTTAAATGGTACCAATTAATGTCGTCGTGCTAAGAATTGTCGTTATTTACAGAAGGGATACGGTTAAAATCAAATATTACTTGTCATTGATACATGATATGTTGATTTTAAAAGAAAAGTGTTTACAGTGGACAAATTACAAAGTCCAAAAGTCATTCCGTAGAATATAGATATAGTACTGTTCAAAAAGAATGGTGGATGTAATACAAAATAGTAATGATGTCGAAGATGAATGTATATGATACAGGGACAAATAAACACATACACACACGCGCGCGTATAAACACACACACATATATATATATATATATATATATATATATATGATAACACACGTGTGTGTGTGTGTGTGTGTGTGTGTGTGTGTGTGTGTGTTTGTGTGTGAGTGTAATCGTGTGTACAATACCAACTTATGTATTTATTTTGGGACTGTGCATCACAAAACCAGCAATGCTCGCACCCATTGATTTGACGTGAGGAGTCAAAATAGGTGAAACGGACCAACCTAGTCAAGCTTGAGTTGTTTACATTTTCTGACAAAGCTATTCTCGTTCTACATCATTTCTAGGTTTGGGATCAAAAAATGAATGAGAAAGTGTATGGTCAGCAGTTTGCCTACAACCCGTTTTTTGTTTCTCTCTCTCTCTTTATAATAGTAGTATCAGGACTGTCTGAACAGGCCCCTTTTCATTTCAAGAAAAACCCATTGCACACTCTTCATTTTTTTTTTTCTCACTCTAATAACTCTTTAAAGGATAATGCTACTGCTTTAAAGTTGGAATTAATCAAGGACAGAAGGTGCTAATAAAGCAGACTCAATTTCAGTTTAATCTGCTCTTCCCTTCGTTGTTGTTGCTTCAGTGGTTTACTTCTTGTTTTTATAATTATGTCCCATTCATTGCACGGCTAGCGCGGTTTGGTAAAGATTAAGCGCTTGAACAGACTGTATTGTAAAACCTCTCTTCAATTTCGGTTCACATTTTCCAGAGTATGTGCTTTTTTTTCCCAAAATTTAGAATAGCTTTAGGCTACGACAGTTCATTTTAATTGAATCATATATCAGTTTAAAGCTTAAAGCCTGCACTTTCAGTATCTGCCCTTAACTAAAAATCCATGTCTGGCGACTTTTTGTTGATTTTGTGATGCAGTGTCACATAGCTTCGCTTACTCATTTGTCTATCTGTATCAGAATAAATGCTGTAATGTTTGATATTATCTACACGTTTAAATAATTCTCTATCATAATTATATTCACAGGACAGAATTAATGTATAAAAACTATGTCAAAGGAGGATGCGCAGGCTGAAAAGACAGAAAAGTGGAGAGGGAGGGAACAAATCTTAAAATTCTTAATTGACTTGATTGTTAAAAGTCAGTGTTTACAATTCGTCTCTTTTATGTCGATGTATGGCATCCAGCCAAGCGAATCGTAAGTGCAAAGTCGCGACGGTGTGACGAAACAATGTAAAAAGCTCGGCATGGTCTTTAATCTAATTAGATGAGAGGATGCAAACTATTTGCTGTAACGCTAAACGACGAGACTATAATTGTCTTTGCTAAATCTAAAGACAGTGATAGCGAGAGAAAAAGAGAGACAAGGGTTAAGAAAGATACGTAAATGTTTATCTTTTTTTAAACCTTATTTAGCTACTTTTTTCGAGGCGGAGAAATTATTTCATAATCACTAAGTACAATAATGTCATAAGTGAAATACATTTACAAATCTGTTCCTTCTGTCCTAAACTTTTATTTTTATTTCAATTTTTATCAATAATTATCATTTTCATTATTGCTGTTCACACTGTTATCATTGTTATCGTCATTGCCATTTACAACAGGAAGAATACTCACGTCTTTGAATGGCAGTGATATATAAAACCACCAGCACTGGAAATCTCTTAAAAAGCTGCATCTCGGGTATCGAAGACTCGGAGACTCTGGATAAAAAGCGAGAGGAGGAGTGTTCATGCATCGTATTAAGCCAGTATAATACCAGGACTGGGATAGTCCATTGGTTTACTTTGTTGACGGTGACGAGTAAATTCAACGATGTTACAAGTAGATGATTTGGACAATCACTTGTTTGTTTGTGTTTATATTTAAACATGAATTTAAAAAATGCACTTAACCTTCACGCTGTTTTTCAGCAGGTTCATACACACAAGCATACATGAATGAACAAAAATAAAACAAAACATATATTTCAACGATGGTGACAAATCAAATTCAATCTATGCATATTATGACACTTACCTCGATAGTTATAGCCTCCTAATAAAACAATCTAAATCGAATTACAGATTTTGCAGCATTAGGAAAACATAGCCTATAACCTATAAGTCCTAATTTGAACAGTAAACAAAAAAAAAGAAGAAGAAAAAGTAACAAAGCCATGCTGGAAGGGGGCAAACAATCCTCCACTACATGCCCCCCCCCCCCCTCTAAAAGTATCTTCTCTTTTTTGGCGTACAAAGGTCATTTTTATATACAACTACAAAACCAACCACGACACAGTAGAAGTGGAAAACCATTACTGAGCTTTCAACATTCCTTTGGAACGTGGCTTGCCCTTCCTATTTTATCACAATATGTTAATCCCGCTCAAAACGTCGACGAAAGTCGTTAAACCGCTAACTTTAAAAAAAAAAGGAAGAAAACAAAAGATAAAAATGAGGGAGCATGTACAAATGTACAATATCCTACCTACCCTTTCGTAAATCCTTATTCTGTAGTGAAAGGCAAGAACTCTTTGCGTCAACTAGAGTGTACCGAACCCTTCAATGGTCAGCAGGCAAATGCAATGTGAAGTGCATCAGATTCTCAGCGTGAGGCTGCACTACCAAATCGGGAGCTTTGTTTGCCAGTTACAGCGTCACCTGGCTTCTGGAATATTACTCCGCATCTAAGAGAGTTTCGTAAAGGAAAACGCGTTCATGCGGTCCGTACAGAGCGTTTAATTTTACATATTACATTACATTGTCCATTTAATAGGTATGAACCAGGGGCGGATCCAGGAATTCCGTAAAGGAGGGGGGGGGGGCGCCCCCGTTCCATTTTTTTTTTCATCTTGTTAAAACAAACAAAAAATTAAGAAGGGGCGCGAGTCCGGTACGCTCCCTCTGGATCCTCCACTGTTAAGTACATTTAAAAGTGCTTTTATACATAAATCTGTGTCTGATTTTATGACTTTCAAAGGATATTGAAAAAAAAAGGCTGTTAACGTAATGTGAAAGAACAATGTTCATAATTTTTTCTGTTTTTGTTTGCGTTGTTAAGATAAAACACTTTGTTAAATTCCCTTACATAGAAAATGTTAACAAAAACGAATGACTATGAAGTAATGTGTACATTTTTGTTAATCTTTATGTCTCTTTCATTACAAAGATGAACACGTATCGCATTTAGCAAGAAAAAAAAATCATAATAATATAGCTTCTACGGTACTGGTAGTATCTCGCCGTCCGTGACGAAGAATGAATATAAAGATTGTGTGCCAAAAATGCCACCTTTTAACCTTGTACTGGTTCTGTTATGACACGGCTGGTACAAACCCTCTGGAAGCAACGGCCTTGGTACTCTTGCGCATTCATATTTTACATGGTTTTAGAGCTACCACCCTTACTGTCATAATATAATATTTTGATTTTCATTTTAATCCCATATGAATTACAACGGTTTTGGATGCCTTTATGCAGCTGTACAAACAGCCTTGTATATGTCCAGCTGTGTGGAGTTTCTTCATTAACGTCATATTTTATCGCCAAGCTCTCTCTGATCTATCAAGTGGATTATTCACAATATCGATCAATTCTCTTCCATACCTACCCACATATCGCGCTTTGACTTATCACCGAAGTGCAGTGAACACAAACATGTATCTCTCTCTCTCTCTCTCTCTCTCTCTCTCTCTCTCTCTCTCTCAATCCCACAACACTAAATTAAAGACTGATGGCGTGAAATATATCCTATCTGCATTCTGATAATTTCAAATGTGACCATTCATCACAAACCAACAAAAGGTCGCACTATAATATACCTGATTTTGCACGAGGATTCAAAATAAGTGAAACGGGTCAACCGAATCACACTTGAAATTTTCTGGAGGAGTGAATCTTCTTCTACCTTATGTCAAAGTTTGAGATCATTAACAGAATAGGAAATTGTGTTTTTAGCATTTTTTGAGGCCTTTCATCCCTTGAAATCCTTTAAACACTACTCACTTTCAACCGTAATAACCTTGGAAAGGATCATGCTATACAGACAGTTTGCCAGCAATAAAAGGCAATTTTAGTGAACTACTGCAACGTCCGCGAGCAGCGGGGGGAGGGGGTGCCCTCTTTCTTTGTCACAACTATGCTTACACTGTGCACCCGTCATGTACGTGGCCGAACCAACTTCACGTTATCAACATAATATATGTATCTGTATATATATATATATATATATATATATATATATATATATACACACACATGACTGTGTTCCACAAAACGAACCAAAAAATTCGACGTGGGACTATCTTTCCCAATAACACAAATAACTATATCAACTTTGTAAAGAAAAACAATGTTTTCTTTTTTCTTGTTTCTTTACTGCATTTACGAGACATATACACTTACTTCGAGAATTTTTGTCATTACTAATGACCGCTATCAATTCTACACTGCAGTCAAACTCACACGCACTACAAAAGGTGACACATAGGTCCTCACCATTACTTAGTCTTTTACATTTTCTCTGTATGATAACTTTTCTTTTTAATTTTTTTTTTAAGCGTTCAATTTTTTAACTTTTTGTGTGGATCAGGTCGCCATCCTCTCCCTTTGCCTATCTAATCTCAAAATTTAGTCTAAAACGAGGACTTTCGTGCAAAACAAGAAATAACGACCATTTGAAGTTATCATATTTTCCTTACACAGGCACTTTTTATTTGATTACTTTTTAAAGAACACTTGAAGAGTTTGCAAAAACCGATAAGTCCATATTTGCCAAATGGAGATATCTGCGATAAAAGTTCAAGAAAAATAAAGAGAATAATAAGAAAACTTTTGCTTCTTTTGACCATAACTTCAAAAATGTACCTTTATATGTAGTGGCCAATATATCATTTAAAAGGTATTATTTTGTACTTTATGACAGAGACCGTACTTCAAAATCTCCAAAAAATTGACTTATTGGTTTTTCGAACAAACACTTCATATTTTGCAAAACATTCCATTAATCTCTGAAGCATATCGTTGAATCTCAATTTCCTTTAATTCCAATTTTCATATTCCATTTTAAACGTGATTGCAATTGCAATCATTCGGAATATGTAACCAATCTCAAAAGGCAGAATAGACCCTGGGTTGGAGGGGGGACTATACCGCCTCCAACACTGCACACCCTCGGTGAGCCTCCATAGACATACTACATCAGGCAGCCGGGACGAGTGGTGAAAGATCTCATGTTGATATACAGCCATTCATATCTTTATGTTGTGAGTATTTATTTCTTATATTTATCGATGATTTTCCAAACTTTCCGCTTACATGAGTTTACTAATTGTTTGATTTAAATTCTGCAAGTGTTGAAAGTTCTCTCGAGTTGCAGGGGCGGGGGGAGAATTCATAAGCTATCCATTTATATTAACCTTTTTCCCCAGAATCATATGAAGAGTTTGTTTGCAAAAACCGATAAGTCCATATTTGCCAAATGGAGATATCTGCGATTAAAGTTCAAGAAAAATAAAGAGAATAATAAGAAAATTTTTGCTTGTTTTGACCATAACTTCAAAAATGCACCTTTATATGTAGTGACCAATATATCATTTAAAAGGTATTATTTTGTACTTTATGACAGAGACCGTACTTCAAAATCTCCAAAAAATTGACTTATTGGTTTTTCGAACAAACACTTCATTTGCAAAAGATTCCATTAATCTCTGAAGCATATCGTTGAATCTCAATTTCCTTTAATTCCAATTTTCATATTCCATTTTAAACGTGATTGCAATTGCAATCATTCGGAATGTGTAACCAATCTCAATAGGCAGAATAGACCCTGGGTTGGAGGGGGGACTATGCCGCCTCCAACACTGCACACCCTCGGTGAGCCTCCATAGACATACTACACCAGGCAGCCGGGACGAGTGGTGAAAGATCTCATGTTGATATACAGCCATTCATATCTTTATGTTGTGAGTATTTATTTCTTATATTTATCGATGATTTTCCAAACTTTCCGCTTACATGAGTTTACTAATTGTTTGATTGAAATTCTGAAAGTGTTGAAAGCTCTCTCGAGTTGCAGGGGGGGGGGGGGGAGAGAATCCATAAGCTATCCATTCATATAAACCTTTCTCCCTAGAATCATATATTTCTTATTTGGCAGCCATTTCAAAAGTGTATATTCCTTTTTTCTTTTCTTTTTTTAGACAAACGGTAGAGAATGTGTAAATCTACACAGTTTCAAGGAGTATCTTCAAAGCTTTAAAATGATATATAACTTGTCAAATTGGACCACCCTAATACATTGAAAAGGTGATTCAAATAAGAGAGAATTAGGAGGTGGAGTTTCAAAGAAAGGGGCAGAAGGATTAAAAGGTCAGGGTCGCAGGCATCCTGTGCATTAAGAACTAATCGTAATAACAGTGAAATCACTGCCTGTTGAAAAAGACATGGTTATTGGATTGAGCTGCGTGGTCACATTTTGCTTTATGAGAGCTGACTTTAGTTCAGTAGAAACACTATCTTATTATTACCATGCTTATGAGCTTTCCTGACATTAAAACCCTGACAGTGACCCTGATAACGGCGGAATCTTATCAATAAATAGTGCAGGGAAATCAACTTTTAAGAAAAGTTGCCAGCTTAATCAGGAAGATTGACATGCCTACATGGCGTTGAAATACATCTTTTTAATTAAAGTTTCTACAGTCAAGATCAAATCACCGAGAGACTAGCAACTTATTCCCCTTCTTGCATCATTCTAGAGTAGGCCTATTTATAAAATTACCCCCCCCCCAAAAAAAAAAAAAAAAAAAAACATTTACAGAGAATGTGCCTTGTGTCATATTCAAGCCTAGCCTTAACTGTCGATTTCAGGGATGCGTGGCAGTTAAAGGGACTGTACAGTATTGATTGTGGTGGGGATTCATGTTTTGAACATTTCTAAGTGGGATAATGAGAAACTTCTTATGAAATATGAAAGAGCATGTAATTTTAAGAAGGATTCAACGTTTATTTGATAAAAATTGGATATCAAATGTCTGAGATATCCCAATAAAAAATAATGACAATAATAAAAGGCGACAGGCCACGCCTTTTATTAGGATGCGTTTGTTTCACCTTGTTTTTGGATGTCTCGTGATTTTCAGTTGATTTTTATCAAATAAACTTTTGATACCCCTTAGAATTGCATGCTCTTTGACATCTCAGAGAGTGGTTTCTGAATATCTCGCAAAACGTTAAAAGCTAAATCCTCACCTCAACCAGAACTCTACACACCCTTTAAGCTACAAAGATGGGAATAAATGCGTAATCTAAAAAAAAAAAAAAAAAAAAAAATCGTCATCATCTCCTAGAACAGAAACCAATACTGAGGCAAGAAGTGTTCATCGGCTGGGAGGTGAAATGTTGTTCATCCCCTCAATTGCTGGTAAAACAAATGCAAGGATTCTGCACACATCTCGTAAAGACAGGCTACATCTATTTTCCTAATACAAGTATAGGAAACCCATGCTCCGGAGTGATGCATGAAGAGTTATATATGTTTTTAACGTTACTTCCGAATCACGCTAAAAAGATTCACTGCACTTTTAGAAATATACTGATATGTAAAATCGAGCCCATACTTTGTATGTTATTACTCGGAAAGGTCAATGATCGAAGACCAGTCCGTATTCGGTGTATGTGCGTTCATCCAAAGTAAGCCTTTTTCATACTCCTTGCATTAGGCTACATGATCAACGTGTTTAGTTTATCTCCCATTGCCAGCGAAATCAAGACATATTCGGTTATGAATATTCATCTCTGCATGGACTCCTTCTCTTCCTCCTGTCAAACGTACATTATATGGTTATAAATTATTCATAAAATGACGAAAGACTCTGAAGCCATCACTGATCTTGCACTTACACATTGATCTTGCAATATCACTACTGATCGATATCAGTGATTTTGCAATATCACATTACCTGTCACTGTCTTTACACTTGCACAATATTTCCGTCGTCTTTACTGTTACGTTCCTAATAGAATGTCTGCTTGGATGACACTTTACATATTTGATCAAAATTGTGATGTTCAGTGTCGTCTTACCAGGGTACGTAGTTTATGGAAGGCACATATTTTGATGTGATCATCAAGTATCAATCCAGAGGCCACAAACTCTAACGCAATTATAATTTTGAAACGACTCTTCCCGGAATTACCCCTGTCTGTTTATCTATCTGTCTATCTATCTCACCCTGAGTAAGGAATTGTGTTACCTTATATGCATGAATGTTCGCTGTTAAGTCATATAATTCTAAAGGTTCGTATTTTTCCTTTGCATTTCTATACAGATAACAACGACAAATAACAAACATAAATGAAATTAAGTTAAATAAGATTAAGAACTAAATGCGATAAACACGATAAAACACACTAAAGTGAAATTGAAATTAAAGACAACAGTATTACTATCATCACCCTCAACGTTTCAAATGAGGGTAAGATTAAAGGTTCCACGTGTCATTTTCACTTGCTGTGGTCTTTTTTTTTTCATTTAGATGATTGTCTGGCCGCCTCGATCTCATGGCTTTGAAAGCTGTTACCTGTCATGCCTGTTTGAGAAGATAGGATGTGACCGTGCATCACAAAAACCAAAACAATCCGCATCCCTTGATTTTATGTGAGGACTCAAAAAAGGTGAATCGGATCAACTAAGTCAATCTTAAGTTGTTGTTTTTTTTTCCGAAAGAGAAATTCTTCTCCTTAAGTATACATAAATTTTGAGTCACAAGATAAATGGGAAAGTATGTTTTTAAGCAGCTGTTTTACACCCCCCCCCCCCCTTGAGTAGCGAGATCAGGTTTGTCTTAGATGCCCCTTTACATTTCTTCAAAATCTTTTCACACTATTTACTTGCAATTCTAATAACTTTTGAAAGGATAATGCTACTGCTTTGAAAGTTGAAATTTCCATGGACAGAATAAGTTAATAGAGCATGCTCAACTTCAGTTTACTCTGATATTTCCATCATTGTTGTTGCTCCAGTGGTTTACATCCTGGTTTTTGTTTTGTTTTTGTTTTTTTATCCTATACATCCCAGAGCTAGCACGGTTTGTTGCATATTAATCGCTTGAATAGACCCTGTCCTTCAGAGCCTCTTTTCTCACTTCACACTTTTCCAGAGTGTGTGCTTTCTTTGCAATGCTAAGATAAGTTAGGAGAGTCCATTTGAATTGAGTCATCATTTTAAAGCTTAGAGTCTGCTCTTTCAGGATCTGCCCTTACCTAAAAATCCATTTCTGGCGACTTCTTCTTGGTTTTGTAATGCAGGGTCACATAAAAATGATCGGATGCTGCTTTAGAGAGCTTCATCTAGTTGGGCGGAGCTCTCCTAGCATTAGACACGGAGGCGGAGTTAAGAGACATGCGAGACGTCATGGACATTGCTATACTCAGATACTAAGTACACTTGATCGTTTTCTTTTTCTTTTGTGTGTGTCTATGTGTGTGTGTGTGTGTGTGTGTGTGTGTGTGTATGTGTGGACGCGACTCAAGGGCCCTAATTCACGAAGGTGGTACACTAATAGGAAGCTTTAGATTTGCTGCGCGGACGTTTGAGACGACGCTTGAGCTGGACGTTCTCCTCTTCCCTGCATCGTGCTGAAAAGTAGTTTTAGATTACGCTGAGACGCGACGTATAAAAAAGAAAATGACGCCCCCGTATGTGACCCTGCATCAACAAACCAGCAAAAAGTCGCTAGACATAGGTTTGTAGTTAAGAGGAGGTTCTGGAAGAGCAAATTTTAAGCTTTAAAATGATGTATAGCTCAAGTCAAATGGGCTCTCGTAACCTATCTTAATATTGGAAAGAAATCACGCACTCTGGAAAGTGTGAACTGAGAAAAAGGGCTCTGAAGTAGAGGGTCTATTCAGGGGCTTATTTTCTTTTTCCAAGCCGTACTAGCTTTGCGATAGATGGAACAAAAACAGGATGTTAATCAGCAACAATAAAGGGATTATCAGATTAACTTAAGCATGCTTTATTCACATATTCTGTAGATGATTAATGGCAACTTTCAATGCAGTAGCATCATTCTTTCAAAAGTTAATGGAGTGGAAAGAGAAGAGTATCGACAGGGTTTTTAAGAAATGGAAAAAAAAACAACAACAAGTACTTAAATATGAGAAACACCTAAAACACTATTTCACCAAAAGGTGCTCGAGAAAAACTGCTGAAAATCCAAGTTCCTCTTCGTTTCATGAACCAAATCATTAGTGTAATGTAGAAGAAGACTTGGTCATTCAGAAAATATGAAAAACTCAAGGTTGGCTGGGTTCACCCATTTCACCTATATTCAGTCCAAACGCAAAATCAGTGCGTGCGACTTTTTGCTCGTTTTGTGATGCACGGTCACTTATGATCGGTGCATCAAGTAGCTCTCTACGTCGTGAACTGAGCGGACGTAACAATAGCCCAAAGCCCAATAGCTGAGCTATAGATAGATCGCGTCTGATACACGAATCTGCGCATGCTCAGACCACTCCCCCCCCCCCCTGAACGTCCCCGTCGCGAAAATCTAAAGCTCCCTATTGCCCATGGTTTAAACCATGGGCAAAGGCCGTAGTCTTCTTTTTTTTTTTTTCTTTTTTTTTATGGGGCGCGATGTGTCGCATGCCTATTTCGTTACGATCAGAGTCGGGTCGTTCTTATCTTCAGGTCTTCAATTTCAATACGAGATCATTTCGTTAACGAATGATCATTTCGTTACGAAAAGAAAAACAAATTGTTCAAGGTAGAGTGTGTGGACGACAAGGGCATGCACCCAAACATATGGACAGGTAATTCGTTTGTAGGGTCATTTGGCAATGATGATATGAGCTGCTATTAACGAACAAATTATTAACGTAAGATCATCAACAATAGCGAAGATCAATCAATAATTTACGTATGGCCTACGTCTGCATGAATATGTGTATGATCATTTACTATTAACAATTTGTTGATTATATGAATCAAATTATCTATGCGATTTTATTGTAAATATGTGTCGTATCTTTTGTTGTTATTATCATAACTTGATTATTATAAGTTTCCGGGTCAATACTTATTTCATTTGTTGTCATTAAAATAGTTCATTTAATGTGCATTAAAATTCACACAGCGCACACACGACAAAATATTCGAGCATTCAAATCCAGAATCCGAGCGTTCAATTTCATTTATGGGCGTTCTATTTTGTTTTCGTCAAATTAAATTCACACTTCAATTTCCAAATGCATGGGCATTACATTTCCTACTTGTGCATTCAAATTCACGCGATAGTCATGTGATCATCCCGATGAGCTTGTTTGGAGCGTTTAATTTCATTTTCAGTCGATTAATTTCCCACTTCGTGCAATCCATTTAACGAGGAAAATGGCAAGTGTGAATGGAGTAGACTTTTTTTTTTAGTAAAGGAAAATGCCATGGAATACACAACCAATGAAGGCTTGCATATTAGTGTAATTATGATTGTTTAAAGGTTCTGCACCGTTCTCTTTGTTTTTCATCTTAAAAAAATAAATTGTAAGGTCCAATCAGCAGTGCAACACAACGACTGACTGTGTAAGTGAATGCTTGGAGAGTGAATTTGAATGCTCCGATGGTGAATTGGAATGACCGGATTTTGCATTTGTATATTTTGCATTTTGATTTGATACAATCGAATGCTCGGAAAAGGAACTTGAATGACAAAAGTATGAAATTTGCCGGGAAAACCTACGGTAATATTAGTGGAATAGCCGTTATGTATTCTGAACGACTCGAACAACGTAATAGATGAGATGTTATTTGTAAACTGTAATACTGTAATTATCTACTTAGTAATGTGCCAACATTCTTGGGCTTCTCTCTCTCTCTCTCTCTCTCTCTCTCTCTCTCTCTCTATATATATATATATATATATATATATATATATATATATATATATATATATAATATGTGTGTGTGTGTGTGCGTGTGTGTGTATAATTCATAAAGCATTATACATAATGCATAATATCATAGGGCATGAGTAAATGTTAGTCAAATAACTAATGACCATCCCAATTATTACACCAATCACTTGCATACGAAATCTCAAATACTCATCAAATACTCATGACGCTGTCATATTGTGACCCTTCATCACAAAACAAACAGAAAGTCACCAGACATGAAATTTTAGTTAAGAGCATATTTTCAAAGAGCAGACTTTAAGCTTTCAAATGATGTATAACTCAAATCAAATGGACTTCCTAACCTATCTAAATATTGGAAAGAAAGCATACATTCAGGAAAAGTGTGAACTGAGAAAGTCTATGTCTATTCAAGTTCACCAAGCCGTGTTGGCTGTGCAATGAATGGGACAAAAACGGGATGTAAACCGCCGGAGTAACAACAATGAAGGGATTATCAGATTAAGTTCAAATCACTCATGCCTTATTAATACATTATGTCCATGATTAATATCAACTTTCAACGCAGTAGCGTCATCCTTTCAAAAGTTATTAGAGTTGAAAGTGAAAAGTGTGTATAAGGTTTTTAAGAAATGAAAAGTGGACTTTTTTTTCGTTTTGTGATGCACGGTGATATATATATATATATATGTAAAGTTACATTGATTTGAACAACGGAATATTTTCCCAAAGCATGACTAGTTTGCTATCTCAGAGTAATATGGCACACAGGGGGTTTACACGATTGCACATAAAGTGTCAAAAGTAAACATTGTCGTACTGTGCTCACAAGCTGAATCCACACATCTGAGGCCGTAAGAGTGGCCATGATACTAGATTGGATTTAACTACAACATTGGAGCAGCTGCTATTGATTTGGTTATTTCAGGCGTGTCTTTGACGATCAGTATTTACATGCGGTATTGCACACACATTTATTTCAACTTCATGCACAACAAAATCATAACTAAATACATTCCATTAGGATTGATGTCTTCACGCATAGTCTTGAATCTCAAAGGCTGTCACTTGAGTAGTTTCAAACTACCGCTAGAAAAGATTCAAATGCTTGCGCAATCGTAGAAAAAAAAAACATTTCCCTAAAGTACAGATTATCAAGAAAGAAAGAAGCTCAATGGTTAAACATTTTGATTTGTCCATGCGTTTCTGATACTCTTGCAAGATGGTCGCACATCAGCTGCATAAAGTTGTTATCTTAGTACATGCATTCAAATAAAACCCATCCTTTACAATGAGTAAACTTGAAATATTGATGCTTTCAACCTCTACCCCTACAAATTTCCTAATGCTATTCGAGACCTTTTACAATTTACATTTACTTTGCTATGCAGTCTTTTTTTTTTTTTTGAGATAAAGGATGGTATCAGCTTTTTGTATTCTTTCTCGTGCTGGTGAGGTGAAGTAAATGAAAGCCTTTGCGGGATTACCTTAAATGCCATTTGGATGTTAGGTTCCGTTTTTAACGAGATGATTTTATCTAATGATTGTATGTTAGAAAAACCAATTGTTTGATGGGTATACGTGACTACAATACATGTCAACCTGTCCTTGCTTTCAGCTTTCTACCTATTTCCCATGTCAAATGTATAGGGTGACTGGTAGTTAGCAGCAAACACGTATGCAAATAGTGTCACTGTTTTTTGGTGTGTGTGTGTGTGTGTTTTTTTTTTTTTTTGAGATAGTAATCAATGAAGACTATTATACATAATCCGAATATATATATATATATATATATATATATATATACTCCGGTGGAATATATTATGACTATCTGGACCAAATGCTGACCCTATTTTTTTTTTTTCACACTGTCTTTCTTAGTACAATTAAAGGTTTGATAAAATATCAAACATAATAAAAAGTGATGTCATTTGGTATTCCATGCATACACATTGCACATAATCGATTATATACATAGATAGATCTATCAACGTTATACATAATATTAAACAGTACAATAAAGCATCCGCGTATGATAATGTCATAATTATTATATAGTCTGACTTATCCCGTAAAACTTACATAAAGTTATATTAGTGAAAAATTGAGCAAAGAATATGGGATTCCATCGGGAATGAAGTTATATTGGGAAAACACAACAACTACGAAACATGGGGGGAGGGGGTGCAAAATGATCGATGCCACGGCATTTGATTTCAAATATTCAGCATGCCGTACGGCCATTACATGTCGACATTCGCAAGTCAAAGCCAAAATTCGCAGATGTAGCTAGTTTCCATGCTGCATGAATCATCCCTGAGTTTAAACCCATTGAAGCTCGTACAGTCTTGGTCGGCAGCATAGTGTGGGTTGGGCTGATTGCCATCCCACAGACTACTTGAGATGGGTAGGGTGCTGCCGACTCGGTCCCATGTGTAGACTCCTTCAGTCGATTTGTCATTCAGGCCAGTCCAGATCCATGGGATGGTTGTTATTCCGTAGTGCGAGATGAGAACGTCCTCTCGGATGCTGGACATCTCACTTGGCGTTTCTATGGCGACCACATATCCTCCCAGATCGTGGCACACATCCCTCGCCACCTCCCAGGGCTGTTGGTCCTGGCGGTAGATATAGCAGGAGTTTGGGGACGATGGATCGCTAGGGCAGACGATATCTGAATAGCACGGAGGAAAAAAAAAAATCAAAAACAAAAACCACACACTCCGGAAAACGCAGACATAGCCACATACAAATAAACAAATACAACCGTGTCATGTGTTGTCATTTTTTTGTTTATTGTTAGCCCTATAACAAGTGACCATGTGTATTATCACAAAAACAAACCAAAAGTCGGACTCCCTGATTTTACATGAGGAATCAAAATAGGTGAAAAGGGTCAACCTAGTCAATCTTCTCTTTCATGTTTTCAGAAAGACCAATTATTCTTCTGCGTTATTCTAAAAATTGCAATCATAAAACAAAGAGGAAATTGTGTGCGTTTTCTTTTTTTAGCAGTTATGTGTTTTAAGAAGTTCTTTTTTCTAGATTTTTGTGTTTTGTTCTTGAATAGTGTGATTGGGTAATTCTTAGAGGTCCCTCTTCATCTCTCAAAAATCCTTAGTTGGTGCAACAGGATGAACACTGTTTTGCCGTCTGTGCGATATTTTTTGATGGTTTTTACCCCATTAATACGTAGATGGCACTGAATCCGAATCAGAATGATGCAAATCTTGCATCCTTGAGGGTTAGAGATATTCAAAGTGGCAGCCAAAATGGCCAGCAAGACTGGGAAATTCCTATTTATGTATTTCGTGATAAATTCCTACAAATAGTTGTTTTACCTAATTCCGAGGGTGCTGAATCCGAATCTGCATGCTACAATTTCGAAATCCTTGAGGTTTTTTTTTTAGACATTCAAAATCACTGCCAAAATGGCCATCAAAAACGGATATTCAAATGTATTTACTTCCAAATTGTAAAAAAGAAAGAAAGAAATAAAAAGATGGTTTTGAAGAATCTTGTGGAAACTGAAGCCGAATCTGCCTGATGCAACTTTGCTTTCTATGGGAAATGCAATATCAATTTTTTTTCTCATAAAATAGCAGAAAACTAGACATAATATATATATATATATATATATATATATATATATATATATATATATATTTCGTGGGTGTTAAAAACGAACCTGATTGATGCAACTTTTGAATCTTCGAAAATTATTTAAAGGGGATGACTAGTAACTGAACAGTGGGAATCAGTGGGAATGCTGGGGGATGGTTGTTCCAATTCTTGTGGAATTCATTTAAGAGTCATAATATATCTATTGTTGTGTGAAAATTATTTGCTTCAGAATGGTGTCATATTCAAGTACATGTAATGTGCAAATTAATGTTTCCAGGTTAGCATGCCTGTACAGTGACGGCGCGATCGTTAACGGCCCGTTAACGATCCAGTGTTCTAATCTAATGTTGTGGCAAGTGCCATACAGTATTCGCGACAAAACCCCAACAAATGGAATGTACCTCCCTCTTTAATGCTCATAGGCATCATGAATAACGTGAATATCGTCTGTATAAGACTTTAATTTATGTTATACTCAATGACATTTAGAGTTGCCGATCTATAATGCACGACAACCTGCTAATCTGTGAAGTAAACGTATAAAAGAAATGTTTTCGTCATTTTTTTGGGGGGTTTGTTTTTGTTTTGTTTACAAGTCTACAAGTAAACGAGGTTTCATTTACAGTGTGTACATGTCTTCCCGTAGAAGGATCCCTCGCATACGCAGTCAAAGCCCTCCAGACGTTCTCGACACTCCCCACCGTTGCGACACGGATTTGATAAACACGCTGACAGGGATCATAAAGAAGGGAGAAATGCAACAACAAAATGAGTTATTGGTGAGGCAACTTGCTTACTTCGATATTTTCCTATACCAGGGATTGAAGAGCAGTACAATATGCAGACTCGTTGAACGTTGACGCAAGAAAAAAAAAATAAAGTATTTCTTCTTTCTTTTTTTTTTTTAGTGCGAGATTAAACTGCAGGTAGTAGTAAGGAATAATAGTGTTAGTAATAATATTACTACTAGTAACGTTGTAGTAGTAATGTGTAGTGGTAGTAGTAGTAGTAGTAGTAGTAATAGTAGTAGCAGTAGTAAAACGAGGTGGAAGAAAAAAAGGTGCAGGAAAAGGAGAAGTTTCGACAGAGTGGTATTTCATCTGCATTTCAACTAGATCTTAAAAATAGATTGTTTAGATTTTGAAGTAAAAGCACTCAAAAAACCTTGGAACATATCATAATATAACGAAAATGCACAAACATACACACACACACAATATATATATATATGCTTTAACTGTTATTGTGTCATCAAGCAAAGAGTGATTAACGAAATTGGAACTCTTGGCACACTGCTTTCTCGGAGGTCACTAACCTGGGTAGGTGCAGTGAAGTTGAAAGGTCACGTTCTTCTGATCTTGACTGCTTGTGAAAAGAGCGAGGGAGTCACTGGTGATGTACTTTGGCATCAACTGAAATCCTCCCCCGGGTTGTTCGGTGGGGATGAAAGCACAGGGGTTGAAAAGCTCAGATTGCTGGCAGGATAATGATTTTCCTTTCAAACAAACAAAAAACAAACAAACAGACAAACAAATAAACCAACGGATGAGAGCAAAAGCAATGATTAAAAAAAAATGTTACAAGAAATGACCTCGAATATAATTTCATTTTTGTCCAACTTCTTCTTATTTAGTGATGATTATACTGCCTCTACTGCTAGCAATAAATAACATGTATGTTTAAATACACATTAAATATACGCAGAAGGGTAGTAAAAACACTAATTATCTTTATATCAATATTGTTTTGATATATGATAGATTTAGAAATTAAGGAGATTTAGTGGCATTTATTTTGTACAACGATGACATTGGCAATAACGATGGCTATGTAAACTGGTACATTTTTCTCAGTTTTAAGTTAGCAATAATGACAACGATGTTTACTTAGCTAGTAACAAAGTATTTTGTTTTTGTTTTGTTTTGTTTTGTTTTGCTTTTTGTATGTGACCCGCCGCAACAAAAGGATGCTAAAACGTGATTTTGTTGTGCACTCGACATGTTCGTGGAATAACTTGTTCATGACTGCTTACTTTTCTTTTTCTTACCTGCTCTGCTGCAGACCAGAAAGATGACCGCTATGAACCTCAGTAGAAACATCTGAAGAAGAATCAGAAATCCAAAAGTTAGATGTCTATTTGTATTTTTTTTTGGGGGGGGGGGAGGGTTAGCTCGGCTTTCTCAAATATTACAAATGGTTTTAATGTTAGACAGACGTAGAAACGTTTTTTAGTGTTCTGGTGAAGTTGTTGTTTTTGATCAGTCCAAAAATATGTTTTTTTTTTTTTTTTTTTAATGCTGACGTTTACGAAGAAGTGTCAGTGAATAAAGACAAATTCTGAAAGATATATCCTTTCTTTAATTCACTTTGTACGACTTTGTGTGTCGCGCAGATGTGAACACATACGTTGTTCCATTAGCACCAATTGTTTTCGTCTCTGTTGAGGAAACAATTTTGTCCAACGCACCCTTTTTGAGATGAATAATTAGTGTAAAACCTTAAGGAGAAAAATACTGTCAACTGGCAAATTTATTTCAAAAATAAGTTATAAAATGTTTGGTTAAAATGCGTTGTGATATTTCAAAACATTATAAAACGTTCGATATTGACTTTTCCCTCCGGGGACTACGTAGAAGACAGTCCGTGATTCTGATTACCGTTATTAGATTAATGGTTACACTTTCCCTGTACTGTTCCCTCTACATACTATGAAGTGTACACGGTACTCTGCCCATGCTTTTGCTTCTTTTTGTCACGTATACCTTATGTATTTACAATACTGCAATGCTATTAGGTTGATTAACATGTGGAAAAAAAAAGGTATCTGAAGGTTATGTAGGCCTCCCATCCTAGCATGAATCTGCAACCACCCGTTTATGCCTAGGGGACGGCCTTTTCGTGACGGAAAACATTGACATTATACGTTCAATTCATATCCGTCGATGCAACGTCAATGTCATGTGATTACTACTCATTCTAATAAGATGATGATTATGGATCCTAATAAAACAGGACGAAAATATTGGCGGCGAGCAATCATGTGACGCGTTACTCATTTCGCCTAACATGACGGCCTCGCGGGCCAAAGATTTTCACCGATAACCGCGTATTTATGGGCGGTATCGATACTAACTACCCCTCAGAGTGAGCTTTCGCAAGCACGACACGGCGGGTAGTTGAGCGTGCCGTGTGCAAAATTTGTTTCTGCGCACGATCAAATCCGAGAAACGTCCCGTCATAAGGAAAGCGAGAACGGTTCTCGGCCAAAATAGCTTCCGGTCCCGATGTTGGGCAGGATTGAGCAAGCCAGCCAGCCAATCAGCGATCTTGTTGCCATACGCCTCCGTCCAGGCAGGAAAGCGAAACTGCTCAAATATGGGGGGGGGGGGGGGGGGGGAGTCCTAGTACGAACACGGTCACAGCTGCCGATTGCTTCTCTGTATTCTCTGTCTTCCCGTCGTGTTTCGAAAGGTTCCTACCGTTGAATACTTGCGTGATCATGCTCCAGACCGCAAACGACATATTCGTACAAATGTACAGTGTGCGCACTCAGTTATGACGACGCTTATTACCACTTGTATTAGTATTGCATACAATTTTTAAGCTTCTAGCATCAGTGTGTTAAGAACATTATTCTCCTCTCATTGTAGCTTTTGAGGAAGTTCATCCATCTGACTGGTACCCATGAAGGGCATTGGAATAAAGTTTTTAAGAATCATTTTGTAAGACAAATAATATACAGGAATACTTGACATTAGTGGACATACAGCTTACTCTCTGATACTCACAATATTCTGCAACATGCATTCAGATGCGCCACGTGCATGGCTCAGCTGAACATTGCAAAAATACCCTCACCTGCACTGTTTCTCAAAAAAACGAACTCGAATTATATTGGGCAAGATTTGTGTGATGGTCAATCCCATCTGCCTTGAAACAAGTCCTTACTATTTGCAATGTTCATCAACCACCCCATTTCAGTTGTCATATACAATATATGACAAGGAGGATTTCACACCAACCTTCCCATTTCGTTGCTCCACGGACTGTACATGATCAAGGAAAAAATAATTCTTTTCTATCAATTTTCTCCTCATACTTTGTAATGGAAAAACGAATGGCCTTGCAGTGACTATGCACTTACATTTCATTCTCCATGATTTTTTTTTCTTTTCAGAATACCCAATCATTTGCATTGAGTTTGTTCGTTCTAACCATTACCGAGCAAGCAATATCCCGTCCTTTGTGCTGTTGTAAACAATTATTATCGTAACATATCACTGAGCGGAAATTACTCCGAATAACTGTAACTACTTGTACACTGATTTTTTTTTTCTCATTCATTCACTGATTTTCCCACGAAGGTAGATGGCCATTTCACGAAAAGAAAGGAAAAAAAGATAACATTTAGGAAAAGATCTTATTTGTTCACATGTAGTCCGCAGCACTCAACTCAGAGGTAACACATTTTATTCTTTTCAGATATTACAGTGTTTTAGCCCTTCCTCCTTCAATTCTCCAAGAGCCTTTAATGCTACATTTGGTATCTCGGTGGCAACATCTATGGAGACACTTGGAGGCAGCAAACTTTAGATAACGAATATAGACCACCTTTCTATTGTTCTTAATATTCATTTTAACAAAATGATGGTCCTCAATCCAGGAAACACTACAATGAAATCTGATACAGTTCAGTGTTTACAAACCAAATGCTCGTCTCTAGAGTGGATGATGTAATGACATAATAATAATAATAATAATAATAATAATAATAATAATAATAATAATAATAATAATGATATGGTGATGATGAACTAATTACAATAAATGAGACAATAAACGCCCCAGCAAAATCACAGAACTCTCTAAAACCTGGCGATTAAAAGTTAGATAATTTGAAGGGCATACCGTTTTCAAGTTGTTCGGCATATTCCATCTCACTAGCAATAATAAACAATTATCCAAACGGAGGCACAGAATCTACATACAGCTGCTTATAATTTCCAACATGAAAATACGATTATTTCTCCCCCAGCCCCCCCCCCCCCCCCAAAAAAAAAAAAAAAGAGAGCCAAATATCTTACCTGGATTCTTGTATTCGTCTCTTCGTTGCTTAATAATGAAAAAGGCTGTCCAAATAAATCGTGCAATTTGTCTTTGTAACGTGTTTGCTGCCTACAGCGAAGAGGTTCGTTAGGATAATGTCACGGCTCCTGTAACCATGATGTAGACGTCCTGCCGCTATCATTATGATGATCCACAGCATCATTGCGCCACATATCTGTTATACAAACATTCATAGGCGCACATTACGTGATGCTGTGTGTGTACAGCTACGCCCATCATTCATTCTTGACCTTCACAGATGATCAGAGAAATATCTATCCGCCATCCGTTCCAAGGGCTTGCTTTCGTCCGAGCTCTCATAAATATACGTCTATGTGGATATTATAATACTTATACACTCAACCAAAAAAAGTAAGTTCCCATAGCATTTTTGGATATATCTCAAAAAAATATTTTACTTTTTGTTGAGTGTATATATATATATATATATATATATATATATATATATATATGTATATAAGTAACAAAACTGGAACAAAGTCCATGCTGTATCACCAACGGTTTATTTCTGCACACAAATTTTCGAGCGTCTCGCCGGCCTTTCTCAAGTGTTGATACTGAGAGAACAATAACAAAATTAAGCCATAACAATAACTTCCAGTCGCACAACATTTCAACAAAACAAATCACACACTAACAGATCTGCAATGTTGCATTTTATACAAGGACATGGAAGCCTTTGAAGAAAGACACATGAAAGAACTAAACACAATCATCCGCACAAGGAGCTTCCAGGGACAGGGCATGAACACTGATCTATCATGGCTCACGAACTTCACTTTTTACAAGTAGGTGCGCCGCTTACTGTTGTATATTCCTCCGTTTACCCCGCTACAATGGGTCCTATCACTATAACTTCAGTAATATGATGCTGAATATACAAAAACACGCTCTCTTTTTACTTGGAACCAGTTTTGTTTTCACTCCGAGACGTATTGTGACGTATCTGCTTAACTACAAATAATTGATTTTCACATATTTCATAGTCATGCTGGTCTCAGATTCTGTATCAGTCGTGCCAGGTTTTTCTATGTATTTTTTTTTTTTAATGTATGCTTTATACTCATTGTCATTTCCTTATGACGTAACATTGCACTGTTGCCAGGATGCGCGCTGGTTGCATAGGATGCCTAGCATTGATGCGTTAAAGCGCGCATCCTTGGCAACACGGTTGCAACATATTGTTATGGCTTAATTTTGTTATTGTTCTCTCAGTATCAACACTTGAGAAAGGGATGCGAGACGCTCGAAAATTTGTGTGCAGAAATAAACCGTTGGTGATACAGCATGAACTTTGTTGCAGTTTTGTTACTTATCTTTTTATCTTGCCAACACGTGGATTACCTAATCAACATGATATTATATATATATATATGAAGCGTTTGTTCGCAAAAAACCGATAAGTCCATTTTTGACAATTTTGAAGTACGGTCTCTGTCATAAAGTACAAAATAATACCTTTTGAATGGTATATTGGTCACTACATATAAAGGTACATTTTTGAAGTTATGGTCAAAAGAAGCAAAACATTTTCTTATTATTTTCTTTATTTTTTCTTGACCTTTAATCGCAAATATCTCCATTTGGCAAATATGAACTTATCAGTTTTTGCGAACAAACTCTTCAGATATACATATATATATATATATATATATATATATATATATATACACTCTTAAAATATTGGGTAAATTTAGTTGGGTAATTGTTGGTTAGTAAAAAAAAAAAAAATCATCATTCAGGGCAATTATCGCCCAGTTGAGCTCTTAGGTGATTAAACCAACATTGGACAATTATTTTTACTTAGATATTGGGTGAAAATTTACCAACAGAATTGGTAATGGAGATTTGGGTAATTTTGCCCCGCTGTTGTGTAAGTGACGCATTCCCTTTGCGTGTTGGCCGACTGGTACTTGGGTAGAAATGTAATTTACCAACATTGTTTTGCACATTAAACCTTGGTATTTCTTAAAAGTACTTGAATAATTTTGTTACGTTCCTTTCTAAAATGGTAAATTTTCATGCACAAGTAAACAAGTCTGTGCGTGTACGCGTGTATGTGTGTATGTATGTGACGGTGTGTGTGTGTGTGTGTTTGTGTGTGTGTGTGTGTTTGTGTATGTGTGTGTGTGTGTGTGTGTGGCATAGGCCTACGTATGGAAGGATGGCCGAACCTTACGACTTTGTGATAGGGGTACCAAGAATTACTATAGGGTGTTCTCCGTTTTAGAACTGGGGGGGGGGGGGGGGGAGAGAACACACACACACACACACACACACACAAACACACAACAGAGATATGGTATTGTCTATATATACAGTATGTGTATATATATATATATGTATATTGTAATTCATATATAAGCAAGAGGTACATTATGGACGTATTTTGACACAATTTTCTCACATTTCCCTTAATTCCGTCAACACCGGAGGGGTTTAAAAATCAACTTTGTGGGAGTATCTGTCTGTGGGAGGAAACTACAGGATACTCTTACAATATTGCTAGTTTGTGTTTTGTGTTTGTGTGTGTGTGTGTTTGTGTGTGCGTGTGTGTGTGTCGGTTTTTCTGCAAAAAGTTAGATGACACAATTTGAAACCCATATACCTGACTGGACTTGCTTACCACTTCATTCCAGATTAAAACCCAGCAAGGAAAACATTGAAATTTTGATACCATGCCGTTGATACCAGTTGGTTTCTATTGGTTTCTGCTGTTTGTTTGTTTTGTTTTTTGTTCATGAATATTCATAAGCTATTCAAATTCTCTTCATGAAAAGAGAAAATAATTATTGTTAAATTTAATGTTTTTTTTTAATGGTTTCTAATGTCTGAAATGTATTAGAAATTATTGGATATTATTGTCGTGTTATTCGCAATTTCAACTTGTACCTTTGATGAGGTATTTTCATATTTTTATAATAAAAGTGTAATCTACATGGTAACCTTGTCTTAAAGCATTACAACTAAATGGCCCTATATATGTGAATGAAATATCCTTGGTACTAACTAGGTCTAGGGTGTGAGCTAAGGCTAGATGTACTTGTAGGTATAGGCTTTACGATTAGCTGTAGGATTATGATAGGTTAGTCTTAGATATGAACAATGTCTTGACATACACATGTTCTGGTAAACACCCATACATCAAATAATTCAACACAGAATTAATTTTGTCAACAATATCTAATTGGGTTAAATTAGTTGGGCAAATGATTACCCAACTCAAAATATAAAGAACTGTTGGGAAATTCAAATTTGGGTAAAGTCTGATTGGTCAACAGCTGCTGATGGGCAATTTAATTTTCCCAGCCACATAGCAAACTCATTACCCAACATCAGTTGGGCAGATTTTAACCAATAGTTGTGTGGACAGTATGTTGCCCAGTGTTGGTTAAAAGTTGGGCATTTTTTGCCCAAATATTTTAAGAGTGTATAATTCTACATACATACATTGAGGACTACATTACAGACCCACGGATCGGAGTAAGTTTCTGAATTTATCCGCAACTAAAGGCTAACAAATGTACGCACACCTCGTTAAAAGGACTGGGGGTCTACTGCAAGATACAGGGAGAAGATGGATAAAAAAAAAAAAAAGAAATGAAAAGACTTGGCAAGGAAAAGTGACCGTATCCAAAATTCATTCAGTATGCAATTCTACATGTGTATTACGACGCAGTCACCATAATCATGACGTACCAGGATCGATAATAACATTCGGTGCGTAGTGGATCATACACCCAAACCATCAGGCTGTGATGTTTTCTTGAATATATATGTGACCCTGCACCACAAAACAAACGAAAAGTCGCCAGACATGGATTTTTAGTTAAGGACAGATTCTAAAAGGGCAGACTCTAAGCTTTAAAATGATGTATAACTCAATTCAAATGGACACTCCTAACCTATCTTGATACTGGAAAGAAAGCACACTCTGAAAAAGTGCAAACCGAGAAAAGAGGCTCTGAAGTACAGGGTCTATCTGTTCATTCAAGCGTTTGATCTTTACCAAACCGTGCTAGCTGTGCGATGAATGGGACAAAAAAACAAACAAAAAACAACTGGATGTAAACCACTGGAGCAACAACAATGAAGGGATTATCAGATTGAATTGAAATTGAGCACGCTCTATTTAAACATTCTGCCCATGATTACTGCCAACTTTCAAAACATTAATTAGTGTTATCCTTTCATAAGTTATCAGACTTGAAAGTGAAGAGTTTGCAAAGGGTTATCAAGAAATGAAAAGGTGCCTCTAAGACATACGTGATCTCACTTCTCTACAACAAAGGGTTGTAGAAAAACTACTGAAAATGCACTTTCCCATTCATTTTATGATCCCAAACTCAAGAATAATTTAGAAGAAGAATAACTCTTTCAGAAAATATGCAAAACTCAAAATTACTTGGTTGACCCGTTTCACCTTTCTTGAGTCCTCACGTGAAATGAAGGGTAGCGACTTTTTGTTCGTTTTGTGGTGCACGGTCATATATATATATATATATATATATATATATATATATAAAGAGTTCGTTCGCAAAAACCGATAAGTCCATATATGCTAAATGGAGATATTTGCGACTAAAGGTCAAGAATAATAAAGAGAATAATAAGAAAAATTTTGGTTCTTTTGACCATAACTTCAAAAATGTGCCTTTTATGTAAAGACCAATATATCATTTAAAAGGCAATATTTTGTACTTTATGATAGAGACCGTACTTCAAAATCTTCAAAAATGGACTTATCGGTTTTTGCGAACAAACTCTTCATATATATACACGTGTATATAACATGCCACAATCGTTGGTAATCTGTTATTAAGCTTTTGTCATAGCTCTTCCAACTGTTGAGATGTAAAGATGATACTAGTAATTGAAGACCTAAATAACAGAACGACCAAAGTCCAATATTTGCCCGAATTCAGTTCGACAAAGGAAATTGTAGCTTGTGCATGGACTCCTTTTGTGTATAAATGATAAATCCTAATTACCCCCGGAAGTGCCTGAAATGAATGAGTGAAATCTTATATGAATGTAAGAATGACCCAAGTCCAAGACTTGGGTCATTCTTACATTCATATGAAGAGTTTGTTTACAAAAACCGATAAGTCCATTTTTGAAGATTTTGAAGTACGGTCTCTGTCTAAAGTACAAAATAATACCTTTTAAATGATATATTGGTCACTACATATAAAGGTATATTTTTGAAGTTATGGTCAAAAGAATCAAAACAATTCTTATTATTCTCTTTATTATTCTTAACCTTTAATCGCAAATATCTCCATTTGACAAATATGGACTTATCGGTTTTTGCAAACAAACTCTTCATATTATAGCGCCCTCTCTCATGTATATGACTCAAAGAACGACCCAAGTCCACACACAAAATTGCCTCTCCACAATTAATGTAAATGTTAATTGTCCTAATAATATATGTTCTAATTTGTATATAAGTATCTGAATATAAGAACGACCCAAGTCCATGGAAGACCATTTCGAGTAAACTTAAAAAACTTCATATCTTTTTTATTTGTCCAATAATATTCTATTTAACTGTGACGGGAAGGCAACAGTGTATATACAAATTAGAACATATATTATTATGACAATTAACATTTACATTAATTGTGGAGAGGCCATTTTGTGTGATGGACGTGGGTCGTTCTTTGAATCATAAATGGACTTGGGTCGTTCTTTGAATCATATACATGATATTCTGCTAATAGAGATGAGAGAAGGACGAGAGAGGGCGCTGTAATATGAATGTAGGAATGACCTAAGTCCTTCATTCTTACATTCATATAAGATTTAAGTCATTCATTTCAGGCACTTCCGGGGATAATTAGGATTTATCATTTATACACAAGATGAGTCCATGCATAGCTACAATTTCCCATGTCAAACTGAATTTGGCCAAAAGTGGACTTGGGTCGTTGTTATTATTCAAATCTTCATGCACAATGTTGCCTTCCCATCACAGTTAAATATTATTGGAAAAATAAAAAAGATATGATTTTTTTTAAAGTTACTCGAAATAGCCTTCCATGGACGTGGGTCGTTCTTATATTCAGATACTCAATTATTCTTTAAGACTTCTTATCCCGGTATAATAAAGACATAATTGTCTGAATGTAGAGGTCAAGCATGATATGGGAATGATCTTTATTAATAAATTTGTTGGCGTTGGGTATTATGTTGCTATCAGAATTCTACAATTCAATAAATGTAATTAAAACAAGAATCGATTGTGGTCTTTTTTCTTTTTTGCTTGTATGTTTTGCACATTTTGTCATAGACACAGGTGTCTACTTTGATTTTATATGATTATGTGACCGTGCATCACAAAAGGAACAAAAAGTCGGACCAACTGATTTTACGTGAGAACTAAAAAAAAGACACGTGAAATGGGTCAACTGAGTCAATATTGACTTTTTTTCATATTTTTCTGAAAGAGCTATCCTTCTTCTACATTATTCCTTAGTTTGGAATCATAAGGTGAATGATAATGTGTGTTTTCAGCAGTTCTTCTACAACCCTTTTTGAGGGGAGAGTACAATGATTAGGTATGTCTTTATAGGGGCACCTTTCCATTTTTTTTTTTTTTTTTTGGCTACAAACACAATGTTTCTTTTATATTTACTTCCTTCGAAAAACGTTACTCAAGGTTTTCTTGCCGGGGCAATTCATTAAAGCAATATCTTGAAGACTTATTAATGATAAAAAACAACAACAACAACAAACACACACCCAGACACACGCACACACAGACACAAATATGGAATAAAATAGATAACTTGTGCTAGATAATCCCAAATCAATTATGATAATTTTATTACTTTGAAGTAGTGAAACAGGTAAGTGGTTTATGCCATTCTACCACTGCAATCTATCTTCAAAGTAAGCACACATTTCTTTTTTTACATCATTAATTTTGCTCGTTAGATCATTAACTTACAAGATAATCATAGGCCGCTTCAGTCTCCTCTTTTTGGGAACCCATTACTTACCAAAAAGATATGAAGCGTTTGTTCGCAAAAACCGATAAGTCCATTTTTGAAGACTTTGAAGTACGGTCTCTGTCATAAAGTACAAAATAATACCTTTTAAATGATATATTGGTCACTACATTATAAAGGTACATTTTTGAAGTTATGGTCAAAAGAAGCAAAAATTTTCTTATTATTCTCTCTATTTTCTCGACCTTTAATCGCAAATATCTCCATTTGGCAAATATTGACTTATCGGTTTTGGCAAACAAACTCTTCATGTATATGCGACCAGCGACAACAATAGGATCCGAAAGTCGAGGGAGGTCGATTTTCAGAAACTGAAAGGACATTATTTTCTTATTCTCCCGCCTTAATTTCGTGTATAACAAGACTCATAAAAGTACTCGGTTGCGGAGATATCGATGATTCTACTAGTACAATGAAATCAAAGTGGTTTGAGAAAACCGTGTTTCGAGAAAACCGCCTTGTCATTCAAATTCATTAAATTCTTCCGTCGAGAGGTTTTCATTGCAACTGATTGACAAATTGCCCTACATCGACGTAAATAAGCACTGAATTAATCAGTGTTTTAGTAGTAGCCATGATAAAGTACCAGCGCAGTACCCGCTGCATGCTATAAGGATTAGAACCAACACTTGCTATCTGGAGAAAGCTCGGTGGTCTAGTGGAGATGACGCCTGTCCGGTGAGCAGGAGGTCGTAGGCTCGAATCCTGCTCGAGTATGTACGCCCATGATTTTTTTATCATGGCTATTACCTAAGTTTGTTGAAAATTTGACCATGTGTTTTCAAAAAGAAGATACAAAATCAAAAGTGGCCCCCAATATTTTGGTCCCAGCCCCAAGGTGGCCGCGCCTAGATCAGATTTTAGGTGCTTTGGGGCATGATCTGGTCTGCGCGGGTAGGGGGAGGGGGGGTGGATGGTACCCATTTTAACAATACTCTACCAGCCAAGATCGGTAGCAAATTGAATGCACTATTTGTGAAGATGATGAAAGTGTAAAAAGTTGTCCCTATGTGGCACTAGCCCCATGGTGTTCACCCTGGATCCGACATAAACAATCTTGAAAGTATGTTAATACACTCACCAATGCATTTGCTCAATGTCCTCATGGTTATGTAAAAACAGCAACTCTAAATTCAGAGGGGGACATGGTGCCCACACGAAAAAAAAAAATGAAAATGCGAAAGCAAACTTAAAACTTTGCAGTCGCAAAGGTATTCAACTTTGTACTATATACCTAGTTCTATCACACCTGGTTCTATTTTTTTTTTCTGAGATTTTTTTAATGATTAGATTCGTTAATTTCGGGGTTCTGGGACCTTTTGGACATGGTGTGACACGTGTCTATTTGAACAACTTGATAGTCTGTCATCCCTAGGATGCTACTAGCCAAGTTTGTTGAGAATCTTTCATTGCATGGAGTATTTAAAGAGAATCTGAAAATGATTTTTGAAAAATGCATGCATGACTGACGTCGGACGCCAGACGATAAATGATGGCTATTTGCAATATTACTTCACTGTCTTGAGCCTTTGGCTAAGATGCCTGTAAAATCTCGTGATTCAAAGTTACTTGATTTCAAGAAAAATTTTCTTCCATTTCCAGTAGATCATGTTCATTCTCTGGCTTCCGATAATGAGCTTGTAATGTGATCTCTGAACATATATATCAATGATAAAAGTGTGAAATGAGGAAACTCGCTTATACATAAAGTATTCCATGCTTTTACTGTAGATTCTGGACTAGGGTAATGTGATTTTTCAATTGATTGGTTAAAAGCGAACAGGATCTCGGCTTCATTTCATACAGACGTAGAGGAGGGTCGTAAGTCTCACGTTTGTAAACTGTGTCGACGTCTTTGAAGAATGATCCTTATTCCTAGTCACCAATTAGAACAGCATCATCTGACTTTTCACACATTTTAGACATACAAGATTACAAGTGCCTGATTTCTAATGGCCACCTGCAACTACACTGCCAGTTGCCAACAGCCTGTCTTGCAGTTGCATCAAACATCCTTCATGCTATAAGGATTAGAACCAACACTTGCTGTCGGGCGAAAGCTCGGTGGTCTAGTGGAGATGACGCCTGTCCGGTGATCAGGAGGTCGTAGGTTCGAATCCTGCTCGAGTATGTACGCCCATGATTTTTTATCATGGCTATTACCTAAGTTTGTTGAAAATTTGACCATGTGTTTTCCAAAAGAAGATACAAAATCAAAAGTGGCCCCCAATATTTTGGTCCCAGCCCCAAGGTGGCCGCGCCTAGATCAGATTTTAGGTGCTTTGGGGCATGATCTGGTCTGCGCGGGTGGGGGGGGGGGGTGGATGGTACCCATTTTAACAATACTCTACCAGCCAAGATCGGTAGCAAATTGAATGCATTATTTGTGAAGATGATGAAAGTGTAAAAAGTTGTCCCTATGTGGCACTAGCCCCTTGGTGTTCACCCTGGATCCGAAATAAACAATCTTGAACACTCACCAATGCATTTGCTCAATGTCCTCCTCGTTATGTAAAAACAGCAACTCTAAATTCAGAGAGGGACATGGTGCCCACACGAAAAAAAAAATGAAAATGCGAAAGCAACTTAAAACTTTGCAGTCGCCAAGGTATTCAACTTTGTACTATACTAGTCAATGTACCCGTGGAGTGCCAGAAATCCTCTATGGGGATTCCCCCAGAAATGGTCAAGGTCACTGGGTCAACAGACGTCAAATATCTGTTTTGCGATACTCCTTGGTCCGATCTTGGCCAAACTTGCTGGAAGCATAAGTAGGCGTACACCAAAGAGATTTTGAGGAGAAAAATCTCTTCGGCGTACACCTGGAATTCCCCATAAGTAGGTCTACATAGCGCCCTCTATCAGGTGTCTGATTATATTTCTGGGGGAATCCCCATATAAGTAGGCATACATAGCGCCCTCTATCGGGTGTCTGAAGTTATTTGACCTTTGACCCCAGTGACCTTGACCTTTCCAAAAATGAACCCCCCAAGTGCAATTTCGCGGTCAACCTGCATCCACCCACTAAGTTTGGTGGAGATCGGACCAAGGACCTGGAAGGAGTAGAGGATCAAACAGACAAACGTTGCTCGAATTATAGTATGATACCTAGTTCTATCACACCTGGTTCTATTGTCTTTTTTTTTTTCTTTTTCTGAGATTGTTTTAATGATTAGATTCCTTAATCTCGGGGTTCTGGGACCTTTTGGACATGGTGTGACACGTGTCTATTTGAACAACTTGATAGTCTGTCATCCCTAGGATGCTACTAGCCAAGTTTGTTGAGAATCTTTCATTGCATGGAGTGATTTTTGAAAAATGCATGCATGACTGACGTCGGACGCCAGACGATAAATGATGGTTATTTGCAATATTACTTCACTGTCTTGAGCCTTTGGCTAAGATGCCTTTAAAATCTCGTGATTCAAAGTTACTTGATTTCAAGAAAAATTTTCTTCCATTTCCAGTACATCATGTTCATTCTCTGGCTTGCGATAATGAGCTTGTAATGTGATCTCTGAACATATACAGTGAAACCCCGTTATAACGAGTTCGGTTATAACGAGGAACCCCTTATAACGAGGTGATCGCGTCGGTCCCGTTTTCCTTTGCGTGTAAACCTATGGCAGCACGAATCGGTTATAACGAGATTTCGGTTATAACGAGGACATTTTTGGCGCGTCATGATAAAGAAAAACATAAGAAATTTGATCGGATATAACGAGGTACCATTTCTTGACTTGCCGCTTTTCAAACACGAGACAAATGAAACATTGAAAATCGAATTCACGCTATCCATGTCTTTTTCCTGTTTTGCAGAGAACGGTTCCTTCCATGTTTTCTTCTAAACCACGCAAAATACACATTAATACCATTCGATGTTCCTACTAAATCATTAAACATAACCACTCGATTTTCTTTTTCGCGAGAAATTGGAATGCGTGTGCAACTCAACATTATATCCTTTCCATTTGCAGTCCCGACTTCCAGTTCTTTTGCTGGTTAGCAAATACGAGTGTATGATTATAACCGAAATAATTAATGAAATCGCGATCTCGCCTGGTGACAGTACCGTAAAAATAGTTGAATAACGCAATCCTGTCGCAATTTTTTTAAGAACGGATGTATACAATGCGAAGGGATTTTCGGCAGCTGATAAAGAACGCATCTTTATTCCTTTCGGGTGCAACGATAATACATTGTATGAGATTACAGCCGAAATGATTCATTAAATCATCGCATTCCCGCTGGGCACCAACAACGTAAAATAACCTGGTAAGTTACGGTAAACGACGCACAAATGTTACTCTGAAATCATCGCGATCTCGCCGGATAACAGTAGCGTGAAAATAGTTGAATAAAGCATGTTCAGCTACTTAATCGGTGTTCAGAAGAAGAAACAAACGTATTTAACAATTTGAATAGATCTGGGTTTGTTCATTATCACAATTTTAACAACGCATTTCACAATGAAGATTTTTCTTTCTTTCAAAATGGTCTACGAGTAACAGGTTTGCGTAAAAAGGATCACAACCTTCTAAATTCAATCTTGTCGTTTATTTCTCAAGCACGGATGTACAAAACGCGAAGAGATTCGGAAGAAAATGAACAACGCATCTTTAATCCCTTCGGATGCAACGAACATACATTATATAAGATTACAGCCGAAATGATTCATGAAATCATCGCATTCCTTCTGGGCACCAACAGCGTAAAAATACCCCGCAAGTTACGCTAGACGACGCACGAATGTTACTCTGAAATTATCGCGATCTCGCCGGTGAACAGTAGCGTAAAAATAGTTCAATAACGCATGTTAAGCTAATTAGTCGGTGTTCAGAAAAAGAAACAAACGCATTCAACAATTTGAATAGATCTGGGTTTGTTCATTATCACAATTTTAACAACGCATTTCAAATGAAGATTTTCTTTCTTTCAGAATGATCTATGAGGAACAGATCTGCGTAAAAAGGATCACAACCTTCTAAATTCAGTCGTGCCGCTTGAAGCCGACGAGAAGGATGCTGTTTGTATTGATCGACTGACGAATCCATCGTTCTAGTAATAGAAATATTAAGGATTTTTTTTTCTTTTTATCTGGCTATGAATCACAATGTTTTTAATTTTTCAGAAAGTCACTGGGTGAAACCGCGCGAAAATAGGACAAAATCCTCTTCTATACAAATAATTATCACGGTCTATGACTTACCGTCCGTTGCTCACTGATAAACACGCGTTTACCAAAAGTTTTGCAAAAAAAAAAAAAAAGAAAAAAAGACACAAGTATCGTCTGAACATGGAGGCAAATCATCAACAGGTATGAAAAATATTTTTTACAAAATTCTGCTGAATGATTTAAGACCAATTTTTATTTACTGTAAGTACACTTTGGAAGCTTTATGAGAGTATAGATACTAGTAAAAGAAAATAAATGACAGATAAAATAAAGAATTGTTCAGTTCAGTTCAGTTCAGTTTTTATTTCTGCATTTCAAAATCAATACAAATCCACAAATCAACAAAATACTTACATAGTCATTTACACAGCTAATATTCGTAACGTTTGGATCTTACATACATTTTTTTTTTCAAGAACGAATATCATATATGAAAGGAAGCAATAGGAAATGATACAAATGAAACGCAGGGGACCATCATCATAAGCTAAGCTTGACGAGGAAGATGGCCCCAGGTAAAGAGATTGTAATAATTATAGACACAGGAAACAATTCAAAATGAAGGAATATTATTAGATTGAATCGCAGTTACAAGATACATGTGTATTTTAAACAATTCCTGCCACATAAACATGTAAAGAGGCTTAATCTGAAGAAAATGTAATATGAGTAGTACAGTACTTTTAATCAATGCAGATTTATGCAACTATTGTAGGTGACAGGATAATATTTCATTAATGTTTTGAATGGTGTTATGCCACCCTTTTTGCCCTTGAACTTATGGTTGCAGGCATGACATGTATGTTCTGGAGGTTACATACGTGTATATCTGTATAAACTTGAATATACACAGGTTTTATATGTAACGTGTATCTTGCGTGTATATCTAAATAAACTTGAGTATACACGGAGGTAATTTGAATAGATTTATAAACTGTAAATTCAAGTAGAGATTTAGCGACTTATTCCTGTGTGTACTACATGAATAATTCTTAGCAGTAGAATTACTAGACCACAGACAACAAAGGGCCATTACAGATGAAATATACGGAGATACGGGCCTGCACAGACATATTGCGGCCATTTTCCATGTGATTATATGCAAATATACGCAAAAATATATATATATAGCGATGCTTGAGAGTTACTATAGATATCATAATTGTATTCCTTGACCTAAAAAATATAGGTTTAGACACCAGAATTTACTTTCTGTGGGTTATATGTCCCGGGATATAGGCATAAATAGGTTGTATGGCGGTCATTTTGAATTTATGCAAATTAGACACTGATCCACTACTCGAATTTTAGGGAACTTTTGATATGTTATTTTAATAGTTCTTCCAAGTCAAATGCAGTGTTGTGGGTTAACCCACTTTTTGCCGTATTTTGACTGAACTATCCAGCATGTAAGACACATGCACTGACTTGCTCAAATCCTTGTCCGCCCTCAGAAATTGTCCGGTAGGCCTATGCTTGAAAATTCCTACGCGCAACAAGCCCGGAAAGGCCTGAACACGGTTGGGGGTAAAAACATTTGCCTGCGCACCTCCGTGCGACTACGGGGGAGATACGTGCTAGGTACTGTTATGTGCGGGTCATCTGCGGGGACCTCCGGGTAGTAAAAATTGTTCTTCGCAAGTCGCACCCAAGGCTTGCCCGGAAAGGTGTGACACGGCCGGCCTTTACTTTTGCACACAAAACAGTGATAGAAAGTTAGAATTTGCTCGAATATCGAGTAAGGGACACCGCTTGATATTCAATCACCACATAAAATGCAAGCTACTTGTGACAGGAATGGAACCACGAAAAATGATTTCATTATACATGTAAAGCGGCATTTGGCAATACTATTTATTGATCAGCTTGGGCGGGTCTGTGCGTTTGAGCAGAACATGCGGAGTTGTCACCCCGTCGACTTTGACGGGCGTGCGAACGTGGCACATAAAGAGTTGAAAGGCAATGTTATTGGGTATTCCACAAGTACACATCATACACGATCATACATAGATAGATCAACGTCCTACATAATATTTAGATACTTCAGTAATGCATCCGCGTACTGACATGGCTGTTTACAGGCACTGTGTTCCTACTGCCAGGCAAAAAATAATGTACATGAAGTTATAATGGGGAAATACAACAACTGACAAGAAAAAAAAAAAAGAGGGGAGAGGAAGTATAATGGATACAGATTCGGTCGATTTAAAATTTCCAGCATGTACAACTGATATAGGGCCTTGTCAAATCAAAGCCCGAATTCGCAGATGTAGCTAAATTCCTTGCTGCATTGGTCATCCCTGAGCTTAAACCCATTGAATTTCTCACAGTGTGGACCGCCTTCACCGTTGAAATTGGGCTCATGGCTGTCCCACATACTACTTGAGTTGGGTAAGATACCACCGACACGCTCCCACGTGTACACTTTTTCAGCCGATCTGTCATTCAGGCCAATCCAAATCCACGGGATGGGCGTATTTACGTAGTGCGGGTCGAGGACTTCTCGTGTAATGTTTGATAGCTCGGTTTGAGTTTCTATGGCGGCCAGATATCCCCCCAGGTCGTCGCATGTATCACGGGCCACCTCCCAGGGCTGCTGTTCCTGGCGGTAGAGATAACAGGAGTCTGGAGACGATACATCGCCAGGGCAGACGATATCTGGATAATTCACACACAGGACAAAGAGAAACCGAAGAAGAAACGAAAAAGAAAAACAAAAAGAGATAAATATTTACATATTGTTAATCAATATCAACTTTAAACTTTAAACTTTAAACGTGCCATAGTAACCGATCGGCTACAACAATACAAAAAATAGAAACAACAATAAAAGAAAATAATCTCTTGAAAAACTTCTGGTATCAAAATGCAAGTAACGTTACTGGTATGGCAATATTGTAGGTGATGAACATAAGCACCATTTGAAGAGTTTGTTCGCAAAAGCCGATAAGTCCATATCTGCCAAATGGAGATATTTGCGATTAAAGGTCAAGGAAAATAAAGAGAATAATAGGAAAAATTGCTTCTTTTGACCATAACTTCAAAAATGTACCTTTATATGTAGTGACCAATATATCATTTAAAAGGTATTATTTTGTACTTTATGACAGAGACCGTATTTCAAAATCGTCAAAAATGGATTATTGGTTTTTGCAAACAAACTCTTCATTTGTTTTGCCACTCTTAGGAATTGAACGTGCTTACATAGGAATTCTGGAATAAATACATCATTTTTTTGTCCGCTAGATATATTTTCTTCTGCGTCGGGAAAATACGAAGACAGTGTGCAACGTTTGTGTGTGTGTGTGTGTGTGTGTGTGTGTGTATCAAACGTTCCATTGTCATAAATCGTCGTAAAACAGACGTTATTAGTGTGTGAGTTGTAAACATGACATCAGGAGTTATGGGAACACATACCCACTTCACATCGGTGTCCGGCAGATGATCTTGGGCACTTGCAGGTGAATGCTCCCAGAGTTTCTGAGCAGGTCCCTCCATTCAGGCAGGGATTAGGAACGCAATCTGTTTAGGCAATGAATAGCATCAGTGTGGACGTGCTGAAGTGTTTTTTTTTTTTTTTACGTTGAGAGCGACATAGCTCATAGCGTTCAGTCAGCAAGCAAACGTTTTGATCATCTACACACCAGCACAAAGTAACTTTGTAACTTTGTTGCTTTGTAACATACTTTTTTTTTTGTCCGTTTTCGTTTTCTTTTACTAGTATTTTAACAAGACCATCCTCCTTTAAAGTCTTACGTAAATGCGCAAATTGAACTGTTCTGGAAAATGAAAAGGGATCGAAACTTACATATAACAAGCGTGAGAATTTGATGAATGCAGCAATACTATTATACAACATGAGTGAAAGTTTGAGGAAATCAGACAATTCGTTTAAAAGATACACATGTGATTTTAAAGTTTCGGTGCAGCCATGGCCGGATGAGAAGATTATAGAGACCACGACTTCCTGGGAAATTACATGAAGAAAAAGAAATATATATCATGTTCCACAAAACAATATTATTTTGTATGAAAAGTATGCATTTACTCGGCTTGTTACCTACCTAATATTATGTCAAGGGTAATGCTACTTTACCCTTTCTGTCTAGTACTCTTTCATTATGCTAGAAAAGTGATAATATGTAGCCTTTTTTAATATTTATGATGTGATGTGATTGTCTGGTTTTTTTAATAGCTTCTACAAGCATCTGTTAAAATTTTTCAGAAGAGTGTTAGGACTAAACATAATTATATTCATACATGAAGCTAGCACTATAAAGAAGTAATGTTTACAATATTTTTTTTTATTACATACAAAGAATTATTAATACAGTCTCTTACAATACAACAAAGAATCCAAAATACAACTGCTAGGTCTGTGACCCTTACAACAACAACAACAACAACAACAACAACAAATCTGACCACATTACGCCAGTTCTCGAATCCCTCCACTGAATCCCAATACATCAACGTATCACCTTCAAAATCTTCCTCTTTGTTTTTAAGAAATGTTATAATCTTGCCCCATCTAATCTCAAAGACTTGATTTCTGTCCGATCGTCCACTTCAACCCGTTCTCTCCGTTCTTCTTCCACTCTGCAACTAGCACGTGGTCCCTACACCTTATACCCGTTATGATGACAGGGCGTTTTCTTTTATATCTCCATCTCTTTAGAACAATCTCCATCTTTGTACAAGAAATGCTTAAAAAGTTGATAAGTCTAAATAATTGCTAAAAACTAAAAATCTTCTTACCCAGTCGTAATTTTTGTTTTTCTTGTTATATTAATCAATGTCACCCACCACCACAAAACGACCAATAAGTCGCAATGGGACTTTTCACGTAAACAGCTAAAATATCCGGGTTGGGGGAAAAAGTCCATTTTTGTTTTAGGTGTTTTCTGACAGTCCATTTATCGATGTACCACCTTACAAAATTTTAGGGTCTAATGTTTACGAGACATACCAAACTGAAAGGAATTAATAAAACACAATCAAATAGTTTATTGCACTCATCGGCTTAACTTCGTTTGAAAACTTTGGGCTAAAGAACACGAGGAAGAGAAAGAAGAAAGTGATATAGCGAAGCGAATAAGAGAGCATAGAATACAAGAGGAAAAGTAGAAAAGAGTGAAAGATGAGAGAACAGAAAAGGACTGAAGTGAGAGAAAAGAGAGGAAAGACAGTTAGAGAGAAGATTGAACTGAAATAGAAATAAAGAATGAAATTGGATCAAGAGGGGGAGAGAGAGAAAGGGGATAAACTACAGAACGGAAATAATAAACAGAAAAAAATACACAGATAGTACATGTTATTGTTGCTTTTGAATCTTTCTTTCCTTGAAATAACTGATTTTAACACATAAAATAAAATTGAACATAAGAAGCCCTGATATAATGGACAATGAACCAATCATTCAAAATAGTACTTGTCATTGATACAATCCAGCTCATACTTCAAAGTGAACCATTCGAAAAAAGGCTCGATTTGATCACATTGTAGCTTTGACATCACTAAGCATAACAAAAAAATATATATATATACAATATTAGGTCTTGAGATTTTAAATTATTGTGCTATCAATGTGCTTAGAGGCGTCAGCATTAAGCGCTATATTCAATAGGTGTTATTCCTTATTATTATCATTTTTACTTCAGTAATGTCATGAAACTAGTTGCCTTCCTGTTCAAAGTGTGCATTCCACTGCAATAAAATAACATTAATCAGATACCAGTCAACCCCCCCCCCCCCCCATTATCTGATATGACCTTTTCTCATATTTGTCAGGGCTTTTGCCACTCACATTCGTCTAATCGACTTACCTAACGGACTTGGGATTATTCAAATTCATGAAATTCTTCCGTCGAGATGTTTTCATTGCAACCGATTATTAATTTTTTTCGTTGTAGGGCAATTTGTCAATCAGTTGCAAGGACTTGGGATTAATTGTTTATTTGCCAATGTCTGTACGCTCAATAGTATGCAGTATGTCTTTCATTAAGCAACGATTCAATGATAGCGAGATCCATCGAATACAGCAAGATTAATCAATTAGTTATCACGATACCCGTACAGGGTCGGAGATTACGATTAAAAAATCAACATATACTGTTTTGAAACTTTCATTCCATGTTATGTTTTAGATATACTTTCTTTGGAAGGGTAAGCAAATTAAGAAAACGAACAACAGTGGCAAAATGGTTTATCACCAACTTTGGGAAAGACAAGTAGGATATGGGTTACAAGAAAGCAGGTAAAGCATTGAATTCATTATTGAATTATTTTTGTGTATTTTTCATTATTATTATACAAAATACATCAAGCCGGTCATCTTTCAACGCACCACCATATACATTTGAAATAATGTATAATATTATGAGTAGACAAACAACGTACTACTTACCCGGATGGGCACAGTACAGATTGGTTTTTCCTCTCGCTGCTTCGGGAACCATGACGTCATATTGAGGATGGTCAAGTGGAACGTATTTTGGAGTTAACTGGACGAAATTCCCCGTCTTCTCTGAGAAAATCTCGGGACAAAGATTTTTAAATGCTGTAGCCGCATTTTGGCACATCTCTTCTCCAGTCTCTGCGAAGCAACCTACATCATAGGGAAGGAATGAATGCACAGTAACGCGTTGTGATGGAGAACAGCAGTGCGAAACTACCAACTTGGTGAAACCAGGGTGGGGTGGAATAAAAGTGTCCATTCGGGACATGAGAGTTGGAGTTGGCAAACATGGCGTGAACAGTTGCAGTCATTCGGTGCTGATCCAAGAATGTTTTGTCGGTGTATGACAAATGTTATGTCGGTGCTGACGGATGTTCTGTTGGTGCATGACACGCGTCTAAAAGGCCACGGACAAAAGAGTGACGTCATCGGAATAACCATACTTTCTTGCAGACTGTACGTTTAGAATTGACCATTCTAGCTGTATTGTGATTTTTATAACACGGTTTTCCTCCGGTTGTTGTTCAGCGTGGGAAACATAGTGCAATTGTAAGAACTCACAACAAAGTTAAAACAAGGTCTTTACTGGTGTCACTAATTGATTAATTGGCATGAAAATCCTCCTTATTAAAAAACAAGAAACAACCAAAAAACAAAACACACCACCAAAGTCCACAAAGCACAGGAAGTGTAAGAGAGATAAGGGATGGAACGAGAAGGCGGGAGAGCTGCCTCTTTTTCTGTTTTTACGCATTGTATTCCTTTTTCTGAAGTTGAAAGTGTAACAATTTCCATGAACAGAATTGCAATGGAAGTGCTTCATTTTGCTTCATTTTTTTTCTTTTTTTTTCTTTTCTAATCTAAGCAAAATCTGAAATACTCACCTTTCTGAAATGCGAGTAGATAATATATGACCATTTTGACTGGAAATCGTTTGAAAAGCTGCAACTCGGATGTTGAAATAACCTGGGATTCGGTGTTGGAAAAGGAGCAAAAACATTTTCAACGCGTTATATATCTGGAAAGACGAACACAAATGTGGGAAATAAAATAAACTGTTGGAGAATTTGGAAACTTGTTCAAACCTACAAGCAATAACAAAAACAATACCTATTCAATTTGTAAGAAGAAAACACACACACACCCTCACACACACATAATTGTATAACCTATGAATTATGAAAACCTGATATGGCTCAATTTATATAGGATACTGCAGGATATTTCCTACACGTTACTATCGCCCAATATCATTCTTCTGCGAATTATAGTAATATTCTAATAAGATGGACAATTGAGCTTGTTTCAAAAAAAAAAAAAAACAAACAAACAAACAAAAAAACACCTGTTTTCATTGTAGACAAAACGGAGAAAAAGATATTTGATATTGATTTGATTTTTCGAAATAAGTGGATTTAGCTGATTTTGGAAACATAGATTTGCAACTGATTGACAAATTGCCCTGCATCGACGTAGCGTCGATGCAGGGCAATTTGTCAATCAGTTGCAATGAAAGCATCTCGACGGAAGAATTTCATGAATTTGAATTGACATGGATATAGCATGTTTTGGAGACAAACAAGGCACATCATATTTATGATCAGAATGGAAACCTCGCTAGCACAAAATCTGGAGCACCCCTCTTTGGATTTTGTATTATACGTGGCTCAAAGGTGCACCATGATGAGAAGATGATCTGATTACATTTTGGGTGAGATTTATCGAGTTCAAATGTCAAAGGTCAATAAAGTTTTCTCCAAATGGTATTTTCACCGTTTTAATCCCGTTATAAAATAATTGTATTATGAACCTCTAGGAGTATTCTCATTGGTACACGAACTTCCAGGCTCTGCGTGGCTTTTTCTCACTGTAAACGCAAATTGGGCTGAATGCGTTACCAAATTACGACCAAGTTCAATGATCGTGACGTCATAGGATATGCCGTCGTGATCCCGCGTTTAGCAAAATTTCTTCCGTCGCATGCTACAGAAACAGCATCATTAACATTACGGTATGAGGAGTGTACTATTTTCAAAGCTGTGTTTAAATTTAAATTACCGTCAAATCATTTTAACTGTACTATATCGTTTCGTTCGCCCTCGTTTATATTCTTGCGTTCTTATCGTAGAAAACAGATAACCACTAAGGAATGAGCAGCTGTAAGCGTAATGTTCGAAAATTCGCCGTGTATAACAATCTGAAGCCCTTTGTTCATTGCAAACGTTCTGCACTGTAACCGCGGCACGCTCCCAAATGACCGTTTGTTTAAGTATGGTGAACGATACATTAAAATCGAGAAAATCATATAAGAGAAGGTGTCAAAGCAGAGGGAAATGTCTCCTAAAAAAGATTTTTAATGTGACTTATTAAAAGATATTCGCCCCACTGAGAAATCGTGAGTTTAAACTGACTGATTTGCTTCACCGATATTCGCTCCGGAACAGCCGTCTTTTTCGAACCCTAAAATATGACGTCACGAAATGAACAAAACCCTTTACGAGTGCAGCGGGATATCGAGGCCGCCGTTCATAAAGCACGTATTTCGTGGTGAGCGGATGCAATATCTGACCTGTATTTAGTCGCCTCTGCTTTCTCGGTTGAGACATTAAAACGTCCAATTGTTACCTTATACTGTACGGAAAGACTGAGTTTGACATCGAGAGTGAATTTAGTGATGACAGTGACAATGACACTGAAAGTGACAGTGGCAAAGTCGGAGTGGTAGAAGAAGCGAGGGAGAGGCTACGGATATGGAAGGCCGCCGCGGACACAACTCGTTTGGGGCGTACATGGAAACGGCACACTGCCTCTCCATACGTATGCCCCAAACGAACCACGTTCGCAACGGCCCTCCATAGACAGAGCCCACTGTGTGGATGGAGTGGTAGCACAGCGCACATTTCGTGACGTCATAATTTTGGTCACCAAAATTTCGCCGTCAGATCGCGTTCTGGTGGTCTAAAAAGAGTCTCAAAGCACCATCTCTCCATCGTTCTGGAGACGTTTTTACCTTCTGAAAGTCAATTATTCATATTCCTAGAGACGCAAGCTTTCCACAAATGTATAAGTAATCACCTTGTTTATGATTATCGTCCCTTTTTTTCTCGTTCACCATACTTTAAGCTCCGGTCACACAGCACTCCACGTCTAAATCACGTACAAAAAGTAATGAAAATCTGGTGGACGTGGTCGTAAGTGGTAATTTTTTGGCCAATTTTGGTTTTGCCGTGCTTTGTACGGGGTATGGCCGTTGGCGGCTGTTCCACTGCTGAAGCATTGCCTGAGCACGGCTAACCACGTCCAGCCACGTGTATGTACACGAAAAAATCCATTTGTCAGTGATATGCCGCTGAACACAAGCTATTTCCCGTGATACCAACGCGTAACACGCGTCAGATGACCATGCTCTGCCCGTGACAGACCGCTAAACTTTCGCGTCTTACCGCGTCTCCCCAAATTTTAATCACTGCCGGAACACGGATTATCACGTGTGTTTCACGTGTGTTGCACGTCTCTACACGTGTGCCGCCCGTGGTTGTCCGCGGAATAAAATTTTGAGCAGTTCAAAAATTTTTACCGCTTCCGATGCCGTTCCGATTTTTCCCGCGTCCTGCCACGTCTATAAATAGACCGTAGCTCGTCTTAAACTCGACATCAACGCGAACAACATCGTCTGCTTCACGGGAGACCACTTTTTGACGTGTTTTGGCTGTGATTAAGCCGTAAAGCGTTGTGTGACCGGGCTTATACACGCACACTGCCACTACGGTAGGATATTGCAAGTTTAAATCAAAAGCCCGGGCCGAGCCCTCCACTGTAAACGCACAGAATTGCGAGACAGAGTACCGCAATGCCAATTAAGGGCGGGCTCGGCCTAGCATTGCACTGTTAACAGGGACTAACAATATTCAGGGCACTGTCTTACAAGGAGTAAGTCGTCCTTCAAACCCTGCCGACAGTTTCTCAAGAATCTACTGTATCTGATTTCAAAACAAAAACAAACGGAATAACAGATCAAGGAAGAATTCAAATTTCCTACCTTCTAATCCTCGCAAATGCTGGTTTTGCAGTGCTTCGCAATACTCTCTTGTCAATTTTGCAGCCTGCGTGCCGCACGCTTCAAATGTTGTCCCGCAAATTTAATATTAGCTGATTCTCCCTGGATAAAGCCGCATTACAACCTGCAGAGCTTTGGAGGTTAAGTTGAAGCCGTCAACTGGCTTCTCAAATAGGGCCATGCAAAGAAGCAAAACGTGTTACAAATATTTGTCATTTCACTTTTATTGAAGAAAATTCAATTGAGGTTAAAAATCAGTCATGTTTCACCTATCAAAGCAGATTTCCATTCAAAATAAACACCATCGAAATCCGCTTACCAGCGTTTTTACATATTAAAATATATATAAATCCCAACAAAACTGTGTGTAATATGAAACAATAGACTGTTGTGTAGCCTATATTGGAAACACACGCACACATACACACACACAAATCTCTCTCTCTCTCTCTCTCTCTCTCTCTCGCTTCCTATATGTATAGTTAAGTACGGTTATGGTCTGATGTGTGTAAATGATAATGATTATAATAATAATAATAATGATAATGATAATAATAATAACAATAATAATAATAATAATAATAATAATAATAATAATAATAACCGCCCTACCAGAATTCCTGCTTTTTATAGGTTTTCCAGCCACTGGCGTAGCGAGGGGGGGGGGGGGGGGGGGGGGGCGATGGGGACGGTCGCCCCCCCCCCCCAAGATTTGGACCGAGGAGTTGGGAGGCGGAAAAAAAAAATGCGTGTATACTGTATGCATGCACATGAAGCGGGTCTCCTTTGCAACCTTTCATCAAATAAGATATTTTTTTTTTGAATATTTCACTCAAAGTGTGCACCAGATCGTTGAATTTCAATTCAAAATATGCAAAATCTCTCGTGCTTGGGAGGGGGTATCCTCCTCCCAAACCCTCCCCCTCTATGCCTCTTTCCCTAGCTAAGTACACTTTTTAGATTTACAAAAAATTCTGAATAATTCTGAGTGCACAAGACTTTTCACTAATATTCCGAAAAATGAAGGTTCCCTCATGTATAAGGGGAATTTCCCCTGTTAATCGAAACTTTCCTCCCTCAGCCCCCCCCCCCCATCAGTTTTTTTTTTTTTTTTTTTGATTACCCAAATGTTGATTCCATCAAATATGCGTATTATGCGTATACGAGATATCTCAATTTCAACCTTAAAAAGATAAAAGCTCCATCGGAAGGGAAGAGTGGAGATAACACTCGCCAACGCTTTCTTCCTGCTCGCCCCCCCCCCCCCCCCCCGCCATGCAAAGAAGTAGACTGTGGCTATACCAAGATCGCTTTATTTCAATTCTAAAAACGCAAAAGCTCCGCGAGCTGGAGGGGGAATCCCCCTTCCCTTAAGTTCTACCTCACTAGACTTTATACATACTCACAGATGGTGCACATTCGGAATAAGAGCTAAATTCCGTGATTTTAACATTTCGATGAAAAAGTGTTGCACCAAAAATTTGCACCAGATCGCTGAATTTCAGGTCTGAAAACGCAAAATCACCTTCGTGTGGGAGGGGATATGCCCCTATCTACACCCTCGTGTGCATGCTTTTTCTGTTTGATTGCTGAACAGACAGCGTTCATGATATTCAGTGTAAGAATTAATACAAGAAGACTAGTGTGTTTGAATTATACTGTTTTATAGGCAAATTGTTTTATAATAATCTACACTAAAATATACGGCAACCTTAAACAAGTGGGACTGTTTCAACTCGTTAAAACACGTAAAAACATGCATCAAATTGCACCATTTGCAACATCAAAATGCAAAAAGTTCTCACCGTAGGAGGGGGACACCCCCCTCCCACACCCTCCCCTACCCCCTCGCTCGCTCCGCTCGCTCGGGTTCAGTCGAGTTCGTGATATACAGTGAAAAGAATTAATACAAGAAGTGAATCTAAATTATATCATTTTATAGGCAAATTGTTCAATGATAATCTACACTAAAATATACTGCTACTTTAAACAAGTGGGACTGTTTCACGTCGATAAAACGCACAAAAACATGCATCAAATTGCACCATTTGCAAAATCAAAATGCAAAAAATTCTTACTATGGGAGGGAGGACACCCCCCCCCCTTCCCACACCCTCCCCTCCCCCCTCGTTCGCTTCGCTCGCTCGGGTTCAGTCGCGTTCATGATATTTAGTGAAAAGAATTAATACAAGAAGTGTATTGGAATTATACCATTTTATAGGCAAATTGTTCAATAATAATCTACACTAAAATATACTGCAATCTTAAATAAGTGGGACTGTTTCACGTCGTTAAAACACGCAAAAACATGCATCAAATTGCACCATTTGCAAAATCAAAATGTAAAAAGTTCTCACCGTGGGAGGGGGGAACCCCCTCCCACACCCTCCCCTACCCCCTCGCTCGCTCCGCTTGCTCGGGTTCAGTCGCGTTCATGATATTCAGTGAAAAGAATTAATACAAGAAGTGTATTGGAATTATACCATTTTATAGGCAAATTGTTCAATAATAATCTACACTAAAATATACTGCAATCTTAAACAAGTGGGACTGTTTCACGTCGTTAAAACACGCAAAAACATGCATCAAATTGCACCATTTGCAAAATCAAAATGTAAAAGTTCTCACCGTGGGAGGGGGAAAACCCCCCTCCCACACCCTCCCCTACCCCCTCGCTCGCTCCGCTCGCTCGGGTTCAGTCGCGTTCATGATATTCAGTGAAAAGAATTAATACAAGAAGTGTATTGGAATTATACCATTTTATAGGCAAATTGTTCAATAATAATCTACACTAAAATATACTGCAATCTTAAACAAGTGGGACTGTTTCACGTCGTTAAAACACACAAAAACATGCATCAAATTGCACCATTTGCAAAATCAAAATGTAAAAAGTTCTCACCGTGGGAGGGGGGAAACCCCCCTCCCAAACCCTCCCCTACCCCCTCGCTCGCTGCGCTCGCTCGGGTTCAGTCGCGTTCATGATATTCAGTGAAAAGAATATTTGAATTATACCATTTTATAGGCAAATTGTTCAATAATAATCTACACTAAATATACTGCTACCTTAAACAAGTGGGACTGTTTCACGTCGATAAAACGCGCAGAAACATGCATCAAATTGCACCATTTGCAACATCAAAATGCAAAAAATTCTTATCGTGGGAGGGGGGACATCCCCCTTCCACACCCTCCCCTCCCCCCTCGCTCGCTCCGCTCGCTCGGGTTCAGTCGCGTTCATGATATTCAGTGAAAAGAATTAATACAAGAAGTGTATCTAAATTATACCATTTTATAGGCAAATTGTTCAACAATAATCTATACACTAAAATATACTGCTACCATAAACAAGTGGAATGTTTCACGTCGATAAAACGCGCAAAAACATGCATCAAATTGCACCATTTGCAACATCAAAATGCAAAAAGTTCTTACCGTGGGAGGGGGGACACCCCCTCCCACACACTCCCCTCCCCCCTCGCTCGCTCCGCTCGCTCGGGTTCAGTCGCGTTCATGATATTCAGTGACAGAATTAATACAAGAAGTGTATTTAAATTATACCATGTTATAGGCAAATTGTTCAATAATAATCTACACTAAAATATACTGCTACCTTAAACAAGTGGGACTGTTTCACGTCGATAAAACGCGCAAAAACATGCATCAAATTGCACCATTTGCAACATCAAAATGCAAAAAGATGTTGAGCTCGGGCTCGGTCGCTTCGCTCCCTCGCAGACTAACCGCCCCACACCCTCCCCTCCCCCCTCGCTCGCTCCGCTCGCTCGGGTTCAGTCGCGTTCATGATATTCAGTGAAAGGAATTAATACAAGAAGTGTATCTAAATTATACCCTTTTATAGGCAAATTGTTCAATAATAATCTACATCAAAATAAACTGCTACCATAAAAAAGTGGGACTGTTTCACGTCGATAAAACGCGCAAAAACATGCATCAAATTGCACCATTTACAACATCCAAATGCAAAAAAAAGTTCTTACCGTGGGAGGGGGGACACCCCCTCCCACACCCTCCCCCCCCCCCTCCGCTCGGGCTCGGTCGCTTCGCTCCCTCGCAGACTAACCGCCCCCCCCCCCCCCCTAAGATGAAATTCTGGCTACGCCGTTGTTTTCCAGCCCAATTTCAGTAGATTTGCATTCGATTTAACGATGCGGTCACTCAAGTGCGAGTGAATTTGAAAGATCAGCGAGATTAACCTACAAAATGTAACGAGTTCATTCAATTTAATTTCATCAGCATGCGATTTCATGAGTTTCTCACACAGAGGTATAAAAAGGGCATTAAAAAAAATGAAATTGCAAGGCATCCAAATCCGCATCAGCAGTGCCGTAAGGTGGAGAGCGTTCAGGAATTCAAATTAACGATAAGGTAAACAACTACTGTTGCTTTTATTTTTTTGTAGTTACTCAGCTGTTTGAATGTACAAAGTAAATAAACCTTGAATGTGATTTTTTTTACTCATACTAGCTAATAACTCGTATAATCCCACTTTCAAACACATACAGTTATATTTAATTCATACATTACAGAGTATGCATGAATATCTCGAATACGGACAGAATTAGTGGATGAAGCATAACCTTGACAACCAGCAAAACTGGCGATGTAACCCTTTGTTGAAACAGGTCTCTCTACAGCTGATCCAGTTGCGGTATGGACCCGGGAACTAAGCAATGGAATCAGTATGGATCAGTATTGATTTGGAGGTATTCTGGGATATGACTATCATTTTTCTAAATGTTACATCCATACTGTTAGGGATGAAGTGAAAGTGACAGAAAGGTCGACAGGAAAGAATACATCCAATACAATTAAGATAATCAAATGAGACTTTCAAATGAAAATGACATTGTATCCAATCGTATGAAAGTGAAAAAGGCCCGTAGAATGTGTGTATGTTTATCTATTAGAAAAAAAAGAAAATTTGAACATGTGTCAAATTTCTGACTTTGATTTACTCCAAACATGATACTAAAACTGAAAATGGCAATATTTTCTTTATCTTGTCATAAGTAGAATCAAATAACTATTGCCGTAGGGAAAATCTATGGGAATTGGCAGAATAAATGGACAGGGGTTTTTGTGTGTGTGTGTGTGTGTGTTTGTGTGTTTGTTTTGTGTTGTTTTGTTTTGTTTGTTTTTTACGTTGGTGACGTAATGAACACTTATGATTAACTTTTTCTTAATGTTGTGTACAAAGCCATTCAGACATATTGTCTCATGAAAAAAAAAGTAAAGAGATTGTACACTGAAAAATTAATTTTTTATTTTTTTTTATTTTTTATTATTATTTTTTTTTCATTTTTCAAGAGAGGACAAAGTCAATATCTCGTAGTCTACTTCTAATATTTCATTTCATTTACCAAAGGCGCCGGAAAGGAGGGGGGGGGGGACAGAGATTGATATTCTCAAAGATTTTATTTCTGTGAAAAACCAAAATCCACACATCACACACACACACACACACACACACATACACACACACACACAAAAGGTCAAAATCTGTTTTACCCCGCCAAGAGGGAATTTGCTCGTACGACTTTGCCCTAAACTGTTGTTGCGGGTCATATGCTTATACCAGCCTATTAAACAATTTAAACGATATGGGTGGCCTTGATGCTATGTGGAAGTTGATTGAATTGATCTATTGCTGCATTAAAATTGATTCCTTCAAACTTACCGACTGACAAACAGGATATACACGCCCAGGCGGAAATGCTAATTATATCATCTTTTTAATTAAATTTCGTGTATTCACACAATGCGTATGCATACACATACATGATGTGACATAGTGCGTACGTGGAATAATCATTTATTATGTCATACATATGTCATTTTATTATGTCATTTCATTTTGGAGTAGATTTTCTATAGTCTTAACTCGACTGGGACATTCATGCAGTAGATATCATTTACATCTCAATATACATTAACTTTACACAGGAAATTGTATCATGCAGTTCAGCATGCATCGAAATTGAAACTGAGAAGAGAATTAGGAGACGTGTACTACCCTCCATGGTATTACAAAGTATACAACATTAATAATCCTGACACCACGGTGTGCGTCAAAACAAAACAAAAAATAAAAGTGTTCTCTCAGTGACAAAAAAGAGAGTATAATGTTCAATAAAAGAATGAATATATCAATGATTACTGTATACAGGTATTGAAAAGTAGGAAAATAAAAAGAAGCAAACAGAATCAGGTTGCACGAGTCCACGCTGAAACGCAAATGACAGAAAAAAAAAAAACCGACTCCACTACATCACCAAATGTTCTGATTGGGGACAAACTAGGAGCTTAAAGGGATAGTACAGTATTGGTGGAGATGAGAATTGGGTTGTTAACTTTTTGATACTTTTGAGATACCAAGAAAACACTTACGAAATAGTACAGAGCATACCATTTCAAGAGGAATTCAAAGTTTATTCGATGAAAATCGGGTTTGAAATGACTAAAACATCCAAAAACAAAGTAAAACAAAGCGATCGTAATAAAGTGTGGGTCCCACACTTTACTAGAATCGCTCTGTTTTTGTTATCTCAGCAATTTCAAAACCAATTTTTATCAAATAAACGTTGAATTCCTCGTGGAATTACATGCTCTTTCATATTTCATAAGAGGTTTCTCATTATCTCACTAAAAATTAATGTTAGAAACCTGAAATTAGGTCTCAACCAAAACTATACGATCCCTTTAACTATAACAAAATAATGAACTTTAAGTTTTATACTATGTTATTTCTCACATGCATTTTTGGCCCCGCTTCACAAAAGTAACATCTTCGATTTTCAACTCTGATTTTTGATTTTGTTAGGTAAGGGCAGATTTTGAAAGATCAGTTGTAATTTTTAAAATTATGTATAATTTTGAATATTAGAAAGAAAGCACACACTCTGGAAAAGTGTGAAATGAGTAAAAAAAAAAAAAAAAAAAAAAAGGTAGGGTATATTCAGGCGCTTGACCTTAGTAAGGCGTGAGAACTTTTGCTGACTTTGTGATGAAACAGACCCGTGTATATTCAATTTGGCATACATGTGCCATGCATTTGATAAATTCTTAAAGTTTAGGGGGAAAAAAATAATAAGATTTCAAACACCTCGGACTCCAATAGGTGTAATCCACGCAGATTCTTTGATTTTGATTTAAAAAAAAGACAGAATTGACAATCATGTTACCGACGAGTTTCTAATGACTTTTACACGAGTCAGTGGAAATTTGTGCTGCCAGTCGTGGGCTATCTTTATCTGCAATACACGGGATAAACAATCATCCAGTTTGATAAATATATAATTTGTTTCTTTCTATTTTTTTTTTTTTTGCGTTGTATAAAATAAATGCAGATGTATGTAACGGGGACGGGGTATTGAAACGTTTCATGAAAGCGTTTTTGATTGAAGGGTCCAAAGTATTTCTTATTCGCTTTTTATGCCTGTTGTTTTTATGTGTCACTTCTCATTAGTCACTCGTTATTTCTATTTCTTTTAGAATAACCAGGACTGTCAAATACCACATTTTGCATTTCCTCATTACTGAATGAAGGAGTAGAGTAAAACATGTACACTTATAGAGAGGAAAAGGGTGAGTTAAACATCTTGATGTGAGGATTTGAACACAGGATCTCTCCATTTCATAGTACAGTACCGTAAAATGCACTGTACAGCCGTGGCCATCTAACCTTGCGTGTTGAATGTGAGATAATTTTCAATATTTCTGAAGTAAAAAAAAAAAAAAAAATAGAAAAAAGCAAAAGAAAACAATGAATATATTTCGAAAAGAGGGAGATAGGGTGAGGGGGAGGCGTGTGTTAAACATTAGTTTTAGTTTGTTCATTTTTTGTTCTCTGGGCATCATTCTTCTGTGTTCCATCAATTTGCAGCAATTTTATATATCATCGTCACACATACATATTATGGTAATACACTATACGGCTATTTCGAACAATTCTGTTAATCTGAATTGCCGCAAGTAATGCAGCTGTAATACGTGCGTTACATATCAGCTTCTTATTCGCAACATTCATCACGAATGAGTCAAACTATGACTATTTGGAGCAGATTACACATATTATACAACTAGACTTGGAATTTGTCAACACTGACAAATTAGGTGATCCGATCTGTTCGTAAATCAATGATTTGAGTCTCCTGATCCCAATAGGCATGACCATACCGGTTTCATCTGTGTTAAGTGGACATTGGCTGTGTGATGTTTGGATTCTCATTTAGAAAAGGGAGTCAGACCTGTCATCTATGGTACACAATTCCGTATACTAGTACACAAACAAAGATACAGAATGAAGTATATTTGACCTTTGACCCCACTTTCCACAGCCAAGATGGCATCTGAGCAAAAAGTGGTTATTTTGTGAAATGATCCTTGTAACATGGTCTTTACGTGTGCAAAATATGGGAAAGATGGGACATGTATTCACCAAGATACAGGATGATACATTTATGACCTTTGACCCTAATTTACATACCCAAGATGACGTCTGATCAAGTAGTTGTTATTTTATGAAATAATGTACGTGACATGAACTAAACATGTGCAAAATATGGGGGTGATAAGGCCTGTTTTTCTTGAGTTATTGTAACGAAAGTTGCAGAAAGAAAAAAAATATCTCAATACATCGAAGATAAGCTTTAATTTCAACCACGTTTTTTGACGTGATCCCGACATCGTATGAAAAATGGAGGGCACACTTTCGATAGCCCAAAGTCTCACCTACAACATATTAAAATTTGGGAGAAATTCACCGAAGCATAAGTGAGCTAGTGCTCGATAAAGACAATCATGTCAATTTTCACATCTACAAAAATTCCCTCCCATAGAGATAACACGTCATAACGAAGATAAAGAAAGACGTACATATGACCTTTGACCCCACTTTGCACAGCCAAGAAGGCATCTGAGCAAAAAGTGGTTATTTTGTGATATGATCCTTGTAACATGGTCTTTACGTGTGCAAAATATGGAAAAGATAGGACATGTATTCACCAAGATACAAGACGATACATTTATGACCTTTGACCCTAATTTACATACCCAAGATGACTTCAGATCAAGTAGTTGTTATTTTATGAAATAATGTACGTGACATGAACTAAACATGTGCAAAATATTGGGCTGATAGGGCTTGTTTTTCTTGAGTTATTGTAAAGAAATTGTCACCGTCCATCCTGACGAGTAAAATCGGATTCAAAATTGGCGGTTTTTTGGCATTGTTGAACTGTATATCGCCATTGACGCGCGCGCGGAATTTCAACTTTGACGGGTCCGTATGACGTCATATTGAGTCGGATTGACTTGAAACTTGGTAGAAATATTCCTTGACATTTCAGGCATCCGATTAGTGTGAAAAAATGGGAAATTTCTATTGCATATGAGCTGTGCGTGCGTATATGCGCGCGCGCGTACGCGTCCGTCCAATTTTTTTTTTCAATTTTTCAAAAAAAAATGCTCCAAATAGTCTGAAACGTGTGCAAAAAAAAAATTGAGCTCGATTTGAGCATACAAATATTTCAACGCGCGCGTACGCGCACGTTTTAAGAGAAAATATGAATTTTGAGAAATGATAAGAATGCGCATAACTTGAAATACATGTGACGTAAATTGCATTGAAAAATTCTATTCCATTAATGAGCTATGATGGAGAATGTGTTTTCATATAATAACGTCATAGTGACGTCACGGTCGACTGATCACTATGATACGTTAGATTTGTCGTCTTTTGGACATGATACATATATGGTATGAGTTTGAAATTGATACTCTGAAAACTTTCTGAGTAAGTAGATACACAACTTTTGTCCAGAAATAAAGAAAGAAGAAGAAGAAGAAGAACAAAGAATCCGTACAGATACAGTAGGTGATCCGAGAGGATACTCGGATCACCTAATAAGTGCAGGGTGCGATATGATGCTCTGGAAAATAGGGTACGGTTATAGCGTGAGACGTAGAGAGAGAGAAAAAAGTGGTTATAAATATAAACCTCCCAATAGCAGTCTTGCGATATGTATTCGCCATTGATATTAAGACACTGCATCGTCAGTATACACTTAAGTAATGGTACAGTTTAAATTAGCATGCAATGAGCAATAGTAGACATAATTACATCACGATCTAAAAGCGATGCCATTGGGTATTCAATACATACACATATGGATAGCTTGATCAACGTCATACATAGTACAGTTTAGATATTACAGTAATGCATCCGCGTTTTGACATAATGGTTTACAGTCAATGTGTTCCTACTGCCAGACAAAATGTACATGAGGTTATATTGGAGAAACGCAACAACTAAAAAAATGAATTAAAAAAAAAAAAAACTTGCGGGGAAGAGAATTGCTGAAAGTGATGTAGGGCCTTGTCAAATCAAAAGCCGAATTCGCACATGTAGTTAAAATCATTGCTGCATTGATCATCCCAAAACTCTAACCCATCGAAGCTCACACAGTTTTGAGTATGAGCGTTGTTGTCATTGGGCTGACCGTTTTGCCACATACTACTTGATAGGGTACCACCAACATGCTCCCATGTGTAGACTCCTTCGGTCGATATGTCATTTAGGCCGATCCAGATCTTTGGGATGTCCGTATTTACGTAGTGCGGGTCAAGGATCTCCCGTTTAATGTTGGATAGCTCACTTGGGGTTTCTATGGCGACCAGATATCCTCCCAGATCGTCGCATGCATCCCTCGCCACCTCCCAGGGCTGTTGGTCCTGGCGGTAGAGATAGCAGGAGTTTTGGGACGATGGATCGCCAGGGCAGACGATATCTGGATAATTCACACACAGGACAAAGAAAAAACAAGAAGAAACGCAGACTATCCAGGAAAAACAGGAAAACATGAACAGATATTATGTGACCCGCCACACCAAAAGGATCCTAAAGTCGCTGACTGCTAAGCCGAGAAAATCATATTTAAAGTCAAATCATCAAAATCGGTCAAAACAATCGGATTTCTGTTCTGAGAATTTTGCAGTATAATGTATTGTCTATCATCCAAAATGCCAAATTTTGAAGCTAAATGATCAAAGGAAAGGCAAGAAATTATTATTATTTTTTTTTTCTGGGTCATGTTTTTCCGACATTCAACGGAACAGAAACGTGTCCAAAGGTTTGGATTTAGCGCCGCAGATCTGATATGTGCACAATGCCCTCACGCTGTCTATATCGGTGAGACGACACCCAATTCCGGATGCGCTTTAAAAATCACAAATCGTCCATGTTGAAGAGACAGAACGACCTTCCCGTTGCCAAGCACTTCAAACTTCCCGGCCACTCACTGACGGATGTCACCAGTGGCTGATCCAGGGGGGGGGGGGGGGGGGGGCGCAACCGGGGCACGCACCCCCCTTTTTTTTCTTAAAAACAAAACAAATAAAAATAAAAAAAGTGAAATGAAACTCGGAAGTGGCACCTAAAATATAAGTCCCCCCCCCCACACAAAAATTATTAGAAATTAGAAATTAGAAATTATTAGATTATTCTGTCAGAAAAATTTATGATTTATGATCAAAAATTATGATTCAATGTCTCAATTGCTATAACCAATTTACTCAGGTTTTGTTTTATTTCATATAGATGGATTCACACTGCTATTCTCTTTATGATTTGTACTATTATAATCAATTTCCTACTTGCATGTTCAAATTAGATTACAATGAGACACTGAATTGTGGGTTTTGTAATTGATGATTACATCTGTTTCTCAACAGAAATTCTTAAACCGATTTCATCGTTTGATGGTAACTATATACTGAAGTTTCCATCAGTGTAAGTCATGAAACAGCTCAATTGTTGGAGCGTCCTCTAACCTTTTCCTTAATTTGCCTTTTATTTCGGTAATTTATGCAAGTAGAGTTATATGGTATCTCATCGGATATGTGGTAATAAAAAGTAATATGACGCTTAAATCGAACTCCATTGTTACGTAATAACCATGTCAATGCTCTCCTCCTCATGCGTGCCATGATTACATTGCGTCTACATGGCAACATCACTGTATAGGGTGCACATCCCTAGACGTGTCTCATAGCAACTAAGTCTGTCTATGTGCGCAATCTACATGTTCAATTTTTGTTTTGCTTTGTTTTGATACCGTCATTGTCAAGGTGTGGGACGCCGAAAATTTGAGTTGAATAAACTCATGCTTTATTGGCCAAAAATGCATTTGAAGAGTTTGTTCGCAAAAACCGATAAGTCCATATTTGCCAAATGGAGATATTTGCGATTAAAGGTAAAAAAAAGAGGATAATAAGAACATTTTTACTTCTTTTGACCATAACTTCAAAAATGTACCTTTATATGTAGAGACTAATATATCATTTGAAAGGTATTATTTTGTTCTTTATGACAGAGGCAGTACTTCAAAATCTTCAAAAATGGACTTATCGGTTTTTGCGAACAAACTCTTCATTTCCAGTTTGTTTCTTCACTTCTTCATGGAGCCAATACGCGAAATACCAACGTTTGTACACACACACACACACACACACACACACACACACACACACAAATATATATATATATATATATATATATATATATATATATATATATGTAAGTCCAAACATGTTTAAAATTCACGTATTGACTCCAATATAATGTAGAATAGAGAAATAAACTAGTAATGCATTTTGGGTTTTTCGCCTTTAAGGCTTGAGTTCATCGTACTCGATTTTTTGTTTGTTTTGTTTTGTTCCTTCATTGCCCGTCGAGACTCCTGAAGGTGGAGGCCATCGAAAATTCGAGTACAATAAATTCATTCTTTATTGGCAAAAAAAAAAAAAAAATGTATTACTAGTTTATTTCTTGATTCTTCGTTTTATATATATATATACATACATGTATGTATATATCTATATATATATATATATATATATATATGAAGAGTTTGTTTGCAAAAACCGATAAGTCCATATTAACCAAATGGAGATATTTGCGATTAAATGTAAAGAAAAATAAAGAGAATAATAAGAAAATTTTTGCTTCTTTTGACCATAACTTCAAAAACATACCTTTATATATATTATGTAGTTACCAATATATCATTTGAAAGGCATTATTTTGTACTCTATGACAGAGACCATACTTCACAATCTTCAAAAATGGACTTATCGGTTTTGCGAACAAACTCTTCATGGATATATATATATATATATGTATATATATATATGTATATATATAAATTCCATATGCATCTGTTTAATTTACGTAGACATATCGATAACAAAGCAAGAAGACATTGAGTGTTAAATGAAGTGAGTGCTTTTTAATTTTCCTTCTGCTTTTAAGTAAAGTCATTATTCGGAAGAGAAAATGAAATATTTTCAATCACACTGCCGTCGAATCATGACAAGAGATGATTTTCAAGATGTTATTGTCATTATCTCATACCTGATTAAGTTTGCCTTTTTCTCCCCTGGCAACCAGCCCTGCATGCACCTGGAATCACCACATTCTTTATATCATGTATGCGATTTTTTGTTTGTATTCTATGTCCGCTTGTATTTTTTGTTGAATTGCCGAATAAATAAATAAATAAATAATAACAATAATAATAATAATAATAATAATAATAATAATAATAAGAAGAAGAAGAAGAAGAAGAAGAAGAAGAATGGTAATATCGATGATAATGATAATAATGATAACAATAATACTAATATTAATAATAATGATAACAATAATACTAATATTAATAATAATGATAACCTTTACATTTCTTTGCTTTTCCATCAGATTGGATCTCAAATATCTCAAAATTGAAAAAGTGGTATACCTGTGCTTGCGTTTACACTCTTCTTCTTCATTGATTCTCATGCAATTAATAATACTTACACCTTATAACGCTTAGCTGAGGTTTTACACCACAGCTTCGTTTATTCACGTGTACATACCCACTGAACATCGGTGTCCCGCAAAAGAGCTTTGGCACTTGCAGGTGAATGCTTCCAAAGTTTCTGAGCAGGTCCCTCCATTCAGGCAGGGATTAGGAACGCAATCTGTCTTGCGTAATGAATGATATGGTGAATGGTGAATGTGTTAAAGTGATTTTACGTTGGTAGCAAGATGTTTATTAGCGTTGAATCAGCAAGCAAGCAAACGTTTTGGTCATGTTCACACCAGCATAAAGTAACTGCTGACATTTTTTTTTCTGGTATTTTAACAAGACCTAAATCTCTTAAACTCTCACAGAAATGCAAAAATCGAAGTTTTCGGGGAAATTAAAGGGGGACGAAACTTACATATAACGTGTAAGTGTGGATTTAATGACTACAGCAATAATAACAGAATACATCAGCGAAAGTTTGAGGAAACTCAGACAATTCGATCGTTCAAAAGATATGGAATTTCGAGGCTTTGGTCAGCCATTGCTCGATGAGAAGACTATAGAGACCGTGACTTCTTGTGAAATTATTTGAAGAATAAAATATGAAGCGTGTTCCACAAAACATCATTTTGTATGAAAAGTTCGCATTCCCTCAGCTTGTTACATATGTCATGAGTAATACTATTGCTTTCTGAAAGAGGTACGTGTAGCTCTCTTTCTTTATGCTAGAAAATATATAAATATATAGAAAAGTGTAAGGACTATGTATTTCAAAATAACTTCGTTCTATTTGCAATATTATGACTTCGGTAACATCATTTAACTAGTGTTAAAGGAAAATTAGCCTTCCTGCATAAAAGTGTGCATTCCATTATTAAGCAGTATTATTCTCCTCCCCCCCCCCCCCATTATCCGCTTTGAATTTTTCTCATATTAGTCGGGGCTTTTTTTGCAAGCCACATTTGTCATACTAGTACCCAACATATTTGGGATTACCGGTTCATTTTCCAATGTCTCTGCACTTAATGGTGTGTAGGCCGTTTTTCATTAAGCAACGTTTCAATGAGATCAAGGAGACAATGAGATCCATCGAATATAATGTGATTCGCCAACACGGTACCCATGCAAGGTCGCAGATGACGAAAGGAAAAACAGAAATTCCAGTAAAGCTGATTCTATCAATTTAACATTTACTGTTTTCGAAACTTAGTTTCATGTTGCTTCTGAAAAAACACTCTCCTTGGAACGGGGTTTACTCTGCCGAATCGGAGCTATAATAGACTTAAAGCTCCGCATCTGGCAGATTTGTGATCAGACTAAAACTAAACTTAAAAAAAAAATGACTACATCATATGGTTTTCATGATGATCCATCTGAAATTAATTCATTAATTTATTAATATATCTATCTATCTATCTGTCGATCTATCCATTTATTTCTACTCTTTTTGTCAGGGTAGCCCATGCAAATCATATATATACACAGAAGAAAACATTTTTTCCCCTATACCTTTGAAATGATTAAAAGGAGCAGCCAAGCAACGCACTACTTACCCGGATGGGCACAGTATAGGTTGGTCTTTCCTCTCGCTGCTTCGGGAACCATGACGTCATACTGAGGATGGTCACGCGGGACGTACTTGGGTGTTGATCGGACAAGACCCCCCATTTTCTCGGAGAAAATCTCGGGACAAAGATTTCCAAAGGCTAATGCCGCATTTTGACACGTGTCTTCTCCAGTGTCAGCGAGGCAATCTACATCATGGGGAAGGGACGGATGCCCAGTAACACGTCTTCATCAAGGCATATAGCACGAGAGAGCTGTCACACTTTATTCCAGACGCTACGTCTAGTTGTTTTGGTAATACTTTTTTAACACATTGTTCTTAAACGCCGGCCTGCGGTTATTGTTGAATATTCAAATTACAGTACATTCATAAAAACTCTCACACAAAAGTTAAAACAAGATCCTCAGTGGTGTCATCAATATCCATTACTTGACATGAAAATCATCACTTTGAAAAAAAAAATACACTTCCAAAATCAGCATATCAAAGGAAGGGTAAAAGAGATAAGGAGAGAGAAGGGGAATGGGGAGAATAACCCTCTGTGTCTGTGTTTATGCATTGTATTTTTTTTTTTTTTACTGTTGAGAGTATTATAATTTGTATGACTAGATTTGAATTGAATTAATAACAATACTACTACTACTACTACTACTACTACTACTACTACTACTATTACTACTACTACTACTACTACTACTACTAATAATAATAATAATAATGATAATAATAATAATAATAATAATAATAATAATAATAATAATAATAATAATATTGATGTCTTATTATCCAGGGTAGCCTCTTCAGTGTTAAAACTGCTCTACTAGAGTGCCGTGCCATTCCCCGGCGTTGCCAGGTACGCATTTATACACCTGGGTCGAGAGGGACGTATAGTGGGTAAAAACATCCACTATTGCCAAAGCACGCCCACATATATATATTTTTTTTTAATTCTTATCTAAATAACAGTTAGAATACCCACCTTTTTGAAATGCAAGAAGATATATGACCATTTGGATTGGAAGTCGCTTAAAAAGCTGCATCTTGGATAGTGAAGTATCCTTTGATATTCTGGGTTGGAAGGAAGAAAAGACATTTTCATCGCGTCATGTATCTTTAAGCACGAACACAAATGTGGGAAATGAAATCGACTGTTGGAAAATTTGGAAAATTGTCAAACCTACGAACAACAACAAAACCAAAAGGGGTATCTAGTCAACTGTTAAAAACACACACACACAAACACACACTCACATTATATATATATATATATATATATATATATATATATATATATATATGAAGTGTTTGTTTGCAAAAACCGATAAGTCCATATTTACCAAATGGAGATATTTGCGATTAAAGGTCAAGAAAAATAAAGAGAATAATAAGAAAATTTTTGCTTCTTTTGACCATAACTTCAAAAAAAAAAAATACCTTTATATGTAGTGACCAATATATCATTTAAAAGGTATTATTTTGTACTTTATGACAGAGATCGTACTTCAAAATCTTCAAAAATTGACTTATCGGTTTTTGCAAACAAACCCTTCATATATATATATATATATATATATATATCCGTTGGGTATATATCCGTCGGGAATATATGGTTTGTTGAGGGTCGAAAAGTGCTCAATGCTGTAAAGCAGAGCATATTAGGCGTACCTGTGTTTTGGTGCCTTGTCTGCTACCGGCGGTTTCACGCTGTCGCGATCTTCAGGCAGACTGAAGTCTGCCTGAAGATCGCGACAGCCTGCGTGAAACCGCCGGTAGCAGACAAGGCACCAAAACACAGGTACGCCTATAAATATTATGAAAACCTGATATGGCTCGATTTATTAAGGATGCTATACAGGATATTTCACACACACAATTACGGTCGCCCAATATCCTTCTTCTGTGAATCTATGATGATATCATAATGGGATGGACAATTACATATCTATTGTCATGAAACACTCAGGTACTATACCGTGAACTACCTATGCTTGAATAGCGTAATTCACAAAGAGGTGAATGTTTGTGAACGTCGCGAACTTTAGAGAATAGCTGTTCTGTTTGTTTGTTTGTTTGTGTGTTGTTGGTTTTTTTTTGGGGGGTGGTTCGTAAGCAGTTGCTCTAAAAAAAAAAAAACAGAAGAAATTGTTTGCAAAATTGATTGCGACTGTTTAAGTCCAAGTGCAGCAAACACTTCTTGTAATGATACATTGATATGTTGTCTTCGTGTGTTCGTGAGATACAAAATAACAACCATTATCAGAATCCACATAATTACAAAACGAATACTTTTGTATAATTAACCAGTAAACCCGTTCATTATATGGTATAGCTAGTAGTTTTGTTTGAAACCTTTAGGATTTATTATGTTTGATTTATGTCAGTTTTGTCGTGGGGCAAATTGTTTGTTCTATAGGGCCCCATTATTTTTTTCTCTTTTCTTTAAAACACAACGACAGTAAAGCATGACAAGATTAGTCCTCGAACGACACAGTGTTGTAGTTTTCGAATGCAAATGCTATGATTAATTGTTTAAAATGCATTACTTACGTTCATAAGAACAATAATAATTACAAATAATAACAAAAATTAATCTTTTATCAACATTTGTCTGTAAAATTTGGAATATGCAGTTGAGCAGGGACATTGGACGATAAGACTCCATCAGTGTTTGATCGTTTGTTTGTTTGTTTGTTTGTTTTTTTCAGTTATAGATAGGGATCCTTTTTTGTCAACCGCCTGAAAGAGGAATGTTGAATATGTGAACTAGTTGCCCGGTGTGAGATGAAATGAATAATCTGTTTAACCCTATAAAGCCCAAGGGTGGGGGCACATTGTGCCCCCCCCCCCCCACTATATTTTCGTTTGCCACTCCTAAACCCTTTAATCGATTGCAACCAATTTAGGTGACTTTTCCTAAAATCTTATTGCAAACATTTCGATATGTAATTTATGTTTGTTTGATATTGCTGGTTGCCATGGCAACCGTAAACTGACAACCATGTTCGTCAGATTTTTAATGTTTTCTGTTCCAATTTCAATCAACAATATAATAATGGATGAAATGAGGATTTTCTTTGCTGTAATTTGCTGAAAAACCAAAATACGAAGTACTTGTGGTTGTAAATTACCCTGAAATGGTTTTCTTATCATTCACTTTATTTCTATATGACGTAGGCATCAAAGAATAGATATAATAGAAATAATCAAAAATACAGCATTTTCCAAAGATTACCCGCTAATTTTGTGTAATTTTCACACAGGCTTTGCCTGCAATGTCATTTGATGATCATATTATCAATCTGCAAATTCAAAATTCCCGTATTATGGAAATATCAAATGTAATACCAATATATTATGTACCTATCCCAAGCAATACATCATAGGTTTAATATATTTCTTTATATTGTAATGAATAGCGCCCCCACATGTTGACCTTGAGAAATTTCAACCATTCAACAAATAGTGAAGGTTGACTTGCTTTTCCTTTGTGGCAAATATGAAAATGATTGATACAAAATAAAAGCATATAGCAAACATCATTTTCCATCAAAATCCACTTTTTGGTCTTGATGTACTCATTTTTAGGACCTATTTACACCTATACTAACAAGAAGCTGAATTTCCAACCAGAAAGTGTTTAAAAATAATTATGCATTTAAAAATCAGTTCGGTTGCAAAAGGTACTACATCCATTTTAGTTGGGTTGCAAAAGGTACCACATCAACTCCAATGACATCATCGGGAAATTGACCAATCAGAGAGCAGCATTGGCTTGACCCTCTACCATTGTCTACTAACTTTAATCTGTAAACAATAGAAGTTGGCCTTTGGCTTTTTGGCTTTCTGTTAAAATCACAACGCAAATCTGACCAATATCTTGAATAACTCATCACATTTCCTTCGAGCAATGTAGGAAAATTGAAAAAAAAAAAACTCATTGATAAAACAAACCATCCCAGGAGAAGGATCGTAATTAAAGGCAGTCGACAAGAAAAAAGGAGAAACGGCGGAGAAACTGGAGAAATTGCGCGACTCTCATGTAGTCCCACGTACTGCATTTACTGTTAGTTGCCGGTACTGTGCGTTACTGCTAGGGTGTTGAGTTTGAGCCATAAATAGTCCCCAGAATAAAGTACAGACACTTTGTAGGTATGGTCTATTTCTTACATAAATAGATTCACAGCTAATCAGTTTGACAACTATAGTCTGAAAGCAAAGTTACTTTGTTAAATGTATACAATGGCATGAAATTCTGACATCGATCGCTACCATCAGTGCTTTACCTGTGGGTATGCTGTGCTATTCTATACGTGCATGATGTCAAGTACCAGGGCTTGAAAGTTCATGGTGACATACAGCTTTGAACACTAGATTTAATTCATTCTTGTAAATGACAACTTTTACTCATACAATGTCACAAAGGTAACACCAAATATGCGTTTAGTATAGGTGGTCATATTACTCATCGACGGTCTTGATTTTTATCAGCTATTAGATTATCAGATTTCTCTTACCTGATAAAGAGCATACAAGAATGAAATTCATGTAATGAATTTAATTACAGTGTTGAGAAAATACAGCACATTCAGATGCCGCTTTTCCAACTTTTCCCTTAGAAGTTACATTGAAGAAAACATGAAGAAAAGATAATGAATGCAGTATTCTCGAGACACCTGAAGGGAGAATTCACAGAGAAAAATACCTAAAAATGTGATACATAGAGGAAAAAGATAAGAAATCATGAGGTAAAGCTCATTAGAGAAAAGCAAAAGGAGAAATGGGAAGAGAGAAATCACCTGGTGAGATATTGTGACCCCTCCCTTCTCCCTATCTATTACCGTTCACACATAATGGATCCCCCCCCCATGCTTATGTCCAATGACAGTCATTCATTCAAAATATTAGTCAGCAAGGGAGAAGTGGTCATTAGTGATGCACATTGGTTTGTTATTCCTAATGCTGAATAGGGCAGGGCATTGTCAATTACCTAGGCCCCCTTGACCTCGTATCCCATCTCCATCAAAACCATTGCTGAAAAAAAATAAATAAATCCGCGAAACATGTCATAACATCACACTGAACATATCTATGGCATGCAAAATTTCGGTTGCAAAAGGTACTACATCCACAAAAATATAAAAATGTTTAATTCATTAAAAAAAATGAATGAACCTGGATTTTCTTAGGGAGTGGTTTTAGTGTTGTATCATCTAGCAGTATAATAGGGGGAAATGTCATTCCAGTCTGAGCTTCCTAAATATGATAATTAAAAAAATCACGTTTTTCTCAGAACTTGAAATTATGGATGTAGTACCTTTTTGCAACCGAACTCTTCAAATAACGCCCTCAAAATGTGACCTTGAGAAAGTTCACATGTTGGGTCATGTAGAGTATGAGTTGCTCTATCCATGTGCAAAATTTGACGGTGAAACATCATATAATAAAGAAATTATATGGGCCCCCTTGGGCATAGAAGAGGTCAAAATAGCTTGGACCTAGGTTAAGTAAATGTACACATAGACCATCATAACCCGAAGATTTCTAACTCCAAAACCACTGCAAATTGTCCCCTCCAGTAAGGCACCCTCCCCCTTCCCCGTCTCTCTCACTCACTGGTTGTCTCTCTTGAGTTCTCTTTCCCTGTCAATAGATTCTTAGTTTCACATTCGTAGTGTCTATAGCCGCATTTACAAATGCATTAAGTACACAATATATATATATATATATATATATATATATATATATATATATATATATATATATATATGTACATTGTTTTTCAGTGTGACGAGGCTTCAGATGTACTCTAAGTTCCTATCACTGTATGACCATGACGGTTACTATAGTACCAGATATAAACATCAAGCCCCCATCAGCAACTGGTTCTACCCTGCAAAATGAGTACAACCGAGGAGAAAGAGACAAATTATCAATTAACCCATTCCATACGGAAACCTGATGGCCTGTGTATTAAGTCTATGGGAATTTCAGAATTCAGTACGGAACGGGTAAAATGAATATTATATATATATATATATTATATATATATGAAGAGTTTGTTTGCAAAAACCGATCAGTCCATATTTGCCTAATGGAGATATTTGCGATTAAAGGTCAAAAAAATAAAGAGGATAATAAGAAAATTTTTGCTTCTTTTGACCATAACTTCAAAAATATACCTTTATTATGTAGTGACCAATACGTATATCATTTCAAAGGTATTATTTTGTACTCTATGACAGAGACCGTACTTCAAAATCTTCAAATATGGACATATCGGTTTTTGCGAACAAACTCTTCATATATATTTATATATATATATATATATATATATATATATATATATATATATATATATATATAAACGTATATATTATAGTAAATAGTCACCTGAACGTTGATGAAAGTCTGCTTAAGAGTCAATAACTTCTGATTTGAAAACAAAACAAAACAAAACGAATGACAGAGCAAGGAATAATTCACAATTTCTTACCCTCTGTTCCTCGATAATCCTGGTTCTGCAGTGCTTCGCGATACTTTGTTGTCTGTTTTTATAGAGCGTAATATACACCGCGCGCTTCAAATGTTATCCAGCAAATTAAAATATCGACTAATCCTCCCTGCAAAGCCCCATTACAACATGCAGAGCTTTAGAGTGCAAAATGTATCCGCCAAATGGCTCCTGAAGTGGTATTCAGTCGCAAGGACGTAGAACAGAAGTGATTAAAAGAAAGAATAATAAAGCTTTTGCGTTGCAATCAGAGCGTTCGAATGTGCGTATTACATGTCCATGATATATTATAAACAATGTCAACTTTAACGCGAAGTCATATCCATGTAATGCTCAAATTCTTTGGTCCTCTCGTATGTTCGCTCAAAGACTGACCAGCATGACGTGAGAAAAAAAAAAAAAACAATGCTAAATCGTCTCGAATCTAATTCATATATTAAGATGTCGAAATCAACATCTGAAATCAAAATAGGTGAAATGGGTCAACCCAGCCGATCATGAATTTTTCATATTGTCTGAAAAAGCCAGTCTTCTTCTTCATTATTCTGACATTTGGGATCGTAAAGCGAACAGGAAATTGTGTTTTTAGCAGTTTTTCCTTTTTCTTAGAATAGCGCGAATAGGTGTTTCTCATAGAGTCCTCTTTTCATTTCGTAAAACCCTATCCATAATCTTCGTTTTCAATTCCGATAACTTTGGAAAGAATCTTGATACTGCTTTGACACTCGGCATTACTCATCTGCATCAGTTGTTAAATGAATCCCACAAGGATGAGAACAATCGTCCCCCAGCATTCCCGCTGATTCTCACTGATCAGTTACTAGCCATCCCCTTTAGTGCCAACGCTTAAACAGTAACATTACCCTTTCAAAAGTTATTACAGTATTACAGTTGAAAGTAAAGAGTGTGCAAAGGATTTTCAAGAAATGAAAAAGGAGCATCTGAGACATAGCTTATCTCACTACTTTTCAAAACAGGGTCGTAAAAGAACTTCTTAAAACATACTTTCCTATACTTGATGATGCGAAACTTTAATAGGAATAATGCAGAAGAAGAATTACTCTTTCAGAAATAAAAAAAGCAACAACAACTGAAGATTGACTTAATAGTTGACCTGTTTCACCTTTTTTGGAGTCTTCACGTGAAATCAAGGGATGCGACTTTTTGTTGGCCTATTGATACACATCCATGTAACCCCCCCCCCAAAAAAAAAAAAAAAACACAAAAAAAAAAAACAAGTTTACGGAGAATTGATTCATTTGCGTCGTGTCATAATCCAGCCTAGCCTTAACTGTTAATCTCTGGGGTGCGAGACAGTAATGTGCTACAATTTAACGGATTGGAATACAATAACTGCATAAAAAATGAACATAATAAAAAAAAAAAAGTCGTCACCTCCTCCACAGAACACAAATTGATACTGGATCTAGAAGTTCTTATGTGCTGGAGGTTGTCAGGGTGTTCATCTCTTCAATTGATATAGTAATAAGAATACAAGGCCTCTGCATGCACGTTAGATAGTAATACCGAATATAATCTAATTTCCTAATATGAGTATAGAAAATCCATGTTCCTGCTTCATTTAACGAAGAGTTATATTTTCATTGTTGTCTCCAAATCCTGCTACTAGGATTCGTTACACTTTTAGAGAAATGCTAATCTGTAAAATCCAGCTCATATGTTGTTACTCGGAAAGGTCAAGGATCCAAGACCAGTTCTTGATTCGGTGTGTGCGTTCAGCTAAAGTACGCCTTTATGGTACTCCTTGCATTAGGCTACAGGACCAATGTGTTTAGTTTAATCTCTAATTGTTAAAGAAATGAATGTATATTCGGCACTGAATGTTCATCATTGCATACACTCCTTCTATTCCTCCTGCCAAACTAACAGATTATGGCTATAAATCATTCATAAAATGGTGAAAGACTATAAAGTAATCCCTAAATGCACTTACAAACAAGCGAAATCAAATGGTTTACATTGAGTGAACTGAGTAGTTTTATCTTATGTCGAAATGATCCCACATTTCTTGATAGACATTTAAAGGAAAAACAAATTTCCAGGTGATTCTCTTTGATTAAGTCTTTAATGTATCCATTTTTCGTTACCGGCGTGTGCCATTGAACAGTGCGAAATATTAATCGGAAGTGAGGTGTAAATAGTACTTATGGGCTATTTTGTTATACACTTTAAGGACATCCGAATTTCGTCAGTGCTATAGTCAGAATCTAGTGATCTTAACCTTAACCTTGATTGCTGTTTTTCAAGGAGATCTGGTCAAAACCTTGACTACATAGAACTGGCCGGCACAATCGGAATAAAGCGCTCAACGGCAAGATTAATCATACAAAGTAGTAAGTTTGATGGATGAAAATAGAAATAGAATAAAAGCATACGCATGTCTGCTCAATTGCCTGCAGAACATTTAAAATTGGATACCCAAATTCGAATGAACGAGCACAGCTGCGCGTGACCACGTGTCTATATTTTTCTATCTTAATGAACAAATGGCGAAATAGTGTTTGCCTTACGAATTCGGTAGAGAAATTGTTGATTAGAATGAGTGTAAAGGTACTCCGAATCTTCAAAAAGAACTTGAATGAAGAGATCATAAAACTGAAATACCGAACATGTCACCTAGGCTCTACATTTTGCTGATTTTAATACAGCAATAAGGACTTTGGCTTTCAAAAGCTCAATTTTCTATATCTAACAATAGCTTTATTCTTTGGAATACCCTTCTTCCATCAATCATGCGTAGTAAGACTTTAAGTCAATTTAAAAGGCTTTATGAAAAAAAAATGTTGAAATGTACTTGAAACTATAAGTATAATTATGTGTATGCATTGCTTCCACCTCTCTCTTATCTTTTCATTGTATTTTTACCTTCGTTTGATGAAATGAATTAATTTTGTTTGATAATTGTTCTGTTGAAATATGATAATTGTTTGTAGAGAATATTTGTTTGTTTGTTTGTTTGTTTGTTTGTTTGTTTGTTTGTTTGTTAATTTCCATCTGAGAAGATGGCTGGATAGCCCATATTCAGCTACACTAAACTGGTCTTCCATGGGGTCCAGCTGGATGTGAGGTGGGCCCACTTCACCGGGTTATTAAACATCCTGCTCTTTGCAATGAATGAATGATGCGAGATCTTCTACGTGCATGTTTTGTGACTCTTTCAAACACGGGACCTCCATTTTATGTCCTATCCGAGGGACAGAGTGTTTTGCCTCTTGCTAGAGGGGACGGTCTGATTACACACAACATTGCTAAGTCCAGACTCGGGTTCAAACCCGGGGCCTTAGGATCGTGAGGCAGACGCCCTACCGACTGAGCCAACTCACCGTCCAACGAGCCTCTTGTGTGTATCACCCCTACATGTAATAACAACAGTAAATTATTATACCGACCCTGAATGTAAAACATCTTAACCTTAAATGTTATAACAATCCTACATGTAATACATTACGTACGCTAAATGTAATAATCAAGTCAACCCTAAATGTAATAGATTTTTACAGTAAATGTAACATCCACGCTTAATGCAATATATCCTAACCCTAAATGTAATATATTACCTACGCTAAATGTGAAACATTTTAACCCTAATTATTATATATATGATATATATATATATATATATATATATATATATATATATATATATATATATACATATATTTATATATGCCAAAAAGAAGAACAGCTAAGGGACGCCATAAGAGGGTGGGGGTGCTAAGAACATAGCAGATACAGAAACAGAGATATTTTCCGCCATGTCCAAATGATTCAAATGCTATGTGACATCGTCAAGTCAAAGCCCGAATTCGCAGATGTAGGTAGTTTTCATGCTGCATGGATCATCCCTCAGCACACGTCCATTGAAGCTCATACAGTCTTGATTGCCAGCAAAGTCTGGATTGGGCTGATCTGACTTCCACATACTACTTGAGACGGGTAGGGTGCCGCCGACTCGCTCCCATGTGTACACCCCTTCGGTCGATCTGTCATTCAGGCCAATCCAGATCCATGGGATGGTTGTTATTCCGTAGTGCGAGATGAGAACGTCCTCTCGAATGCTGGACAGCTCACTTGGCGTTTCTATGGCGACCAAATATCCTCCCAGTTTATCGCATGCATCCCGGGCCTCCTCCCAGGGCTGCTGGTCCTGACGGTAGAGATAGCAGGAGTCTGGGGACGATGCATTGCCAGGGCAGACGATATCTGGATAACAAGCAGGGCAAGGCAAAACACACAACAGAAAACGCAAGCAATAGAGATGGAAAAACAACAACAAGAAAATTAATTATGTTTTGTGTAACCATTTATTTCAGCGTGTACCAGTTCTCTTCCATGTGAGTTGCTTTTTAAGAATCAACTTTTGCTTGTTATTGGTAAACGATACCTTGGTGGAAAGTTGTAAAAAAAATAACTAATTTTTCAAAGGTGCTAAATTAACTTTTAATGGTATTAGAGGATAATACCCTGCATCACAACCCCCTTCCCCCCTCCCCCCCCCCAAAAAAAAAAGTCACCAGACATGGATGTAGTTAGAGGAGATTAAGAAAGAGCAGATCTTATAGCTTTAAAATGATGTATATTAAACTCCACTGAATCTAAATACTGAGAGAAGCACACACTCTGGAAAGTGTGTACAGAGAATAGAGGTTTGTTTGTTTGTTTGTTTGTTTGTTTGTTTTTATTCCTGCATTCAATCAAATACAATTTGACTACGAACTTCAAAAAGTACAAAAATAAAGAATAACAAGTGCAGTGAAATAAATCGATAACAGTACATAAATAGATACACATAGGTGATTGCATTGAGCAATGTAGATACACAGAAACATAAAATAAGATATACAGTATTTTTCAGTAAACAACAGAGATCATTGAATGCAGGAGACCACCATCGTAAGCGATTAAGCTTGAAATGGATGGAGGCCTCATAAAATGACTATCCAACGACACAACTCTCTTGGAGGAAGGTGATCAAGTGAGAGCAGTGCTGTGGCAGGTGAGAGTGCAAGATGCAGTTGAAGGAAGAAAATAGAGATTGACAATAAGATGACAATCGTTTACCATAAATATGTGTTAGCTTGATTGGTTTGGAGAATATAATTGTATCAAATATTGTTTTAGTGAAGCTTTCAAGGCATAAATACTTGAACAGGACTTTATATTATCCGGGAGATTATTCCAAATGTCCGGACCCGAATGTCTTATAGATTTATGTGTCACTAATAATTTGGGATTCAAAAAAAAAAACACGGAAATTTCTACATTATGCGAGTAGGGTACGAATGGACAGAAGTATTAAACCTAAACATGTTATTAAACGATGATGGAAGTTGATAATGTATATATTTATATACATGTATATAATATAGGTGCTGAAGTACAGGGTCTATTCACGCGGTTAATCATTACAAAGCCGTGCCAACTGTGCAATGACTTGAATAAAAAAAAAAGTAAAACACCGGAGCAACAACAATAAAGGGACTATCAGATTGAGCTGAAATTGAGTATGCTTTATAAACACATTTTGCAGATGATTAATACCAACATTAATAGCAGTAGCGTTACCCTTTCCAAAGTTATTAGAATTGGCAGAGAAGAGTACGGACAGAATTTTTAAGAAATGAAAAGGGGGATCTATAAGACACTCCAAATGACACTATTCTACCAAAAAAGTTTCCGAAAAAAAAAACTGCCCAAAACACAATTTTCTGTTTATTCTATGATCACAAACTTTATATTAATGAAAAGGAAAACTTGTTCTTTCAGAAAAATATTAAGATATCAAGATTGGCTAGGTTGACCCAGTGCATCTATTTTCAGTTTTCACACAAACTTTGTTATACACGGTCACATGATTATGTTGCATTTTTTTTTTAATTTAAAGACGTTCATTGTTGATTGCTTTCAAACAATAATATTTGCCACTAAAAGTTCTCAAGTATAGGATTGAAAGTATTCCTCGAAAAAAAAAAAGTTCTCGCGATCTCTGATTAAAAAGATATTAATAAAAAACAAACAAATAAAAAATCAAATCGGTGATTTTTCAACATTGACATGCCCTTCGGGGCATAGTACTGTTGATAAATTACCTCCGTGCAAGTGTTTTTAACCATCTCCCCTTTGAAACAATCGATATTTGCGTAGTATTATCTGTAAGTGTGTGTATGTAGGTGTGCGTAGGTGTGTGTGCATTTGTTTGAATGCAAAACAGTAACACTCGAACTTTTTTTTTGTACCATCAAAGGATCATGATAACTTTACAGAACATTTGAATCTTGGTATTTTTACTGCCCCAACTTACAAAACAATACGTATTTTTGACAGTAATATCAGATTTATTAGGATATATGAATGATACGAACACCTTAATGCTTACATGAGGATGAAATGCACCGCTTCACTTATGTGCACGTACCAATTTCACATTGCTTTCCGACAAATAGTTCAGGGCATATGCAAGTGAATTCCTCTAGAGTTTCAAAACAGGTTCCTCTATTCAAACAGGGATTTGGAAGGCAATCTGTTTGTGTAAGGAATACTATCATAAAGATAATTCGATTCTTTTTTTTTTTTTTTTTTAGACATTTTACGTCGGACAAAATCACCAACTATGAGTTGGCGTGTTTCAAAGATATCATATGTGACCCGCTACAACAAAGGGATCAGAAAGTCGGGGGAGAACAATTTTTAAACAATGACATGACATTATTCCCTTACTCTTATACTTTATTTTCATACACAGCACAACTAATAAAAGTACTCGGTTGCGGAGATAACGGTGATTTCATTAGCGCATTTTCAAGTAGTTGAGGAAATCAGAGTTTCGAGAAAGACGCCTTCAAAGTGTACCTTCCGACGCTATCATGATCAAGCTGTGGCGAGACAGTTTTCAACCCTTGACAATAGAAGGCATGCTCCTAGCGACCTCCACGATGTTCACTCAAGCTTAGCACCAGCGGTGTACGCAAGACCAATCAGTAATCAGGATGCCACGCACTAACCAATAAGATTACTCCCTCGTTGCTAGGGGCGGAGTCTAGATCCGGCGCTAAATCCAAATCTTCGGACACGTTTCTGTCACGTTGAAAGTTAGAAAATCATGGCCCAGAAAAACGCTGATTTCTTGCCTTTCCTTTGGCTTCGATATTTCATCAGATGATAGACAAAGCATTAGACTACAAAATTATGCCAAAAACAGAAATCCGATTGTTTTGACCAATTTTGATGATGTGACTTGAAACTCAATTTTCTCGGCTCAGCTGTCAGCAAATTTAGGATCCTTTCCTTGCAGCGGGTCACATTATGTGACCCTCATCACAAAACCAACAAAAAGTCTCCAGGCATGGATTTTTAGTTAAGAGCATAGTCTGAAAGAGCAGACTTTAAGCTTTAAGACGATGTATAACTCAATTGACTTAACTTAAGCTGTTAACTTAAAAAATATACCTTTATAAAAAATGTGACCAATATATCATTTAAAAGGGATAATTTTGTATTTTATGACAGAGATCATACTTCAAAATCTTCAAAAATGGACTTATCGGTTTTTGCAAACAAACCCTTCATATATATATATATATATATATATATATATTGTGTACTTAATGCATTTGTAAATGCGGCTAGACAATACGAATGTGAAACTAATACCCCTTTCAGGTAATCGCGGTTCAATTATCCGCATCCAAATAATGCTGATGAAGTAGTCAAAATCGCGTTCATGTATCCCATGAAGTGCGCACTACTTTTATGAGCACCCGTTCATATAATAGGGACTTTTCGATTTGCACGTTGAGCCAGGCGTCACCCTGTTATGACGTAGTTTTTACGTACTGCGCATGCGCGAGTGTCGACCCTCGGCTCATCGCACAAATTTCGAACGCGTTAACCCCGGTTATCACCGTCCACCCAAATCGGTTGCGCCGCGCTCAACCCACCTTGCTATGACATCACACTCCTCTCGGGTATCGTATGAAAGAGCACGATGAATCTCGGGAAATCCGTGCTCAGTTCACCCGTTTTCCTTTTTCTTTCGGGAAAATATTTATATTCTAATTACATGAAAGCCTATGATCTTGATACGTCACAGCAGCAGCGCTGACATACAAACTACAGCCTCTGGTACCTACTTTATTTGCCCGTTTTCACTGTTTCGCACTTTGCAACTGCCTACCGTAGTCCCACACATGCATTTACACGTAATGCTGTACGCAAACAGATCTTGGTGCTTTTGGCCTAGCTAGTGCAGCAGTGCATTTGCCTGGTAGTCTTACCATGCATCATGTTTTAAAATCCACATAATTCCTCCCAGGATACGCATCTAGTCAAAGACAAAATAAATGTTACAAGTACAGAAACGAGTCACAAATTCCGCATATATGCACGCAAGGCACAGGTTGCCTCCTGCACACGCCACGAGACGTGACGCCGGCGCCCGAAATCGAAATGTGTTTTAGCAGCGGGTCAACGTACAGACGTGACGCCTTGACGTACGGTTGCGCTCGGCGGCACGTCCTTCTCGTTCACCCAATCGAAAACTCCCTAATGGTGCGAAGGACGGAGTTATTTGTCATGGTTACGGCGCACGCCTCTATAATGACGTAATGTTTCCGGTGAATATCCTCAAGCGCGCGCTCGCGAGGGGCTTGGGGAAAATTTTTCTAATCGACACATGCACGTGCGTGTACAACTGCAAAACTGCGTATACTATAACTCACGTGTATGCACACCTCTCGCGCGCTCAAGCTCAGCAATCAGCGGTTGTGCGGGAAATCGAGTGACCTTTGACCGAACTGTGGAATGTTAGTGCGGATAAGTCGTAAAACGCGTTCATGTATTCTCGAGCTACTCCTCATGCTGCAATTATGCGCATAATAGCAGCATCAAAATAATGCGCACTTTTCTACTCCTCTCCCGTTCATGTAATCGAAATTTTACGACTTAGTGCTCCTATTATCCGCATCCACGATTACCTGAAAGGGGTATAAGTATCCATTCACAGGGAAAGAGAACTCAAGAGAGACAACCAGTGAGTGAGAGAGACGGGGAAGGGGGAGGGTGCTTTACTGGAGGGGACAATTTACATTTTTTTTTTTTTTTTTGGAGTTACGAAATCTTCGGGTTATGATGGTCTATGTGTACATTTGTGACCCTGCACCTCAAAACAAAAAAAAAAACAAAAAAAGTCTCCAGGCATGGATTTTTAGTTAAGAGCATAGTCTGAAAGAGCAGACTTTAAGCTTGAAGACGATGTATAACTCAATTGAGGGTATTATCGCCAATACGTAGGTGCCGTGCGCAGAGCAGCGTTTTAGATGCAGTATGGGATAGCTCATTGGACAAACTTGCCCCGGTTTTGGCTGCACATGCACTTACAACACGCTCTGTCTTTATAAAGAGGTATTTTTTGTTGAAGATTTCTTCACTTTCCATCATGTGTCCAGCACATTGAAGCCTTGCAGTAGTGAACCATGACTCTAGTGACCGCAAATCAGTAAAGTTTAGACACTTTCAACTCTTTTAAGCTGAATTATAGCCAAGAAAAAAAAAGGGGGGCTAACAACGGGAAAGCAGACAAAGAACTTCATTGAATCGTATGGGAACTGCGACTCGCGTGTGACAACAGGAAGCGAACAAGGGACCGAGGGATCCCACAGTGCACCTGAGACAGAGCTCTTTAGCGTGCGCAGGGGTTTTTTCACGTCATTGGCGATAGCGAGAATTCAAATGGACTTTCCTAACCTACCTAAATATTTGAAAGAGAGCACAAATTCACGGCAAGTGTGAACTGAGAAAAGAGGCTCTGAAGCACAAGGGCTATTCAAGCGCTAAATCTTTACCAAGCCGTGCTAGCACAGGATGTGAACCACCAGAGTAACAATAAAAGGATTATCAGATTAAGCTGAAATTGAGCATGCTCTATAAACACTTTCTGTCCATGTGTAATGCCTTCGTTTAAAGCAGTAGCGTCATCCTTTCTTAAGTTATTAGTGTTGAAAGTGAAGAGTGTGTACAGGGATTTTTAAAAAAAAAATGAAAAGGGGACTCTAAAGACACACCTAATCACACTATTCTAAAGTAAAGTGTTCGAGATAAACTGCTAAAAAGAACATTTTGCGGTTCTCTTTATGATTCCAAACTTTAGAATAATGTAGAAGAATACTTGCACTTTCAGAAAATATCAAATAGACAAGATCGGCTAGGTTGACCCATTTCATCTATTTTCAGTCCTCGCGTAATAGTCCATGGGCCAAGACCCGAAAAATGGGTTATTGGTACCACCTGACGTGGCAAAACCTTTTTGGTGTCATTTTGTTTGTCGGACATAGATTATGCTTATCAAGCTATACCTGTGAACATACAGAAGACAGTACTCTTCTTTGTATAGCGGTTAGTCTCGATTCAGTATTATAGGGATATAACAACGAGACCAAATTGGTTAAAAATTCATTTATTATTTAGAAATGCTATCAAATGTCGTTTGACAATTTGAAAATGTCATGAATTTGAAAATGTCGTTTTGTCAGCCACAACACAGCATTATGTAACAACGCCGGTGATTTTTTTTTTTTTAACTTATACGTTTCAATGGATACTTTTAGCAAGCTTTCGCTATTATACATGTCCAAAACTGAAAAAAACAACAACACACAATCAAACAGGAAATTCAATTCATTGTTAATGAACTCTAATGCTATGGTTTTAGGGAGATTAATCAAATGTGCCATTTCCATACCCGTGTGGAACTATAATAACTCACATTTTATGATAATATACAGGCAATATGTATTTATATTATGTTTACTTAAACTCGATCAATATTTCCGTTTCACGCACACACACACACACAGAAACACACATATGTGATATAAATATATTATGTGACCCGCCACAACAGAAAAAAAATCCGAAAATCGCTAACGACTGAGCCGAGAAAATCGAGTTTCAGATCATCAAATTCGGTCAACAACATCGATTTTTGGGGGGCATTTTTTTGTTCTTGTTTTTTTTTTTTCAGTATAATATGTGACCCTGCATCACAACGCCAACAGAAAGTCGCCGACATGGATTTATATTTCAGAGCAGATATGTAAAGAGCAGATTCTCAGCTTTAAAATGATGTATAACTCAATTCAAATGGAGGCCTCTAACCTCTCTATTGAATACTTAAAAAGAAAGCACACACTCTGAAAAATTGTGAACTGAGAAAAGAGGTACAGAATCTATTCAAGCAGTTAATCTTTACTAAGCAGCCGTGCTAGCTGTGCAGTGGAAGGGACAAAACACAGGATGTATACCACTGGAGCAACAACAATGAAGGGATTATCAGATTATTAAAAGCTGAAATTAAACATGTTCTATACACACATTCTGTCCATGATTAATGACAGCTTTCCAAGCAATAACTAGAGTTATCCTTTCAAACGTTATTACACCTGAAAGTGAAGAGTGTTTAAAGGACTTCAAGAAAAGAAAAAGGGATTCTACGACAAACCTTCTATTCTCCCCCTAAAAAAAAAAAAAAAAAAAAAAAAAAAAAGTTCGAAGAAAAACTCCTGAAAAAATTTTTCCCATTCATGTTATGATCCCAAGCTAGAGAATAATGTAGAAGGAGAGCTCTTTCAGAAAATATATTTATAAAAAAAAAAAAAATCAAGATTGATTTGTTTGACCCAATTCAACTTTTCTGAGTCCTCACGTAAAATCAAGGGGTGCGACTTTTTCTTCGTTACGTGATACACTGCAACATAATGTTTCGTAAAAAAAAACAAACAAGCAAACAAACCAATGAACGAGCGCATCAGAGTTTCCATGTATTTGTTTTTAATTCGATATTTCTCTTTTCTCACTAGTTTATCAGCATGCGAAAAAAATAAGGACTCCCTCAGATGACAGTTAGGGTTAGTTTCGAAATATAAGATTACACTCAGATTACTGAAAAGAATTTGTAGGGCATTTTCAGTTGTCAAATAGCCTGTATTAAAAAATAGAAATAATAATAATAATAATAATAATAATAATAATAATAATAATAATAATAATAATAATAATAATCGAGATCAATCGCGCCCTTAAAGGCACCGTTTATAATTGGGAGCAGTCATAAATGAAAGGGTGATGTATCAAATTTGATGAATATTGTGTGTAGGTCAGTTGAATCATAAAACATCTTACGGTATAAAAATTTCTCATTAATTTTATCACTAAACCATTACTGTAGACGATTTAGTTAAGAAACAATCTATCTATCACTAACTTTATAAACTAGTTTGAAGCACTAAAACTGGGTTTTTGTGCCATCTGCAATTGGTAAATAATGCCTTTAATGATCATAAAAAAGGTCAAGCACATGTTAAGCAGACTCTCTGTTTTTTGCGTTATAAAGCAATGTGTCGATTCTTTCATACCATTTGAACATTTACCAGTCACCTTTGACAAACCAAACGGGGTTGTTAGTATTCCTCCTATTCGCTTTCCAAAGAATTTGCCCTTCGGGGCAGTTCATTGCACATGAAGAGTTAACGTGCGAACGTGGCACACAAAGCGAGGAACCGTTCAATGACAACACAATCCACAACCAATACGATTATGTTTGAGTAGACCAGTAACATCTTACCAGGATTGGCACAGTAAAGGTTGGTCTTTCCTCTCGCTGCTTCGGGAACCATGACGTCATACTGAGGATGGTCACGTGGAACGTATGTGGGTGTTGACCGGACGAAACCCCGCAATTTTTCCGAAAAAATCTCGGGACAAACATTTTCAAAGGCTAATGCTGTGTTCCGACACGTGTCTTCTGTGGTTGCTGCGTAGCAATCTACATCAGGAAGAGTTTTAGTGACATACTAAGGGCTAAACATCTGTGAGTCATCGGGCTTAACACATTTTACTGCAGACTGTATTTGAGAATTTGAGAAATAGTCTTTTTTCCGCTCCTATATGACTTTCTGCAGTTCTTTCTTTCCTTACAAAGAGGGTCGGTCATTGTCTAACGTGACGAAAAATGTCCTAATTGTGAAAGTTTATCATAAAGTCATAAAGCAATATCAATGGTACCCATCAATGTCTAAGTACTGAGAGTGTTTGTTATATATAGAAGGTAAACCTATAAAATCAGCAAAATATTTCTTAAATATGAACACATGTATTGATTTTGAAGAAAAAAAAAAGCTTATAGTCAACGAAATACAAATTCCGAAAGCCGTATAGTTGCCTAGAATATATACAGACACAGTACTATGAAAAATAGTGGATATATTACATGTACATTATGATACTGATGTTGAAGATGAATGATATACATATACACACACACAAAGGTATACATATGAAGAGTTTATTCGCAAAAACCGATAAGTCCATATTTGCCAAATGGAGATATTTGCGATTAAAGGTCAAGAAAAATAGAGAGATTAATGAGACATTTTTTGCTTCTTTTGACCATAACTTCAAAAATGTACCTTTATATGTAGTGATCAATATGTCATTTAAAAGGTATTATTTTGTTCTTTATGACAAAGACTGTTCTTCAAAATCTTCAAGAATGGACTCATCGGTTTTTGCGAACAAACTCTTCATAAATGTGTGTGTGTGCGAGCTTGTGTTCATTTGTACATTTGTTAATTTATTTATCTTTCTATTATAGAATAAAAGCTGCTAGGGCAGAGAGGTACGGGGGGGGGGGGGGGGGGCAGAAAAGCTTGAAAATTGCCGTGACTGTTAGAAGTCAGTGTCCCATTTTTGCCTTCTTCATCTCGATGTATGGCATCCAGCAAATGTAGCGAACCGTAAGTGAGAGTCGTGACAATATGACAAATTAAGCAAAAACCAGTAGGTTCTACAATAACCACCATTCGAATGCTGACACAAATTACGGTTTACAAGTCTTTGACATAGGCGATGTTTCGTTTTTTGTTTTTTTTTTCAGACTTGGTATAGTCTTTAATCTAGCCGGGGGATGCAACTATTGTCATTGGTGTCATGCTAAAGGTCTGATGCGGCGAGGCTACTGTCTGCGCTAAGAGGGTATTAAAAACTGCCACCGATACGTAATCGATAATAGGAAGTTTTCGCTACACGAAGGGAAGACCGAGAATACGCGGAAGCGATCAGCTGTGACAGTCCCCGTACACCGACTCCCGTCCCCATACCAAAGCATTCGATTTTTTGCTTTCCTGTTAGGAGGTACGCGTGGGGACAAGATCGCTGATTGGCTGGCTGGCTGGCTGGCTGGCTCACTCCTGCCGCTAGTTTGGCCGAGTACCGTACTCGTTTTCCCCAGGACGGGACGTTTCTCGGATTTGATCATGAGCAGAAGCACAATTTTGCACACGGCACGCTCAACTACCGCTGCGTCGTGTAGCGAAAATTCCCTATTCAGAAAACAACGGCAGTAAAGCAACACAAGTGGATTAGGCGGTAGATGCTTTGCGCGTAGCCACTGTTCGCGTTCTCGCCGCATTAGACGTACGCGAAGACCATTGTCTCCCCTCACCAGCAAACACAATAGGTGCATCTCCCTCCCCAGAGTGCATGCTAGTCTAGGTATCCTTTTCTCTCTCTCTCTCTCTCCCTCTCTCTCTCTCTTACATCAGCAACTTCTACGAACTTTTTTTTTTCGTTCATTTTGCAACATATCCATTTTGACCCTGTTCGCTGTTGGGACCACTGTTTGGACCATTTTTATTCATCATATTTATAGGTGACCTAAAAAATAATATTGAATTATGTAATCTGAAGTTATATACATGATACTGTTCTAATACTGTTCTTTATTTTTCTGATTTATCTGTACACAACATTGGAATTGCTTTGAACAATGATTTATTCAAAGCAATCTCACTATCTTACTGGATGAATGCAAATAAAGTGTAGATTGTGATAAAACTGTTTGTATGTTTATAGGAAGCCGATGTATGCTTTCTAAAGTAAGTGATTTGAATATTACTTTACTTAACACTAGGATTCAGCAAGTCAACTATGTTAAATACTTGAATATTATTTGTGAGGAACAGATAAAATGAGACGTCCATATTGACAATATGGTGAAAAAAATGGAAAAATGATATGGGAAAATGATAAGCTATCTTGGTAGAATGACAGGTGTCTTAAATGAATCTATAGTAAAGTTAATTTGTAACGTTGTTATTTACCACGTTTTGATTATGGTGATGTTGTTCATTTATGTAAATTGCATATTGATAGATTATAGAAACTACAAAATAGGGCTGGCCGGTTAGTACTCCAGATAAAACGGGAATTTCATTTTTCTAACCTGGAGATTCACAATGCTGAAATGGGACACTTTGGGAGAAAGAAGAAACAAACACCTGATGACATGTTTGTTTAAAACACTCCATGGTATGACCACAGAATATTTGTCTGAATCTTTCGATTATCTCTTTACCCTTATTCTTTGCGTTTCGGAAACGAACTAAGTTTACCCAAACCCTATACGGAATTTCTCAAAAGATCATTTACATAATCGAGCGTATGTATAATAACCTACCGCCGGCTGCTCAATCGGCCTTAAATTTGAATATTTTTTCTAAGGATATGTACAAACTCATGATTCCCAGTTGCAATGTATTGTTTGTTGTGACAGGATAGATTGTTGTTCTGCTCTGTTATGTAATGTTTGATTAAGTGATGTTTTGTATGTCTGTTAAACCTAAGCTCTGTAGTTTCTTTTTTTTTTATTATTATCTTTTCAATTTCATCTCTATGTATCATTCTATTTCTTTGCATATTGTAAATGCTTGTTTAATTATTATGTAACTGGACCCCATGGAAGACCAGTGGTGCCGTGGCGGCACCGCTGAGTAAGGGCTTTCCAGCCGTTTTGAATTGTATTTTTTATATGTTTTTAACGGAAATAAATACCTTCCTACAAACCCTTCCGCTTACTATTAAAACGTAGCCCGCGAAAGCAGGATTCAAAATTTCAAAAGAAATATAATATGATCAGAGTCTAATCTATTTGCTGTTTGTGCTGGACGTATGCAATAAAATACAAAGAGAGTGATAGGGAGAGAAAGAAAGAGAAAAGGGTTAAGAAAATACATAAATGTTTACATGTGTGTTTTTTTTTCTTTGCCTTTTTAGCTTTATTTATTCGAGGCGGAGAATGTATGTCGTTATGACTTAGTACAATAATTGTATACTGGAGATAGATTTACAAGTCTGTTCCTTTTGAGTGTCCTCACCTTTTATTATCATTAACGTGTTTATCAATAATTATCGTTATCATTATTGTTGTAAACAATGCTATTATTATTGTCATTACTATTATTATTATTATTATTATTATTATTATTATCATTATTATTGTCATTATTACTATCATTGTTCTCATCATCATTTACAACAGGAAGAATACTCACCTCTCTGAAAGGCGATGATATATAAAACCAACTGGACATGAGATCTCTTGAAAAGTTGCATCTTGGTTATCGAAGACTCTGAAACTCTTTGTTAAAAGGGAGAAAATGTGTTCATTATGTCATTTTCTGTGTCATTTTTTTTGTGGTTTTTATGCCTTTATTTAAACAAAAATAAAAAAAAAAAAAGAAGATCGCCCTTATTCTTGGCGCTTTTGTGTGTGTATGTGTGTGTCTGGGTTGGTTTGTTTTTTTTTCTCTTTTTCTTTTTTTTTTTCTCAGCAGGTTAATGCACACAAGCATTTTTAAAGGGACAAAAATAAATCAAACATGATTTTTCAGCAATGGCTACAAATCGAATGAATTGTATATAAACAAAATTGCACTTACCTTGAAAGTTTGGTATAGCCAACATGTAATAAAACAATTAAAGTAGAATTACAGATCTAGCGGTATAGGGAAAGCATAGCATATAACCTAAAGCGTATTTTGACCAGTGGAATAACAAAAGGTAAAAAAGCGATACTGAGAGGGGCAAGCAATCCTTCAATACATGCGAACAAAATGAAAATAATGCAATTAAAACGTACCGTTCCACCCCCCCCCCCTTCTTGGCTTACAAAGACCATTTCCGTGACTGCAAATATCAACCGTCAAAACGTCATTAAAAAGAGATAAAAATGAGGAAGCGTGGGCAAATGTACAATGCCTACCGTTTCGTAGATCCTCTTCTGTAGCGCTATGCAAGAGAGTACCTAACTCTACAAAGGTCATCAGGCAAATGCACTGATTCTCAACGTAAAGCTGCATTACAGTCAGTCCGCAGCACGTATGTTAATGAGCCGATCCGGCAAGATTTATTCAGCACTCTCGTTGACGATCTTTGCGTTCGAAAGGTGTCTTGTCGTGCGAGATTTTGCGAGACTTTGATAGGGCTATGGTTTTCACAGTGTAGCGACTTGTACATACATTCGCCATGGCTACAAGTCACGGTAAATTGTTCTCCAGACTTTCATCTTTATTTTGATACTAAATTTGCGTATAACATCGGATCTTATCATGACTATATAATCAGTTGAATTTGCGTAAATTTTACCTGCTTTTCACGAAAGATTTTGTCGTCTAAAGTTCTTTTTTGGTTCCTGACCGGATGAAGAAACTGTTGTTTCTGATTTTGGTTTTTTCGTAGAGAGGAAACTTAGATGCTCATAATATATTGGAGTCAAGGAGACGCAAGCATGATTTATACTAGTTTTTCCGTTTTGAAATGTCTGTAAAATTCACTCCTAAGCCGGAAGTATACTCCAAACAAAGTGTACAGTGGCGCGAAAGAGCTCTCTCATTGTACTATCCGTGAACCCGGAATTATTCGTGCATCTTTTGTGCCAAAAATTTTCATTCCTCTGCTAACTCGTCAGTTGACATGCCTTCATATACCTTATGCCTCTTTTTATGGCTAATCGACTTAATGTAGCATTTGATTCCCTTGATGATGATGAACTCTTTGATCTGTTTAGACGTTCCCCTTCGAAATTGAGTCGGAATAAGTCACAATCGTCTGCTTTTTTTGACGATCTTATTGCCAATAATGTCAACTCATCTTCAAAAGATATATACAATGAATTTGATTTTGAATATGACTCCCCTCAAATTCCTTCTAAATATGTAACTGTTGACCAATTTAAAGATTATACAAAAAGTTTTTCACAAACTATATTTTTCATGTTACATTTAAATATAAGGAGTATCAATAAACATGTTGATGAGTAACAGATATTATTAGATAATCAAAATAAACAACAAATTTCAGTAATAGGTTTAACTGAAACATGGTTATCATTTGACGTTAAAGTGAAAACTAAGTTCTGGTAAGGGCCTGAGAACCCGTCTGACACCATTTCATATTTGCTTGCAATATATCGAAAGAGTCTACAAAGAAACTTACCTGGCTGACGCGGTTTGCCGGAATGATGAGTCGTTTTGGAGTATTTTGAGAAAAATAATAAAAGTCGGTAGACCGACTTTTATTCCAGAAGGCTCCAGACTAACTCGGTCTCAGGGAAAACTCGACCCTATTTCAGACAATTTACACACAGTTCGTGATCGCCATGTTCATCAGTACTCTATACTACGGGTACCAAACGAGGCCTTGATGAGCAGACAGGAAAGTGCGTGCTAATAATCCTGTGCAAAACAAATGGACAGCGCGCGGTCCTCAAGCCTAAATACGCACATCACCTCAGTTGCTGAGACGCGCGGTCTTTGAAGTTTTGGTTGTTGTTTATCAAGCGTCTTTGATTGCTTTTAGAGGTGCTTGAGAGGCGCACACTAATTTTGCATGCGCGCCAAAGAGATTTTTGATGCGCGCGTTGTAACAACTCGGACCATTACTGCGAGTAGCCAGAACGCTACAATGTAGTTTATACAGGCCGCTCCCATATGCATAGTACAACGCTGTACAATCCAGAGGGACAACCAATACAACTCATCCCGCCATCAAGCACAGCGAGACCGAGTTATCCCTGAGTCCGAGTCTAGCCTGTCCCCGTTCGGGTAAGTTCTGAGACTGAACGTTTTTTGTTAATATTTCCCATTTTCGTCGTTACCCATCGAATATCTTGCTATTACAGCGTTATTCCGCACATTTCCTAGGCACACGTTCACATTTTGGAGCAAAATTTGACAACTTTTGCAGGCTTACCAGAACTTTCTTTGGGCTTTAATTTGCCGTATGCATTAAATGGTTATGATTTTATTGTTAATAATAGAGTAAACGGGACGGGTGGTGGAGTCGCTTTTTATTTATCAAAAAAATTTGAATTTATTGTTTGTGATGAATTAAATGTAATAAATGAAATTGTAGAGACTTTGTTTGTGGAAATTTGTATTCCGCAAAGTAAGAATATTATAATTGGTATTGTTTATAGACCCCCAAGTTCTAGTTCCAAAGATTTTTTGAATTGTATGACAAATTTATTAAAAAGTCCTCTATTTATTAATAAAAGCACTTTCATAATGGGTGATTTTAATATTGATTTGATTAAGAATGATGATAACACATCTCAAGAATTTCTAGAAATGTTTTTGTCAGCCTCTTTCTTGCCATTAATTTCGAAGCCAACTCGTGTTACAAATCACTCCGCAACCCTCCTTGATAATATTTTTTTCTAATTCTGTGCAGATTTTAAATTCTGCTATAATTTTATCTGATATAACTGATCATTTCCCTATTATAACATGTTTTGATCTTAAACATTTGGTTAATAGGTTTCAGTTTTCTTCATTTAGACGTAGAGCTTCACCGGAAAATTTGGCTAGTCTTGGTGCTTGCTTAGATAGGGCTGACTGGTCCAGTGTTTATGATAATGATGATGTAAATGCACGATTTGAAAATTTTTCAGGGATTATGAATAAATATTTAGATGAATATATTCCTAAATTAAAAGATAAGTCAGTTAATTATAAAACGTCTCCTAAACTTCCATGGATTTCAAAATCTGTTCTTCGTGCAATAAATAGGAAAAATAGGTTATACTATAAATTCAAAATGAAAAAAAAAACAACTGAGAAGTCAAAAAATAAATACACTTCGTATAAAAACATTTTAACGAAGATTATACGGTTGGAAAAGAGGAAATATTATATGATTCAGTTAGAAAAATATAAACATGATATAAAGAATACATGGAAGGTATTGAAGCAGGCTATGAATATATCAAAAAAGAAATTAAATATTACAAAGTTAAAACATGATAATAAAATTGTTGAAGATCCTAATAATATAGTTAATATTTTTAACTCTTTTTTTCAATGATTGGGGAAAATCTGGCAGAAAAAGTACCACAGTCAAATACGCATTTTTCTACATTCTTAAGTCAACCTAATTCTAGTTCTATTTTTTTTTTTGTTCCAACAACCAAATATGAAATAATAGATATTGTTACTGCAATGAATTATAAGCGAAGTGCTGGTTATGATGATATAAGTAATTTTATTTCAAAGGGAATTATATCATCAATTGCTGACCCACTTTCACATATTTTCAATAAATCTATACTAAGTGGTGTTTTTCCTGAATTTATGAAAATAGCTAAGGTTTTTCCTTTATTTAAAAAAGGAGATGAATTTGATGTACGTAATTATAGACCCATTTCATTGCTTTCATCCTAATCTAAAATTTTGGGAAAATTGGTGTTTGTAACAACAATTAATTTTCTTAATTTTCATAATGTTTTTACAAATTCTCAATTTGGGTTTCGTCAGAAACACAGTACCATTCATGCCCTTTTGAAGTTTATTGACCACGCCGCGCATACTATTGATAATCATTCTCATCTTATTGGTATCTTCCTGGACTTCTCCAAGGCCTTCGATACGATAAATCATGAAATTTTATTATATAAATTGTCTCATTATGGAATACGGGGTTCAGGGTGGTTCAGGAGTTACCTACAAAATCGAAAACAATATGTATCTCTGTACGGGAATGACTCAAATCTAGAATTTATTAAATGTGGCGTCCCATAGGGTAGCTTATTAGGACCTTTACTTTTTATCATTTATATTAATGACTTTTGTAGATCATCTGATATACTCTCATTTATACTTTTTGCTGATGATTCCATCGTTTTCTTTTCTCACCGAAATCCAGATACTCTCGTACGCATTGTTAATTCCGAATTGAAAAAAGTTACTCAGTGGATAAGAGCTAATAAATTATCACTTAATCTCCAGAAAACTAAGTATATGCTTTTTAGCAATTCCGTAGAAGCTTTGCGCACAAATATCATTTTTGATGACACTCTGCTAGAACGTGTATCTCATATAAAATTCCTTGGTATCACAGTGGACGATAAACTTTCATGGAGACCGCACATTATTAACATTAGTACCATAATTTCTCGTAATATTGGTATCATAAATAGACTCAAGTCTCATATTCCAATGTCTTCTTTGTTGACCTTGTATTTTTCTCTAATTTTACCGTATCTTAATTACGGACTCCTAGCATGGGGTAGTGCCCATCAAACTTTGCTAGATAAATTACTGTTACTGCAAAAAAGGCACTTCGCATTATTTGTGGCGTCCCACCACGTTCCGATTCAGAGCCACTGTTTAATAAATATAAGATTTTGAAAATTAAAGATTTGTATTTTTTACAGCTTGGTCAGTTTATGTTTAATTACAATGCAAATGCACTTCCCAGTATTTTCAATTCAATGTTTCCACGGAACCAGTTTTTTTCATAATTATCCCACTAGGCAATCTAATGAGTTTCATTTGCCCCTCCTGAGAACTTTATTAGCCCAGAATACATTTATATACACCGGTCCTAGATTTTGGAATTCATTAAGCTGTGAAATAAAAAATTCCCCTTCTTTGCATTCTTTTAAGCGCAAGTTGAAATCATTTCTCTTAAATCCTCTCTGATATATTCTTTATTAGTTAGATCTCATCAACCTCAGGGTTCATCAGCCATCCACCAATCTTTCGATCACTGGCTTCATTATTGCGTAATAGATTACGTGTTTTATTATGTAATAGCCATCAAATCCTTGCACAGCTGCGTCCAGTACCAGCCCTCTGAAGCACATTTTCAATCACCCCCTGTTCCATTTCCCTAGTTCAGCGTGTAGGCATTCTCTCTTTTTTCTTTTCCTTTCTCTTTCTCCATTCTTTCCGTCTTTTTTGTCAAGTCGTGTCATGTCTTTTGTATTTCTCCTGTCTTGTTCTGTTCTGTCGTAGTGTGATAAGTATTTGTAAATAAGTAATTCATAAGTTTGTTCATTTTTTTAGTGGTTCACAACATACAAGCTTGCTTTTTAGTGGACCTCTCAGTTCTTTTTTTTTTTCTCAACTGAAGCATAACTTTGTACTTTTTTTTCCAGTATGTGTTCTTTCGTTATCTGTATCATTTATCTTTTGCAAAGTCGAATGTTTATGTTTATGATGTAATTCCAAATTTATTATGCGTTATGTTTTGTTGGAAAAAGAAGAATGAAAAAATAAATGAATTGAATTGAATTGAATTGACAGTGCTTGCATTCAGCGCTTGAACTACACGCGTGCCAAGAAACCGCAAGTGGCATGAAACCGTTATGTAGCAGCGTAATGACGTAATGCAAGCGCTGAATGCAAGCGCTGTCCAATGAGAGAGCTTACTCTTGAGATTGCACGGTTTCAAGCTGATCAGCACTGACATCGATGTATATTTTACTGGTTCCTGACCGGATTAAGCAACTAATTGTCAAGATATTTACATGGATACAAAGATTAGGAGATGGACTACCAAATAAAGCATTTTCATTGAGACGAAGGTGAATTTGATATTTTTGACGTCTTGAACGTGTACTACACGAATTACTTTTTTCATCATTTTTCAAGCTCAAATTACGCTATGATATTTGTCATTTACAATAATTTGAGTAATATGTGATGATAGTTTACATATTTTCCTTGAATTTGATACCAAATTTGTGAACATAAGGTGTATTTTTGTTGCCGAAAGCCCAAGGACAAAATCCCTTTACGCAGCTCATTACGTATGCAAGCCTAGAGCGGGCTTGCATACGAGTTGAACAAATACGAGCGAATTATCGGGTGCTGCGGACTGACTGATTACCAAATCAGGAGTCTCGTACGCAAGCTGCAGCGACAACTGGCGTCTGGAATATTACTCTGCATTTAAGAGACTTTTACTAACCCATTCCCTACGGAACCTGGTGACCTGTGTATTTAGTCTATGAGGATTTCAGAATTGAGTATGGAATGGGTTAAGGAAAACGCGTTCATGCGGTACATACAGAGCCTTTAATTTTGCGCATTACATTACATTGCCAATTTGATAGGTATGAACTAGGGATGGATCCAGAAATTCCGTGAAGATGGGGGGGGGGGGGCATACATGTACGTCCCTCCCATTTTTTTTCCGTTTTATTCCTTTTGTTTTAAACAAATAAATAAATGAAGATGTCTCTGTTATTACTCACACTATAGATGAAAACGTATCGCAGTTAGTAAGAAGAAAAAAAAATCCTAAGTTTTTTTTTTTTTTTCCCCGTATCTTCCAGTCCGTGACGAAAAAACAATCGTAATGGTGGTATGCCGAAACTGTCAACTTTTCACCTTGTACTGGCCTTATTACGACACGGATGGTAAGTGTATGCTGGAGGCAACGGCCTTAGTACGCGTGGGCATTAATATTTTATTGTTTTAAAGCATACCGCCCTTACTGCCATTTATGATGTTGAGTTTAATCTGATATAAATTAATGTGGATGTCCATTGTTATATCAAGTCATTTCTGGCTTTTCTTCATGAACGTCATATTTAATTGGTAAGCTCGTCTACTAAGTGGATTATTCACAATATCTATTCGTCCATACCCCAAACAAATTGCTCTCTGACAAATGAAACTACAGGTTAAACCTAATGATGCATGCCTGCGCTTGATTTGTCAGCGCGGTAGCTGCTATTCAGAGTTATGGGAGTCAAGAGCAGTTGTGGATCTGGGCGGGGAGGGGGGGGGGGGGGGGGGGCAAAGGGGCGCACTTTTTGCGTTATTTGTTTTGTTTTGTTTCTTATTGCCTTGTTTTCTTTTTGTTTTGTTTTGTTTTTTGTTTGTTTGTTTTTTTGTTTTTTGTTTTTTGTTTTCTTTTTTTTTTTTTGCTTTTCAAATTTTTAACCTCAAATGGCAGGAGAAAAGTCATAAATAATAAATCAGGATCGAGGTACAACAGGAAATAGGAGAATAAAAACTGCCCTCTTCCCCCGACACGGAATTCCTGGATCCGTCCTCTGCAAGAGTCATCTAGAAAACAAATAATTCAGCGGGCAACAGTGTCGTCCCCATGCCAATTAGGTCAGGCAGAACTCTCAGTGAGAGTAATATTCCCATTGCAGAAAGATGCCATAGCCATTATGATGTACGTGCAGTCCTTATACGCGTTAGCTATACCTTACTGGTTCACAGGTTCAAAAATATTGTCGGAATAATAACCCTCTGCCTAATCCTCACGCTATAGCCTGAAAACTGGCGGTGCGATTAAAAAGGTATGTTTGAAATACGCGCGCGCGCACACACACACACACACACATACATACACAGACAGACACATTAATGGCCTGCACGCCATGGAATGCATTTCGTTTCGATACTGAGAGGGGCAAGCAATCCTTCAATACATGCGAACAAAATGAAAATAATGCAATTAAAACGTACCGTTCCACCCCCCCCCCCCTTTTTTTGGCTTACAAAGACCATTTCCGTAACTCTGCCCACCCCCCCCCCCCCCCACGGAAGAAAGCAGTAACTGCATAGCTGCTGAGCTGAGATAAATGCGATTTTGTGTTTTTTGCAGATTCTTTAAAAACACAGAAACATTCAAAAATAATTTTGTGGTATGATTATACACCATACCTAGTTGTCTAACAATACCTAGGAAAAAAATATGTTTCCGTTATTTTTTAAATGTTATTTAGGAAAATGCAGTTACTGGGTTTCCCCACGGAAAAAAGCTGTAACTGCAGACGGCAAGGAGTCTGCTGTTTTCCCCATGGAGAATTGTTACCACCACCAGGTTATAAAGTTCTTCTACTTTCTGGTTAGTCTAGATCTATAAGATCTAGGACCTAACGCTAGACGTAGACTAGGTCTTGTCGATTGAATGGCATTCTGTGTAAAAATAAGGTACATGTAGGCCTAGGCCTACCCTAATTGAACTTTGAAGTGCCCGGCCTGGCCCCTGACACATGACCCTGGACTAGACAATAAAATATCAAGTCTCTTCGTCTTAGATCCTAGTCGAACTCTGACGTTACACTTAAACTAGACTACAGATCTATGCCCAATGTTAGTGCCAGACCTAGCCCGACCAGACACTGTTACGCTATGCGAAAACAGCGTCTGACGAGCACGGCATGCAGCCTCGAAGTGAGGAACCTCAACACAGCTACAAAACTTAGGAACATACAAGTATACTTTTCTCCTTTAACAGAATACTTTACTCACGTTAAATGCATGTTTCTATTATAGAAGAATAGTTCGCCACACTGGGTCCATGGAGACCACTTGCGATAAGTCCGTGGAACAAATAAATGACACTTTCTAGCGCAATTCCTGACCGTCGGGCTTCGTCGTTGCAGAATTCAAAATGGCGCCTTGACTTATGCGCATGCGTGACCGGATGTGCTCCAGATTCAGAGCGAGCGCGTGTGCGTTGAAAGTGTCGAACAAACCTTGGCGTCTGCTACACAATAACCGTGGTATGGAGCTCAATGTTCCTCGCACGTTTGCCCGACCAGACGCCAGCCGCCGCCAAGCCCAGTACAGTTTATAGCGCAGCTGTATACTAGTAACCTTGCGTACGCTACTTGAGTGTAGCAGCACGGTCGACAGCGCGACCTTTTGAAAGGGCATTCACATCACGTGACCACCCGATATCTAAACTTGGCCTGGCGTGAAAGATTGTGTACCGTGTGGACATGCTGGATATGATGATCAATTTCGGTAAGTTTCATTGCGTACATTTGAATACTAATATCATCAGATGTAGAGTAAATATTGAAGAGTATACTCGATGAGTTTGAGGTGACAAAAATGATCGTAAGTATCAAAAGTCAAAGCTATCGTGATACGATTACGTCGCTCTCCTAGTGGTTGGTGGTCGTGCGAGTACAGCCCTGTCGCGACGTACCATGTACACAGCGACTGGGCTGTGTATAGTTATGCCAGACCTAGATCTATTACGTTAGATTAGGCCTAGGCCTACTGACATTTTGTCTAACAATAAACAGTTAACAAGAGATCTGGTAGGCCTGTACGCGGTAGACCTATAGGGCCTACATCTAACGTTAGACTAACGTTAGTGTATTAATACTGGTGCTCATCTCCCTTCAATATATTTTCAGCTCACCTAACGTTAGATTTTCTGGTTCTGGCCAAAGCCATGGCTACCATGACTTTTCCTCTGCAATTCATGATAGATTTACAGGCATGCCTGGACCGCAGAAACTGTGTGACAGCATGGTTAGCACTGGCATGATCACTCAGACTGTACCAGACCTGCAATACTGTGCAAGACGTTAACGTTAGTGATGACTGTGATGTGACGCAGTGTTTAGCTAGTTACTGTACTCAGCAGAATTTACGCGCATGCAGCTAGCTGCACGCGTATTCTGCATTCTGAGCGCGCTGAGTCTGCCAGGTTTGCTAGTCTCCAGAAAGAAGCTTTTTCTACAACTTGTCATATGATTCCCTGCGGGCAGAGTCAAGTTACTGGTGAAACAATCTTTTTATATCTACTCCCCTAAATTGTGGAAGAAACTGCTGTTTACATTGTTAAAAAAAATAGTAGAAAAAAATAAATGGTATTAGGGAAAAAATATACAGGAAGGACTATACAGAGTCTGAATGATTAGACTAAATTGTTAGTTACTGCTTTCTTCCGTGGGCTTTGTTAGTTACTGCTTTCTTCCGTGGGGAAACTTGCAAAGTTGAATCAACTGGATGCAGTTACTGCTTTTTGCAAAAGTGAAAAATTGCATTTTTGGTCATTTTCATTTTTTTTTTTTTTTGCAAAACTGACCTATTAACATTGGAGAGCATTGGGTAAACTATTCATTTTTGCAAAAAAGTAAACATTCATAAAAATGTCAGTTACTGCGTTTTTCCGTGGGGGGGGGGCAGATTACTGCAAATATCAACCGTCAAAACGTCATTAAAAAGAGATAAAAATGAGGAAGCGTGGGCAAATGTACAATGCCTACCGTTTCGTAGATCCTCTTCTGTAGCGCTTTGCAAGAGAGTACCTAACTCTACAAAGGTCATCAGGCAAATGCACTGATTCTCAACGTAAAGCTGCATTACCAAATCAGGTGTCTCGTACGCAAGTTGCAGCGTCAACTGGCGTCTAAAATATTACTCTGCATTTAAGAGACTTTTTCTAACCCATTCCCTACGGAACCTGGTGACCTGTGTATTTAGTCTATGAGGATTTCAGAATTGAGTATGGAATGGGTTAAGGAAAGCGCGTTCATGCGGTTCATACAGAGCTTTTAATTTTGCGCATTACATTATATTGCAAATTTGATAGGTATGAACTAGGGGTGGATCCAGAAATTCCGTGAAGGGGGGGGGGGGGCATACATGTACGCCCCTTCCCATTTTTTTTCCGTTTATTCCTTTTGTTTTAAACAAATAAATAAATGGAGATGTCTCTGTTATTACTCACACTATAGATGAAAACGTATCGCAATTTTTAAGAAGAAAAAAAAATCCTAATTTTTTTTTTTTTTTTTTTCGGTATCTTCCAGTCCGCGACGAAAACACAATCATAATGGTGGTATGCCGAAACTGTCAACTTTTCACCTTGTACTGGCCTTATTACGACACGGCTGGTAAGTGTATGCTGGAGGCAACGGCCTTAGTACGCGTGGGCATTAATTTTTTATTGTTTTAAAGCATACCGCCGTTACTGCCATGATTTATGATGTTGAGTTTAATCTGATATAAATTAATGTGGATGTCCATTGCTATATCAAGTCATTTCTGGCTTTTCTTCATTAACGTCATATTTAATTGGCAGGTTAAACCTAATGATGCATGCCTGCGCTTGATTTGTCAGCGCGGTAGCTGCTATTCAGAGTTATGGGAGTCAAGAGAAGTTTTGGATCTGGGCGGGGAGGGGGGGGGGCAAGGGGCGCACTTTTTGCGTTATTTGTTTTGTTTTGTTTCTTATTGCCTTGTTTTCTTTTTGTTTTGTTTTGTTTTTTGTTTGTTTGTTTGTTTGTTTTTTTTTTGTTTTCTTTTTTTTTTTTTGCTTTTCAAATTTTTAACCTCAAATGGCAGGAGAAAAGTCATAAATAATAAATCAGGATCGAGGTACAACAGGAAATAGGAGAATAAAAACTGCCCTCTTCCCCCGACACGGAATTCCTGGATCCGTCCTCTGCAAGAGTCATCTAGAAAACAAATAATTCAGCGGGCAACAGTGTCGTCCCCATGCCAATTAGGTCAGGCAGAACTCTCAGTGAGAGTAATATTCCCATTGCAGAAAGATGCCATAGCCATTATGATGTACGTGCAGTCCTTATACGCGTTAGCTATACCTTACTGGTTCACAGGTTCAAAAATATTGTCGGAATAATAACCCTCTGCCTAATCCTCACGCTATAGCCTGAAAACTGGCTGTGCGATTAAAAAGGTATAATGTTTGAAATACGCGCGCGCGCACACACACACACACACACACACACACATACATACACAGACAGACACATTAATGGCCTGCACGCCATGGAATGCATTTCGTTTCGATACTGAGAGGGGCAAGCAATCCTTCAATACATGCGAACAAAATGAAAATAATGCAATTAAAACGTACCGTTCCACCCCCCCCCCTTTTTTTGGCTTACAAAGACCATTTCCGTAACTGCAAATATCAACCGTGAAAACGTCATTAAAAAGAGATAAAAATGAGGAAGCGTGGGCAAATGTACAATGCCTACCGTTTCGTAGATCCTCTTCTGTAGCGCTATGCAAGAGAGTACCTAACTCTACAAAGGTCATCAGGCAAATGCACTGATTCTCAACGTAAAGCTGCATTACCAAATCAGGTGTCTCGTACGCAAGTTGCAGCGTCAACTGGCGTCTGGAATATTACTCTGCATTTAAGAGACTTTTTCTAACCCATTCCCTATGGAACCTGGTGACCTGTGTATTTAGTCTATGAGGATTTCAGAATTGAGTATGGAATGGGTTAAGGAAAACGCGTTCATGCGGTTCATACAGAGCTTTCAATTTTGCGCATTACATTATAATTATTGCAAATTTGATAGGTATGAACTAGGGGTGGATCCAGAAATTCCGTGAAGGGGGGGGGGGGCATACATGTACGCCCCTTCCCATTTTTTTCCGTTTTATTCTTTTTGTTTTAAACAAATAAATAAATGGAGATGTCTCTGTTATTACTCACACTATAGATGAAAACGTATCGCAATTTTCAAGAAGAAAAAAAAATCCTAAGTTTTTTTTTTTTTTTTTTTTTTCCCGTATCTTCCAGTCCGCGACGAAAACACAATCATAATGGTGGTATGCCGAAACTGTCAACTTTTCACCTTGTACTGGCCTTATTACGACACGGCTGGTAAGTGTATGCTGGAGGCAACGGCCTTAGTACGCGTGGGCATTAATTTTTTATTGTTTTAAAGCATACCGCCCTTACTGCCATTTATGATGTTGAGTTTAATCTGATATAAATTAATGTGGATGTCCATTGTTATATCAAGTCATTTCTGGCTTTTCTTCATGAACGTCATATTTAATTGGTAAGCTCGTCTACTAAGTGGATTATTCACAATATCTATTCGTCCATACCCTAAACAAATTGCTCTCTGACAAATGAAACTACAGGTTAAACCTAATGATGCATGCCTGCGCTTGATTTGTCAGCGCGGTAGCTGCTATTCAGAGTTATGGGAGTCAAGAGCAGTTGTGGATCTGGGCGGGGAGGGGGGGGGGGGCAAAGGGGCGCACTTTTTGCGTTATTTGTTTCGTTTTGTTTCTTATTGCCTTGTTTTCTTTTTGTTTTGTTTTGTTTTTGGTTTGTTTGTTTGTTTGTTTTTTTTTGCTTTTCAAATTTTTAACCTCAAATGGCAGGAGAAAAGTCATAAATAATAAATCAGGATCGAGGTACAACAGGAAATAGGAGAATAAAAACTGCCCTCTTCCCCCGACACGGAATTCCTGGATCCGTCCTCTGCAAGAGTCATCTAGAAAACAAATAATTAAGCGGGCAACAGTGTCGTCCCCATGCCAATTAGGTCAGGCAGAACTCTCAGTGAGAGTAATATTCCCATTGCAGAAAGATGCCATAGCCATTATGATGTACGTGCAGTCCTTATTCGCGTTAGCTATACCGTACTGGTTCACAGGTTCAAAAATATTGTCGGAATAATAACCCTCTGCCTAATCCTCACGCTATAGCCTGAAAACTGGCTGTGCGATTAAAAAGGTATAATGTTTGAAATGCGCGCGCGCACGCACACACACACACACACACACATACATACACAGACAGACACATTAATGGCCTGCACGCCATGGAATGCATTTCGTTTCGATACTGAGAGGGGCAAGCAATCCTTCAATACATGCGAACAAAATGAAAATAATGCAATTAAAACGTACCGTTCCACCCCCCCCCCCTTTTTTGGCTTACAAAGACCATTTCCGTAACTGCAAATATCAACCGTGAAAACGTCATTAAAAAGAGATAAAAATGAGGAAGCGTGGGCAAATGTACAATGCCTACCGTTTCGTAGATCCTCTTCTGTAGCGCTATGCAAGAGAGTACCTAACTCTACAAAGGTCATCAGGCAAATGCACTGATTCTCAACGTAAAGCTGCATTACCAAATCAGGTGTCTCGTACGCAAGTTGCAGCGTCAACTGGCGTCTGGAATATTACTCTGCATTTAAGAGACTTTTTCTAACCCATTCCCTACGGAACCTGGTGACCTGTGTATTTAGTCTATGAGGATTTCAGAATTGAGTATGGAATGGGTTAAGGAAAACGCGTTCATGCGGTTCATACAGAGCTTTTAATTTTGCGCATTACATTATAATTATTGCAAATTTGATAGGTATGAACTAGGGTTGGATCCAGAAATTCCGTGAAGGGGGGGGGGGGGGCATACATGTACGCCCCTTCCCATTTTTTTTTCCGTTTTATTCCTTTTGTTTTAAACAAATAAATAAATGGAGATGTCTCTGTTATTACTCACACTATAGATGAAAACGTATCGCAATTTTCAAGAAGAAAAAAAATCCTAAGTTTTTTTGTTTTGTTTTTGTTTTCCGTATCGTCCAGTCCGCGACGAAAACACAATCATAATGGTGGTATGCCGAAACTGTCAACTTTTCACCTTGTACTGGCCTTATTACGACACGGCTGGTAAGTGTATGCTGGAGGCAACGGCCTTAGTACGCGTGGGCATTAATTTTTTATTGTTTTAAAGCATACCGCCGTTACTGCCATTTATGATGTTGAGTTTAATCTAATATAAATTAATGTGGATGTCCATTGTTATATCAAGTCATTTCTGGCTTTTCTTCATTAACGTCATATTTAATTGGCAGGTTAAACCTGATGATGCATGCCTGCGCTTGATTTGTCAGCGCGGTAGCTGCTATTCAGAGTTATGGGAGTAAAGAGCAGTTTTGGATCTGGGCGGGGAGGGGGGGGGGGGGGGCAAGGGGCGCACTTTTTGCGTTATTTGTTTTGTTTTGTTTCTTATTGCCTTGTTTTCTTTTTGTTTTGTTTGTTGTTGCTTTTGTTTTGTTTTTTGTTTTGTTTTTTTTTTTTTTTTGCTTTTCAAATTTTTAACCTCAAATGGCAGGAGAAAAGTCATAAATAATAAATCAGGATCGAGGTACAACAGAAAATAGGAGAATAAAAACTGCCCTCTTCCCCCGACACGGAATTCCTGGATCCGTCCTCTGCAAGAGTCATCTAGAAAACAAATAATCAAGCGGGCAACAGTGTCGTCCCCATGTCAATCAGGTCAGGCAGAACTCTCAGTGAGAGTAATATTTCCACTGCAGAACGATGCCATAGCCATTATGATGTACGTGCAGTCCTTATACGCGTTAGCCATACCTTACTGGTTCACAGGTTCAAAAACATAGTCGGAATAATAACCCTCTGCCTAATCCTCACGCTATAGCCTGCAAACTGGCTGTGCGATTAAAAGGGTATAATGTTTGAAATACGCGCGCGCGCACACACACACACACACACATACATACACAGACAGACACATTAATGGCCTGCACGCCATGGAATGCATTTCGTTTACCGTTCAACTAATATTATTTTCTGAGAGTTTTAATGGAGACATTTACCCCCGCTAGCAATTTACCCCATGTTCCATGCTCGGTTTCAGTCTTTATATTGCTTCAGAAACAAATTAAGTTACTTAGCTTAACCTCATCAAATGTACTTAGACAAAAAATAAAAATGCGTGATGAATACGGAGAGACAGACAGACAGGCAAACAGAAAAAAGAGACAAACAGGCAGACAGTCAGAAGGAAATTGCCATTTAAAAGAAGAAAAACACTGGCTCCATGTGTGTACTTACCAAAATTTAGAACCACACGGGGACAATTTTCGATTTCTTACTTAGGACCAAAACTTTGGAACACATTGTCACGAGAAATGCAAGAACAAAGCAAAAGATCTACATTTCGTAAATGCCTTGCAGATTTCCTACTCTGATAGATATTATACTGTATCAAGTATTATTTGTTTTCTATGTTAGAAAATGAATGATGTATAAATATTCACAGTCATTTCAACTAACCATGTAATAATCTTTCTTTGTATTTATCTTTTAGTATGAAGATCAAGGTGACCAATCTCGACTAGCACTTGTGCTAACTTTTGGTTTCCTTGTTAACAACAGCAACTTCGTAAATTATGCTACATGTATTACATTAATTTTAACTCTCAAATATCATCATTTAATCATGTTATTGTAATGGAGTAACAGATAAGTATTTTTTCCACATATAAAATTGTGTTATGATTCTTTTATGCACATGTTCAAAATGTTGTTGCTAATAAACTTCAAAACTTCAAACTTCAAACTTCAATTTTCCTGCACTCTTTCAAGCGATTAATCGCAGTTACGGGATTTAGAAGCATAATGACATCACTTATGTCAAATTGGTGACAAGATTCCCCTTGTGCAATGGTCTTTCAACGTACGTGCAAGAATAGGTTTGAAACACTTTCAAACTATAACATAACTACAGCCAAGCCTGTAATGATATGTTGGGTCTTGGTAGACTGTTGGAGTATCCGGCATTTTTTTAACAACATCAAAGAGAGTGCAGAGTAACAGTTGGGCCAGCTTTCAAAACCGTTCACAGCCTCGCTTTCATTAAGCTACCTTAATTTTCAAATATCAACCCTTTAAATAATTAAGAACTGGTTGGCCATAGTACGGGTTAAATATTAAAGCCTCCCTAGCTTTTGTTACTATAGCAACCCGCATCAGTACACGGCAAGTATTGTTTCGAGGCTGGTTTCTGCTCAGGGGTATTGGTATTTGTTTTCTAGTCACGTGGGTGCAAGTTTCTAGTGCTTTGTCTGTCTTGTCAAAGTCGAGTGCATGCAAATAAAAATGCGTGAGTTGTACAGAGAGAGACAAACAGACAAAAAGGGCGAAAGACAGACAGAAGGATATCGGGAATGAAAAGAAGAGAAACATTGGTTTCATGTGACGATTATAGTTTCCTGTACTGCGCACTTTTCCTGCACTCTTTTACGCGTTTAATCGTAGTTATGGAATTCAGATGCATGATGACCACATTTATGTCAAATTGGAGACAATAATATTCCCCTTTATATGCAAAGCTCTTTAAACGTACATGCAATATTAGGTGTAAAACAACATTTATCATGACTTCAGTTAAGACCGTAATGAGATGTTGGCTTTGGATAGACTGTTGGAGCAGCCGGCATCTTTTACCAACATCAAAGAGAGTGCGGAGTTTCAATCAAGAGTGTTGTTGTTAAAGACGTAACAGTTGGGCCGACTTTCAGTGCCCTTCGCAGCCTCGCTTTCATTAAGCTACCTTAACTTTCATATAATATCAATTTATAGAGAATTGACACGCGGTTGGCCTTTATGCGGGTAAAATCATAGAACCGCCCTAGTTTTTGTTTCTATAGAAACCCTCATCAATACGTGCCATGTCTTGTTCCGAGGCTGGTTTCTGTTCAGGGGTGTTGGTAATTGAGTAACAGATAAGTATTTTTTCCACATATAAAATTGTGTTATGATTCTTTTATGCACATGTTCAAAATGTTGTTGCTAATAAACTTCAAAACTTCAAACTTCAAACTTCAATTTTCCTGCACTCTTTCAAGCGATTAATCGCAGTTACGGGATTTAGAAGCATAATGACATCACTTATGTCAAATTGGTGACAAGATTCCCCTTGTGCAATGGTCTTTCAACGTACGTGCAAGAATAGGTTTGAAACACTTTCAAACTATAACATAACTACAGCCAAGCCTGTAATGAGATGTTGGGTCTTGGTAGACTGTTGGAGTATCCGGCATTTTTTTAACAACATCAAAGCCAGGAATGTCTCTGAAAAATAATTACCGCGAAAGGAAAAGCAATTCAAATACTATGCTTTCTCCATGTGACCGTTTCATTTCTTTAGTAGACTTAACTACTTTTTCCAATGGATTGTCCCAATGCATATAATGATTTTTTTTTTTCATTTTCATGTTGAGTGTCCTAGTATCATTGCTTTTTCATTTCAATACATTGACAGTTTTTACTTTCAAAAATAAAAATCCCCTCACATGCCCTCCCCCGTTCGGTCCTTTTCCTGTAGACTTTGTACACTTTTAGATTGGCAGATTTCAAAAGGTTTCATCTAAAAGAAATTTTCGTCTGAGTGTCTGAATTCGAAAAATGCAAAAGTCCCCTCCCCTATGCAGGGACGTCGATTGTGGAGGACGGGAATGGGGGAGGGCAAATATGTAATTTTGTTCCGCAAATGATTTCCGAGATGAGGGAAATTTTCTCTCTTTTTTTTTTGGGGGGGGGGTAGAAAACTGTCCAAATATTCTTTCCAAAGTGTGCAACAGATTGCTAAATTTCAATTCTGAAAATGCAAAAGCTCTCTAGTAATCTCCGGTTATGGGCTTGGATGTGATGGTGACTATAGCCGATCATCCCCCACCTAACATTTGGACGTTTTCTCAGCGTTCTTGAAACGTTCCAAGTTCGTTATTTGGACGTTTCGTCAAAACATTTCAAGAACTTTTTTTGTGGAAGGTTTTCGACGTATTTAAAACGTTTTAAATGGACGTCATAAAAACGTTTTTTTAAACGTTTAAAAAACCAATTCAAAACCTTACGGAATTTTTAAGGACCTACAGAAAACCTTTTCGACGTTGTAGACGTCAGTAAAACCTTTTAGGAGTATTCAAAACGTTCTATGGACGTTCTGTGGACGTCCAGAAAAACCTCCAAAAAAAAAAAAGAAAAAAACGTTTTAAGAACGTCTGAATTTAATGTCTTATGACCCTTTCAAGAACGTTTAGACAACCTTTCACATCCGTCTAGATATAATCTATATATAATCTGTATATGTATATATATATATATATATATATATATATATATATGAAGAGTTTGTTCGCAAAAACCGATAAGTCCATATTTGCCAAATGGAGATATTTGCGATTAAAGGTCAATAAAAATAAAGAGAATGATAAAAAAAAAATTGCTTCTTTTGACCATAACTTCAAAAATGTACCTTTATATGTAGTGACCAATATATCATTTAAAAGGTATTATTTTGTACTGTATGACAGAGACCGTACTTCAAAATCTTCAAAAATGGACTTATCGGTTTTTGCAAACAAACTCTTCATATATATATATATATATATATGGGCCGTGACGCCAGAAAAGGGCCCTTAGGGCATTATATACATAAAATGAGTTTTCACCTCAATATTGTCGAAGAAACTCTGACGTATTTGGATATGCAAACCTTTGTCTGAGATTCCACTCCTAAATGCTCCAATTACGACATTCAAAACAGCATGTTTTGTCCAAATCCTGTCACTTTTTGACGCGTCTATGCATTTCCGCGTAGTTAGCTAGCTGATATTTTTTGCGCGTATTGCTTTGTTAAACTTCCGCGCCGTTTTCTGGCGTATGCGCGCAGCGGTGCTAAGGGCCCTTTTCTCGCGTCACGGCCCATATATATAGTTATGTGATTATACGGGCACAAGCTGGGATTAATGTACCATAATCCTAATCCTATATAATCCTATCCTAATCTGTTCCTTATGTCCTACCACCTATACCAACACTGCATCCTATTCCCAATTGATAAATCTGTATCACATTCTTTTATATACCAACAAAATGTTGTGATGCATGAAGACATGGTTACTAAAATTAAATCACACACACATTAATTAGGTCTAGATTATGAAGATACCTCTTCCTAACACAATTTGAAATTGAGTAACTAACAATAACGTACGTAAGTTTATTTTTAAACGCAGAAAGTTTGAACCCAGCACAAATCTTTAGATTTCAATGTCTTTTATCTATTTCCATTAGTTTGCAAATCTTACATTTTCTTATTTGAATATTCATAAATAGGCATGAATATTCATGATAAAGAAACCAATGACGGATTTCTATAAATTATTTTCTGAAAGAATTGACCTTCTTTTAAATTGTTCATGAGTTCACGATCATAAATAATGGAAAAGTGGTTTCAACAGTTTTTCTACAACCATTTTTGGTGAAGTAATGCCATCAGTTATGTCTTAGACGCCCCTTTTCATTTCTTTTCTTTCAAGTCGGATAACTTTTAAAACATTAATGCTACTGCTCACAGCTATGAATGTTGACATTTATCATGGAGAGAATGTGTTAATAAAGCATGCTCCATTTCAACTTTATATGATAATCCCTTCATTGTTCTTGCTACTCTGGTTTGCATCCTATTTTTGTCCCGTTCATCACACAGTTAGCACCGCTTTAAAAATTACGCGATTGAATAGACCCTGTACTTCAGAGCCTCTTTTCTTAGTTCACATGTTCCCAGAGTGTGTGCTTTCTTTTCAATATTGAGATAGCGTATAGGACAGTCTAGTTTACTTAAGTTGAACATCTATTATCAAAGCGTAGAGTCTGCTCTTTTAGAACCAAAAAAAAAAAAAAAATCTGGTGACATTTTGTTTGCAGGGTCACATATGCACTTACACCCTCACTCACCTTTGCAGTGATGCATTTTGTTATATTTTGTTATTTTGTTATAAGTCACATGCTTTCCAGAGGCTGTCATCAAATTCAAGTTTCACCTTAACATGATGATCTTCTGCATTTTGTTTGTATTAATTCGAAATATCAATGGTTTCCCACTTGTTTTGTTTGACTATAAGTCACCTATACAATATTTCACTATTAGTACATTATGGCTATATTCGTATTAATTTTGTGTTGGATAAAATACGATCAGTAATGGAAAATTGTTTGTTTCGTTGTACAGTATAATTATACTTTTTGAAAAATGCAGAAATCCAATAAAATCAAATCAAATATAATGTATAATTTCTTATTCATATTTGAGTTGCACAAATAAAATTCAATCTTCAAGTTCAAAATTTCTTTTTTCTTTTATTAAAGGAAATAAAGAAATGAAATGTATTTATATAGAATAATATATTTTTTTTAATTTACGGAAATATATGAATTAAATATGTATTTAAACTACAAGAATACGAAAGTTTTCACAACTTGAACTTGATATAATCGCAGTTTTTCCCCAGGGTACAATACAGTACAATACAATACAATATACCATAATACACTGAATGAGCAGGAATCTTCATGGATTCTTTATTTTCTATAGTAATGAGAACTATACGTTACTATTCGTAGATATCCGAAAATATTTGCAGCTCCACATAAGTATTCTACGTAAAATATGTGTCCATAGATATCGCAAAGTTAACGCAAGTCGAAGAAAAATAAAAATCGTAAGCTTATCCGCGAGAAGACGAAAGTATCCGGATCTGGTCGTATCTGTTTTTTTTTTTTTTTTTTTTTTTTGGTAAAATTTTATGGCAGCAGCGAGGGATCCGCGAGAGTCCGAAGGAAAAGAAAAATGAAGGGGGGGGGGGGGGGCACGTATTAACGCCGGACGAAGAGCATTAGCTGACTGGGGCCTTAAAGGTACAGTTTACGTTTGGGAGCAGTGATTTAAAAGTTGTTCGAGATATCACATTTGAATCATATGTAGAGGCCAGGGGACCGTTTCATGAAACTTTTTGCCAGTGATTTATACCGACAACTGTTAAAAGCTACTGAAATCCTTGCGTCTGATTGGCTGATAGCAAATTTGTCGGTGAAAACCTCCAACGAACTCGTTGATGAAATGCCCCCAGGTGTATCACAAAACATCCTACAATGTAAAAATTTTGCAATAAAGACTAAATTATAAGGAGATATCACTATTTTTCTCAACAAACCATAATTGTATACGGTTTAGACCGGAAACATTTTTATCATAACTATTGTTCACATTTTGTATATTTAACAATACTTAACATTAATCTTATTGATTCAAATTTCTACATTGGTTGTTTCTATCCCTAACTCACATTTTACAACTACTTTGAAGCATTAAAGCTGGGTTTTTGTTTCATCCGCAAATAGTAAATTATGCCTTTAATGTATCGGCTTTTCACGGTCACCGGTGTGTGCCATCGAACAGTGCGAAATATCAATCGGGATTTAGATATGAATAGATGAGCTCTTTTGTTTTACACCATATGACACCCAAATTGGGCCAGCTATAGTCAAAATCCAGCGATCTCAACATTGATTGCCATTATATCTCAGGGAGACAGAGAAAGATTGCCAGCATTTGCTGGTCGAAACATTAGCTACATAGAACTGCCCGACACACTCAAAATAAAGCGTTCAAGGGTCAGATCAATTTTGGCCACATACAACCTTCTAGTTCGCCGACTGGAGAACCAATATGCACGTTGTAGCAACTTTTTCCAAGATACTATTAGAATAAAGACTGAATACAAAAGTATGAAATGTTATGATCCTTCAAAAGTAATAACTTTGATGGAGAAAAAGGAGAATAGAAGAAAATCATACACATGTCTGCTCATCGGCTGCAGTGCATGTTAAATTGGATACCCCAAAATTATTTCAAATGAACGAGCACAGCTGCGTGCGTGACCAAGTGTCTATGGTGTATAGTCACCGTGAGTCATAAAACCAACAAACATTCGCACCATATTTTACGTGAGGACTCGAAAGAGGGGAAACGGGTCAACCAAGTCAATCTTGGTTTTTTTTTATGTTTCCTAAATGAGCGATTCTTCTTCTACATTATTCCAAAGTTTGGGATCATAAAATGAATAAAAAAGTGTGTTTTTAGCGGTTTTTCTATAACCCCTTTTTATGTAGAGGTAGGTTTTAGGTATGTCTCGAGGCCCCTTTTCATATTCTTTGCACACTCTTCACTTTCAACTCTAATTTACTTTTGAAAGCAAAATGCTTCTGCCTTGAAAGTTGGCATTAATCATGGACAGAAAGATAGAGCACGCCCGATTTCAGCCTAATTTGATAATCTCTTCATTGTTGTTGCTTCGGTTGGTTATATCAAGTTTGTGTCCGATTTATTTCACAGCTTGAACGGCTTGGTAAAGATTAAGCGCTTGAACAGACCTTGTACTTCAGAGCCTCTTTCCTATGGGTTCATACTTTTCCAGAGTGTGTGCTTTCTTTCTAATATTTTGATAGGTTAAGAGAGTCATTTAGAATTGATTTATATATCATTTTAAAGCTGAGAGTCTGATATTTTAGAATCTGCCCTTAACTCAAAATCCATGTATGGCGACTTTTTTCTTGGTTTTGTGGTGCAGGGTCAAATATCGAAAAGTGAAATAGCGTTGGCCATACGAATTTCAGCCGAGATATTGATGATTAGAATGAGTTTAAGGGTAAACCAAATGTTCCAAAATAAATTTGAATGAAGAGATCTTAAAATTGTAACACCGAACATATCACCTACGCTAAATGTTGCTAACTTCATCACAGCTATAAGGACTTTGGTTGAAAGAGGCGCAAAATTGACCGGGAAAAACTATATTCAAGAGATACGCATGCAGAGTGTAACTGGTACAGACTTGTTGTCTGTATTATGAACAATTTTAGTATTTTTTCCCATGTTTATACATAATTATTTGAGAGACACGGACAATGTTTCTAAAGCATTCCAAGATTACGCGAATGCAGTGAAGCTATGTGGGAGACATGGTAAGAAGTACACATACATGCAAGACATTTCGTGAGCATGAACGACTAAGTGATGAACTTTGGAGAATGAGTTTTGGAATCAATTATATTACATTAAAAATTGGTACTTCAAGACGCTCAATCATGTACAAGGTTACTTAGTTTGTATACGAAATCACATTTCCGTGTGAAAATCTTAAATAATTACATAAATGAACAATAAACAAATATATAAATAGATAAATATAATCATAATACGTTTACTGGTATAATAAATGGCTAATACGCATGTGAGTCTAGTATTCCATATAAGTGGCTGTTGTTTCCCAGGTTCGGAAGGCATACACTTTCTCTATGTCTTGAATAATGATTGTTCCCCTAGTAATGCTAGTAATGCTAGTGAATTGTCTCCATGTTGGGATATTAGCACGCTGTAGTCTCTTTTTTCTCATTTTGACGACAATTTTAGGTTTCGATTTATTAGGGAAGTCATGCAAGTGAAGAGTTTGTTCGCAAAAACCGATAAGTCCATATTTGCCAAAAGGAGATATTTGCGATTAAAGGTCAAGAAAAATAAACAGAATAATAAGAAAATTTTTGCTTCTTTTGACCATCACTTCAAAAATGTACCTTTATATGTAGTGACCAATATATCATTTAAAAGGTATCATTTTGTACTTTATGACACAGACCGTACTTCAAAATCTTCAAAAATGGACTTATCGGTTTTTTGCGAACAAACTCTTCAAGTCCACAAGTTTTTAGCTCACAAACTATACAGCCCGCGACCTAACACAGTCGACAAAATCAGGTCCAAGAGGCATTGGCAATCTTACGAGCTCGACAGGATGAACAGCGCCATCTAAGAAACCAATGAAAACGTGCCTAGTGTCGTTGGCTTGCTATAAAATATTTGGTGTTTTTAAGCAATCGGGTTTGTTTTATTTGGTGTCTATCATAGTTTCCATGACTGTATGACTGTTTGTATGACTAGAGGGTAAAGGACTCTTTATTTTTTTCTCTCTTCTTCTTCTTCTTCTTGTTTTTAACGTCTTGCTCGTCTAGCTTATGACATGAGGGCATCGAAGTAATTGGATTACCCTATAATAAACAGTTTCATCTCTCCGTATCATTTTAATCAATATCAAAATATCTGAATTCTAGACGGAGCCTTCATTAATTGTGAGCGAAGATGACAGATCGCCCTCTCGGTACAAGTGAAGAGTTTATTTGCAAAAACCGATAAGTCCATATTTGTGAAATGGAGATATTTGCGATTAAAGGTCAAGAAAAATAAAGAGAATAATAAGAAAATGTTTGCTTCTTTTGACCATAACTTCCAAAATATACCTTCATATGTAATGACCAATACATCATTTAAAAGATATTAGTCTGTACTTTATGACAGAGACCGTACTTCAAAATCGTCAAAATTGGACTTATCGGGTTTTGCAAACAAACTCTTCAAATGTTAATATAACTTTTTTTTACATTCTTTTTTTTTCCGGCAACAAAGGTAAACTGCTCCGTTATAACAGCGAGGCGTTTTCTTTTTTCTTTTTTTGTCAAGCGGACAATTTACTCTAAGGACTTGTTCATTGTAACATAAAGCATTTTTTTTTTATGAAAACCACTCCACTTTACATAATTTGGGTTACTATCGTCACGTTAACCCGTTGAGGACGAGTCCCGAGTATACTCGGGCAGGTGTCTATGGGAAATGCGTGTTGCGGGTTCTCTGCTCGCAAGAGGATCATTTTCCCTTCTCATTCTACATTGCTTTAAGCAGGCCTACGCGATAAACTACACTATTTAGAAAAGGAGGGATTTGAACTTGTAGATAATAATTATTATTATACTCTCTTTTTTTTGTCATTGCTCACTACTATCTTCATATCACAATATTTTCTGGAGAAAAAAAAAATGTCCTTAATCTTCAGATAAAATCAGATATTATAACAACAGGATGTAAGACACATGAATAGGAAAGGTAAGAAAGATGATAGTCCCTACGTAGCCAGCACTGTTTACAGCCACTGTGACATATTGTGCATTCTGACATTGTTAAATCAAAGCCTGAATTCACAAACGTAGCTCCATTGCTTACTACATGGTGAGTCTTGTATAACATTCTCCTCCATGCTTATACAGTCTTGTTTAATTGCAGTTTCTATATACGGCTGCCCGGGGTGCCACATAGGGCTCGAGACAGGTAGCGTGCCACCGGCGTGCTCCCAAGTGTAGACTCCTTCGGTCGATCTGTCATTCAGACCTGTCCAACACAGAGGGAGGGGCGTAATTCCGTAGTGCGAGGTGAAAACATCATTTCGAAGACTGGTAAACTCACTTTCCGTTTCTATGGCGACCAGATATCCTCCGAGGTCTTTGCATCTATCCCGGGCCACCTCCCAGGGCTGTTGGTCCTGGTGATAGAGATAGCAGGAGTCTGGAGACGACGCATCGCGAGGACAGACAACTTCTGGACAGCAGACAAAACAGAACAAAACAAAGCGTACAGCCGCATGGAAATACACGAGGACATCCAAAGGCGACAAAACAAACGAAATGCATAAATAAACCAACAATAAAATCTTTTCCTTTTTAAAAGATTCACATTAAAAGTTTATTCACATAACAAAATGTGGTCTACACAATGAGGAAGTGTTGTTTTGATGCTGTTGTTGTTGTTGCTGCCATTAATATACTGTTCTTACTAAAGAAACAGCTGGCATAGCTTCTTCTTAAGTATATTTCATCTAATGTACTAAGTGCATGCATACATACATTTTGTCGCTAGTAACACTTCTCATTTTCTTCAACATTTCTTCCAGTTTACGTACCTTCTTCACATCGCTTTCCAACAAATAATTCCGGGCACTTGCAGGTAAAGCGATCAAGAGTTTCACTGCAGATCCCTCCATTCAAGCATGGATTAGGCACGCAATCTATTTTGTGTAATGAAAACGTCATGGTTAAAACGCATCGAAAAAATAAAAATGTGTCAAGACTTTTCATGATTCTAACAATTTGTGTGAGGGCGATATACACGATTATCATGTCTATTTCATTTCATTTCATTTTTATGATATTTCCGGCCAAAGCATATAATATGACAATTGCATATAAACAAATTAAGTACAATATAACTTTTCGATATCCAAATGAAATTTAAATACACATCATCTGTTTACATGAAACAATAAACTATTAAACATGTAGCGAAAGCGACAAGTTGCAGTTATTACGTCAGTCACCAAACTGATAGTACGTAAGATCTACAGAGTAAGACACTGAGGATAACATTCAAAACTTAAACCTGGAATGACAACGGTTATCCCTTCTACTACGTATTATGTGCATATCTGTGTGTTGGGGGAGGGGTGCAGCGGGAAATATATACAGTTAACAACAAAATTATTCATACCCCTGAGAAATTATCAGTTTTGAGCAGATTTTTTACAAGTGAAGGATGGAGTGATGGTGATTGGGTGTGAACTTTTTATTCTTATTTTTCCTCTATAAATTGATATTAAATCCAGTTTCACCTCATTTGCATGAAAATAGAAATTTTGAGGTATAACACCCAATCACAATCACTCCATCTTTTACTAGAAATAAATCTGCTCAAAACTAAAAATTTCCCAGGGGTATGAATCATTTTTGTTGTTAACTGTATATGACATTGCAAAGAAATGAAAATAGTTAAAATTTCATGTTCACACATTAACCACGCGCTGTTTATTCTTCCCTATGGCACGATGTGCACACGGTGTTCCATATCCTTCGGCACTACTTGACCTGTCGCAATTGGTACGAGGGTATACCTAGGCAGCTGAGGCAGTACTTGCACGTTTTTAACTGTGTATAGGGGCAATACATTGTTCATTAAAGCAACATACTTTCAATGAACATGGGAGCGAGCACAGAAATCAAATTATAACTTACCAGGAGGAGCGCAGTAATAACTGGTCTTTCCTATCGCTGATTCGCCGACCATGACGTCATAGTGGGGATGGCCAGATGAGAAGTATTTGGGTGTTAACCGAACAAAATTGCCGTCTTTCTCGAAGAAAATCTCGGAACACACACTTTCAAGGACCAATGGCTCATTCTGACATATCTCTCCCTTTCCTTTTAAAAGAATGTGACAAACAGTAGCAAGTTTAATGTAAATGCATTGTAGTATATAACTGTATATATATATAATAATACACATATATACTTATATATACACACAAACCCAACAAAAACTTAAGAGACATGAATTTTTAGGTAAGGGCAGATTTTGATAGAGCAGCCTCTAAGCTCAAAAGTCAGTGATGTATAACTCCTTCCAAATGGACTCTCCTAACCTTTCTCAATATTGGAAAGGAACACAAACTCTTGCAAACTGTGTAGTGAGAAGTATAGGATCTATTCAAGCACTTAATCACACCTCTTTGCAATGAATGAGGCAAAAAAAATGTAAAACACCTCAAACATTAACAATGAGGATATTATCAAATTAAGCTGAAATTGAGTATGCTTTCTCATCAAATTTTATCCATGATTAATATCATTTTTATCGAGTTAAAATTGAGAATTTTGTAAGGACCAGGGACATCTAATCACGTATACACTATTATGTAAAAAGTATTGTAGGAATACTGCTAAAAAACACAGTTTCCATTTGTTTCACGATCCCAAACTTGAGAATTATGTAGAAGAAGAACTGCTATTTCAGGTAAAATTAATTTTTAAAAAATTCAAAATTGACAAATCTGATAACAATGAAATCATTTGAGATTTGACTACTACAATAAAATAGATTAATGCGAACATATTGCATACTTTTACAACTTTACAAATGTCCCTTTTAATGTAGCAAGTAAGGTAGGTCCTAGCATTGACAACGTCTTGCTTTGTTGATGGTGAAGTTTTTAAAAAATGTTTGTGTGGGTGTGCTTGTGAGTATGCTTGGATTATTTGGATGAAAATCAACAAATATCATTAAAAAGTGTGTATATGTGTGGGTGTGCGTGAACGTGTGTTGTCACCGTTATTGCTTCACCTAAAAGGTCCTCAGTCTTTTAAAACATTTTATGGAAAAAAAAATCATCTCTAACATTTGTAAGATTGAACAGGTTTTAAACGCTCAATGTAATAAGTATGTCAGTAATTCGCGATGTCGCCAAGTTCCCAACGTTGTAAATGAACCGGAAACGGTGTTTATGGTGTCGCTAAAATCATTGCCGTTATTTATCATTTTAGGGTTTTTTTTTAATTCCCCTGTGTCTAGAATGCTTATGATAAGCATCAGTGACATAATGTCGATAACTTACTTATCAACTCTTCAGGCGGTAATGTGTAAGACGTACTGAAAATCCGTTAAAAGACCTACAGGCCTATTATGTGCATGATTCACTACACTTTGACTCCAGCATGAAGACCAAGCTCCTTTTCCTGCCTCAGTTTTTCGTCGGATGTCCAACACAGCACATAAGCTGTAAAATTGCTCATTACTCCATATTTTGTATATGCATACCACAAATGCTATTTACAGGTGAAGGAAAGAAAAGGACAATGTGTTGAGAATACAAATAAGCCCAGACAAGAGCACAAAGCCGCGGAATCTTGTTACTGCATCTGCTTTTATATTTAACCCAGTCTTAGATGTTTCGTTCTAAAAAGTGCAAAAAGCACAGCCTCCAAAGTGTTCTTTCAATACCCATGCTATTTTTTTCATTCTTATTTATATTTTTTTCCCGAGGGGCGTTTTCTTTACTCAAATATGGGCTACCAATATTGGCCTTACACTCTCCAGGCAAGAAATTTCACCACCTTTCGGAAATCAACTTCTCATAATATGTGTTAAAAAGCACATGTGAATACAAAAATTCCAAAATAAAATGTGTTATTGGAAATGAGAGGCCCACGGTAAAGACAAGTTTGTAGAAATGTGGGCCACTCGAAAAGTCTAACTCGAAATACAAACAAAAAGTTTGCAGAAACAAAAGCAGAAAAACTGGAAAACACTCTCACAGTAAACAAAGACGCGTGATTAACAACAAGGAACAACGAGAGGGGGTGTCATAGAGGGAGACGGAATTCAGGAAATGAAATGACTTTAATGAAGTTATCAAGTTAGCTTCTTCTAAGTGTTGAATGTCCGAGTGTAATTCAAATCCGGTTTCATCGACTCAAGAGTAAATCCGTGCACCTTTTGTAATGCATCATTTTCCCATGTTTCAAAAACTCACCTCCATAAAATGCCAGGATGTAAATCATCAAAAAGATATGAATTCCTTCTGAAAACTGCATCGCGGGCATCGAAGCGGTTATCACTTGAAACTGGATGAAAAAAAACAGAAAAAAGAAAATAAAGTAATCCTTTTGATATCGTCACCTTCTCGTTTCTTGAAAATTTGAGTAGTACTATAACCACTTTCTATTTTTTTTTTTATTGTAAAAGTAGGAATGGTTTGGATACGTTACGTCCATTATTATTGTTACCTATCCGGGTGTCGACACAACATACCGTATATATGAAGTATCTGCGGAGAAAAAAAAATGATCTACCATGGCAAACAGACCAAAATTGCTATTTTTTTTTTATTATGAAAAAAAAAAAAAAAACGTATGATGGGGTACACGGTTCAATGTGCTAGGGTGTGCCCAACATATAACTAGTAAAAGAATAAATAACTCAAATTCAACACGCAAAAAAAAAAAGGAAGAAAGAAAAAGGACATCAGATTATGTGTTTGAAAAAAAAAGAAAAAACAGTAACAAAACAAAACAGAATAATAAAACATGACGGAACGGACGAGTGTAGACGCTACCTTTGGTAACTCCTGGTTCTTGGGTGTTATGCAGAAAGAAGAACAAGTCGCCAATCTCAGCGTACCGCACACGCCAAGCGTTACCACGCTAATGAAAATCAGCTGATGAAAATCAGCTTCGAACCATGAACAGGCTTTTGAAATATTTCTCGGCTACGAGGATATTAGTGGACGATGCATTAAAAGTCATGTATAATTACGCACTTCAATCAGGAGTGGTTGTCAATATGGCCCTGTAGTCTCTTACAAGTCTTTCTCATTTCTTTGAATGTTGATTTTGTTCTTACTTTTTGAATGAAAATTGAGTAACATATGTGACCCTGCATCATAGAACGAACAAAAAGTCGTCAGATATGGATTTTTAGTTAAGGGCAGATTCGTAAAGAGCAGACTCTAAGCTTTAAAATGATGTATAACTCAATTCAAATGGACTCCCCTAACCTATCTAAAAACTAGAAAGAAAGCACACACTCTGTAAAAGTGTGAAATGAGAAAAGAGGCTCTGAAGTGCGGGGTCTATTCAAGCGCTTAATCTTTAACAAACCGCGCAAGATGTTTAATGAATGGGGGAAAAAAAACCCTGGATGTTCACAACCGGAGCAACAACAATGAAGGGATTATCAGATAAAGCTGAAATTGAACATGCTTCATGTTTGTGATGCACATTATGTCCATGATTAATGCCAACTTTCAAAAGCGGTCGCATTATCTTTCAAAGGTTATTAGAGTTGAAAGTGAAGAGTGTGCAAAGGATTTTCAAGAAATTAAAAGGGCAATTTAAGACATACCTGATACCTCACTACTTTACAGAAAAACCGAAAAAACCTTTCCCATTCATGTTATGTTCCCAAACTTAAAAATGATGTAGAAGAAGGGTAGCTCTTTCAGAAAATATGAAAAACTCAAGATTGACTTGGCTGACGCATTTCACCTTTTTTTTTTTCTTGAGTTCTCACATATAAAATCAAGGGGTGCGACATTTTGTTCGTTTTGTGATGCACGGTCACATATAGGCCTAATACTAAACCCGTTCCATACTGAATTCTGACATGTCCATAGACTTAATATGCTGGCCACCAGGTTTCCGTACGGAACGGGTAAATAATTGTCAGGCGTCAAAGCCCGAAACACAAAGTCTTCATTGTTGAGATAGAGAGACATTTCTCCATCAACCTAGCAGCCTCCCTCCCCCTCCCCACAAGCACACACATGTCCATTACTTAACAGAGAAGACGAACTGCAGAATTAAGATACGATAGATTAATCAAATCACTCATTTCTGACAGTTATGTCACCTGCCTTGTTAAACTTGGTAAACATAATTATAGTCAAAACACTCCGTGAAGAGTGTGTAATTGTAGCGTGGTGAAACGTAAGAAAAACAAACACTTTCAATGGATAATCAATAAATAAACCTTGCCCTTGGGGTATCTACGCTTAAGTACTAATATTGTGCTTTTCATCTTTTCATAACATTGACTTTTTTTCTTAGAGTGGCCCTGATACTAGGTGGACTTTTACTATTGAAAAAAAAAACAACAACCGTACATTGCTAACCTTCACGTGAGTCAACACACCGTAGATTGTAATCAAATATTTGAATACCTACACGTAAGTCAACACCTATCCCTTTTTATTGTTACTCCGCTCCAACGATATTAGTGAGCGATGCATTAAAAGTGATGTGCAATTACGCACTTCAATTTGGATTGCTCGTTAATTAGTGCCTTTAGTCTCTTACAAGCCTTTCTCATTTCTTTCAGCATTGAATTTGTTCTTTTTTTAACAAAATTTGAATAACATATAAACCGAATACTTAATAATTGTTAGACGTCAAAGCCCGAAACACAAAGTCTTCCTCGTTTAGGAGGGAGACATTTCTCCATCAACCTAGCAGCCTCCCTCCTCCCCCCCCCCCATAAAAAAAATACATGTCCATTACATAACAGTGAAGACGAACTGTAAAAACAAGATACGATAGATCAATCAAATCAGTCATTTCTAACATTCATGTTACTTGCCGTGTTAAAGGGACTGTACAGTTCTGGTTGAGGTGGGGATTCATGTTTTGAACATTCCTAAGTGAGATAATGAAAAGCCTCTAATGAAATATGAAAGAGCATGTAACTTTAAGAAGGATTCAATGTTTATTTGATGAAAATCGGTTCTCAAATGGCTGAGATATCCAAAAAAAAAGTGCTAATAATAAAAGGCGACATGCCACAACTTTATTAGGATCTCTTTGTTTCACCTTGTTTTTGGATATCTCAGCCATTTCAAAACAGATTTTCATCGAATAAACTTTTGATACCCCTTAGAACTGCATGCTCTTTGACATCTCACAGAGTGGTTTCTGAATATCTCACAAAACGTTAAAAGCTAAATCCTCACCTCGACCAGAACTGTACACACCCTTTAACCTTGATGAACACGTTGAAAACATTCCGTGAAGAATGAGTATTAATACCGTCGAGAAAAATGGAGAAAAAAATAGATAAGTTGAGATGAAATTGATTTTTTTCCTTTTTCTGCAGGTGTAGGCACCTAACACGCCAGATCCTCAATGTTTAATGTAATAATTTATAATTGATAATCAATACATAAACCTCATCCTTAGGGTACATATGCTTTTCAGCTTTTTACTAACATTGACATTTTGAGAGTGGTACTGATTATCGATCGACTTTTATTATTGAAACACTGACAAAATGAATATACTACAAAAAAACGTAGATTGTTGATAAATATTTGCAGACCTAAACGTGGATTGAAAGTTTAAGTATTCAGAGTCAAATGAATAGACACCAGTTACGGTCGCCTTTGTGTATCAAAGGATGTTAAAGACACCCAGTCGCGAGGATACATGGACATATTTCAGCCGCGGGCGGCAGCACGTAAACTCGCTTCCGAAGTTGCTACGAAGCGAAATGTGTGTGTGCGCAAGATATCCCTAAAGCAATGTATCGCGCTATAGTATCTCGTTTGCTCGCTTGATTGATCTGAGCGCGGGGAGTACGTTTTGTGTAATGTGAATTGAATGTAAGGTATACTGTATGTACTGTGTGATGCAATGTTCGCATGAGCTATGTAGCTGCCTATACTTCGTACGACTACAGTGTACGCCTTCTCTTCATCGCACCGTCGATTGTCGTCACTCGTTAACTACACTGCAATCGTCAGATCAGATTATATATAGGTAGGGTGGCCATCATGGACGATGACATATCGTCATGGGTAGCGGATATTACCGCCGAGTTGTCCATTCTGAACGCGGACGATTGGGTCGGAGACCCTGTGTCTTGTATGGTAGCCCTACTACATATCGACCACCTTAAACCGACCGCGTATAATTCGCGCACTGAACACTAAATAGTACGCACTTCTCTGCGCGCAAAGCACATAAAAATGGATTGGCTTTGAATGTAGATGAGGATGGTGTGGGAAAACGCGATAATTCATTGTTCATTAATGGTTTTAATCAAGGACAAAATTTCGAATGAATATTTTCACCGAATCGTAATGACAGCACAATGTAATGTCTATGGAAGTTTCTAAAAGGCTTCTAAAAAGCTTCGTACAACACGGTGTTCAATACAACTCGGTTTGCGTGCATTGTCAATGCAAAAACATTTTACCGCGGGGAGCTAGGAAACGAGGCCACGCAAGTTCGTCGGCGATATTTTTGCACTGAAACTTCGAATCGAAAATTGACGTAGGTCAAGTTTTTTTTACGTGAATTTCAGTGTTAAATATTCTTATCAAGCAGATAAACATTAGGCGGTCGATTAGTAGTAGGTCCAACCATACTTGCCCTGGCGTGTGTAAATTCAGGACGGGGAAGCGACTGTGCCCGTGCAGGGCCAACGGCCACAGTTGCACTGCACAGTGTACCTGTGGCCGTGGTAGAAGGGGGCCGTGCACCAACCGACATACCTTCAAGTCGAAGTAGGGCCTAAACTAGAATCTATTATTGTTAGATCTATCATCTTTGAACCTATAGTTCCCCTGTTTAAACGTTAGAGTTCTACCAGATCTATTGGGTTAGACTACATGTATGATGGAGCTTGCGATAGATCTATTCATTTTTTTTTTTAATTTATTTGCAAATCCTAAATCATATTCTTGGGGAATTTGCATAACATGATTGATATGAAAAACTTCTCATTTAATGGGACTAATGACATTAAACTGACCCAGCAAATGTCATTTCAATTACGGCATTATCATAATTTGACATAAATGAGAACTTAGAGAAGTTTTTCGCGGAATTATACATAGAAAAATAGGCCTACTTGTCGATCAAACGCAAATGCCCTAAAGTTACTGATACTAGATTAGAAAAAGTCATTCCACTTCAATCATTGATTCATGTGTAGACTTCTACTTACACATCATCTGGATCTGGATTGCTTGAAGTTGTTGACTTGGCCAGGTGGGGTTGCTTGATTGGCGTAAGCCGTGGCAACACAATTCCACCGTGCATGTCGTAACCTGAATTTGCACATTCTAAATGAAAATTCCTGCCAACTGTTCATGCAACTCCAGCAAGTGGAAAGCAAATTTTTCATCGGCACGCTGACGCTGAAGCCTCCCCCTCTGGTCTCTTACTTGTCCTCCAGCTAAGAACATGTCTCTCTGCGTTCTCCACTCGTCGATAGCGTCAAACAAGTAGATACGTTGCCTCGAGTTGGACGGCTGTTTGATCTCCATTGTGAGGTTTCATTACTAAACCAAAGCCAAAGCTAAGCCGAAACAGTACAGCACTTTTTATTGCAAACAGTACACGCATACCACACACAATATTGATATTGACATACCGGTACCGACGACTTTCTATCATCTTTGTTATGTTACGATCCGGCCCAACGTACTAGCTGTAAGCTGTACGTATAACACATGCAGCTGATCACTGACGCAGCAGACAACATTGCACGACGAGATCATAACAACCTGCCATATGTATGGCCATATGCATTGCAACTTGCTATACATGGAGCTTAGAGTTTTAATATTTCTTCATCAAAGCATATTTATAAATACCAAATATTAAACAACGTAATATATGAATAATTTATGATATTGTTATATAATATTTTCAGACATTTTGAAATATTATTGCTTAGATTGCTGAAATTGGCACCATAGTGCATATAAACAGAGACTGGAGCCAAGATACGTACGTACGTACACCCGACAGCTCTCACTACTTGTTGTGTCGCGGACCGGGAGAGATTTTCATGCGCATGGCTGTTGTGCGGTTTTGTGCATGCACCCATTCGGCCCCATTCGGTAGGTATTCGGGCGTCCATGTTGAAATTACAGTGGACAGCTCGCACGGCGCTCGTGCCCCATCTGGTTTTCGCTGGTGCGCTGCGTAGCGTCGTGTTCGGCATTCGGTACGTACGGGGGTACAATAACGGGAGGAGCAGCTTGTCGTGCTTTTCTACAGAGCTGCGAATCGCCTGCGACGACCGGCTGCCTTTAATACAGTTTATTACAAAGAGAGATAGAGAGAGACACGAGAGACACATATTGTGCTTGTAAGGCATGCCTATTTTCAGCTTTATCTGATAATCCCTTCATTGTTGTTGCTCCGGGTGTATTCATTGTATTTTTTTTTTTAACAATATCGTCTGAATATTATGAAAAAAAAAGAGAAGTCAATACAGGGGACTGTCAAATGAAGACATCACAAGCAGAAATTGACATGGACGAGGAAAACTTGCACAATAATATTACAACACCAATGAACTTACATACATGTACAAAACTCTTAATTTTAACTCTTTATTTGCCATGGTGGAAACCCCCTGTGTGCCACGTTATTCTGAGACACGAAGGTAGTCATGCTTTGAGAAAGAATTCTGTTTTTCCAATCTATATAACTTTTACAAATTTCTGTTAAGCTGGACATAATAGTGAGCAAAGTTGAAAGGAATGCCAAGCTTTGCTTTGATATAAATTGCATGACAAATCTATTTCTATTCATTTTTTAATGACCAGTATCTACATTACTGTAAAGGCATGACTTTTGCACATGAAACCATGAGAGAAACTTAGAATTTACACGCAAATTTGGTTGGGAAAACCGCTTGATAGTCAATCACCACATAGAATGCAAGCTGTATGTAAAAGGAACAAAAGTGTGAGAAAAGCTTTCATTGTACTGCGGGATTAGGCGATTTATCGGTCGATTTAAGCGGATTAGTGCATTTGAGCGGAATATGCGAAGTTGGCACGCCGTCGACTGAGTGGGACATGCGAACATGGCACGTAAAGAGTTAACGTTGTATATCATACATGTATTCCCGAAGAACAGTGACCGAGTGTTCAAATGAAGAGCTCAGCTCGGTACTACATCCATTTTTCATCGAAATTCTTTCTTCGGTCTTAATGTACTCATTTTTAGGACCTCTTTACACATATCCTGACAAAAACACACAAAAAAAGTTGAATTTCCAACCAGAAAGTGTTGAAAAATTACATTAAAAGCTCAGTTCGGTTTCAAAAGGTACTACATCCATTCCAATGACATCATGGGGAAATTGACCAATCAGAGAGTAGTATTGACTTGACCGCTCTACCATGATTGTCTACTGACCTAATCTGTGGAAATAGAAGTTGGCTTTTGGCGTCCTGTTAAATCGCCACACAAAGATCAAACGCTAAAGAAATTTTGAACAAAACCAGTGCGATAAAAGAAGGAGAAAGGGTAAAGAAAAATCACACGGTGAGAATGAAAGAAAAATGAGAAATGGAAGAAAACAGAAAAAAGGGCATTGTCACTTACCTCTGCCCCTTTGACCTCGTATCCCATCCCCATCATTCCCATGGCTAGAAAAATAAACCCATGAAAATAATGAATGTATGGTTTTAGTGTTGTATCATGCAGCAGTATAGGGGGATGTTGTTCTCATCTGAGTTTGCTTAATATGCCTATCAAAAAAAAAATAAAGTTTTTCTCAGAACTTGAAATTATGGATGTAGTGCCTTTTGAAACCGATCTCTTCAAATATTAGCAACAAAAAAAAAAGACGCAACATCATTGACGAGTAGTAAATAGGAATGCATGTGTGTGCAAGTGACAATGTGTAGTTGTGCAGGTGGCAATGCAAAACAGCTGCTCTGCACATGAATGCTAATACGCATATTTTAGGCGTAAGGTATGCGCTATTTTTGTGTAGGGTATTGGGTCTGACAATTCAGTAACTTATACATCGATTGATTTTCATAAAATGCTGATTTTCTTTTATTTTTTTTTTTTGGTAACGAATAAGCTCTTCATATTTTGTCATGCCTTGCTGATCAGTGTTTCAGATGATATAACTTTGAGGAAACCTTTAGGGAAAGCAATAGAAAATAAATGCTTCTAATATCAAATGGAATGACAAAATAATTCAATTGATGGGGAAACGTATAATTACTTATGAAATAATAATAACAGTTGTGATAATAATGACAATGATTATTTTCTGTAAATAAAGCGGTCAATGATTGTTAATGATGAAAACTTTAATTTCTAAGGAGCAAAATAGATAATGATGCACAAATTATTGTGTGCGGATTTTGAATATGATACCAGTGTGAGAATGACATAAACCACCTTATAACTCTTTTACTACTCTAAAGTAATAAAGTTATTATGGTTGATTAGGGATAACCTATCGCCAGTTATCTGTGGTCTTCACTGTTTTTTTTTTTTTAATCATTAATAATTCTTCAAAATATTGCGTAAGTGAATACCATGGGTAAAGTTTTAAAGGGAGGTAGAATATGTTACCGTGCATGACAAAACGAACAAAAAGTAGCACCCCTTCATTTTACGTGAGGACTCAAAAAAGTAGAAAGTGGTCAACCGAGTCAATCTTGAGTTGTTGATATTTTCTGAAAGAAATGTCTTTCTTCTACATTATTCTGTAGTTGAGAATTATAAACATGAATGATATAGTGTGTTTTCAGCAGTTTTTCCTACAACCCTTTTTGGGAGGAGAGTAGAATGATCAGGTATGTCTTAGAGGCCTCTTTTCATTTCTTGAAATCCTTGTACACTCTTCACTTTAAAGTCTAATAACTTTAGCTAGGAGATTGCTAACGCTTTGGAAGTTGGCATTAATCATGGACTAAGTGTGTTGATAGACACAATTTCAGCTTAAAATATGTTCGTTGTTGTTGCTCTGATGGTTTACACCCTATGTTTGTCCCTTTTATAGCACAACTAGCAAAGTACATCAGAACCTCTTTTCTCAGTTCACACTTTTTCAGAGTGTGTGCTTTCTTGGCAGTATAGGTAGGTTATGGAAGTCCATTTGAATTTAGTTAGACATCATTTTAAGGCTTAGAGTATGTTCTTTTAGATTCTGCCCTTAGCTAAAAATCCATGTCTGGCGACTTTTTTGTTGGTTTTTTGATGCAGGGTCACATATGATAGAAACATTGTGTTTGAAGGAAACAGAAATGTCAGCCTTTATTGAATGCCTTCCTTGTTTGTTTGTTTGTTTGTTTGTTCATTTTCCATCTGAGAAGATGGCTGGATAGCCCATGTTCAGCTACGCTAAGCAGGTCTTCCATGGGCTCCAGCTGGATGTGAGGTGGGACCACTTCATCGGGTTAAACACCCTGCTCTTTGCGATGAATGAATGAAGCGGGATCTTTTACGGGTATGTTGTTACTCTCTCATACACGGGACCTCCATTTTATGTCCTATCCGAGGGACAGAGTGTTTTGCCTCTTGCTAGAGGGGACGGTATGCTTACACTATGCTTACACTTACACTCTTTGCATTTCTTGATACCAAATTACTTAGATAACTGATCTGAAGTTTCCTGACATCTTATTGTCTAGAGGTATGGGTAGAAACCAAGACATCTAGTTAAATGGACATGGTTCAGCGGTGTAATATGTGACCGTGCACCACAAAACGAACAAAAAGTCGCACACAGTGATCTTGTGTGAGGACTGGAAATAGGTGAAATGGGTCAACCTATCCAATCTTGAGTTTTTCATATTTTCTAAAAGAGCAAGTCTTTATGTATATTATATGAAAGTTTGGGATCATAAAACAAAAAGGAACTTGTGTTTGCAGCAGTTTTTCTCGAACACTTTTTGGTGGAATAGTGTGATTAGTTGTGTCTCATAGAACCCTCTTCCCATTTCTCAAAAACCCTGTCCAATCACTTCATTTTCAACCCCAATAACTTTAGAGAGAATAAAGCTACTGCATAGAAAGTTGGTATTAATCACGTACAGATTGTGCTAATAAAGTATGCTCAATTTCAGCTTAATCTGATAATCTCTTCTTTGTTGTTGCTCCGGTGGTCAACATCCTGTTTTTTGTTTAATTCATCCCACAGCTAGCATAGCTTGGTAAAGATTAAGCGCTTGAATGCACCCTGTACTTCAAAGCCTGTTTTCTCAGTTCACACTTTCCAGAGTGTTTCCCTTCTTTCCAATATTTAGATAGGTTAGAAGAGTCCATTTGAATTGAGTTAGATATCATTTTAAAGCTTAGAATCTGCTCTTTCAGAATCTACTCTTAACTTAAAATCCGTCTCTGGCGACTTTTTGTTTGTTTTGTGATGCAGGGTCACATATGACGATGTCGTTAGATATCAAAAAAAAAAATAGTGTTAAAGTAACGTGTACTTGGTTATTCTAACACGTAAAACAAAGTTTCTTTTCGTAAAACGACTCTCCGAATATTTTTTTTTTCAGTATTCATCATTTTGGGTCACTATGTGAAAAAAAAAAAATATTCCAAGGATAATACAAAAGACTATTATAGGATGAATTGATAGAATCGCAAGTGAATGAAAAAAAAAAGGTTAATCAATCAATGTGCCCCCTACTACACCAGGATATTATGAACAAGATTGTTTCCTCTATGAGGAGGAAACGTATCATACACAAGGAATATTTTTTGAAGACATGAAGAGTATTATGCTTTTTCAGAAAAGTCAAGATTGAGAGTAAATGGCAATACTGCAAAGTCGTCAAAAAGAAAACTCTTCGTGTACAAACATTTGAAGAGTTTGTTTGCAAAAACCGATAAGTCCATATACGCCAAATGGAGATACTTGCGATTAAAGGTCAAGAAAAAAAGAGAATAATAAGAAAATTTTTGCTTCTTTTGACTATAACTTTAAAAACGAACCTTTATATGTAGTGACCGATATATCATTTAAAAGGTATTATTTTGTACTTCATGACAGAGACCGTACGTCAAAATCTTCAAAATGGACTTATCGGTTTTTGCGAACAAACTGTTCGGGTTTTTTTTTTTCAAGATTGTATAGAAACACAAGAGATACATGATTTAAATTGACTATTGCCCTGATCCAGTATGGGACATTTTTTCTTTCTAACACCCGGAAAAAGAAAGGCTGGTTTGATATTTGTAAAACAACAATTATACAATTAACTATACGGGAGAGAGGCTACGCTATTATACATACAATGTATTACATGTATATTGAATTATTGCTTACGTATCATACACTAGTATATAAGTGATGATATAAGAGATAAACTTTACAAATGCAAAAAAAAAAAAATGATTACCTTAATTGATCAGTAGAATATTGGTAGCCACATCGGGCTCAATGATGATAATTTCGTTAGTATAGAGATCATTGCCATATCACCATTCTTCTCAGCATGCAGATATACCTCTACAATACCGGGGTGAGATGTTAGCGTTTGTAAAATAATATGAAATGTAATCAAAACAGCTGCTTGTTTCATTGGTAAAATTTGCATATCCAATAAAAAAACCCTTCTCAATTACTTTTAATTACATTTTATTGATAAAAGGAATATTGGTAGCCACATAAGGCTCAGTGCCAACAAATTATTAATGAAGATCATTTCTACACCACCATAGTCCTCAACAATCAGACATATCTCTTTGTATTATGTTCAATGTAAGTAGCGGTATGTGTCTCTCGTAAAACGTGCATGACCACTCTCACACACACACACACATACACACACACACACACACACACACACAAATCATTTTTTTTTTCAAATTTGCCATAATGATTTGTACAATATTGGTATCTATATTTAATACTCTAGGAATAATAATTATAAAGAGTCTTCGGAAAATGATCATCATCTATACACCAACAATCTCTACAGTTTAAAGGGTTATGATGAAAGCTGAATAACAAGTTACTGCATAAAGTGTTTTGCTATGAAACAAAACTAAATCAATTCAAAAACCCTCATCAAGTGTAATTATCGTTTTACTAGGTAAAATTGCTTCAACCAAACAGTGTCCCAAATATGTTATTCGAATTAAACGTGAAAGCGTTTTGCCCACGTGCGTAATGATTATGGGTCTGCATCGTGAAATATAATTGCAACCTGTGAATAGGAAGATCCGTGAGGTCGTTTTGGATATAGTCACTTTTCCTGTCATGTCTGTCTTTGTTTGTTTGTTTGTTTGTTTGCTTGCTTGCTTTTACCGGTCTTTCCCTTGTCACTGTATGCAGAAGATCTGCGTAGTCCTTTAAATGAGGCATATACGTGTATTTGATAGCCTGTGCATTTGTGTATTTTAGAGACTTACATCTATCCTTGGGCCTGCAATGTAGTACTTAAATAAATAAAAAAGTAAATATTCACCTACACACAATATAATAATTATTATGTTAGCTTCGACGAAAGCAAGCATTTTGAACACAAGCATATGTGGAAACGACAACAACAACAACAAATGTCGGTGTATCACCGCTCTTCCAGGTTTTAACCAAACCGACCATGATTGGATGTATTTCTCCTTGCACCCATTGCACTGTTTTCATGTGATTTTCCATCATGCCCTATTTTGGCGGATGAATATTTCTGTAATCAAATTTGAAGATCATGAAGGAATGCTGGGTGTAGCTGTACAAGCAACATCACAACATGATAGTGGCAGGGCGGCTATATCATGCATGAGATGGCCCCAGCGGGTTCATGATTATTCCTGCAAACCTTTCCGCTTTACTCTTAATATACAAAGACATGTTGTACAATGAAGCCAGCGAATATTGTTTTCTTTTTTTAATTGGGGGCGGGGGATGTGGAGGGGTATAGTATTATTTTCAGATGTCAGAATCGTAAGTAACAGCACAGATAGTTTGTGCCGTCCTAATTGTATGTACCAAAAGGTATTGTTTATTACTAGTAGCAGTGAGATGTAACATGTTGAGCAATTTGAATACGGTATGTCCTTCATATTTCCGTTTCATTCTTTCTAGTTTAACATTCTTTTTGGCAATTTTAATTTTTTTCCCTGTATTCTTATTCATTTTTTTTTCCTCGTTAACATTACCTCAATACATTAACTGCTCCGGAGACGAGCATTTGGTTTGTAAATTCTGATGCAATTGGATCTGTATCAGTGCTGTGTTTCCTTGATTGAAGACCATTTTTCGTTGAAACGAATATTGTTACTTTAGAATATAAAAGAAAGGTGGTCTATACTCCTTATTTAATAGCTTGCTTGCTGAAGAAATGTTCTAAATACACTGTACACAAACTTTGAAATTGTTTACAGCCAATAAGTGATTATAATCGAGCTCATAAAAAGTGTAACTCATTGAGTGCGCACTGCACTAAGAGGCGATTGCGAGGTCAGATAACGTGATGACGACTAGCCACTGTTATGCATTTAACAATTTAGCGAACTTTACATCTGCTACACCAACGCTAATAACGACGACATCGATTAAGCCAAAAATGGTGTTCTGCACATGTGCGTGCGGGACAGAAGTTTCCATTGTTTTACCCGGGAAGCTGTGTCGTCTTTATAGCGTTCGCGTCGCCGGATTCACGATGCGATGCTAAATAACCTTCAAACACCTTTTACCACAATTGGATCTACTTAATGGCATGGAAATATTAGATAAGGTTTACCTAACACAAACAAGGATACGAATGAATGGGTGCAAGAGTTCACTGCATTGAGAAGGAACAACGAAGTGCAATTAATTGATAGGGACAAACAGCAGAGCGTCGCTCTCTACTGTCTCCATGGGAGCCCTGTGAAGGGAAAGCCAATTTAGAACGTTTTAAGCGGTCTTAAAGGGACGATACAGTTTTGGTTGAGATGGGGATTAAGGCTTTAAAGGGAGGGTACAGTATTGGTGGAGATGAGAATTGGGCTTTTAACTTTTTGCGAGATACCAAGAAAACACTTATGAAAGAGAACAGAGCATACCATTTTAAGAAAAATTCAAAATTTATTTGATGAAAATTGGGTTTAGAATGACTGAAACATCCAAAAACAAAGTGAAACAAAGCGATGGTCATAAAGTGTGGGTCCCACACTTATAAGAATCACTCTGTTTTGGATATCTCAGCCACTTTCATCAAATAAACGTGAAATTCCTAATGGAATTACATGCTCTTTCGTATTCTATATGAGGTTTCTCATTATCTCATCAAAAAAGTTAGAAACCTGAAATTAGGTCTCGACCAAAACTATACGACCCCTTTAACGTTTTGCGATATGATAAAAAAAAAAAAACAACTTATGGGCCATTCTCCCAAAAAGTGTACCAAAACTGTGATTTTCGTGTCGCCAGCATGTTCACACAGTTGAGATTGATATCTTGTTCCTCACAAATCTTTTTTTTTTTTAAATTAAATTCATCCGAGAGATTAGACCTGTAAAATGCATATCAATAAAGCTATTGGGACATCCGGGATGATATTAAAAATACAATCTGAAGTTTGATGTAACCCTAAATACCCAAGGGTGTTTTTTTTTTTCTCTACCATTTGTGTTTTGTATGTGTGTGTGTATGTGTGTGTGTGTGTGTGTGTGTGTGTGTGTGTGTGTGTGTAAGTATGCAAACATGTGTCGATGTGGAGGTGTATGCTTGCCTATGTTGTTACATAGATTTGTGAGGTCTTTATTTTTTATGAATGATTTCATCAAATACTTTGCTATAGCTACAGAACAACAAGAAAATAAATCTACCGTTCAACCGTCTCAACACTTCAATCATAATGATGCCAACAACATGGTGGAGAATTGAGGAGTTAATATTGGAACGTTATTTCATACAGGAAACCAACGCCATGAAATTACTAGGCCAACATATTTTTTTTTTTTTTTTACTGTAATAATCAGCTGAATAAATATGAGTCTTAAAACTCAACTCAGCAGCGGCGCTATATGCTTTCTTATGTGTGAGTCCATTAATCAACGCATGACCGTGCCATGACATTTGTTCCTGCAGCAATTGCTCCGATGATATTTTTACATGTTACGCCAAACATGTTACCAGACTATACCAACAAATATGATTCCAACCCTAATCCTAACCCTCATACGAATCATAAAACCCCAAATCCTATCAACACCCTCGCCCTAGACCTACATGTAAGTACTTAGAGAAAATAACACCGAGGCGATCGCCGCAGGAGCAAAACGGAGTGTCACCAGTTGCCATAATTTACCCCATGCACGTTTTTTTTTTTTTTGGGGGGGGGGGTTGGGTTTTTTTTTTTTTTTTGGTCTTTTTGGGGGGGGGGCTGAAGTCATAAATTATTTTCTTTTTTTTTTAATCTTTTTTTCAAGTGAAGTGCTCTTTTACTGATCTAGAAGACTGAAAATATTTTGAATTTCTTATAAATAAGACGCTAAATCTCCTTAAAATGATTGATATACGGCCTTTCGGAAGCAAGCTCTTCATATATATATATGTACATGGGTCAGAATTTTGAACGATGTACAGTTGAGCCAAAACAAGGCAAAATTTACAAAGTAGGAAATACTCCAAATTATTCATCTTACCTGAAAGAGTATAAGTCAAGCTTTAATATGAACCCAATTATACTAGGATTTTCCCAGAGGAACAAGTTTTTATTCACTGCTGAAGTTAACCATATCCAGAGCAGCGAACGTCCGTGAGGAATAGTACAGCACGTACACTTGTTGGCAAAGATCTGATTCAGTTCAAAATCCTAACAAAATATCTTAAAGGTCCAGTTTACCTTTGGGAGCAGTGATTTAAAAAAGGTTCAAGATATCACATTTGATGCATATGTGTAGGTCTGTTGTATCACAAAACATCCTACCATATACAATTTTTGCTATGAAGCCTAAAATATACGGAGATATCAGTGTTTGTTTGTTTTTTTTTTCAATAAACCGTAACTGTGTATAGACGGTTTAGTCTGGAAACATTTTTATTATAACTATTGTTCACATTTTGTGTATTTAACAACACTTAACATCGATTATACAGATTCAAATTTTTGAAGCACTATTTTGAAGCACTAATGCTGGGTTTTTGTTTTATCTGCAAATGGTAAATTATGCCTTTAAGGGACATGTGTACGTGCTTGCAAAATATTAAGCTTGTACTCTTAACCTGTACGTAATGGTAGACAACTGATGATTTAACTAAATTCGTCGTTTCTATTGAAATATTGCTCTTCCGCTAAACACTTTCTCCACTTTAAGCGCATTTTACAGAAACTCAATATTTTGACCTCTTATTTCATTATCCCATACTTCAATCCCCACTCCCAAATAATAACATACCTTTTTAAGATGTATCTGATCTAGGCAGTCTCTATAACCCAACGAACATAGCATAGTTTTCATCACGGAGGTTCGCATGTAGCTCACGGACGTTCGGAACAAACAGGATGCAGCTCTTTTGAGTTGGAAATGCATTCTACTCACAACAAACAGCAATTTCATGTCGAGAACAAACTCCTCTGCAAAATCCTGAACAGATATTACCAATTCTCAATTATATCAGCTTGTTTATCTTCCCATACTGAGGAATCAAAGAAAACAATTTTTCCATCTCTCGTAAATGAACGTACAAACGTACGTGTAATCTCAGTGACGTAGTCTACCCTTGAGAACGAATTATATTTATCAAAATTTCGCTATCATGATGTAAAGATTCACGTCCTAAATTTGTTATCTAAAGTCTACAATGCAAAATTTGCTTATAACGAACATGGTCATAGCTAAAATTATGACAAAGAATTAACATAGAAAGACAACAAAAATGTGCTCCGTTATAGAAATATGAAGTTTAGCTGGGGAGGGCAAACGAATACGTTGGGAAGAAATCCCTCTATGTTTGCTCCTTGTGTTACACACAGTTACCGAGGAGAATTTGTATTATTATATTAGTCAGAAATGATAATAGGTTCGATACTGCGAAGTTTCGTCATAACAAGACACAATAAGTCCATATTACTTGGATGGATGTTTGTGACTTCGATATTATACAATATGGTTTGTAATAACAAACATTTTGTAGCGCGTCATTTCGGAGGCTTGTTATTCATACAGCTTGTCAATGCGAAATTTGATAGAGTTCGTGTAATTATGAAGCTTTTTTATTCGGTAAATGATAGGAATCTCCGAAGGTTAATCGAAAGGTTTATTAATTGGAACATGAAAAATCATGTTCGCTTATCCAAATGTATAGAAACAAGTTAACAACTAAAATCCTCCAAATTTCAAAACCTCATAATAACCGTTTTCACCTAAACGAATATCAGGCCCTTTCCACTTTTTAATAGAAGAACGGACCTAAAATAATGATCCTTAATATTCATTTTTCGGACTAACAAACTTTCGGAATAAGAAAATTTTTAATAACAAACCTCCTTAATTAACTACAAACTGTTTTTTTTTTTTCATTTTCGGAATAACAAACCTTTGGACATCGTAGTAAAGAATCTTAGGAAGAGCGAACGTATCAAAGTGCAACCTTAAACCTATTCCTAATCATTACTTTTTTAACACGTGTTTTCAAAATAAGCACAAAAGCACAAACAAATTGACGATCTCTCTGTCTCTTAAATGTAAAATGAAAAAAAAAAAATCTGGAAAGAATTACAAATGAACATTGCTTTTCATTGATGAGTATAAAACAACACCATGTGATGATAAGCGGAGGATTTGTTTTCATCAGACAATAACTGTATACTGCATTATTTGTGTTCGCTTGTGACGGCATTTCGATGAATAAAAAACACAGACAAACAAACAAAAACTTCTCCAGAGGAATTTGGCACAACGGGAGTGCACTGGCAATTCTTTTCTCTGTGTGTTGGAGCTCGACCCCTTCTCTGTTTCTCAGTCAATTTATTCAACTGCTTCCACGTCCTTTTGAAACTTTTCCATTGTTTTGTTCAACACATGCCCATTACAGACTTCTTCCGTCATTATCCTGCATGAGATTACGTAGCACTTTTCGAATTTGTTTTGGTTTGTTTTGTTTTGTTTCTGTTTTCTGTTTGGTCGCAGCATGTCCAGGCTATTGAGGGAATGAGAGAAAAATCGTCATGAAGAGAAAAATAAGAATGAATTAAGACATTTAATATCATGACAATTACAGCGAACGTCCGTTATGGAGGCCAAAATTGGATGTGTTCTGTTTGAGACGGCAGCTACCATACTCAAAAGATAAACACTTGGCGCACCTGTCACTAAAAAGTGGCACTGATCCTCTTTTTCCTACTATGTAATCCATTGACTTATTCTACCAACGAACATCCGTGAACAAAACGTTTTCCTTTTGTTATTACAAGTAAATTGAGTGCTGAACATTATTCACTTTTGGGTATGAGCGGCTCGGTGATTTGGTAATATTTTCAACTAACATTTACTTTATGTGCAGTGATATATTTGTAATTATCAGCAATTGCCTTTCTCGGACAGAGAGTCCGTGAGCGAAACTTTCAGAACCTGTAACAGTACAAATTGTCTCCAGATCCTCATTAGAAAGAAATTTAAATGCACAGAAATTACAGATTACGCAAAATTCCACTTTCCTATAACTTTGTTTTCAGTGTTTAGCTGTTTTTGTATAAATTATTGTCAATTGTATTGTCAATGCAAATTATAAGAAATTTGACATCCTTACAACATATGTATTGCTCAGAGGGGGATCAGGAGGTGAATTTTCAGAGAAAATATTAATTATTTGCTTGGTTTTCGGTGAATTGCATGGTCCAAAAACTGCGGACAAGCCTCAGTCCGCTCCAAAAATAACATACAACTCCTCGGCTAGAGAGCCAAAGGTAAAATGCACCTTCGTCATCAAAGCAAGATGGTGTCCCACTCGAAAACGTTTTAATCATCACGGACGTTCTTTTTTTCTCGGAGGTTCGTCTAAAAATATAAATTCGGTTCCTATTTGACAAAGGATGGACAGAAACTCAAAACAAACATATTATCGTGTGGCTAGATCTTAGTTGATTACGACTCAGAACAATATCACCAATAGCGTTTAATGGGATACGATCTTTATTTGAAAATAGCGGAAGCACGTCCGTGACGAAAACTGAGTATAATTTTGCATAAAAGAATATTACGTCCCATGTACAGCCAGCAGACGTACAATTTTTGCAGGATATGTTCATTAGGTGGAACACAAAATTTTCGTATACATTACAGTTGGGACAACAAAGTAGAATTTGCAGCAGCGATAGAAATAAAATCACCACGGACATTCGTCTGTTTAGGACTTTGATATTTCAATTGTTCTCTGTGATTTTATACGTGCTCATAAAGTTCTTATAATTTTGTGGTTCATACCCATGATATGTCAGATCCAGAACATGGTCAGATATTAGATGCCACGTACGCTGAAAAATGCACATTATTAGATTGAAAAACAAAAATTATTGTGAAAATAGCGTTTTTACCTTATTTTTACGCTTTAAGTCCTTGTCAAATGAAAAATATCAGGCAAAAGTCAACCAAACCATATGTTTCCTGAAAGGGAATTTACCAATCTTTGAGATGACAAGAAAAAATCTTTTTTTCTTAGATCATCCTGGCGTGTTCTAAGGAAAAGAATGTCATAAGGTGCGAAAATTGGCAATTGTACATCGTTCAATATATATATATATATATATATATATATACACACTGGTATCTTTTTTCCAGATAATTCCTTGCATATTGAGTCATAAACCGTAGTAGTGTTCTACTATGTACCTCGTAATTTGATGATCTACATAAATTTGTTATAAAGTGTTTAAATCATACCGAATAAAAGGATAATGACGAACGTAAAAATGATAACATGTGACCCTCCATCATAAAACAAAAAGAAGCCAGACATGGCTTTTTAGTTAAGAGCAGATTCTGAAAGAGCAGACTTTAATCTTTAAATGATGTCAATTGGTGTAAGTTGTGATTCATCCAGGTAACGATCAATAAAGGAACAAAATTAAATCAATTCATCTGGACTTACTGTTTTAATTCCGAGAACGGTTTCACGTCCGATCCTGGACACTTCATCAGCTCGTCTGATTTGATGGCGGGAAGGCGTCGTTGCTAATCGGCGCAGACGCACTACCGACGTTATTGTTTGAAGTCAGTCGCCGAGGAATTATCCGGATGACAGAGCTGTACACCCGGGAGAGGTTGTGTCGCAGTCCCCCACCCTTGTTGAGGGAGGGGTTTTCGGAGTTGACGTAGACGGCTTCCCGGACCCCCTCTCAAACCACCGAGGCTCCTTATCTAAAATGCGCACATCTTTGTCCTTGAAGTTATGTTTGAAGGTCTTCAGGTGGGAGAAGACGGCCGAATCATTGCCCAATGTACCTGGTCTTCGATGTTGATATAAGCGCTTATGTAGCGGCTGCTTGGTTTCGCCAATATAGTTCTCTTGGCAACCCTCTCCTTGACACCTTATGGCGTAGACCACGTTGCTACTCTTTTCCTTCGGTACCTTATCTTTTGGATGGACCAGTTTCTGTTTTAGTGTGTGAGCCGGTGTGAAGTAGACAGGAATCCGGTAGCCTGAGAGAATCCGTTGGATTTTTTTTTTCCGAGAGTCCGCTGACGTAGGGCACCGAGACGCCTATTCCCCGGCGCTGTTCTGTTGGACGTGTTTCCGTATCGCGATGTTGCCGTTTGCGTGGGTGGATCGCTTTCTCGATGCTCCAACCGTGGTAACCACAAGCTCGAAGTGCTTCCCGGAGATGTTCTTGTTCTTTCTCCTTGGCCTCGTCGGTGGAAGAAATGTAGGACGCCCTGTGAAAGAGTGTTCGTACTACTCCCAATTTGTGAATGAGGGGGTGGTGTGAATCAAATAGAAGGTACTGGTCTGTGTGAGTGGCTTTTCTGAAGACAGAGGTAAGGAGCGTCCCGTCGTCTTGGATGGTGATAAGACAATCTAGAAACGCTAGTTGCTTGTCTTTTGCTGTCTCAACCGTGAAATTAATACACGGGTCACAGTTATTGATGTGTGTGAAGAAGGCTTCTAGTTCTGAGGTCTTGATCTTAACCCAGGTGTCATCCACATACCGAAACCAGTGAGAGGGTGATTGGCCTGCGAATGAATTCAGAGCCCTCTCTTCGAAATCTTCCATGAATAAGATCACAGATTAGTTGAATCAAGTAACTGGAAATAAACTCACTGTTTGCGACGTTTCGCCAATTATCAATTGGCTTCTTCGGGCGAATGAAGCTCCCGATGATGGAATGGCCCTTAAATAGTGCGAGATTGTGCAGAGCGCACTGGACCTTGTCCAGCGCGCGAAAGACGGCTTGGGATTTTGCGAACGGCCCGGTCCCACGCGTGCGATAAATTGAAGCGGAGACCTCCTCTCTTGTTAAGTGTAGGTCTCTCCACACGTTCCCAGATGGCTTCCTTGACGCGCCTCTCAAACCATCTGGATTCCCTATCCAGAATAATCACTTCATTGGTGTTAAATGAGTGTTGGCTGGCGTTGATGTGTGTGTATACTGCTGAATCCGGAATGCTATCTGAGTTACTGGGTCTTCTGTGTTGATTCATGCGAGCTTTCAGTGATTGTTGGGTCTCCCCTATGTAGAAGTCATGGCAATCCTCCTGAGAACATCGGATGCCATAGACTACGTTTCTCTGTTTTTCTTTGGCGACTCGATCCTTGACGTGGACTAATCTCTGTCTTAATGTGTTGTGGGGCTTGAAAGCAGTAGTGATGCCCTGTCTCTGAAACAGCCTTTTGATCTTGTCCGACAGATCATACACGTACGGGATAGTGATGGTGACTTTCCGTCCCTGTACACCGTGGGTTCTCCGTGTGTTCTTGTTAGGTTGTTTCGGGGTGTCGGCTTTAGAGAAGGCCCAGTCTGGGTATCCACATCCAGCCAAGGCGTTTTTGATGTTGGTCTTTTCTTTTTCAACCTCAGGTGGACTATGAACTATAGTGTCTGCTCTGTGGAAGAGGGTCCTGATGACTGCAAGTTTGTGAACCAAGGGGTGATGTGACTGGAAATTAAGATATTGGTCCGTATGGGTCGGTTTTCTGTACACTGAAGTGGAGAGGGTACCATCTGAATCGACGTGAACCTCAACATCTAGGAATGCCAGATGTCCATCCTTGCATGTTTCTTGTGTAAAGGAAATGTGCGTGTCCAAGGAGTTGATGTGACCGAAGAAAGACTCACTCTCTTCTTCATGGAGGATGACAAAAGTATTCTTCCATGAATAGGTTGGCGAGGACTGGCGATATGGGAGCAATCATAGCACATCCATGCTTCTGTTTGTAGAAAGTGCCGTGAAAGGTGAAATAGGTTGTGGATAAGCAGAGTTCTAATAATTGACAAATTTGATTAGGATTGAGCTTGGTTCTTGAGATGAGGCTAGAGTCTTGAACAAGGCGTGAGCGAACTGTTTCTATTGCCTTGTCGGGCGGCACGCTTGTGAAAAGAGCAGACACATCCAGGGGAACAATACATTCATCGTTTTCTACCTAAATGTTCCGCACCTTTTCGATCAAGTCTTTGGTGTTTATCACGTTACGTTTATCACGTGATATATATATATATATATATATATATAGAGAGAGAGAGAGAGAGAGAGCGAGACATGTAAGTGTATGTGTGTGTGTGTATATGTGTGTGTGTGTGTGTGTGTCTATATATGTATGTATCATGAAATCGAATGGATAGAATATAAAATTTGGTGCAGCATACCGTTGCTGCGTTATATAACAAGACGCCGGGAGGGAGAGAAGGGGGAAAAAAAATAAAGCTTATACGTAACTTCATAGAACGTACTAATGTCAGTGGTATAAGCATACATCTTAAAGTCTTAAAAAAAAAAAGTTTCATAACAAAGATGAACCTAATGCCATGAACACTAGAGAAAGTATTATAAGCCCTGATTATATGTATAATGATTTTTTTTTTTGTACTGTATATGAACATAACAACAACGTCTCACGTTATGACATCACCTGAATCTTTCAGAAACGTTTGAAAGGAAATCACTCCGTGTATGTATTTTTATTTTGACATTGCCAGGCGAGCGAAGTCAAATTCTTGCTTTGTCTGCGAAGAATCGAATCATCTTTCGATTGTTTGACGACGGGGTCACTGGTATCAGCTCAATGTCCCTTGTCAATATTAGGAGAGTTTGTTTCTGTTCGATCTGCCGTGATGTCCATGGAAGCAAATGATCGAGATGGGTAAATTGCTTTGTCTTTTCTCTCGTGACGTCCATAATGGATAAATATGACCATGACGTTGTGATAGGTTATTTGGAATGCCTTTACCCATGGTCGGCGATCATTCTCAAACAAATGCCAAACAACACCACATAGTAGACCGAATATCAGCCAATCGATATGCAATATAAGTGGCTTTTACGAGTGCTGCGCTGTATATTGTGCGGTAAGAATGATGAAAAACTGAAATCCACGTTTTGATTTTGTTTTGTTTTGCTTTTAAGATGGAAAGAGATAGCTCGCGCTTTTGTTTTGATAGGGCATTTTCATAACAGAATCGGAAGTGAAGATAAATTTTGAAGAAACGTTGTGATCTATTTTGTCGGCTGAGGACTCACTTTGTAACCACCATTCCCCCGTAGCAATCTCCTCAGTTGGTAGGCTTAATGGAAATTTATGTATGTGGGTTGTAATGTAAGGCATAGCAAACATATAGTGGATTTTTCATGTAAGGCACAGCAAACGTATAGTGCTTATTAATTCCTCTATGAATGCAGGTACCTTTATTGGTCACAGAGAAGGGAACTCTACCGCAAACGTATGACAGGAGAAGGTGCCTCAGAAAAGATCTACACGTATCCCGTTGAAGTTCTTTCTCTTAACAGACTTCAAATCGGAAGTAAAGGTAAACTTTTGAAAACATGTGCATTTTCTCTCGGCTGAGGATTCATCTTACCACGTATTTTTTACAATTTCTTTTCGAATTATGCTAAGATTGTATGAATACTTGATCACATGACAAACAAATGATTTGGTAAATAGGAACACTCATCAACAGCATTTCAGTTTCACACCAAAATAGTTAGACTGAATGGTGTTTTCATTAAAAATAATCATCATGGTAACGATGATACCATTGTTATGGAGCTATGGAGAACTCAATGTTCGTTGTGGGGAATGAGAAAGTCTTCCTCTTTCCATTGGTACCTTATTACGTTGACAAATGTCATGCCTGACTGAGCACACGAACTTTAAAGACAACAATGACAAATTGCCCTTTTTCCAAGTTTGAGCGTCACATGAAGGAACAATGAATGTCTCACTGGATGGATAAGATCTGTCAATGAAAGGGGTTAAATTAACAGGCGAGACTGCATGACTGCAGGCTTGCGTTTAGGGTTTCTTCTTACCTTTTATGGTCCATAACCTTCAATGTGGCTATGTTGTTGATGACTTTGTCACTCCCACAAAAGTTAATCCATTACCGATGTTCTCCCTTCCTTTCCAAAACACGGTTTGTCGCTATGAGCTATGCGTGGAATATGAACAGAGAAAATGGAGTGTGTGGAATGGCCTTCTATAAAAGTCATCGAACAGGTGGCCATGTTGCAAGTTTAATATGGAGCATAAAATATGAGAAGAAACACTAGGGCAATTTGTCATTGTTGTCTTTAAAGTGCATGTGCTCAGTCATGCATGACATTTGTCAACGTAATTAGGTACCAATGGAAAGGGAAAGAGTTCCTCTTTCCTCACAACCAACATTGTGCTCTCCATAGCTGACAATAATTGATATTAAGAAATGGCAGCCCTCCAAATTTGGATTACCTATATATATATATATATATATATATATATATATGAAGGGTTTGTTTGCAAAAACCGATAAGTCCATTTTTGAAGATTTTGAAGTGCGATCTATGTCATAAAGTTCAAAATAATACCTTTTAAATGATATATTGGTCACTACATATAATGATATATTTCTAAAGTTATGGTCAAAAGAAGCAAAAATTTTCTTATTATTCTCTTTATTTTTCTTGACCTTTAATCGCAAATATCTCCATTTGACAAATATGGACTTATCGGTTTTTGCAAACAAACTCTTCATATATGTATATATATATATATATATATATATATATATATGCGTTGTATGGGGCGCCAAGTGTTACTTTTGTTACGAAATCGGTCTTTCCGTTAATACCTACACTCGGGAGTCCCACCCCTCTGCTGCATTTGAGTCAACAAGCTTTTCCTCTTCAACATGTTGTCCTATCTTGTATCAACTACAATGTACAAACATCGAAATACCACTATGTCTCTTTTTAAAAATGAATTTCAGTCCCGTAGAATGACTCGATAAATTAAGATTTCGGCTTTAGGTTTATGTTCATGCTAAGACTATGCTGTACTCAGTGTCTGAGCCAACTAGTGTGGCAAGTGCTGACTGACATAAGGTTCCCAGAGGCAAAGTAGGCCTAGTTATTTTTTGGACGCATTGTAGATAAATAGAATAATATTGATAAATGTGTATGTTATATTAATTGTTTATTTGTACGTGAAGTGCTTCTATGACTTGAGAGGGATTGGTGACTCTTCCTTCTGATATGGATAGATTGTTTCTTTTAAGGTAAACATTTTTTTAAAGGAAATATTTCTTCAATTCAATGATTGATTTATACTGATTTGTGAGTATAGAAGGAAGTCGTGATCAATATGCTCATTAGAACTTGTTTGGGTTTATAATATGGATACTTGAGAAAATAAATTATGGAAGAAAACAAGTCTTGTATGACCTCTCTATTAACTTTCAGGGCTCCACCTTCTCTATAAAACTATCTGGGATATGTACTTGTACCTGGCTGTCTCCTATTTGGGGGCTTCTGGTTTTAACGAAAGTATGATTCGAAAGGTTGACAATGTCTTCTGGCCGACGACGAGCATTATAGACTTCGCCGTATCTGATGAAACAATATACCATATTGGCCTCCAGGATGGCAAATTAATTTTCCGAATAATGCCAAACTACGCGGAATCTTATAACTTCTACGATGTGTCCCTCTCCAGCGGAGACGAGGGGCAGGGCATTGCCGTTCTGAAAGGGATGAAGGCGAACGAATTTTCTCCTTAAAATAATGAGATTTTTTTTTTGATAACCGACGAAACTAAAGCTTTGCATGTAGTTATATTAAAAAGAAATAATAATGGATAATGATAATGATAATAATAACTGTAATGATACATAAATAAATCATTGAAATACATACCTACCGAATATTGAAGAAAGCATATTAAGACCGCAAATAAACAAGAAATAAATAAAATGCAAATGTCGGTATGGAGACTGGTATATGATATGGGTGCTGTGGCATAGTGGATAAGACTCCCGACTCCCAATCAGAGGACCCGAGTTCGAGTCCCACCCAGTGCTTACGTCCTTGGACAAGATGTTTTTATCAACCATGTCCCCCTCGACCCAGGTGTATAAATGGGTACCTGGCAACGCTGGGGTAATAACAATGGCAGGGCCCTCTGGTAAAGCAATGGCAACACTGAAGAGGCTACCCTGGATGAATAAGACCTTGTTATTATGCCTCCGTCATAATGCATGGTTCTCCAAATAGGTTTACATTACGTCTTTATAATGTGTGATTACAGATTGACATGACTCGCAAAATATTAAAATTACATGTTTGTCACAAATGAGTTGATTGTTCACTTTCCTAAAACTACGTAGATTTAATTGGATGAATGGTTATATTGTATATGACAGCAGGTATTTGGGGATTTCAGGATCTTTACTTGGCTTTTGACCATTTCATAAGTTTATGCACTGAGTATTATTTCAAGGTATGGAGAAGAAGTGTAATTTTAGTATTAAATAGTAGAATTTTAGCATTTTAACCTGGCATTTGACCACCTTCCCATTGACCTTATGACCCTTAATTTCCCAAGATAATCACTGCCAAGCAAAACATGCATAGATAATAAGTTTCATGCTGATACCTTGAGCCACTTCCGAGATATGGAGGAAGAAGCGAAATTTAAAGATAATAAAAAGTTTTGGTACCTCAAAAGTTTCCCTGAATTTCCTTGTCTTAGTTTGTGTTTCAGGTTAAAGTACGTTGTCTGTGAGACTTACACGCCCCAAAGTGCTCTCATGTCTTAGTAATCATGCAATAAGGGTTTGGTACCAGTGTTTGCCGCCGCCGTACGGCGGCGAGGTAGTATTGTACGAAACCACTGACTGCGACCAGCAGCGTGCAGCCCCATACGCATAGCTAACTGCGACCAGCAGCCCCATACGCATAGCGTAATGGGGCTTCGCATTGAAGCATTCAGGATCATGACAGATTTAGTATTGCGGGTAAATGTCAACTTAAAATCCAAAAATTTCTTCAATTTGAAGACTTACCAATTAAGTTGAAGTATTGAAAACAGGCTTCGGACAACGTTTGGTTCTGCCAATAGTCCCTTTCTGTTCGAATTGATGACTGAATGTGACTCGGTCGAGAGGACCTTGGGAGAGCTACATACACGGAATACTACGGCCAGCGCATGCGCACACAAACATCATATCCGTTCATGGATTTGAAATTTGTGCGCATGTGATGTGTTCACATGCACTGGCTGTAGTATTCAGTGTATGTAGCTGATCCCAAGGTCCTCTCGACCGAGTCACATTCAGTCATCAATTCGAACAGAAAGGGACTATTGGCAGAACCAAACGTTGCCCAAAGCCTGTTTTCAATACTTCACTTAATTGGTAAGTCTTCAAATTGAAGAAATTTTTGGATTTTAAGTTGATATTTACCCGTGATACTAAATCTGTCATGATCCTGAATGCTACAACACGAAGCCCCATTACGCTATGAGTTTTTTAGCCGAGGATGTAGCTGCCGCATGTTTATACACAGCGCACTGATATTTGTTTTTCTGTCCTCGAGTGAGATGAGTGTGTTACCTCTGTACCAACAGGTCACTTCAGTGCCCAAATAACGCTATCCCTGTTGATTTAACTAATGTCATTTAGTTACTGATCTAAACATCATTGAATACCAACATTAACAAATCATATCAGGCGTGGTTTTTTTTTTTCTTCACATAGGTAGATTTATGTATTGAAGTATCTCCTTGATATATGGAATATACATATATCAAATTGGAGATTATTCTGACATTTATCAAATTAAGCATGGGACAAAAATCAAATATCTGAACATTCGTTTAAGATAAATAATATGATTTTAGAGAATGGACTTTTTTGAGTATGCACAATTAACTTTGTGTTTTGTTTCCGTCACGAATTTTTTTTTTCACTCTGTTTCGGTGAAATTTCTTGATACCATTGTTTATGCAGTGAACATCATATTATCCTATTTGAAATATTCCGATATTCTATCGAACTCTCTGTATCATGTGTTCGTAAATTTGGGCTTGTAAATGAAATAAAGGTAAAACTTGGTCTTTTCACCTGACTTTATAAGATAAGAGCTCATACAACCAATCGAAAATAAACAAACAAACAAACAATCTATATTTTGGATCAGATAATTGTACATGAAATATTCCATTCCATTTTTATTTACCCGAACTACCATTTGTGACCCTGCACCTCAAAACAAACAAAAAGTCGCCAGACATGAATTTTTAGTTAAGACCATATTCTGAAAGAGCAGACTTTAAGCTTTAAAATGATGTATAACTCAAATCAAATGGATTCTCCTAACCTAAATATCTAATCCAAATATTGGAAAGAAAGCACAAACTCAGGAAAAGTGTGAACTGAGAAAAGAGGCTCTGAAGTACAGTGTCTATTCAAGCGCTTAATCTTTGCCAAACCGTGCTGGCTGTGCGATGAATAGGACAAAAAAAAGGAAGTAAACCACCAGAGTAATAACAATGAAGGGATTATCAGATTAAACTGAAATTGAGCATGCCCCATAAACACATTCTGTCCATAATTAATGCCGACTTTCAAAGCAGTAGCACTATTCTTTCAAAAGTTATTAGAGTTGAAAGTGAAGAGTGCGGACAAGGTTTTTCAGAAATGAAAAAGGGATTCTAAAGACACACCTAATCACACTATTCTACCAAAAATGTTCGAGATAAACTGCTAAAGAAAACACACTTTCCTGCCCGTTTTATGATACCAAATTTTAGCATAATGTAAAAGAAGACCCGCTCTTTCAGAAAATATGAAAAAGTCAAGTTCGGCTAGGTTGACCCATTTCACTTATTTGCAGTCCTCACGCAAAATCAGTGTGTGCGACTTTATGTTCGTTTTGAGGTGCACGGTCACATTTGTTAAACTTCTTGTTGTTGTTGTTGTTGTCGTTGTTGTTGTTGTTGTTGATGAAAGATTTAAACTGGATCAATTAACTATTCATTGTTTTACTTGTGACAAAGAATGTATGAACTTGTTTTGTTTTAAGTGATGCAGTAATGAAAGTAAACTTGAACTCTCGCGCTAAAAACACACGTTCCCAATCATGTTATGATCTCAAACTAAGAAATAATGTAGAAGAAGGATAGCTCTTTCAGAAAATATAAGAACTCAAGATTGACTCGTTTGACCTATTTCACCTTTTTTTTTAAATTCCTAATGTAAAATCAAGGGGTGCCGCTTTTTGTTCATTTTGGGATGCACGGTCATATATATATATATATATATATATATATATATATATATATATATTATAGATAACAAGGGTAAGGATGCGGTAGACGTTGCTTTGAATCCTCACAAGTGATTTTACTTCAAGCTTTCGGGCTTTCTGCCCTTTGTCAAGACTGAGGACAAATCGGACAAAGTACAAAACATGGGGATTGAAAGCAACGTCTACCGCCTCCTTACTCTCGTTATACACACTCCTAAAAGATGCGACGGCCCAGGGGTTCAGTAGCTGAATACACACGACTCACACTTAAATATATATACATATATATATATATATATATGTAATATGAAGAGTTTGTTTGCAAAAACCGATAAGTCCATATTTGTCAAATGGAGATATTTGCGATTAAAGGTCAAGAAAAATAAAGAGAATAAATAGAAAATGTTTGCTTCTTTTGACCATAACTTCAAAAAATGTACCTTTATATGTAGTGACCAATATATCATTTAAATGGTATTATTTTGTACTTTATGACAGAGACCGTACTTCAAAATCTTCAAAAATGAATTTATCGGTTTTTGCAAACAAACTCTTCATATATATGTGTGTGTGTGTTTATACACATATGTTACGAATTTCACTAACATTTTACAACCATGTGGCGATTACCACCGAATAAACGGGTTACCTTCAAGAGGGAGTACACTGTGAGCTTGAACTGCTCTTTCATTATCTGCAGAGCATTTTTTTTTTATTTCAAGAGGTTCGCCGTGTTTGAGTAGCATCAGTGCATTGTTGCAATAGAACTCGCTACAGTCCAGCATTATCGTCATCTTTATTCAAAACGTGGCAACCAGTGAGAAAAGGTGTATTACAACCACGAGTAGGGACACACACATACGCATTATATGTATATATATATATATATATATGTATATATATATATATATATATATATATATATATATATATATGAAGAACTTGTTCGCAAAAACAGATAAGTCCATTTTTGAAGTTATGGTCAAAAGAAGCAAACATTTTTTTTATTCTCTTTATTTTTCTTGACCTTTAATCGCAAATATCTCCATTTGTCAAATATGGACTTATCGGTTTTTGCGAACAAACTCTTCATACATAATATATTTGTATGTGTATGCGTGTACTCGTGCGTGTGTGCTTGTGCATCACACTGTACCATTAACTAGAAATGTCGCTTTTGCCACTGGACCAATCAAGTATGTCTCTGCCACAATGTATGGTTTTCAAAATAGGTCTGTATACCTCAAAGTGTGATGACACCTTTATGTATCTGGCCAAAAATTACAATGACATGTTTGTCACAAACGTGTTGAGTGTTTTCTTGGTATGATTTGGATGAATAGCTGTATTGTTGTAAAGAGAGCAGGAGTGCGGGTATTTGATGACTATGACTTGAACTTTGTCTCTTTATTCAGTTTATGCATTGAATACTCTCTATGGTATAGAGAAAAGGTGTAATTTCAGCATTAAATAATAAAATTGTAGCAGTTTAAAGTGACTTTTGACCTTTTACCTTACACCCGAAAGACCCCAAAATTTCAAAGACAGTTAACCGCTAGGCAGTATGTACGTTAAATTTTGTTTCATGATGATACCTTTAGTTACTTCCAAGATATGGAGGAAGAAGGGAAATTTGGCGTTTTCAGTTGAACTCTAACATTTTAAGATTTTATCATTTTGACATAAAATTGTTCTCAGAGAATCTGTATTGTATGGTGTGTGTACAGTGAGATTAAAAAAAAAATACATTCAGGCATTGTATAATTATGAGGGAAATAAAATTTTGAGGATTTTACCTTGACCGTTGACACTTGACCTTTGATCGTATAGCCAAATAAACTTTTTTTTTCCAGAGATTTTGTCTAGAGATTCTAACGTTTGTAGCCAAATGTACAATTATTTAAAGTCGTAACTTAGAAAAGCATCATCTAAATACCATCATCTTCATAACAGAGGATTATAATCATTATTTCCGAAATGCAGGAGGCGGTACAATTGAAACCATTTTTTAAAACCATTTAAAAATTGTATGGAGCGCCAAGTGTCGCATGGCTTATTTTGTTCAATCAGTTATTTCGTCGACGAAATGTTGTCATTTCCTAACCACATTATCATTTCGTCGAAGAAATGACTGATTTCGTAACAAAATAGACTACGCGACCCTTGGCGCTCCATAAAGATTGTCCATGGTTTAGACATGGTTTCAATAAGTGTACCACCTTCGTGAATTAGGGCCTTTTCTAAGAGTTCAGCTGCACCCTTAAGAGCCTAAAACATTCATGAATTAAGCGTGAAGACAGATAGTGAATATAAAGAAAGGCAACAGATCTATACGACACATTGCTACCATGAAAGACATGTATTACGCATGATGAATTCTTTGTTTTCAGGCACTTGTCAGGGTCAACTCTACAACCGGACAGTGTCGGTGCTTGTAGGGATGGTGACCATTTTGAATTGCAAAATTGCTGCACATTGGAACAAAATGCATTATCTGATATAATTATTAAGGGTACGCCTATATTCAAAATATTTATGATAGGTCTTGCTCATAAGCCAACATTAGGGCATTATTGCCTACCTGAATGGCTGCGATACTAAAATTCACGATAGCTGCCAAAACTCAGGCAGAAGAAATGTGATGATTTAAATAAACATTGTGGTTTCACATTAACACTTGTAATGCCACCACGTTAAGTGCTTTTCATTGCTCTCAAGTTAATAGGACAAACCTATTGAAAATTAGTGGTCATACTAAAACTTAAAATAGCAGCCAGACATGATGAGTTGAAAAAGAAAAACACACATTAATGATTTTAATCAAATTTGTAGTATCACAGACATGGGTATCACGACTACAATTTGCAATAATTTTGATTGCTCACAAGTCAAGATACAGGACAAACCCTATTTAACATTGGCGGCAATTTTGAAATTCGAGATTGTCGCCAAGCTTGAAGAGAAAAAAAAAAGAGTGGATGATGATTTACATAAACTCTGTGGTATCACGCGTTACAAACATAGGTATTGCCACCATTAATGTTTTCATTACGCAGTCGACATATCGAATGAAATCTATTCTAAATTGGCGTTCATATTGTAATTCAAGATGACAGCCAAGCCTATGAGATATAACAGAAGTGATGATTTAAAAGAGATCCATGGTATCATAAAAATGGGTAACATACCATTTCATAACGATTTTCTTTCCTTACATGTCAAGATATAGGACAAAAGCGGTCAATTACCTGCGGCCATTTTGAAATTCAAATTGCCTGCTGAAGATGTGTTCAGAAAATAATAATGATAATAATAATAATAATAATAACAATAATAATAATTATTATTATTATTATTATTACTACTATTATATCTGGGAATTATTCACTTCATCATAAGATCAAGTAAAAAAGTAAATATCTTTGGAAATTTAAGTAGTAACAACTAAAGGGAATGTCTAGGTGAGACTTATCTTCAGGTTTATAACATTTTTTTTTTTTTTTGTGGGGTAATGAGAAAATTCGTTTGAAATATGAAAGAGCATGTAATTCCAAAAAGGAGTTAACGTTTTATTTGATGAAAATCGGTCTTGAAATGGCTGAGATATCCCCCCCCCCCCCGCCCAAAAAAAAAAAAAAAATGGTGATCGTAATAAAATTGAGAGGCAACGGCTTTTATTAGGATGTCTTTGTTTTACATTGTTTTGGATTCTCAGTCATTTCAAAACCGATTTTCACCAAACAAACTCTCGATTCTTCTTAGAATTATGCTCTTTGATATTTTTTTATTCTTTGTAAATGAGCAAAGAAAATGGGATTCCAATTGGATTCGAACCCGAGACCTCCGGATGTTTAATAGCCCGATGCTCTACCAACTGAACTATAGAATGCCCTGGTTCAGTGTTCGTCCCAGAAACCCTAAATTCTCAAAGGTCGAATGGTCAGAAGCTATAGCAGTTTGTTTGTGCGTGACACACTACCCACACACGCAAACCTGGCACAAACCCGTGAAAGATAATTCAACGTAGGGATAATAATGCGAGGGATCACTGAAGTGAAGCAGATTTTTGAATATGTAACAAACGCAATCAGAGGGAAACTGACCAGAAACATTACAAGCTGAATGCTTACATCAAGCAGTACTGTAATGTCTCCTTAACACCCTTTTATTAAAGGTAAATGTGTTTGCGCATTCAAAGTGTTATGAAAGGCACCGCTCACTTCGTTTATCAAAACACCTGGAACATTAAAAAAGAAGTTCAATTAGAATTATTCTTGCAGGTTGTTCATATTTCAAGCCTAGTCTTAATGTCAGTCCCTGCAACTAGAGTGATTTGAATTTCATAATGATCCTTCCAGTTTATGAATGTGCACTCAAATTCCCACAACGCTTGCGCGCGAAAATATTTGGGAGTTCATATTCAGAATGCGGTCGATCAATATCATTTAAGGGAGATCTATTTCTTTTCCGTCAAGTAAAATTCACGCATGAGCTTTCAATTTCCAAATGCGAACATTGAATGCCCTACTCGTGCTTTCAAATTCACGCGATAGTTCCAATGAGCTTGTTTGGGGAGTTCAATTTCATTTTCAGGTGATCAATTTCCTACTTCATTAAATCAATTCAATGAAGACAATGAATAGATTTTTGAAGAAGAGGAGGATGAGGATGAAGGGGGGGGGGGCAACGTGCTTTTTCATTGTTTTGTTTTTTTTTGGGGGGGGAGGGGTTGTATTTTTTAACAAGCACACAGGTATACACAACCAGTAAGACTTACATATAATCATGATTGTTTGAATGTTCTATATTGTTCTGTGTTCATGTATTTCTGGTCTTTAATTTCAAGAAATTTTGAATTGTAAGGTCCAACCAGCAGTGTATCAAAACAACAGAGAGACACTACGCATGCACTGCAAAAAGAACAACGCTCAACAATAACCACACAATGGATCAATTTATAGACAAACTGAGACATAATGATCTCACCTAGTCCACCTAAAGTACGCAAAGTAGTAGTAATCTTTTTTTTAAAGGTGTCGACCAGCCTTCCCTTTCATGCTCGTTTGTGAACAGTGCCCAATTTGTCTGTGGTATATGCCTGCCTTTCCCCTCGTTATTATGCTCCTACAGTTCAAATTTTGGAATGAACAGATTGACCTATACGGCGAAATGAGTGATGCTCATCATAAAGCCCAGTCTCATCAAAGCTACGAGTGAAAAAGACACATATGCACGGGTCCAAGCTTGATAAATTCACCTTGATGTATTACCTATTAAATTTAATGCATTTGAAATTATATTTTTGAACACGATAGCCTTTTTCACGATTTTGCATCCGTCATCGGCTTGAAATGAATTTGAATGCCCATTGGTGGAATGGGTGTTCGCATCTTAGATTTGATTCATTACTCAAATAAACGATTGATTGTCCGATAGTGAATTATGAGTGACTGGATTTTGAATTTTATTGTTGATCCAGTGCTGCGAGCGTGGAATGCGTGATATTGAATGCTAGGATACAAAGTTGATCGGTAAAATTACTGAATTGACCAGGGAAAACCAACATTATAGGAAATCCATACCCAAAGAAAAATGTGAGTTCAGTGAAAGCAGCAACATTAGTAGAACATCTCAATGAAAGTTCGAGGAAAACCGGACAATCGATGCAAAAGTTTTGCATTTTTAAGTTTTTGTGTTGGAACCGTTGGATGAGGAGACTACTAGAGGTTATGGCGTCATGTGTGGACAACAATATAGAGAAAAAAAAAAGCATTTTTCATGAAAATTGCACATTCCATCAACTTGATACTGACTTATGTTAAAGGGTATCTGTACACAAAAATTCAGTTTTCTGACATTGTAGGTTATTGTACTGGTAATATCCCTATGTAATATAAGAGTGCAACGTCCCTCACATACAGAGATTATAGCAATATATAAAGAGACATAGAGCAATTTCTAAAATGCCAAAAATTACATGCGCCTTTATCTAAGACTAGACTTCTAGCCTTATCAACTGCATTCGATTGCGTAGTTCAATAATTTTCTGTACGATCAGTGTACTACGATACTCTCAAAACATGCAAACGCACGCAAATGTCCAAGTACGCAGCTAGCTGCTACCGCGCCGCGCCGGGCCACTGACCAGGCAGCCGCGGCAGCCTTTACTCATGTGGATGCATAAGGCTCGATAAAGCGATACCGATAGACAGTATTCGATATAGCTGTGTGAAGACTGAGGCTAACGAAGGAAACGTGCACACACCGATGGTCTACGCGCGGCTACTATTTTCAGATTTGGCTACTACTGCAGCGAGCACTAGTGCGTGCTGATTTTTCAAAATCAATATTCAACAGTTTGGGGCATTTCTTTTTCTTTTTTTTTTGTGATGGGATAGAATTTTCTCTAGAGTTCTTAGGACATGCTCTCACACCTCTCAAATTTATATTTTAGGGGAGAGATTCCCTTTAAGGCTAACAATTTTGACCCCTGATGTGTTTAATGTTGCTGCTTTCATTCAGTCCACATTGCTCATTGGGCTTGGGTTTCCTTTAACAATATTAAACCTTGTAGATATTACAGTGCTTCTGGCAGAATAACCACTACCTACACTAACTACGACAACAACCAAAACAACCAAAAATGATAATTCTAAGGCAAGATGTTCATATTCCAATGGTCTTAGGATTTCCGTATCAATGCAATTTGGAGTTGAAGGTTTACTATTTATATTCACATGTTTACATGACATAACACATAGCAAAAGACACATGCATGAATACAGAATACAAGGTACCAGACATCGCCAGAAAAGAGCATGTATGCTAATCAAATCTGATACCTGTCTGATACAAAGGTTCTAAAAAGGTAATACGTACAGTGAAATATTAAAAAAAAAAAAAATCTCTGCAAATTGAAGTTTGACAATACAAGAAACATGAACATATATACGATTATCTATACATCATAAAAGATATGAGATGAAATCTTGACATGATATTACAATATCATTATTATAAGTGTGAATAAAATATGTGGGTCTAAAATAATGTAACTAAGCAAGGAATATATATCATAATCGTTCTGTATAATATTCAGCTGTGAAATCGGCGATAGCACACGTAATAATATTTGGGGTATTACACAGCAAAAAAAAAAAAATGATTTTAGAGACCTACGGAATGACTACGTTGAGCTGCACTCCCGTATGGATAGCGGAAAGTGGATACACCGACAACTAATGACTAAGAAAAAAAAAATGTCCATTTCTTGTAAGCTTGTAGTGTATGCTATACAATCGAACAATATTGAGAAGGTGCATGAGGCAGCATATCTTTGTATATAAGTAAACAGACACGCAGCTTATATAATTGAGAAATATTTAGACGATTAATCGTGAAGTATGGCCACTGACGGATTCATAATAGGGTTGAAAAATTTGCTCGTACTGCCATTTTTCGGGCATATTCATAATTATTCAAGATGAGGTTGCATAAGTGTCTTATACATCAGTATCAAGATATTCCCTGTCAGAGACTGTTGATAGAAAATATTCACCTTACAGGTTTTCACATTGTTGAATTAAAACTCGAATTCACAGATATAGCGGTTTAAATGGTTGCAGTTAGCATCCTGCAGCCCACCATTCCCATTGAAAAATATACAGTCTTGTCCGGGTGCAGTGACCTGCCAAGGCTGCCCTGGATGCCACATACTACTGAATAAGGATAAGGTACCACCTACTCGCTCCCAAGTGTAAACGCCTTCGGACGATCTGTCATTAAGGCCAGTCCACATAGCTGGGAAGGTCGTATTTGTATAGTTCGAGCGAAAAATGACGTCCTCACGGATAGTGGGCAACTCACTTGGCGTTTCTATGGCGACAAGATAGCCTCCCAGTTCATCACATGTATCCCTCGCCACCTCCCAGGGCTGTTGGTCCTGACGGTAGAGATAGCAGGAGTCTGAGGACGATGCATCGCCAGGGCATACAATATCTGAATTACACACAAAACAAAACACATCATCGTGTGACTACACCTTCGTATTGGCGACATATGAATAAACAAAATAGTTAAAAAAAGAATCTCTAAACCTATGAAATAGCGATAATTACCTTCTGTAGGGCCTATAGGACAACGCCTGTATTAAGCCTTCAACTTTTTGTACAAAAAAACAAAATCTTCATAGTGCAAGTCCTAAAATGTCCCGATGTGTTCACCACTTTATATACTTAACAAAGATATGATATATGATATTTAATATATAGTATATGATATACAATATATGATATATTATATATAATTATAATAATAGATTATGATATATAATAAATAATATGACTGTGATATATCTTGAATATCTCGCAAGCGTCAACGATGCAATAATCGCATTATACTGGCATGTGGCAAAGTAGCTCAGTGATTCACGTTCGATTTCAGCACCCTTGAAATAGGCTTAAACCATACAACAAACACACACACACACACACACACACACATGCACGCAGCATTTGGCTTATACGGTGAAATAAGGTTTGAACTATAGCAGCCGGATTAAAGTGTGCACTCTTCGCAATTAATTCTACTAATCTCCTGTTATATTGTGCGCCTACTAGCATCATTGTCGACATACCCACTTCACACTTGTTTCCAATAAATGACCTCGGACACGTGCACGTGATTCCATGCAAGTTGTCAGAGCAGGTCCCTCCGTTCAGACAAGGGTTAGGCACGCAATCTACATTTGAAGAATATCATTGTAAGTGTAGCGAAGTGTTTTTACGTCTGGCAAAATTATGTTTGAAAGGAAGATGTACCTTGAGTGTTGGAACACTATCCACATTCACTATAATGCCAATTTGCTAGAGTTTAGAATTTATCCACATTGTGTGAGGAAATAGAAATCCATCTTGCTTTGGAAAATTATCATAAGTTATAGCTATAAATGACAGATGTTACTTATCATCTGTATATTATGTAAGTGTATGTTTTCTCACGGAAATCTAAAATGAGTAGGATTGTTCAGTTAATAGTATCTAATGTGTTTCGTATATAGAGTTTGTTCGCAAAACCGATAAGTCCAATTTTGAAGATTTTGAAGTACGGTCTCTGTCATAAAGTACAAAATGATACCTTTTAAATGATATATTGGTCACTACATATAAAGGTACATTTTTGAAGTTATGGTCAAAAGAAGCAAAAATTTTCTTATTATTCTCTTTATTTTCATTGACCTTTAATCGCAAATATCTCCATTTGGCAAATATGGACTTATCGGTTTTTGCGAACAAACTTTTCATATATATTTTCATATTTAAATATTTAAAACAATTATTTCACATCTCATGCAAATCTTTACCTTCCTTGATAATGTCTCAAAAGCTATTGATAAATTCCATCACAAAATTGAAATCTTCTTGGACATAATTATGCAAGGCCTTGATACCTTCGACAACAACACACCACTTCATTAATTATCATATTACGGTATCCGCAGAAAGGCCTTGGAGTGTTTCAGGGGGGTGTTTCATCAAGTTATTCAGCGATGACAAGTTGTCAGTCTCTGACAATAACCATAGTAACAGTCAGTGACCAGAGCATCTCAGCCAATCAAAATCAAGGATTTTGCTGAAATTGTCAGTGACTGACAACTTGTCAGCAATGACTGACACTATGAAACACCCCCCCCCCCCCAGGAGTTCCTTTACCAGTCGAAAGCAATTTGCACTCATTAACGGTCACACATCCACAGTGCAAAACTTTGACTGTGGTGAGTCCCAAGCCTAGGAAGGTCCTCTTTTATTTGTTCTTTATGTCAATAACATGCCAAATTCATGAAACTTCTTTCTTTCTTCTTTATCGTTTGTGGCTTAAAATGTGCTTTTGTCTGGCAGGTTCTGATCCTAATAGATTATTATACTTTAAACATTGAAGTAATAAAATCACTTCAGTGAAGAAGAGCGATCAAACTGCCAAAAACCAACAAAAGATAATTACATATTTTTTTTTTCAGTAATTTTTTTTGAAAATTTACCTAGAAAAATCTTCCTGAAGATACAATTAAAGACATGATAGAAGAGGTCTCTTCCGTCAAATTTTAAATCAGTTTGTCATAAGCATTCAAACAAATTTGACCGGCTTTAATGTTTTGAATCCATCGCCCCATATCAAGTTTTATTCTTGACAACAAACTCACCTGGAATTTCTACACTGATTCTATAGATGTCGCGTTATTTCAAGTAATCTAGGTCCCCATCCCCCCTCCCTACACCGACATTATACATAATTATTACGTTCTTACCAAGTGGGTTATTGGAGGGTCTTGCAGAAACTGCAAAATGCTCTTTTTTTTTCTTTTCTTTTCTTCTTTTTTTTTTTGGGGGGGGGGGGGGGGCTCAAGAGCGAAGACAACCACTCACCTGTTTGTCCCCGACTCCTGCTCGTGGTCTCAAGAACACTTGGATCCGTCACCCCTTCCAGGGCACATGATAGTTCAGACATTTTAAAAGAAAACGTAGAAAATAATTCCATACCAAATTATTTTCTTGTGTAAATATTAAACCTTAATGAGCATGGTGAGTGTGCAGGGACCTTTTTCCTTTCGTTTTTGCATGCAGTACTTTTTAATCATCATGCATCAATCTGCTTGTTATGTAAACTATACTTGGATATGATAGGCACTTCGACAAGAGAAAGTTGTTTAATATTGGTCAAACTTTTAGTATTTTTATACAATTTCATCATACATTATCGTCGTGCACATAGCCTTAATGTACACCTTGTTGGCGCCTTAAAAGGGCATTGTACCGGTTTTTTTTTATTTTTATATGTTGTTTCTTTTAATTCTAAAAGACCCAGCGGTGCAAACAGAATCAAAATTTCATAACGATTAAATCCGTCATTTAATGTTAAAAATGGAACTTTTTAGGTGAGAATTATGCTAATGAGCTGACGAGCCCGGATGTCATGATGTCACAGGTGCTCTCACTATTACTGATTACAAGTGCTCGCATACGCGTGCGTTAATTCGTATCGAGTAGCAGACGACACTTAGGCCTAATTTAGCTAGCAGGCGGCGCTTGTGTACTGTTCTATCCATGTAGATATCTCAAATTTCACTAAACCAAATCGCACCAAAATTACAGGATATACTTCATAGCATATTTCAAAGTATTCTCTTATATTTGAACGAAATCAGTAATCGAGAAGTATCAATATTGACGTCGACTTTCATGTCGTCACTCAAAAAAAAAACAAAAAAAAAACTCATTCTTCGCGAGAGATTCTGGCGAACGCAAGATGCACAATCTAGAACTGAAGTTAGCCGACTAGTACTGTGCGAACGGGGAATTTACGCGAGAACTAAACTCAAAAGTGTAATGATTTTTGCGACTTGTGTGATATAGGAACTACATTTTTCATTCAACTTACCCACAAATAATTTGTAAATTTATTTATTGCCCCCATTACTTGAACGATTTGTCTCATGATATTAAATGGCTAACTTCAGTCTGTGCGTGCGCAGCAGGTAGACACTCTAGGTAGGGCTGGCCGCAATCACTCGTGTTAGTCGTAGAGCAGATTATTTTTAGCGACGCCGACAGAAAGTCGGACATCTACACTTACGCTTCCCGACATGTGATTTGTTTCCATTAACGTGAGCTGTTGGATATGAATCATAAAGTATTTCCTGTGAGTTTGGTGCCATTTGCAAAGGTGAATTTTGAGATATCTACATGGATACGGAAGTACGCTAGCACTATACCTACACCAGCGCTGGGATCGCGAAGCGGGGACACTGTGTTTATAGAATCTACGTGGTCAGGCCACTCTTCCGAGATATGGGTCCTAGTAGGCCTACCGAAACAAACTGTTAGATCTAACATTAGTCCTTGGTGTAAATAACACCACTATGAGATTTATCTAGACTACAAAACGTCGGAAATCCATAAAGCAGATACCTTACCTGAAAAATCCAGCACAGGAACAACAGTGCCTGCAGGACAAGGGTCCAGTGGCCCGTTGCATAAAACTTACCGTTGAATTTCAATGGTAACTACCGTCAAAATTAGGCGTCACAGCCAATCAGCATCAAGGATTATAAGCTTTACGCTAATTTGAAGACTTACCGCTAGAAAGGAGCGGTATGTCCAGCGGTAAGGGCTTTATGCAACAGGGCCTGATCTAGATCTGGAGTGTTGCAGGGCTGCCAACACTGGAAACTAGTTGAGAGTGAGACTCCCATAGGCCATGCTATAATTTAGGAGTCAAAATGAGTGAGATCAATAGAAATGCATGCAAATGAAATAAAGTTTTAGCGTGAGAAAGGACCAAAATGCGTGAGTCTCACGCTCAATGCGTGAGAGTTGGCAGCCCTGAGTCTGGACTTTGTCTGGACTTTCTTCAAGTTCTGGCAGCAGGGTCTGTAACGTTACGTGTCCTTATCAGCGCTGTGGACATAGGGCCTACAGCTGCAATGTCGACGGTGAGTGGGTGTAGGGCCTACTCTCAAAACTTGGACTGCCACGTAGAACCTACTCTTGACTGCTAAGTAGGCCCTAGTCCTAGTCCTAGTTCTAGTATTTCAGAGTCTATGTGTACTGGGTACCGTTTTCATCTTACTAAGCGTAAAATCGTGCGTGCTGTTGAAGAGAGTCTATCTACATTTGGATTAGATTCACTCAGTCCTCATCTAACGTTAGATAGTTTGAACGGGCGAACCATCGCTCGATCATGATCATCAATGCGTAACGTTACTTACACACAGTCTTCTATGGGCAGCACGTTCGGATAACGATGCCAATTTCATTTTGCATATCTGGAATTTCCCACAAGTTTTATCTAAATAAAAAGCTGTTGAAGAGATGCTTTTAAAATTAATAGATATTGTTTAACATGTTTATTATAGCTCCCTATTGCAATTATACTAAATAACAGCTTTGCAGTACTTCGTGGGGGTCTTGACATTGCCACCACCCACCCCCCCCCCCCCCCCCCGGCCCGCAGCCCCACTGAAAAACGTTCCGCGGCCCCTGTTAAAACCATTCTTACAAGTTGGAAACAGAAATTTGAAGCTATCACCTAAAAAAGAATGCATTTGTTTTGTGAAGTGATTGTGGTTTAGCCTTGATATTAAAGAGAGTATGTACGGGGCTGCACGCAATCAAGCCACGCTTATGCTGTAGCCCCACTGTATTATTCATTGTTGTATGTTTGTTGTACATTTTGCTGTACATAGCTGTGCAAAGGCAATGAAGGAAAAATATTCTGTGAACAACGTATATTATGCTTGTACATAATGTGCATGTGCAATGATGTACAGAAACCAATAAATCAAATCGAATCAAATCCAATTAGATGCGATTTCTGGAGACAGGCTTTCATCGTTAGGCCATGGGGTGAGCTGGTTTTTTCGCTTGTTTCGTTCCGACAACTGCGGCACTAAAATGTCTCCACAGCTTCGTGTAAACAAATAACCAAAAAGGCTACAGGAAAAAGTTCGACACAAACCCTCCTGCAGTATTTTGGTAATTTAGGGGGAAACAGTGAACTTTTTTTTGGTCACGTAGGAGCTGAATATGTACACTTTGCCGTGTACGATATTCATTCGCGAACGATCATGTGATGTATGTTATCCAATCCGAATCGAGAATTTTTGTTTACGAGTCAAAATGGCCGCCCCCTGTGAGCCTGTCAACGCGTCTACGTCGTCTGCTCTGCCGAAACTTTTAAGATGCGTTTTATTATAATATGCATGTAACATCGATGAAGTTTGGAAATTTCACGGCTATGACAAACCTAAGATAGACAAAACCTATTTTGTGTGCCAAAGAGTGGATCAAATTGAGTGGGGGAGACCGTGGAATCGCAGACCAGAAGGAAGTGACTCAGCTGCTCAGGGGGACTGACTGCAACCTACATAGCCACAGGTTAGTTTACGTGCATACAGTCGTAGCAGTCGACACTGCAGTGCAGTCTCTATAATGCGTAATGTTAATGACCATGCATGATGACTACGGTAGTACAAGTACAACGTTAGCTATGTTATGAACGTTGCTTATGTATGTTATAATGGACGCTAATGCAGTAGCTTAGCCGTTTGATAGCGTGTCTGTTACATTTTAGATAAATTATCTTGAATTTCACCTTGGCATGGCATAGCGCCGTTATAATGTAGCCTAGATGAACTGATACATGTTGTTCTATGTACAGCCCAGGTTAGGTTGATGTAGCTGATCGGTGATATTGTTTTGTAAAAATCTTGACACACAGCCACAGGACTGGATTGAAAAAGGTCTAAAGTGCATGTAAATTTATATTTTCATAATCATGGCCATGGAGTATTAATATTAAAAATCCATCCTGTCTCTCGCTCACCCCGAAATTGGCGAATCCCCCCTCAAAACACACATTTAGCATCTCATTAAATTAACTTATTAATGTTTGATATAAATAGGTCTAAAAAACCAACAATGACAATAACATAATTTCAACAATTAAACTCCCTAAAACATACGATTACCATTATGTTGAGCCAAATTATAAAGCAGTGGGTGGTGGTGATAGTGAAAGGCCAAGGATTACTAGTATTAATGATGATAAGGCAGTTGTATTCATAATTATGATAATTGATATTGCATGTGATCAGGTGCTGAAAGCTGTAGATGTAATTTAAAATCAGTAATTGCACTGCAAGTACAAGTTGAAGTAGTTGATGATGACAATGATCATGAAGTGTTAATGATTACCTGGCATAGTACTGGGGCCTATTGGTAATTACAAGATTCAAATATTGGCAGTCAATAGTCTACCGTACATTTAATGATATATTGAGTGTAACGTTCAACCCCTCCCCCTAGCGTTTAGCCTTTTTTTCCCCCTAACAAAATCCAATGGCTAATCATTGCTGTTCATTTCTCCATTGTATTAAATAGGATTCCATGAAACGTGCTACAAGAGGTTTATAGATAGCAAACGCCTGAATCTCGCTAGGAAACGAAAGCTGAAGGAGGAGCCTGGTCCGTCAGCAGGAGCATCTGTTTCCTCCCCTAAGACGCTCACATCAAGATCAAGATTTTCTTCTGGAAGCTCTTCAGGTTCAGCTGTGTTGCCTGTAAAATGCATCATTTGCAACAGAGTCAACCTGCTCATTACTTGCCAAGGGAAATAGGTCAATATGATTGATATTGAAGAATGAAAACATTGTCATGTTACTAGTTGTCCTTGATAAAATGGAGCAATATATATCCACCACTGAAACATTCACACACATACACAAAGAACTTCAGTGCAAAGTTCAGAAACAACAGAATGTACTGTATATGCACAAATACTTTAGTTGTGCATGATAAAATGTCTTTGTAATACAGATTGCTTCCTGTATTTTGAATGCCAATGTTTATGCAACATGTTTTGACTCCTTGCCTCAGTATGTGATTGTTCGCCCTTTAGCAAACATTTCTGCCCATTTTTTTTTTATTTGATTAGGGTTGAATTATTCTAAGAACAAAGATGTTTTCCTAAGTGTGGTTTTTTTTTTCATAAAACTGAATGACTACGATTAAAATTTGTTTCTCCCACTCTGGGGGAAAAAGATATGTAACTATTATGAATACTGAAACAGAATGTTCATGTAGAAAGGTCAGTACAATGTAGGTGTGAGTACAAAATCAGTTTGCTAAAACTAATACCAGCCAAATGAAAATTGTGCATAAGTTGAGTCAGGTTTGCACAGATCCTCTGATATTGGAAGTTAATTGCAATATTATCATAAGTTTTAATGCCAAACCTGTTTTATTCTCTCCAAGATTTTCAGGTACACATTGCCTCCAATACAGAATCCAACAGTTTTCACTCATGAATGGGTAAACTAATCCAACAGTTTTCACTCATGAATGGGTAAACTATAATATTGCCTTTATTTTATATATTGGCATTCTTCAAAACCTTTACACCCTTTCAAGGATATTTGGACCATGGAATGTTCCAGGAAATTTATTAAAACTAGAAAATTTGATTGATTATCATTTTGAGCTATCTTACATGAAAGGAGGTAGTGTCCCACCAACCTAACGATAGCAATGAAAACTTCAGGAAATTTTATGAAGATTAAATTTTCTAAAGTACTGTAATATTTCATGAACAATGTGATTGCTATGTGATCTAAATATATTAAAGCTTCTTAAGAAGAAGAAGAAGAAGAAGAAGAAGAAGAAAATAAAAACATGTTTACTGATAAACAATATGATCTGTTTAATAGTAATATCTCATGTGTGTAAATGAGTTAGTATGTGTGCGTGTGAGTGTATATAATGTCAGCGTTTTTATGCACCTGTGTATGTGTAATGCACTGATCAATACATGTATTATATCATTGTGTGTGTTCATGTTTATGATAATCTTTTTTTATGATGCTGATGTGATAAATGGCCAAGGCATGTAGAATAATATTGTAATACACTTGGGTATCTTCATAACTATGTGTGTGTGTATGTGTGTGTGCATGTGAGGGTGTGTGTGTGTGTGTGTGTGTGTACAATAAGATTCTCCCACTTGCACGCAGACACACACACAAACAAACGCTCTTTTTTTTTTTGCCTTGAATGATTATTCATTTGATTAATAACATGTCTTTGAACAGAATATAAGGCAATTGCCTTGACCTCTGACGGTCAGTCAGTGCTCTCTCTCATTATGGTCTCGAACCACCTTGTTCTTGTCCTCCTTTGCATAGCCAGCGTCAGGAAAAGCTGAAACATGAGATATAATGCAACTATTAAACCAAAACTTCATTTTTTTTTTCTAGGTATATGGCTAAACGCAGTGCTTTAGAAATGTGTATATGTATTTCAGCTTAGAAACACTATGGGAACTATACTGCGGCGAGCAGCCCCATACGCATAACTGCGGCCAGCAGCCCCATACGCATAGCGTCATGGGGCTGTGAACTGTAGCATACAGGATCATGACGGATATTGTATTGCGGACAAATATCAACTTAAAATCGGGAAAAATCTTCAATTTGAAGACTTATTAATAAATTTGAAGTATTGATAACAGAGTTCGTGCAAGGTTTGCTTCTGCAAATAGTTCATTTCTGTTCAAATTGATGACTAAATGTGACTCGGTCGAGAGGAAACTGGGAGAGCTACACTGAATTGACGGCCAGCGCATGCGCACACAGACATCATATCCAGTCAATGGATTCGAAATTTGTGTGCAGTGATGTGTGCGCCTGCGCTGACCGTAAATTCAGCGTAGCTCTCCCAGATTCCTCTAGACCTAGTCATATTAAGTCATCAATTCGAACAGAAAATGACTATTTGTAGAACCAAACCTTGCACGAACCCTGTTGTCAATACTTCAACCTTACTTGTAAGTCTTCAAATTGAAAATTTTTTGTTCGATTTAAGGTTGACGTTTGTCCGCGATACTACTCTGTCATGATCCTAAATGCTACAATCCGCAGCCCCATTACGATATGTGTATTGGGCTGCTGGTCGTAGTTTATAAAATATGGATTTTCGCAAAAACTGCAGGATATTTCGAGGAGAACTTTTTACTGTATATTTAGGATGTACAAAACATCACATTTCCGCATTCAGAAAGTAGTGCCAGTGTTGCTGGAACGAAACGCATTTTCTAAGCCTCTTTTTCAGCTTCACCCCATGGCCTACGTGTCTGCTTCTGCACGGGATGTGATTCCTCGCTAGACCTCCGTGTGTTCTGCTTGGGTGCGTATAAATACGGGTGCACGTCACGAGACCGACACCCGGTCCCACCAGTCATACATCCGACGAGTTATACAGCTCACAAGTCATACAGCCCATTAGTTACACAGCTCACGAGTCATACAGCCCATTCAGCCCCGTGTTGTATCTGTCGAACGCGTGGGCTGTTTCCACGTAGTGTCAAACTCATGGGCTTTATTTGCCTGGTGTCGAACTCATGGGCTCTATCACTCGTGAGCTGTATGACTCATGGACCCGTTTTCAATGTCGAACTCGGGGGCTGTATGACTTGTTGATGTCGGTCTAGTGGGATGACCCCATAAATTAACGTATACAGATCACATCCGCGACATCATTCATTTTCACGTAGCGTTCGGAATGCGACTGACAGCGACGAAAGGAAAAATTGATTGATTGATTGATTGATTGATTGATTGATTGATTGATTGAGTGTTTAATTGATTGATTGAGTGATTGAGTGAGTGATTGATTGATTGATTGATGGATGGATGGATGGATGGATGAATTGGTTATTGAATAATGGGATGGGGGCAGCGAAAGGAGCAAACCTTGATTTGGTGAATATTGTACGCTCTCATTCCCGCACAACCTCAATGGTAGACGGCACTGTTTAGGTCTCTTCCATCGTAGGAAACCGCTTTCCAGGCCGTGTCCCATGCTACATCGTGTAGGGCGGCAAGAAGACGAGTCTACGCAAATGGCTCCTGAAATCACGAATGAAGAATTATAGTTGCAACTGATTGACAAATTGCCCAACAACGAATCGATATCCCTGTTCCCATAAAATCGAACCTTCCTAACGTATTGTTTTAGTCGTAGCCATGATAGAAATCATGGGCGTACATACTCGAGCAGGATTCGAACCTACGACCTCCTGATCTCCGGACAGGCGTCATCTCCACTAGACCACCGCGCTTCCGCCCGACAGCAAGTGTTGGTTTCAATCCTTATAGCATGCAGCGGGTTCTGCTTTTATTATTCAAATTAGGAAATTCTTCCATCGAGATGTTTTCATTGCAACTGATTGACAACATGCCCAACATCGACGTAAATAAGCACTGACGTGATCAGTGTTTTACTAGTAGTAGCCATGATTAAAAAAAAAAAAAAAAAAAAGCTCGGTGCTCTAGTGGATATGACGCCTGTCCGGAGATCAGGAGGTCGTAGGTTCGAATCCTGCTCGAGTATGTAATGCTCAAAATTTCACTATTTCCCCCATATCTATGCGACGGTTCAATGCATTTTCTTGGAGCCTAATGTATACATGAAATACAAAATAAAGATTCTCCAGAGAGAGTTATGGGCTATGAGGTAAGGTCAAAGGTAAACTGAAAATGTGAAACATTCACTTTTACTACTTTTTTTTATCCATATCTCATGAATTGTTCAAAGTATCTTCATGGGACTTAGTACATAATATGCATGTACTGACTAGTACTGACCATGAAGGGAATTCAGGGGTCATGGGTCAAAGGTCAAGATCAACTCCTCTAAATGTCACTATTCCCCTATTCTCTTTGCAATGCTTGCAGGGTTTTTGAAACTTGGTGTATGCAAGCCTTACCTAATACAGATTCTATTGAAGGTTTACATCAAACCGCAGAACCCCAGAAGCAAAATCTTACGAGATGAACAGACGTTCAAGACCTACCTGACAGGAATACGATTGCTAAGAGAATCGAGCTCATGTTCCTCTGGTTTGGTGTCTTTGTAGAAAGCTTTCTTGCAACGCCCTCAAGAATAATCTGACGGCAGAAGGATGATGTTGATATTAAAAACTGTGGTGATCAAGACAAAGATTAACGACAGCAGCGAGGAAACGATCGAATAAGCAAAACGCCAATGCAAACCGCCCTTGCGGGATATCATCAACTTTTACAAATGTCAAAATAACCTGCTATAGTTCGAGTGTCGCCTAGGTTTCCCTTCACATGTTTATTTCTTTTATATTTTTTTTTTTTGGGGGGGATAGGTGTGGCAGCGGGTGGGTTGTTGTTATTGCTGTTACTTTTTTCCCATTTCAGGTTTGCTTATATTTTTGTCACTACGCACTGGACCCCAAACAAGTGAATAATACAAACATGATACACTCTCTATAGTGAAGCCTGGGCCCATTTCGTGACATCACGTTAGCAACCGTTCCTCTATTACTTATTAAAGCCAGAAAGTGAGACTGGAAAGCAATCAAATATATATATCTTTTTAATAAAATAAAACCAAGCTTCCATGGGAAAGGGTTTCAACAAATTATGGGGCTTTAGATATTCTTCCGCGACCACTTATTATTATTATAATCATCTTTATTGCGAGCTATTCGATACTGTTTCTATGATATGATGCGATTCAAAAAGAAAAAAACAACAAGAAACACAAGCAGGCTTCCATGGGAGAAGGTTTCAACTCATTATGTAGCTTTAGATATTCTTCCGCGTCCACTTACTATTATTATTATTATTAGTAGTAGTAGTAGTAGTAGTAGTAGTAGTAGCAGTAGTATCATTATTATTATTATTATTGTTATTAGTATTATTATCATTATCATTATTATTATAATCATCATTATTGCGAGCTAGTCAATACTGTTTGTAGGATACGATTTTGAAACAAAAAGCAAAAAAGTAAGCTTCCATAGGAGAGGGATTCAATTCATTATGTGGATTTTGATATTCTTCCGCGTTCACTTACTTTAATTATCATTACAATCATCATTATTGCGGGCTATTCAATACTGTTTCAAGGATACACGTGCTATTATAGCAGAGTTCTATACACTCACTATTGCTTAGGGTATAGAAACTGCGTTATACCGACTTTTATTTTTTTTTATTCTCTTTGATCTCAAAATACTGCATAGCTGTTTGGTAAATCGCCCAGCAGACAAGTTTCTAGGAAGATCTTTCAGATATAAAGTTACAACAAACACATTCCAAATGGTTGAATGTGAAAGTGCATGTTACACCGAGTATATGTGCCAGCTTTAACTGTAATATCATGTTGTCCCCTTGGTAACGGGTAGACACTCTGTCCCTCTTAAATGACATAACATGGATATATTATATTAAGCTGTTTACGTTGTCACTTCGTTGTTAGCAGTTATGTTATCCTCCATTTGAAGCCATAATCATGTCATATGATATCACAGTAATATGTTGCTTGCATGTTGCATGTTACTTGCATGTTTCTGTGATATTAATGTGACTAAAAAAAAGACATGGCTACGGAACATGCAGGTTATGCTGAGTCGAGGGGAAGGCGAATCCCAATGTCTTTTGTTAAACATATCAGTACTTTAGCAATGATTGACAGATGAGGTCACAACAGGAATATTGGTGGGGAAGGATTTTTTTGTGGGCATATCAAAGTAATCTGAAGAAAAATAGAAGAAAGCTTAATTAAAATACATGGAATGTTTCTAGATGTTCGTTTCACCGCAAAAGTGATGTTGAGGGTATCATAAATTAACACAAATCAACATGAATTTGTATTCCATGGAACCTTTAATTTGATTAAGCAAGAGACCGTTCTGTGGGAATCTGCATAGCAATTTTAGCAATTTAGAAGAAAGAATTCACGCAATTCTAAGGTCACATTTAATGAAATGCGTGTGCTTCCATGGAACAGTATAGAATGTGCATGACCACATCTAGCTCCCTTAAAAAGAAAGAAAGAAATATATTACATTTTACAAAATAATTAGGACTACTTGTGGCCGGAAAGACTGATTGCTTCAATGTTCTCATCCTTAATGCAAGAAGGTGTTACTACGCGGCACATGAACAGTTACTCTTACTTTGTTATTATACCAATTTCACTCATGCAAGTATCTACAAGAGAGTAGTCTGATTTGATTTCTGTGTTTTTGTCGTTGTTGTTGTTGTTGTTGCCGTTGCTGCTGTTGATGATGTTGTTTTTGTGTTTCTTTTTGTAGTGTATTTTTCCTCTTTTGTCAATCCAATTCCTAATTGCTGCATTCACTTTAGCAAAATTTAGCGTAGATGACATGATCGGTAGTTCAATTTTATGATCTCTTCATTCAAATTCATTTTGGAGCATTTAAAGTACCTTTCTCCTCATTCTGATTAACACTTTTTCAATTGAAATTCGTAAAACAAGCACCATTTCGTTATTCTTTCATTCAATTTAGAATGATATAGTCACGTGATCACGGACATGCTGCACTCGTTCATTCAAATTCATTTTTGGGCATCCAATTTAACATCTTTTGCAGTCAATTTAACACGCATGTTTATGCTTTGGTTCTTTCTTCAGTTTTTTTTTTCAACAAAGTTATTGTTTTGAAAGCGTCATTACATTTCATATTTTCGTACTCATTTTAGAGATTTTGGCAACAGTTTTTTTTTTTCTTCAATGTGTTTAGTGAGTCTTTTAGTTTGAAGATAGTGCATCATGTGGCCACAACTTATCTGGTCGTTGAGCGCTTTATTCTGAGTGTGTCGGCCAGTTCTAGGAAGTCAAGGTTATGATCATCAAATGTTCCTATAATTCTTTTTCTTTCTTCTTGAGAAATACGTCTGTATCTAACTTGTGCTGCCATGACTGTAAGAAGATGAAGTTAATCTGTAGTATTGGTACATGTACGCCTAAAATGATATGTATGAAAGAAAGGGGGCGTTACAGAACAACAAACTCGACTTATATAGGGTAAAAAATATGATACTTTTACTGCTTAACAGTGCGTGGATGAAACAAAAAAGTAACATAGAAATACGCGTTTAAATGCTATATTACCTTTCCAAGAAAGAAATAACATGACGTTAATTTGAATGAACATGTTTGGAATTTGACTGTCCATACGCGAAATTGAATGACTGAAATACCCATTTTGAATGCCCGTTTTACGAATTCGAAAGGCACATGTGCAAATTTCATTGATCGAAATGCTAAATTGAACGACCAACTTGCAATTTTGAATGACAAAATGTGCAGTGACGAGGATTTTCGATAAATTGAATGAACCTTTTATCAAATGGACTGACAAAAGTGCGAAATTGGCCGGGGAAACCTATATTTCTCTGTAGTCTTACCCACTTTATGCTCCACACACACACACATACATGTATGTATATATATATATATATATATATATATATATATATATATATATATATATATATTGTACTTGTGTGTCGGAGGGGTGTTTGAAAGTCCCAATGTCTTTTTTTCTGGAAATTTGATAAGCACTGATTTATTATAAAACTCTCCTTAACATAACCAGTATAAAAGTCATGAATATCGCTGCGCAATGACAGCGTAACCACAATTTGTCTATTCTATGACTGCTTCTCTAATGTTTAACTTATCGATCTATATTGTATTCTATTTGTTGTATAATTATGTTATGTATTCTTTACATTTATGACGCCTAGGCCCCGTTGCAAGAAAGTTGCAATCACTTGCAAATAATTGCTAATTTTGAAACAACCATTCTGATTGGCTCAGGGTCTGCCGTATTAAGAAGACATGCATGTAACAATGATTTTTATTGGCCAGTGACAATCAGTTGCAAGTTGCGTTTAAACGCAAAGTTTCTAGCAACGGGGCCCTAGTCATATATTATTTGAGTTGCACAAATGAAATTACAACTTCAAGTTCAAAATTTCATATACCTTTTATTACTGTAAGCAAATTATAGGATTACGATTTTTTCACAACTTGTATTATACGCCATTAGTTTCCCCCAGTGTACAATGCAAGACAGTCCAGTATGCGATAGCCTTGCTGTCATAATACACTGACTTAGCAGGGATCGTCAGAGAAAACCATATTGTCCACAATATACCAATCTGTAACTATCCGTAACTATCCGAAAATATCCGCAGCTCTCCGCAAGTGTTCAAAACTATTATGTGACAATCCGTAAGAATATCCGCAAGTGGACGCAAGTATTCGCATCTGGTCGTATCTGATCGTATCGCCCGCATTTTTCCCCCGTATGTTTTATACAAATTTTCTGGTGACGGCAAAGGATCCGCGGGAGTCCGCAGAAAAAAATGACTTTTTTGGACTTAACGCCGGACGCAGAGTATTATGTGACTGGGGCTTAAGTATCCGAAATTAACCGCAAGTTAACCTATCACAACACTTACCATCCCTTACGGACATTTACGGGCAGTTACGGATACTGCGGACAAGTGCGTCCTTTAGCGTTTTCCAGTTTCATCTCCCATAGGAATAGAGACTACTGGTAAACTACACCACCCGTGTTGGTAAGCTGCAGCGCATTGTATCTGAAGGAATACTGCAACACAGTCAGAGTGATGGAGTGGCAGAACCGATGCATGGTCGAGTTATGAAATTTCTCCCACAAAATGGTCATTTTACGTGGCACCCATATACAGATGACATCGTTGACCCATGGTGCTGAACTTATTTTTCTTGCATTCTCTGACTGTATGTTATTCGAATCACATTTTTGGTAGGGAATGGGGTTACATCATTTCATTTACTTTTCTGGGCGGGGACGATGTGGGGCAGCGATAAACTATATAAAATGAGAAAGACTGTATTTCTATGAAGTCTTAACCACTTTACACTCCATGGAATATGTATTACATTTTTTATTTTGTATTTTGGAAATGAAGGGGTGTTCTATTCGGGTGCTGTTTGTTATTTCGAAGGTTAGTTATTCCGAAGGTTCGTTAATCCGAAACTGCTGCAGGCGCTACTGTGGCAATGAAAATGCTTTCAGCGTGTATGAGCACGTGTTTAAACTTTCAAAAGGTCACACCAGCGTTGGTCTAAAGATAGTAAGTGGTGTATCAATTTCAGCGGTGACGCGGGCTAGACGAGAGAGAGAGACCGAGAGAAAATACATACGAGGGAGTTATCTGTCTTTGTTCATTTTTTCACTGCAGTCATATTCTTCCATCAGTCTTAACTACAACGTCCATACCACTATTCTTTGTCCCAGGATAAGTTTGGCATGCTTTATGCGTGAGCCAATAATTTCCACACGCCGTAAATGATTTGTCAATCGTTAGTTGATTTTAGCACAAACGAACTGCCATATGCACACCGCTAATACATACGTAATACAAACAAACACCAACAAACACTCAAACAAATCCTCATAATCCAAATAAACCAACGCAGCACTTTTTTTTCCTTGATATTTATTGATTTCATTCAAATCATTCATAAATCGACCCATTTTGGGTGTAACATGATCAAAAAAGTTACAAATGGCAATTCGAAACACAAACAAATCCATTTGTCAACTTATACTACAAATAATCTCACTTCAACAAAGATAACTCGATTATAGACTAACCCTACTAACAATTTCTTCACGAGAAAGTTTTGACATGTAGGGCCCTACCAAATCTATATCCCTTGAATATATTGGTTTGGATCATGTAACACCTTCTTACTTACAAGGGCATATACATAATCAAAAAAAAAAACAAACAAACAAACAAACAAACGCAAATACATTATACAAATCTAGAATGAAATCAGTCATAAAAAACCCGCCCAATTCCCCCCCCCCCCCCCCGACACCAACCGAAACAAATCGAGGGCCTACATCATTCTATCCTAAATATTAAATCCTACCAAAATCTGTCATACCATTTATAACTATCCTTCTTCAAATCCAATCCCCAACCCATCAACCCCTGATTAACCAAAACCTAAATCATCCCACACCCACACACATACACACACACACACACACCCACACAAACGAAGGTTCGTTATTCCGAAATCGGTTCGTTTTTTTCCGCAGGTTCATTTATCAGAAAGGCTACAATTCCCTATACCGAGAGGTTCGTTAATCCGAAAATGAAAAAGGGTTCGTTAATCCGAGCGTTTGTGGCGTTATTCCGAAGGTTCGTTGATCCAAAAATGAAATTCGGAATAACGAACCTTCGGAATAAAGAACCTTCGAACTACAGAGCCTTCAGAATAACGAACTTTTGCAATAACGAAATATAACCCCCTCCCCACATACACACACACACACCCGAACCGATACCACCTTCCTTCCTATTGAAACGACTTCCCAATGTTGATACATAAGACATAATGGACCGTATGCAGAAAAACAGCATCCGCCCGCACGCAAGCACCACTCCGAATTCATATACAAATCCGCCAAACAAACTCAAAAAAGTCAAAGCTGCTGATAAAATCAATATCAACGTTTATGCCAGCAACAGCTTACTAGGTATCCCTCCCCACGCGCAGCTAAAAAAACACATACGCAAAAAGCTGACATAATAAACACATTCTTCCATCATACACACACACACACACACACACGCACAAACGGACACTGAATTATCATGTGCGCGCGCACATACACACTTCCTTGAAACCTCACCATGACTTTTTACGTGGCATGTTTGCATGGATGTAGCCATGTAAGTTATGTGTTAGTATTTCAATGACTATGTCCAGAACGATATTACCCAGCATAATGTGCTTCGAGGGCGGGCGACAATCCTTGCCGCCAGCCCTCGTCACGGATTGTCGCCAGACGACAATCCGTGACGGGGGCGACAATCCGTGACGCCAACTCCGTGGAGGATTTTCGCCCCGAGCCGGGGGCGACAATCCGTGTAGGGGCGACAATCCGTGTCGCAACACACGTGTGTATTAAGCGCATAGCACGCAGTACGGGAACCACATATACCCGCTTGGCTATTATGGGACGTGGGATGTAACGCTTGCACGTTTGCCCACGCTTATGGGAAGTGGTATGGGACCCCTCCCCTCCCCCCCCCCCCTTACGCAGTTTTGCCCCTCAGGATGGCTTGATGATGTCATTGTAACCTCGTCCTTACAGTCTGAATTTATGGTGGCCATTTTGAATTAAGAGATGGCTGTCGTTGTGCGTGACCTGGGGGACATTTCACGAAGCAGTTTGGTGGGATATTTTTCTGACAAACTGTTACAAGCTACGGAAATCCTTGCATCTGATTGGATGGGAGCAAATTTGTCCGACAACTTTGTCTGACGAAATGCTTCATAAAATGCCCCCTAGAACATGAATTCGATCTAACTAGGACAATTTTGGCAAATTCATCTGAGGCGCTTACCACAATATTAATATGTTTTTCTATGGTCACCATCTTTAATTTCAAGATGGTGGCCTATCTAATGATCCACAATAGGAAACAGCTGTACTGGAACGTTGGACACCATTAGCATGTGCATTACTGAAAATTTGATGCAATAATTGCAACATGAGATATATGGATAAAAACGCTATATGGCGGCCATTTTGAATTTCAAGGTGGCAGCCTATAAATTGTATCAAAACATTCCACAATATCAGAAAATGATATATTAGAGTGTCTGACATCACAACCATGCATTTTACACCAAATTTGAAGCTTCTACAATGCTCACTGTATGAGATATGAATCAAAATACTGTTTGCTATGGCGGCCATTTTGAAATTCAAGATGGCAGCCTACAAATTGTATCAAAACAATCCACAATATCAGAAAAAGATATACCAGAGTGTCTGACGTCACAACCATGCATTTTGCACAAAATTTTGAAGCTTCTATACTAATGCTCACTTAATGAGATATGGATAAAAATACAGTTTGCTATGGCAGCCATTTTGAAATTCAAAATGGCGGCTGAAGACGTGGTCGGAAAAAATAGAACCAAAGTTTTTTGCATTCAGCACCCCCAAATTGACAAAGTTAGTCCCAAAAAAACAAAATCAATTTTGGCACAAAAATCTTAAGGGGTTTACAATATAGTAGCCTTTACTATTAGGTGAAACGGGTCCACGTAACGCTAACCTAACGCTCTCGAATGCTTTTTAGTAGAAGAGTGTAATGAGCTGTGTCTTTGTACAGTCCCCTTTTTATTCTTAAAAACCCTGTCCATACTCTTCAATTTCAGCTGTAATTACTTAGGAAAAGATGACGCTACTGTTTTGAAAGTTGGCATTAATCATCTAAAGAATGTGTTGATAAAGTATGCTTCATTTCGGCTTAATCTGATAATCCCTCACCGTTGTAGCTACAGTGGTTTACATCCTTGGCTATTTTCACTTCAATTCATCGCCCAGCTAGCACTGCTTGATGAAGATGAGGCGCTTGATAGACGCTGTACATCAAAGCTTCTTTTCTCAGTTCACACTTTCCAGAGTGTGTGTGTTTTCTTTCCAATTTTATGGTAGGTTACGATTGTCTATTTGAATTTAGTTATACATCATTTTAAAACTTCAATTCTGCTCTTTCAGAATCTGTTCTTAACTGAAAATCCATATCTGGCGACTTTTTGTTGGTTTTGTGATGCACGGTAAAATATATAGTCCTCTCCGCCATTTCTTCTGTCGGAAGAGCTAACCGTTTCCGATTTATCCTTCGCCAGAAAACAACCAGAACGGCAACAAAACTATTTCTTTTTGCCTAGACAATACAGGTATTCGCTAATCAAGCGTTCCCCATGGACCAAATGTCCTTTGTCTTAACCCTATAAAGCCCAAGCTATTTTGACCCCTTGCAGGCCCATGGGGGGGGGGGGGGGGGGCACATTGTGCCCCCCCCCCCATTTTAACTTCTTTATTATATGATGTATGACCGTCATATTTGGCACTTGAGTAGAGCAACTCATAGTCTACATGACCCAACATTTGAAATTTCTCAAGGTCATCCACTGAGGGCGCTATTTACCAAAATATACAGAATACATAGGAAATACGCTAAAATCATGTTTTTTTCTTTTTATTTCTTTATCCCCATATATATGTTTTATTTTGTATCAATCATTTTCATATTTACCAAAAAGGAAAAGCAAGTAAAACTTCACTATTTGTTATGGTTGAAATTTCTCAAGGTCAACACGTGGGGGCGCTACTCGTTACAATATAAACAAATATATGAAACCTATGATGTATTGCTTGGAATGGGTACATATGAAGAGTTTGTTCGCAAAAACCGATAAGTCCAATTTTGAAGATTTTGAAGTACGGTCTCTGTCATTAAGTACAAAATAATACCTTATATTGATCACTACATATAAAGGTACATTTTTGAAGTTATGGTCAAAAGAAGCAAACATTTTTTATTCTCATTATTTTTCTTGACCTTTAATCGCAAATATCTCCATTTGGGAAATATGCACTTATCTGTTTTTGCGAACAAACTCTTCATATATTGGTATAACATTTCATATTTCCAAAATATTGAAATTTTGAGTTTGCAGATTGATAATATGATAAAAAATGATATTACAGGCAAAACTTGTGTGAAGATAACACAAAATAAAAGGGTAGTGGAAAATGCTGTATTTTCGATTATTTCTATTATATCTATTGTTTGATGCCTATGTCATATAAAAGAATAAAGTAAATAATAAGAAGACCATTTCAGGGTAATTTACAACCATAATTACTTCACATTTTGGTCCTTCAGCAAATTACAGCTAGGAAAACCCCCATTTCATCCATTATTATATTGTTAAGTGAAATTGGAACAGAAAATCATTCAAAATCTGACGATCATGGTTGTCAGTTTACGGTTGCCATGGCAACCAGCAATATCGGACATAGCTAGATTATATGTCAAAATGTTTGCAATAAGATTTTAGGAAAGGTCACTAAATTTGGTTGAAATCGAGTAAAGGGTGTAGGAGTGGCAAACGAAAATATGGTGGGGGACAATGTGCCCCCCTTGGGCTTTAAAGGGTTAACACAGACATACAGACACACACACACACACACACACACACACACAACAAACAAACAAACAAACAAACAAAGGAACAAAAACAAACAAATGAAAACAAACGAATTATCAACAATCACCGTCCGGGATTATCGCTCTGATATTAAGAAAGCTGAGAACTTTCGAATACATGTGTGGAATGAATAGTAAAGCATTTGTGAGCCAACTTACTGTTCCAACAGAAATGACTAGATGATATAAGAACTGAAAAAAAAGGAATATTATACATTTAAAGCAAAAACAGAATAGCAATTTATTATAACTATTTTTTTTTCTGGAATAGGACACTATATTTTACAAACAACTCCATCAGTCAACAGGAAAAGTACAAAGCAAATCAAGAAACATGTGTCTTTTATCTGGTTTGTTTATTTCATACCTCGTTAGCGTATGGTATTGTGACAATGCAAATTACTTTTTTTTGGTGGTATTTGTGATTTTGTTCCCTGCCTCAACTTGGTCGCTACCTACTCCACAAAGGCAAACCATGTACGAAGATTAAAATGTTACAGATGGTGGTCGTTGTTTTTATTTCCGATTTTTGATAAGACAATCTTTATGATAATACATGTAGGGGGTTTGCAGTACGACGACAGAAATGATCGGCCTTTAAACCGTATTCACAATATATAATTAACAAATTACAACTTGTCTTCCACTGGACGTCACATATTAATATTAATATTAAGTAACTTTTTTTTAATAAAAAGTTAAAACAAGATATTCAATACAAAAAATACAGCTAGATGAAGAAAATTTACAATAGTTAAAATCAAAAGAAGAAAAAGCGCAATTGTAACCAATACAAGAATATATCGAATTCTACCTATTGTATAGCATTTTGATTTTTTTTTAAAGCCTCATTTAGATAATGAACTCCAGAGGTTCAATATCTCAATAGTGGAGTAATAAGTATAGGTCTATCGTAACCTTAAACATGGACATGACATGACTGAACAATGCGAGAGAGATCATTAATGAGAACTCAAGATAGCAAAAGGCAAAGAAGAGCCCGAGACCTGGGGCGAGCCATGACGGGCTGAATACAAATCATCAGATAAAGCTTTGTTTTTACCTTAGAATTCACCATCCACCTCCTCCCCCTAGACCAGTCAATTGGATCTCAAGTCACTGAAGTGATGCGGATTTTTTATATCATGTCAACGCAATACGTCTCTTCTTTTTCTCTTTTCAATATGTCCTTGTGATTGAAATTGTCAAATACGCTCTTCGCCAGTCGAAGAAGATGGCACCTGTCTATTCACGTTCCTCCAGAGGCCATTAATGTAATTATTGTTGCCTTTACAAGGGCAGTCACTACTGGAGAAGGTTGACCCTGGATCGCATTGATGATACATAATGTTGTTGAGTATAATATTTTGTTGTTAAGATGATATGGTGACGTTATGTCGATACCTACCTGACTTTCCCCAAATTGTAATTTATTTATCACATCGGTGATGACATTAGCAAATTGTTCATTAAGTTGAGAAGTCTTTTTATCGATATGAACCACCACATGGAGAAACACATGATGTGCATGTGTCGTTGTTAGCAAAAGAGTAAGAAAAAAAAAATACATTTCGTAAATGGTTTCTTTCAGAACATCGATAATATCGATTGTTTGTTTTGGGCAGATATTAGTTCGTCCAGTGCTAAGCTTTTGATAATATTGGTATGATAATTTCTTTACCTCACGGCAATGAAAAAGTCAACAGCACACACGCACACACACGCACACACACACACACACACGCACGCGCGCGCGCACACGCACAAACACACGCAGAAATACAGTTAAATACTTTTAAACGTTGTAACGCTAGAGCCGAAATCGTCTTCAAGCAGATTTTGATTGATTGATTGACTTTATTTCATCTCGGATAAGAGTTTCCTTTCAGGTCTTAGCATAAATAACTTTTTTTTTTTTTTCAGCAAGACAGTGAACATTAATTCACACAGCGTGTTTGCAAGCAGATTAACAATGAATAAAACATAATTTGAAACGTTTAACATGAACAAGTTTAGACAATGACAAGAATGAGAACTATACAAAGGTGTAAAAATAGGCATCATTATGTCGGAATGCAAACAGATTAAGATGTTAACTACTTATGCAGGATAAGCATTTAAAACAGACAGCGTGGAAAAAATAAAATGACCGTCTTTTCTGTGAGTAGATACTTAAATACGAAAAAAAAAATAGCACTTGAATATAATCGTTGCAGTAATACACCTCTCTTTTCTTTTCTTTTTTTTCTTTTATAAATAATGTGATCCCACTAATCATTTTAATACTTATAGGGAGATCAATGAAGACCTTTAAGCTGAGTTTCTAAGCCTTTGCTTTTTTTCCCTTTTTTTCTTCCATCTTTTCAAATTCATCATCATGCCAATGTGTTGTGATTATAGATGATCGAAAATGTGCATGTACATAGCCTGCGTAAACAAACAAACACACACACACACACACACACACACACACACACACACACACACACACACACAATCAATCAAACCTTAAAACAATAGGCCTTCTTGTTTAATCTTCTGGTGTAGCAGTGGAAAGTGCTCCCCAGAGCATAACGTGCAAGCGCGCCCGTACCAGTGATGGACGCTCTCTCTCTCTCTCTCTCTCTCTCTGGGCAAATTGTCTCCCTTCAAAACGTTATACTAGAACGTACGTAACAAATTATTTGAATATCTAAACTGAAATCACATTTTTAGTACGCCTAATTGTGTAGATATGTCAGCAGATTTTATCTTGAAAAGAGTGTTAATTATGAAAATAGAGCAGATTGCGAACGAGCTGGGTAATGACAAGATTTTGCAGTGTGATCAATGAACGACACCGCTCCGAAAGGCAAAGAAAAACACAGCAAATAAAGGCAAACGCGAACGAGACTGGTAACCGGACGTGAGTCGCATGCTGATATCTCTTTCAATAGAAATCAGTGCTCGCATGGAGTTTATGATTGAATAGTGAGTACTCGTACGAGGCGATTATAGCTACCAACACAATGTAATAATAATACTTTCGCTTGAATGTACAAATGAAGGGTTTGTTTGCAAAAACCGATAAGTCCATATTTGCCAAATGGAGATATTTGCGATTAAAGGTCAAGAAAAATAAAGAGAATAATAAGAAAATGTTTGCTTCTTTTGACCATAACTTTAAAAATGTACCTTTATATGTAGTGACCAATATATCATTTAAAAGGTACTATTTTGCACTTTATGACAGAGACCATACTTCAAAATCTTCAAAAACGGACTTATCGGTTTTTGCAAACAAACTCTTCAAATATACTTTGCCTTGAGAGTTTTTTGTTAAAACTATGGGCAGAGGTGACTTTTTGGATCAAAAATTCTAACAAAAGAAGGAGAAATGGGGGGGGGGATGCAAAGCGAGAAGTCGTATAGTGGATGATGCGATGTTTTGAAGGGATCTTACATTGACCGTACCATAAGAAGTATGTCGCTGCGCACAATGTCAGAACTGCTTTTTTACATTTTACAAGTGCGACGCACGGTGTAAGGAGCGAAGCAATGCGCAATGTCCGAATTGTTTTATGACGTCACAATTGTTTTGTTAGAAATTGATACATTTCACAGAGTGACGGTATAAAGCTGTACACAATTTCAAAATTGCTTTGTGACATCATTTTGCAAATAGTATACTAGTGCTATTTGCAAAATGATTTCACAAAGCAATTCTGAAATTGTCTTAGAAGTGACGTAATTATGCAAATAGTACTTTATGGAGGGTTAACTTTCTCAAATAGCTGAAAATACCTATAATCACGAGCAGTGCGCAATGTCAAAATTGCTTTGTACATGGCGTCACAATTGTTTTGCTAAAAATTGAAACATTTCACAGAGAGACGGTGCAAAGCTGCACACAATTACTTTGTGACATCATTTTGCAAATAGCACTATTATACTATGTGCAAAAATGTCGTCATAGAAGTGACATCATTTTGCAAATAGAACTTTATGGAGGGTTAACTTTCTGAAATAGCTGAAAATACCTATAATCATGACGAAAATCACTCGTTTGAAGAGCTACACCCCAGTAAATAATGCCAGTGCATATCTTGGCAATCAATGACTTAAAGTCAAAGATATAAAACACCTGTTTCTTGACCCTGGCCTAATCTAAGCATCAGTCATCGCCACAGCGCCACAGGAGGGGGGGGGGGGGGGCACCGCGAGAGGAGGAGATTGTTTTGGTTTTGGCATGGGCCATGTAGCTCCATGGTGCGTGTGTGTGTGTACGTGTGTGTGTGTGCGAGTGTAGACATTCAGCGTATGCAGACAGAGCATGCCTGTACTGTAGTGACCGGAACTATTGTCATTCCATTTTGCTCTCACCTTCTCCCTCCCCCATCTCTCCCCCCTCTCCTAGTTTGCAGGCACAAACCCTTGTTGGTCGTATAGGAGTCTGCATGCACCAAGACTAATACACACACCACTACACTGCAGCCTCTCCCAGTTGGGAGAAGCTTCAACACAGGGCCTATGGGACAGTGCCAAAGTGGTGCATGTAGTAGTCTTGGCGCAGACTCCTTTACGACCAACAAGGGTTTGTGCCTGCAAACTACCTCGCTCTCCCCCCCCCCCCCCCCTCTCTCTCTCTCTCTCTCCCTCTCTCTCTCTTTCTCAATCATCCAGTCAGCAGGCTGATTGTAACCAGGGAGGTAGTCTCACCTCCCCGTTGTAACTCACTGCCAAATAGCACATTGTCAGCACCGGCAAACTGGCAACGCTCTCCTTCTTATTCCTGTATTTTCGTTATTTACGGTCGATTTTTTTCGTTCGAAATGTAAAATGGATGATCATAGAATTTCTCAATAGAATATAAAATTGAAAACTTTAGAAAGGATAGAGAAAATTGAGTTCACTTTGAATGGTCTGCCACAGGCAGATATCCTTATCATGCTCTTACGTAATACGACAGCTGCTTTCTCAATGATCCAGTCAGCAGGCCAGGGAGGTAGTCTCACCTCCCCGTTGTAACTCACTGCCAAATAGCACATTGTCAGCACCGGCAAACTGGCAATGCTCTCCTTCTTATTCCTGTATTTTCGTTATTTACGGGTCAATTTTTTTCGTTCGAAATGTAAAATGGATGACCATAGAATTTCTCAATAGAATATAAAATTGAAAACTTTAGAAAGGATAGAGAAAATTGAGTTCACTTTGAATGGTCTGCCACAGGCAGGTATCCTTATCATGCTCTTACGTAATACGACAGCTGCTGGAGTCATCAAACCCTGGCTTGGCCTCCAGGTTTGTCACGCCTCAGCAGAAAGTTTATTTGCAATGGACAAGTACTTCGACTCCCGCTCTCAAACGACAAATAAACGCACCCCACTGTGGACTAAATCCGGCTGGGGTTTCGCCTCAAACGAGAGATTGACGGCATGTCACGTGAAGCTCTTTCAACCAATCACCAGAGCATAAATTCTTGATCCAAAATACAAAAAGGACTATAACAGCAAACATGATAGAGTGCCACCATCGCCTACAAGCCGCTGTAGTGCTTTATCAAAATCTTTGCATATCCGATCTTATGTTGAATAATATGGCGCTTCGTATTTTGGGGGAGGCGCTTATTCCGGACTAACGGGCATTCCTAAAATCTTAGGAATGCCCACCAGGTTGGGGGGGGGGGGGTGGAGGGGGAGCACTGATTTGGGGGAGTATTCCACTGCTATACAGCGGGAAGGTCTTTACCACTTTCCTATTTATCAGAAGCTGACATGTTTATTAGTGTGTTTGGTGACTGTTGTGTGTGTATCTACAAGATGTAGCTTTGTCCCTCTGTATCTCAATGGGCTCCCAAAACCTTTGCAGCTTCTTTGTTGCTGTTTCAGTCATTTTTTTTTTTTTGCTTTTTTGCATCGAATTTCTTTATCCAAGAAGGGCTAACACTCTACAAGATTCATCTTTTAGTGGGTCCCTCAGTTTGTTTATTTATTTGCTTTTCACGCAGTGCATTTGTAATTCATTTTTGTATCCACACCATTCATTGCAATGTATCGCTATTGAAACTTTTCATTACTTTCTGTACAAATTTACATGCGTCATTTCTGTCACTGAAGAAAGTTAGATTTACGTTTATTTCCTATATAAAAAAAACAAACAAATAGAATTCAACTTAAATTTAAACAAGACATTTATCTTTACAAGTCTGTCAACAGACTTAAAATATACGGATTAGCATGGGCGTCACCAGGGGGGGGGGGGGTGCGTTGGGTGCGGACGCACCCCCCCCCCCCCCCTTCAGACAAAAAAAAAAAAATAATAATAATAATCACCTCTTCAGTCTGCGAGCAACCTAAACGCCGGACGCTAAATAATATATTTTTTTTACCATTTTTTTTTTTCATTTTCCAACAGGGACAACAAAATCGTAGGCAAAAACAATTCTCATCCTGGGCTCTGTCAACACTGATTTTATACATATCTACGAATATTCTACAGTGTTTACTATTTATCGACCGTACTGTACATCCGTACGGTACGGAGCACGTACACGTTTGCATGTACGTGTGCTATACTTACAAGTATGTAGGGTCTATGTACAGCACGTTACTTCTGACCAATCCATATTGATAATGCGAGCCTTAGCCTCATTTAAAAAAAAAAAAAATGTAGGGGCATGTATATCATTTTTCCCACCCCCCCCCCCATAATTCCCGAGACGAGAAGATTTTCTTGCTTTTTTGCCAGAAAAAAAAATCTACCCCCATAAAAACATTGGAAGGGCAAGCATATTATCATTTTGCCCCCCCCCCCCCACAATAATTAATAATTAGTGAGTTGAGAAGATTTTTTTTTTTTGACAGAAAAAAAGTTGCCTCCATAAAATGTTCGAGGGGCAAGCCACCATATCTTCCCCACCCCACATAATTGTACATGTCATTCCCGAGATGAAAAGATTTTCTTGCTTTTTTGTTAGAAATCTGTCCAATTATTTCACCAAAAGTGTGCACCAGATGGCAGGTTGCTGAATTTCAGTTCTAAAAAAGCAAAGTCTCTCTCGTGTGGGAGGGGGATACTTCTTCCCACACTTTCCCCCGTTCGGTCTTTTTTTCCATGGACTTAATACACCTATACATTGACAGATTTACAAATGTTTAATCGAAAGTATGCACCAAATCTGTCACTTTACTTGAGAAAAAAATGCAAAAGTTCCGTCGTGGGGGAGGGAATATTATCTTCTTTCAATTGAATTATTAGCCCTTTCCCAATGGCGTAGCCAGGAGAGCGTTCATGATATTCAGTGTAAGAATTAAGTTTATTTAAATTACACCATTTTATTGGCAAATTGTTCAACCATAATCTACATCAAAATATACTGCTACTTTAAACAAGTGGGACTGTTTCCAGTCGATAAAACAAGCAAAAACATGCATCAAACTGCACCATTTACAACATCAATATGCAAAAACTTCTCACCGTGGGAGGGGGACACCCCCTCCTACACCCTCCCCCTTGCTCACTCCGCTCGCTCTTGTTTGTTCGCGGCCATGATATTCAGTGTAAATATTAAAACAGGAAGTTTATTTGGATGATACTATTCTATAGGCAAATTGTTCATTAACAATTTATATCAAAATGTACTACTATACCTAAACAAGTAGGACTGTTTCAATTCGATAAAATACGAAAAAACCTGCATCGAATTGCACCATTTACAACATCAATATGCAAAAACTTCTCACCGTGGGAGGGGGACACCCCCTCCCACACCCTCCCCCTTGCTCACTCCCATCGCTCCCTCAGCTCGCTCTTGTTTGGTCGCGTTCATGATATTCAGTGTGAATATTAAAACAGGAAGTTTATTTGGATGACACTATTCTCTAGGCAAATTGTTCAGTAATAATCTACATCAAAATATACTGCTACCTTAAACAAGTGGGACTGTTTCAATTCGATAAAACAAGCAAAAACATGCATCAAATTGCACCATTTACAACATCAAAATGCAAAAAGTTCTCACCGTGGGAGGGGGACAACCCCCTCCCACCCACCCCCCCCCCCCCCCCCCTTGCTCGCTCCGTTCGCTCGGGCTCGGTGGCTTCGCTCCCTCGCATACTAACAGCCTCCTCCCTCCCCCAAAAAAAGATGAAATCCTAGCTACGCCGGTGCCCTTTCCCCGCTTGGTTTCCCTAAAAAAAAACCTAAAAGTCTGGGGATTGAGAGCTTCCTGAATTCCAAAAGAATGTCCGTTCAAAAAATCTCGTTAAATTTAGTGTCAAAACGCACCCCCCCCCCCTTGAAAAAAAGCTGGTGACGCCCCTGATTAGAGAAAAGAAAAGAAAAAAGCAATTAGGAGGTACTCTAGTTCCCGAGATAGTGGGACAAGTGATTCGACTGTACTATGGTACATGTAATGTGGGATGTAGATGCACAAGATTAGTCCAGATACAGGCCGCATTCCCCACACGTACGAGCATTTAATATACAATGTACTAGACACTCGCGCCAAACAATCCGCTAATTATTATGACACATTGACCCCAGTAGGCATCAGGATCAGTAATTTTGTTTTTAAAAACGCCATCAACGTTCGTGGTTGGCACACTGCATGCATGCTATGAATACAGTGCAGGGGGCGATATTTTTTTTCCCAGGATGGGAAAGGCATTTATTTGTCTTGGTGACTTGGATAGAGAATAACTATCAAGTCTTTGACTTTATTACTCTCTCTAAGCCTGACGGAATAAACCGTTACAAACTTAATTATACTTTAGAAATTAAGAGCAAAAATGGAAACAAGATGTTGAGCAAAACCCAGTCTGGGGTTCGAACCACCGTCCATCTTTTCAACACTGGTAGCTCCATGATCAGAGCACTACCACAACGTGCCACAGCCGGGGACTGCCGAGTTTGGTGGTCATTGGGTTTTTGAAGTATGCAAACAGAATTTGTCTCCATATAGTCTTAGGTTTCAGACGTTTTTTGTCAGTAGACTGCCGTAGACTTTACACACACTAGTGACTTTCCCATCCTGGGAAAAAAAATATTGCGTCCGCCGGGGTGTTTCATCAACGTTTGTCGGCGCTGACAACTTGAATCACCATAGTAACAGTCAGTGACCAGAGCATCTCAGCCAATCAAAACCAAGGATTTTGCTGAAATTGGTCAGCGCCGACAGTTGTCGGCGCTGACAAGCGTTGATGAAACACCCCCCAGGAAGTGGATTCAGGATCGGTAATAATTGTGTAATTCAGACGCCATCAACGTCCGTGGTACGCAGACTGCATGTATGCGCTAAATACAATCCAGCAACTGGGCCGTCGTCAAATAAGCAATAATAGCTTGAAAACACGACAGTTTTGAGACAAAAAAAAAAAGGGGGGGGGAGGAACGGTCAAAGATACATCATGTGTACTTTACAAAAGTAAATGAATGAATAAATGAATAAATAAACAAATAAATAAATAAACAAATAAATAAATAAAGGAGAGACACAAAAACCTGATTCTCATCAGGTACTATCCTGGCGTCACAACGCAGTGACATCAACATGGTAATATGCATTATTTAGATACAACAGAGTAAGGCGAGTAAGGCGAGTGTGCTCCCTTATATTTCATCCGATTTCAGTCATTTTTCATTTTTTTTTTTTTTTACCGTTGCACTCGTACGGCTTTACTCTTTTTATCAGACTAAGTTATAGACTGGATTCCCCATTTAAATCCGACTAACATCTGCCATATATAGGACTTATAATACGCACACATCACCAGTAAGCCTGAGACGAATATAGGACCCTACTTATTTCTACCCTCGTTTCTGATTCAGAAGGAAATCATAAGAATATTCATCTTGGTTCATTATGGTTTCGCTGTCTAGGACAAGGTAAAGAAGCCGATATCGTTTCGTTTGTACTCATTTTATGTTTTGTCAGTGAAGTCACTTTTATTGCATCTAGGTTTCAGGTTTATGTGCTTACTCAGTAGTTGACTTCCTTAGAATGAAACGAATGCAAATCGGTTAAAGAATATAAATGAAAACATGTACGTATTTCCTGTTACGTATTTACTTCGTCTAATTCATTCTTTTTGTGTAGGTCAACTATAAAACGAACACGAAAACGGTACGGCCGTGATTTGGCAAAACAACGTATCTGAAATTTTGTGGTTTTTCAGGTTTTGGGCTTATTAGATACATTAAGCCATTTTCTAACATCTGTCAAAATTTCAGCTCTCAAAGTGATATTAATTTTTAGAAAAATGCATTTAAAATTCAGCGATTTTTCAAAATAAGTCCAAATAATTTGGCAAAACAACGTAACTTACTTAAGTTGTTCTGCCAAAATAGTTTCTGTCCCAGATCTCATTTGAGCTTCCGGTTGTTCTGGCAGAATAACGCATCTTCGTTGTGTGACATGGCAAAACAACGTAACTGCAGCCGTGGTGCATGCAGCTGCGTGTCTGCTGCACGGTTGTTCTGCCTTGCTACTGCCGTGGTGCGCAGAACAACTTGCGTTGTTTTGCCTAATCACGCACGTGATCCGAAGTTTGGGTGTTTTGGCAAAACAACGTATCTGCGCTGCACGCTGCAGATACGTTGTTCTGCCATGTTACTGCCGTGGTGCGCACAACAACTTGTGTTGTTTTGCCGAATCACGCACGTGATCCGAAGTTTGGGTGTTTGGGCAAAACAACGTATCTACAAAAATTCTTTGATATTTTGAACAAAAAAATCTCTTTTTGACTTAAATTTCATCTAGATACTAGAAGAATGATATAAGGCATATTTTTAAAAAAAGTATCTTGGAAAATAATTCGACTGGAGAGAAATGGGAACAATTCTAGTACTTTGTAGATTCAAAATCTAAAATCGCGAATATCTCGGAAGTACCAAAACGCAGATACGTTGTTTTGCCAAATCACGGCCGGGTAGGACTATGGTCATATTTTTGTCTAAACATAATTATAAAAATAATATTGATTACATTACATTTTTGTATGGCGTTGTATCCTTGAAAAAGATAAAACAAGTATGAATAGATTATATAAAACAATACTAAGTATATCACTTGTCTTGTAATGCGCACTGATCTATCTATTCTCTCTATATATATCTTATGATGTCATATATGTATGTGTGTGCGTGTGTGTGTGCGTGTGTGTGTTAATGTATGTTTACAGAGAGAGACAGCTAGAGAGAGCGGGAGAATCCAACACAAACTACCTCTACAAAATTAAAGATTTGTGCTTTTAATCTCGCCTGTGCCTTCTGTGCCTTTAATACATGACTAACTTCATTTTCCCTATAATCTAATAACTAAATGTCATTTACTCCATCGCAGAGTAAAGGACCTTCATAAACGAATTGCCAATCCCACCTCTTCGTATGAAATTTTTTGCACAACATATGAACGACAATTAGATAACGATAGTTGCATAACGATGGTATACATGCAAAAACAAGAAACATTAAAGACAATGGCAATACCACTGATACAATAATAATATTGATATTGATAATAATAATAATAATAAAAATATTAAAAATGATAATGATAATAATGATGACGATAAGTATAACAATGATAACAATAATAATAATAATAATAATAATAATAATAATAATAATAATAATAATACATAACTATAATAATGTTATTTATCCATGGCAGCCTCTTTAGTGTTGCCACTGCTCTACCAGAGGGCCCTGCCATTATTATTGCCCTAGTATTGCCAGGTACCCATTTGTACACCTGGGTCGAGAGGGACGTGGCGGGTACAAACATCTTGTCCAAGAACGTAAGAACTGGGAGGAAATCGAACTCGGGCCATAGCGGGCGCCCCAATGATGAAATATGGACAGGAGTGTATGGATCAATGAAACATGGGACGGAGTATTTGGAACAGAATTCGTGATTCTATGGGCAGCCAATGTCGGTATTCAACAAGGAGATATGTATGGTCACTTTCACCGTGTGATTTATCATAAACGCGGCTGTACTCTGATGGGTTCGAGGATGTGATAGCTCATTACCACGGGACAATTGAAATAAAGTAACTTGACTATAAAAATTATAATACTACCGGATATAAATATATATACTTCATTTTTTTATTCTATTTGATAGGGAACTTCAGAATTGAGATTTGGGGTTAAAGGTACTGTTTACCATTGGGAGCAGTGATTTAGGAAATGTTCGAATTATTTTTTGATGCACATCTATTTGGTCAGTTGTATTCCTTGCTGTCGCTAATCCGCGGTTCCATCCCTTGATATCTGATGTCACCCTGACTGTTGGTAATGTTGTCATTCATCCATCAAGTTCAGTTAGAAGCCTGGGTGTCGAAATTGACTCCTCCATGAAGCTGAATCACCACGTTTCTTCTCTAAGCAGTTCGCTTCATTTTCATCTCTCAAATATTGCACGTATCAGGCCTTTCCTCGATAAGAAAGCTTGTGAGCATGCTGTGAGAGCTCTCGTTACCTCAAGAATAGACTATGCAAACTCCATGCTGTCAGGTACTTCTTCAAGTAATGTCCAGCGCCTTCAACGTGCTCAAAACCGTGCTGCAAAGCTGGTTTTTCTAGCCAAGAAGCGTGACCATGCCTCTCCTCTTCTTCAGCAATTACACTGGCTCCCTGTGCAAAAGCGAATCATCTACAAAATCCTGTCAATCACGTACAAATGTCTTCAGAATTGTGCTCCATCTTACCTCATGAGTCTACTTTCACGTCACCAATCTAAAAGACAAGGAATGCGGTCAGGCCAAGACCCAACCCGGCTGTCTGTCCCTAGGACTCTCACTCGGACAGGAGACAGATCCTTCTCAGCAGCTGCCCCACGCCTATGGAATCAGCTCCCTCAAAGTATCAGGGAATCACCATCTCTGTCAGTTTTCCAGAAGTCGTTGAAGACTTTCCTTTTCAATAACTGATTGATTCATTATGTACTTTTTTTTTCTTTCTCTCCTTGTCTGTTGTATTTTTGTCCTATCTTTCTTTTCTCCTACCTCCCGAGCGAAAGATGGATTTGTGAAGCGCTGTGATACATTTGTACTATTTGTAAGAGCGCTATAGAAATACTAATATTGTATTGTATTGTATTGTATCACAAAAATCTTATCAAAAATTGCGATAACGACTGAAATACTAGGAGATATCACTTTTTTTTTCTCTCAGTAAACAGTAACAACAATGTAGAAGGCTTCTTCAAGAAACAATCCTATCTTTATAACAGCTATTGTTCACTTTATATATCTAACAATACTTATCATTGATTATACTGAGTGAAATTGTTGCATTGGTTGTTTTTATCAGGAACTAACATTTCAGAACTATTATGAAGCACTATTTAAATCCGAGTTCGTTTCATCTGCAAAACAATGGTAAATAATATCTTTAAAAGACAGGATCATTGCAAAGAATAGTTGTAGACCCTTGTGATTTTCTTTATCACTCTGAAGTTAGGAAAACAAACGAGGAAACAGAAGGAAATCGTCTTTGCATTAAGTCCCCTCTTCCCACCCACCCCTACTTAACAAAAAAAAAATAGATCCACCCCAGGGATTAGTGTGCATCCTATGCAGAGACAACTGAAAGAAAAGATGCAGATTCCGAGAATGTCCTATCGAGGCCCGAATTCACAGATGTAGCTCATTTGCTGGCTGCATGGATCGTCTCTCAGCGCATATCCATTGTAGCTCCCGCAGTCTTGTTCGGCTGCAGAGGGGCCCCAAGGCTGACCCCACTCCCACATACTACTTGAGAGGGGAAAGGTACCACCGACACGTTCCCACGTATAGATCCCTTCAGACGATCTGTCATTCAGCCCTGTCCATATCCGAGGGAAGGTCGTAATTCCGTAGTGCGAAATGAGAACATCTTCCCGGATGCCGGACAGCTCACCAGGCGTTTCTATGACAACCAAATAGCCTCCCAGTTCATCGCATGCATCCCGGGCCTCCTCCCAGGTCTGTTGGCCCTGGCGGTAGAGATAGCAGGAGTCTGGGGACGACGCATCACCAGGGCAGACGATTTCTTGATTACAAAGAAGACAAGAATAGCAAAAATAAATACACGCAAGTTGTGGAAATGCTAAATCAGGATGATACTCATACAGTAAAAAAAAAAAAAAAAAAAAAAAAAAAAAAGTTTCTCTTTTTTCATAAATTCAGTCAAATTCATAAATGTTTTCTGACAACCTTAATGTATCCGAGCATACATTAACTCACATCGCTTTACGTGACTTACTGAATGTGGCTGTTGACGTGCTGTTATAGTCACAATCATATTTACAATCGTATTTACGTACCCACTTCACACAGTTCTCCGACAAATGACCTGGTGCACGTGCAAGTGAATTTCTCAAAAGATTCAGAGCATGTTCCCCCGTTCAGACAAGGAGTAGGCACGCAATCTGCAATGTGTATAGAGTAATAAAAAAAGTGATAGTATCGTTAATGCATCAAAGTTGTTTTACTCTATCTCTGAAGAGACATGTAAAATAAGCCAGATGCGTGTGATGGCGCTATACACAATTGCTATATGGATTGCAGGAGCAACAACAAACCTTGACAAACGTGCACTGATCAGAGGTTGATAGTCCAGCCCACCAACCTACAAGAGGTAGCTCCGGTGAGGGAAAACAAAAATCAGCTGAGAGTACATGGGTTATCTACAGGGGGGTGTTTTAGATTAAAGAAACTCAGCATGAGAATGAAAATGGCTATCATCTTACTCAGCTAATGTGCACTGTTTAATTCTGTCTTTGGTTCGACAAGATAAATGTTATTGTGTTTATAGTCATTAACCATTCCCAATTTCGTTTGTTGTTTGTCACCATGTGCGAAATAACATGATAGTTGGTTAATTAAAGATGTAGTCCCAGCCGAACTATGTAGTTAACATGTATGTGTGATTCTGACCATTGCATAGGTTAGAATAACATATCAACTAACGGGAGTGCCATAATACACGGATAATTATTAGCAACAACTTACCCGGATGGGCACAGTAAAGGTTGGTCTTTCCTCTCGCTGCTTCGGGAACTATGACGTCGTACTGAGGATGATCACGAGGGACATATTTGGGTGTCGACCGGACAACATTGCCGGTTTTTTCAGAGAACATCTCGGGACAGACATTTTCCAATTCTGATGCCACATTCGGACATGTGGGTTCTCCCCGTATGGTTGTTTCTGCACATAAACACACATTGATTAGGAATGTGCAATGGCATAATTTGATATCAGGGAGTCACAGGTATTACAATACGTAACACACAATGTCTTTCTTTAATACTGCTAGAGTGGATTGTCTCAAAGGTTTACAGTCGTTTGACCTGTTAGTAACAACTGTAAAGATATCATTGTTGCCTGATAGACAATTCTCAACTAGACGCCTGTGCACAGCTGCAGCAGTAAGTACACACTTTGCAGATTTCACAGCAAGAACTGATAAGATTGGACTAGGTTCTAGATTTTTGTGAAATCTTTATGAAAGTGAAAACCTTAAATTTTTAGGCCCCAAAACAACGCCAATATTTTGATGTTGCCAGAGAGGGGTAAATATACTGTCGTCCTACAAGATCATGTGATCAAACAGCGCCGAGATATATATATATATATATATATATATATATATATGTATATATATATATATATTGCATTTAGAAAAATGATAAAACAGAACTGTGTCAAGGCTCCGAAAAAAAAAAAATCAAATTGAAATTGAAATTCAAGTGAAAATTTATTTCCAACAGCATATTTGTGTTGATACAAATTCAAAGAGGAAAAAAAAAAGTATGATATATTTCAACTTTATATGTGATAAAAACCTAAAATGACAATAGATCTAAAAACGTTTTATCCTGGCGAGGAAAAAAACGCTTTTAGATCTATTGCCATTTTAGGTTTTTATCATATACATTGTACATGTATGATATATATATATATATGAAGAGTTTGTTTGCAAAAACCGATAAGACCATTTTTGAAGATTTTGAAGTACGGTCTCTGTCATGCATAAAGTATAAAATAATACCTTTTAAATGATATATTGGTCAATACATATAAAGGATATTTTTGAAGTTATGGTCAAAAGAAGCAAAAATTTTCTTATTATTCTCTTTATTTTTCTTGACATTTAATCGCAAATATCTACATTTGACAAATATGGACTTATCGGTTTTTGCAAACAAACTCTTCATATATATATATATATATATATATATATATATATATATATAATTATTATATATATATATGAAAATTTTGATTGCAAAACGCAATGTTCATCCTTTTTCACTGAATTGAGAAAAATAAGATTTTCTATTTCGAATATTTCTTGAAGAATAAGACCCATGATTTTTTTTTTTGATTGTTAAACTCTATGAAAATTTCAAAATCACACATAGACCTAAAATCTAAGTATGCAAGATTTCTGGGAAAATCAATGAATTTGATTTTTTTTTAAATCAAAATGCAATAAATCCACAGGGTCCTTTCATTGCAAAACGCAATAAATCCAAGCTGTCCATTATTCAAGTGTATTTTTTCAGATTAATACTTTGGAGTTCTTTGGGGCAGCACGTACATCAAAAGTACACAGAAACAAACACATTCAAACACACACTTACACTCACGCGCACACACGCACGCGCACACACACATACACAAACACACGCATGCACGCACGCATGCATAGCGCAGATTGCGGGCATGAAGACTAGGTTTTCGAACACATTCATTGCACTCTTTCTCTCCTATGCGCGCGCGCACACACGCAAGCACGCACGCACACACACACACATACAAACACGGCAGTCGCACAAACACACACACAAACAAACACACACACAAGCACACTGTACAGGCACAAACGCACTCGAAGTTCTTTTTGAGAAGTTCTTTGTGGAGTCTGTTAATTTTAGAGTTTTTCTAGGCAGCTGGTACATACATTACACACACAGTTACAAGGACATCATTAACATGCAAACCCACACACACACTCCTGCACACACACACACACACACACACACACACACACACAAACAAACACACACAAACTCGCGTGCAAAAAGACGCAAAATACAACAAATAAGGGCAATGGAGCAGCACAGGTAGGCCTATACACAAATGATACATTGCTAAATTTTCCACTCTCCAAACACACATACATACGCACACACACACATGCACACACATACACACACACAAACACACACGCTTGCACAATGAGAATGAGGGCAGAGGAGCAAAGAAAGGTTTACGCATAAATAATTATGCAGTTATATTTCTACGTCCATGAACAACAGATTGAAAGCAACATCTACAAAAACAATATTTGGCACTTATTGCGTTTTGCAATCAATCTCTTCATATATATATAATATATATACAGTATATTATGTGACCCTGCACCACAAAACAAACAAAAAGTCGCCAGACATGGATTTTTAGTTAAGGACAGATTCTGAAAAAGCAGACTCTTCTAAGCTTTAAAAGGATGTATCGCTGAATTGAAATGGACTCTCCTGATTTATCTAAATATTGGAAAGAAAGCACACATTCTGGAAAAGTGTGAACCAAGAAAACAGGCCCTAAAGTACCGGGTGTAAATGTCTATTAAAGCGTTTAATCTTTTATACAAAGCCGTGCTATAGTTGTTCGATGAATGGGACAAAAAACAGGATGTAAACCACTGGAACAACAACAATGAAGAGATTATTAGATTAAGTTGAAATTGGGCATGCACTATCAAACACATTCTGTCCATGGATCATGGCAACTTTCAAAGCATCAACTTTATCCCTTCAAAAGTTATCAGACTTGAAAGTGAAGATACATACACATATATCATATACATTGATGGTACCATACATATAAATGGATATACATTATTGCTAACAAGGTAAGTTTCTTCATTATGCCCCAGTCACATACAAAACACGGATGCTCAAGGATCTACACGGTGATCCGGGGACGTCCGGGGATATCCGGGGAGATCCGGGATTTGGTATGACTGTACACACGGTATCAACACGGCAGCTACACGGATAAGGCCGGAAGAGCGCGGCGTCTACAGGGACAAACACGGCAGCTACACGGCAGCCACACGGACCACCCCGGATTGCTCTGCCAACACGGCAATCCCCGGATGACGCCGGATGTTTTTGACCTCCAAAAGTTGCCGTGTTGGCCTCCCGGCGTCAACACGGATCTCTCCCCGGATCAGATCCGAATATACAGCGATACAGTTTCTTCATTGCCTTTACAATGTACAACAGAACATATCAGTGATGCAATAAATAACGCAGAAGGGCTACAGCTTTCGACTTGATTTGCATGCAGCCCTCGTACATAATACATAACATAATAGGAAAATAGGGGGAGGGATGACTTGCATAGAGATAGGATAGAAGAAAGGGGAGAGGAGAGGTCTGTCTGCTTTCGCTAATGCACAAAGTTAGATCATCTGGATCACTGAATAGTAAAACATGGCAAAATATTTTCTCACTGAGGTACAGTTGAACAGTTACAGGTCATGGTCGGTTACATAACATTACGCAATAAGGCTGAACGGCGATAATTCAACGAGGGAATTTCATATACAATACAATTGCAATGACATTACAAGATCACTGATATCCAGAGAGCAGCATTGTCTTTACAGCTTTCTTGAAAGAATACATAGACTTTAAAGTTCGAATTTCTGAAGGAAGAGAGTTCCAAATATCAGGTCCAGTGTGTCTGATAGATTTCAGAGCCATCACCGTTTTAGGATTTTGTACATGAAATTTATCAGATTGCCTTGTGGGATAAGAATGTATATCCTTGTTTAACTGAAATAATCAGAAGAAAGAAGATGGCAACTGACCGTTATACAAACGAAACATAAAAAGTGAATTTTGCACACACACACAAAAAAAATATCATTTACCTTTGGTGTTTTTAATTCTTCGAACAAAGGATCTGAATGGTCCCGATGACCTGAATTGGTACATATACGTATAGTTTTCTTTTGTAGAAGCAATATACTGTCAATGTGACTTTTCGCAGTTGCCCAAACAATGTTACAATATGAGATATTCGACATTATATTCCGCATACTAAGAATGTTGCAATAGGATTGGTCCAGAGCTGATCAGCTGGTGAAGCGTAGTTTTGCCCATCACATCACCTGAGAAGAAAAGTTCGTTACACTATGTTGATAGTCCCTTTTGTTTCGCTGATCTCCACACAGTCCACATAGTCCAAACGCAAGATGAGTACGCGCGATATAAAAGTCCGTTGCACTGTGGACTATCATGTGACCTAGGTCACTTGATAGTACTCAGTGCAACGCACTTTCACTTCGGTGCCGCGCGGTGCGCGCAGCAAATTCATTGTTTTGTCATCTACGCGCACACGTAGCGTAAGCCCTAAGGATACCTAAAGACAGCTAAAACGGTTTCAGATGTGGAATTAAATGGGAATTTCTAGGACCCTAGATGTGGAATATAAAGCAAATTATAAACTTTCAGTTTCAGGCCATGAGACAAACTATCACTTCCTCGGCGATCTGAATGTGTACGCTATCTTTCTTCAGATGCGCTTCGGAAAGATAGCTACATCCAGATCGCCTCGGAAGTGATAGTTTGTCCCATCACCTTCACCAACGTTGATTATTTGAAGAGTTTGTTTGCAAAAACCGATGAGTCCATATTTGCCAAATGGAGATATTTGCGATTAAAGCTCAAGAAAAATAAAGAAAATAATAAGAAAATGTTTGCTTCTTTTGACCATAACTTCAAAAATGTACCTTTATATGTAATGACCAATATATCATTTAAAAGGTATCATTCTGTACTTCATGACAGAGACCGTACTTCAAAAACTTCAAAAATGGACTTATCGGTTTTTGCGAACAAACTCTTCATTTGCTTGATATCAACGAATTATTCAGATATATGTATATATACATACATGCATACGTGCATATACATGTGAAACTAATGTTCAAAATAATGGTTTCATTCGAAAAGAGAGGCTCGTGTAAAAGATCCGATAAAAGCACCTGTCATGCTCAATGCTCATGAACATATTATTTAATAATGGATATGTATTCTATAGAAAACGTTAACCTTTGGAAAGGGACAAGGACTGCTTGTGCTGGAGATGAAGGTTAGTTTGAGTTTATTTATCTAACCGTGGGTAAAAGCTTGCTATCAGTAATAAGTTTTTTTTTTTTTTTTTTCAGCAAGGCCTTGAAATGATAACGATCCACAAGACGCACGAGGGCGCCCTCCAGCTCCGGTCGCGACGTCATAGGACACCGAACTCGGCGCGATAACGCCTGGCAGTTGGTAGTAACAGGAGCTCTGAAGGCAGTAGTATAGCGTATTATAATTGTAACAGAGATTTTGATGAGTTTGATTTGATCTATTGAATTCAGTGGAATTTTTGATGTAAGTAGACGAGCAGATAATTCATTTATGTTGCATTGCGTTATGATGAGATTTGTCAGAAAGCATAGAACCCGCAGAATTAATTTTTTTGTTTATTGCATTTTGAATAAAAAAAAAATCACGCTGTGTTATTTACGTGGTCCATATTAGAGTATAAAAGTAGCGCAGTATGTTCCCCCTGACCCATATAAATCCCCCCTCGTCTCGTTAAACGCTCGTCTACCATTTTGTGCAGGGTCTTATATATACTCTGTGTGTGTGTGTGTGTGTGTGTGTGTGTGTGTGTGTGTGACAGAAAGCAAAGAGTCGCAACAAAAAGTTGAAACAGTTCAATCTTGTTAATTGAAAGGGTTTTTCACATTTCTGGAACAGCTTTTCTTGTTCTACGTCTGTTTGACTTTGGGATCATAAAACGAAATAGAATGTGTGTTTTAGCAGTTTTTATAAAACACTCTTTATTCTATAAACTAGTGTGATTGGATATGTCTTAGAGTCCCATTTTCATTTCTTAAACATCTTTTACACGCAACTTTGATAAGTTTTCAAAAGATGATGCTACTGCTTTGAAAGTTGGTATTTGTCGTGGAAAGAATGTGCTAACAGAACATGTTTGAATTCAGCTTAATCTGATAATCTCTCCATTGTTGTGCTATGGTGGCTTAAATCCTGTTTCGTTTTGTTTTGCTTGTTACCTCCGCCAAGGGGGGAGGTTATGCTTTCGTTACCGTTGGTTTGGTTTGTTAGTTACCTCCGACAAGGGAGGAGGTTATGTTTTCGTTACCGTTGGTTTGTTAGTTAGTTTGTCCGTGTGCAAAATAACTCAAAAAGTTGTGCACGGATTTAGATGAAACTTGCAAGAAAGGTTGAGACTGACACAAGTAACAAATGATAAATTTTAGTGGTGATCAGGAAATTTTTACGGATTTTATGAAGGATTTTCGGTATTTTGCCAGGTAGGGTCAAAGAACTTGGGAGTTCAAGCTGCGCATTTTTAAGGTTTTCATTGCGCGCACTAAAGTGCGTGCTCTAGTTTCTGCTGGGGAGAGGCGCGCCGCGCATCTGAGGGTTTATGACGTAACAAAGGCTTCTATATTGGGAAATCGGGCGACTTTTCAGTGGGTTGTAAGTTGAAAGTTTATTTTACTCAACAACTCATACTCTGGATCTCAGAGTCCAATGTAAAAACATATATCACATTATTAATTCAATAATACAGAATTGCAAATAACTTTAACAAGTGTACAAAACAACTATAACAAAGTAAATAAGAATGAAATATGATTGATAAAAAGAAAAAATGTACAGAAATATACAATATATACAGGATATAATTATGGTGAAAAAAAAAACAAAGAAAGGGAAATATGACGAGAGAGAGAGAGAGAGAGAAGGGAAATAGAGGTGAAGAGTGAGAAGGACACAAAACTAGTGACAAAGTACCTATACAAATTAACAAAATAAATACGAGTTATATATAGTTCAGAAAAAAAAAAATAAAAAGAAACAGAAAAAACCCGCAGACATACGGAAATATATTCATACGCTAAGAAAACAAATAATGAAGGAAATATGGAGACGAAAAGGAGAAGAAGAGAAATGGAGGGGAGAGTTAGAAGACAAATAAGTCATAAATTGATTGTAAAGAAGGCACAGCCTGTAAAAAAAAAAAGGCTTATACGTAGTATTTACAAAAAGGACAAAAATATACTAATAATCTAAACATGTGTCATTATAATATAATTACAAAACTTGGTTAAATTGGAAAGGACTGTTCTCTTTTGACAATTAAATAATTGATCTATCTGCATAGTATTTAGGTATTTCCAGTAATATTTTAGTAGTATTTCCTTCGTTGTTCATTAGAGAGGCTACACTGACAAAGGTGGAAAGTAGCTGCTTGGCGGATGTCTGCGCTCTCACAGTGCTTTTCTAGTTACCTCCGCCAAGGGGGAGATTATGTTTTCGTTACCGTTGGTTTGTTTGTTATTTAGTTAGTTCGTTTGTCCGTGTGCAAAATAACTAAAAAAGTAGTTAACGGATTGGGATGAAACTTGCAGGAAAGGTTGAGAATGACACAAGTAACAAATGATTAACTTTTGGTAGTGATCGAGAATTTTTTTGGGGAATATATGAAGGATTTTTGATATTTTGGCAGGTAGGGTCAATGAACTTGGGAGTTCAAGCTGCGCGTATTTGAGGTTTGCATGCACGCACTAAAGCGCTTGCTCTATTTTCTGCTAGGGCGCAGCTGATGGTTTATGACGTAACAAAGGATTCTATATTGGGAAATCGGACGGCTTTCAGCACACAAGAAATGCAGTACGTATGGGTGCATGGAAATCACTGATCTCTGTGGAAGAACAAGATCAGTGCGGGTGGAAAATAATGGGCTGCATGCTCCTGCTTGGCGGAGGTCTGCGCTCTCAGAGTGCTTCTCTAGTTTTGTTTTGTTTTTCTGTTCTTTTCCATTTCAACGCGCAGCCAGCAGGGCTCGGTAAAGATTAAGCGCTAGAATAGAGCTTACACTTGTTAGGAATCTTTATTTTTCTTCTTCTCAGTTCACATTTTTCCAGAGTGTGTGCTTTCTCTTCGACATTTTAGATAGGTTAGGAGAGTCATTTGAATCGAGTCATGCGTCGTTTTTAACGTACCAGGGCATTTAGCCCCTAGCTAAATATTGGTTAGGGACAAGGTTAGAATAAAGATAAGGGTTAGGTTTAGGATAAGGATAAGGATTAGGATGAGGTTCAGGATTAGGATTCGGATTAGGGTTACGGTTAAGGTTAGGGTTAGGGTTTGGGTTAGGGTTAGGGTTAGGGTCTTGGAAAAGGTCCGGGTAATTGACCGGGGGGGGGGGGGGAGTTGTTGCCCTGGACCCTGCTTTTTCAAAATATGTTCCTGACTAAAACAAAAAAATAATGATAATAATAATAATGATAATAAAAAAATAAAAAAATGAAAACAAAACATATTATCTGGCGACTTTTGGCTAGATAACGAAGAGGGATTTATAATTTCACATTTAATCAAAATACATTTTTTTTTTATCTTCGTTCCAATCAATTCAATGCATGTCCTTTTACAATAGGATACACTTACCGCTTATCACTGAGAGGAGAAATATCACGTTTCGGATATGAATGCGTTCTGAAGACTGCATTTTAACAATTAATTTTCCTGGGTGTGAAAAAGAAGAAATGGAATCATAAAAAGACAATGATAATATTACGTGAAATCAATTGAGTATATGAATATAAGAACGACCCAAGTCCATGGAAGACCATTTCGCGTAAACTAAAAAAAACTTCATATCTTTTTTGTTTGTCCAAATAATATTCTATTTAACTGCGATGGGAAGGCAACATTGTATATACAAATTAGAACATATATTATTATGACAATTAACATTAACATTAATTGTGGAGACGCCATTTTGTGTGATGGACTTGGGTCGTTCTTTGATTCATATACATGATATTCTGCTATAGAGATGAGAGAAGGACGAGAGAGGGCGCTATAATATGAATGTAAGAATGACCCAAGTCCTTCATTCTTACATTCATATAAGATTTAACTCATTTATTTCAGGCACTTCCGGGGGTAATTAGGACTTATCATTTACACACAAGATGAGTCCATGCATAAGCTACAATTTCCCATGTCAAACTGAATTTGGCCAAAAAATTGGACTTGGGTCGTTCTTATATTCATTTTCTCAATTCTGTAAGAGTATCATTACTCCGGACTCTGGTCACATTACTTCCCGTCAGTACTGACAGTGCTCACTCATAATCATCATTACAGCACACTCTCCCAACGAAAGAGAAGTGAGGGATCTTTAATGACCTTTTCATGATGTAACACATTTCAAATTAAATCATATATAGAAGTGTTTATCGTTAAAGGTCCAGTTTACCTTTGGGAGCAGTGATTTCAAAAATGTTCCAGATATCACATTTGATGCATAGAATAGGTCTGTTGTATCATAAAACATCCTACCATATGAAATATTTGCAATAAAACCTAAAATATAAGGAGATGTCAGGGTTTTTCTCAATAAACCGTAACTGTATACGGTTTAGTCTGGAAACATTTTTATTATAACTATTGTTCACATTTTGTGTATTTAACAGCACTTAACATCGATTATACGGATTCAAATTTCGACAGTGGTTGTTTCTATCCCTAACTCACATTTTAGAACTATTTTAAAGCACTAATGCTTTCATCTGCAAATGGTAAATTATGCCTTTAACATGATATAATGCTTACGTATCTTACATAAGGTAGAGCTTTTTGAAGGTTGTTGCGGTATAGATTAAAAAAAAAAAGTTTCGTTTTGAAAGCCGATTGTAAATCAACGTTAAAACTCACGCAGAAAGCTGACATGAAGTTCATCGGTGATTCTTTGCTTCTTCAAATTGGAAGCAACTCAAAGGACGTGCAAGCATGAAGGTAGTTAAAAAGTGGCCTCTAAATAATTCACGATTGAAACTTCAAGGAAAGAGGATCACATTTATATTTGATACGTTTTTCAATTTATTACCATTTTATTCCAACTGCTGCCCTGCGCGCTACTTTTCCACATGGTGTTTTTTCCAATAAGGTGGGACACGAAGACATCTTCCTTCAAGTATCATCCGTGCATCCGTTTTATTGAATTGCATTTATATTATCCTCAAGGACTTTTCCCAGTTTCCCATCAAAGTACGAACAATGGCAAGTTGCAGATTGTTCTCTTGTCCGTGTACTCTTGGTGTTGTTGTTTTTTTGTACTCAAATAATATCATGATATCATCGCAGTTTACCTCCAGTCCAGTGGATATCCTAAGTATCTCTAAAACGACGTGATATTTTTTTTTCGTCGTCAATTTGTTTATTATTAGTATTGTACACATTCAGTTATATCCATTTATGTAAAGAAAGTATGCCTTAGTGTTTTCGAAAGCATGACCGTATGACAGTATTTCGTATGAATTATATGTTCAATGTAGAAAAGTCTGAATAAATTGGACAGAATTGAATTCTGTATATTCGTATGAAATTTACAATAACAGAAACTATAGTGTTATTGTCAACAACAGAGATCCGATTTTCATAAAATGCATACTCGGATATAAGTTACTTCTTATATATCATTAATCGGAATAAAACCGTTATACGTAGATTATGTCAAGTTGAGCAACATCAGTTCCGTTTAATGTATTATGTTTTTTTATCCAAGAAATAAAACCATTGACAGTAAAACAAGTGATAAAACAAAATGTATATAAAACATGCCTCTTGAGTGCAGTAAAAACTCAGCATACGTGTATATACGGAAAACACATAATTATTTGAGGCAATGATCATGATATATATATACATTATGTATATATATATATATATATATATATATATATATATATATATAATAGCATACATACTTATGATACAGGCCGGCTGCAGTGCATGGCAAAAGTAATAGTGCACGCAAAATATAACGATTGCAAACGATAACCCACTATCGATGTGACTATCGATTTTTGCTCCCTCACTTTAATCATCGAGTACTTGAATCCCGCATCCTATCGACGCGATCGCGCCACAACCGCGATATGCTTTGCTCGATATGAAGAGTTTGTTCGCAAAAACCGATAAGTCCATTTTTGAAGATTTTGAAGTACGGTCGCTGTCATAAAGTACAAAATAATACCTTTTAAATGATGTATTGGTCACTACATATAAAGGTACATTTTTAAAGTTATGGTCAAAAGAAGCAAAGATTTTATTTATTATTCTCTTTATTTTTCTTGGCCTTTAATCGCAAATATCTCAATTTGGCAACTATGGACTTATCGGTTTTTGCAAACAAACTCTTCATATTATCGTTGTTCTCGATTCTCGCTGTCTATGCCAGCAACTTATCTGTGTGTGACTAGACTTTCAGCGGTAGATGAAAACAGCAGGTTCGCTACTTTTACGGAGACTGATCTATATAAACAGTATCTTAGGCGATAAGACACAAAGAAAACAAAGGTTGTCATCAAATACGCCCTAGAATTTTGGACTCCTACTGTTCTGAAAAAAAAGGAATCAATCCGACGGATATTGAGCAAGTCAACCTAAGGTTTGTGCCGCTTTCTCCGTACATTCTACGGGGAAGTGCGCCGTGGAAATGGGCAGCGTATGTACGGTATACGCTAAGCGTTCTTTGATCACGCTACGCTATAAACTTTTACAACGACATTTACAACACACTCTCGGCATCCACATATGCAGCAATGCCGTGGTGACTTCAATGATGGTGACTTGCTACATAAAGTGAAATTCAACGCCTACAATGCCTGGCACGATCCTTGTGTTTAAATCCAGTAGATCCTTTATCCTTCAATACATCATCTAGTCCTGGTCCTGGACCCAGTGCAGTGAGTAGGGCGTCTAACGTGTTAGATCCATAGACCTAACGTTATAGTATTAGGGTCAAGTGTTAACTAGCTCTGTCGCTCGTAGATCTAACGTTAGTCCTAACCTATCGTACTGTTTGCACTGTTAGATCTAGATCTAGATATACTATAGACCCTAGACTCGATAGTTGACAGGTTCAAAGAAACTGGTATGGTCTAGACACGTGCAGAGTCTTAATTGATCTAGGCTTTCGTATTTTTTTTTTCAATTTATCTTGCCCGGGTATATATGCTATTATTTTTATATAACACAGAGTGCATGACATCTTATTGCACTATAACAAGAACCAAGCACCTCCAAATTCTGAATTTGCCCTTCAGGCAATTTTATTAAATTCGGCCTGCGGCCTCATTGAATATAACTGGCCTTCGGGGCAAATTCAGAATTTGTCGGTGCTTATATTGTTATAGTGTATTCAGCCTCATGCACTATATATATAATATATTATACTACATATATATTACTCAGTATATTTATATATGATTATATATATGTGACCCGCTACAAGAAAAAGGTCCTAAAGTCGCGCACGGTCGAAGCCGTGAAAATCGAGTTTGAAGTCAGAGCATTAAAATTGGTCAAAAGTTACGATTTTCTGATTTTGATATTGGAGTCTAACATGTCTTCTATCATCTGTCGAAATTTTGAAGCAAAATGATCAAAGGAAAGATAAAAAATAGCGTTTTTCTGAGCCATGTTGTTTGGCGTTTCAACGAAGCAGAAACTGGTTCGAAAATTTGGATTGAGCGCCACATATAGGTTCCGCCCCTAACAACGACCAGAGTGATCTCATTGGTCAGTTTGCTGCTTGCTGCTAACCGAAGCGTGAAGCTCGCACACTGCCCAGTCGACTGGTGCGTGCGGACGGGGTGCGCAGTTTCAGCCGCTTCTCACATTCTGGTCACTGATTGGCTGGTGAGGAGACCGCCGACGCTGATGTGCTTGAATAAACTCTTCGGGGGTTGCTAGGGCTTACCTTCTATTGTCCAGAGGTGAAAACTGACTTGCGTGTCCGTTGATCGCGATTGTGTCGAAAGGAAGACTTTTAGGGCGCTTTTCTCGAAACAGTGATTTTCCAGACGTCTCGACATGCTCTCTTTTAAACGTCGATATCTCCGCAGCCGATTATTCTTATAAAATGTGTTATATATCAATTTAAAGCAGAAAGATTAGGGGATTATATCATGCAATTTTCAAATAATCGACCCCGTCCGACTTTAGGATCATTTTGTTGTAGCGGGTCATATATATATATATATATATGTATTTATATATATATATATGATTATGATTCCAGGGAATTAAGTGGATGATGTCCCGTCAAGAGAAATACCATCCATTCTAAAAATATGTCCAATATTACTATTAATCTCACTTGGTCAAAAGAAAAAAAAAATGATGTTACTGCTTTCTTCTTTAAAGTTCCTCCCCTGATAAAAAAAAAGAGGCAACTCGCGATTCTGCCAGTGACATGGCAAGTATTCAAATAATTAACAAACGACATTATAATCATTTTTCCTAAGAAAACTTTATGTACCCTTGCAATATCATCTATGACCTTGCATCACAAAACCAACAAGTCGCCAGACATAGATTTTTAGGTAAGAGCAGATTCTGAAAGAACAGACTGTACGCTTTAAAATGATCTATAACTCTACTGTTCTGTATGTTCTGTATGCATTAGCATTGATATTCTATTTTTATCATTTTCAGTTTTTTCCCGACCTGCGTATCTCAATATAACTACATGTATATCTTTACAAATGACTTAAATAAGCTACATCAAATACAATAGCTAAAAAAAAAAAACCTCGAATAATACATTATTTACTCATTATTTATCTAGCGATCCACGTCCAACAAGCTTTTCTTTTTAGTGGATCACTATTTTCCATAATCGAATCTTTTTTCCGCACGCCCACGAAGTATATATGTACTGTTCCTCCTAATTATTGTATATATATATATAATATATATATAAATATATGTTGTTATATAATTTATCTCGGATACTACATGAATCTTTTGCAAATGTTTGAACAACATTAATTCTTGACATGTATACTTTGTACTACGTTTTGATTTTCGTTGATTGGAAATAAACTATGATTGAATTGAATTGAATTACTGAAATGGACTCTCCTAACCTATCTAAAAGATGGAAAGAAATCACACACTCCGGAAAAGTGTGAACTGAGAAAAGAAGCTGTGGTCAGAAGTACAGGGTCTACTGAACGGTTTAATCTTTACCTAGCCGCACTAGTTGTGTGATGAATGGACAAAAATATGATGTAAACCATCACAGCAACAACAGTAATGGGACTATCAGAATAACCTGAAATTGACCACTTGACGCTTAATGAACACATTTCGTCCGTGATTAATTCCAACTTGCAGAGCAGTAGCATCATTTTTTCTGAAGTTATTAGAGTTGAAATTGAAGAGTGTGTTAAAGTTTTTTTTTTAAGGAATGAAAGGGGACTCTATAAGACACACCTAATCACACTATTCTAAAAAAAAAAAAAAAAAAAATGTTCGAGAAAAACTGCTAAAAATACAGTAATAAACCTGTTCGTTTAGTAATCCCAAACTTCAGTTCAATGTAGAAGAGTTGCTTGAAATGAAACATCAATGCATGCGACTTTTCGTATATAGTTATGGTTTATTCAGAAAAAATAGTGATATCTCCTTAAACTTAAGGCTTTATCAAAAAGAAATATATAAATGGTAGGATGTTTTACAATACAACTGACCTACACAATGCATCAAATGTGATATCTTGAGCATTTTTTGTTTTTGTTTTAATCAATGCTCCCAAAGGTAAACAGGACCTTTAACGTTTGCAGTAGTGGAAAGGTGGAAATCTTGTGACAAACATCTGCAAAGCTAATGAATCATCGCCTATAAAAATCAACACGTAAACTTGCACTTCTCTTTCATTAAAAGTAGCAGTAATAATAATACTGCTATATCTATCAGCTAGACCATTGTAGGAGGTTCAATTTTAGTTTATGCCCCATGAATTCCATTCACTATTTTGAAGCTTTCTTTAAAAAAAAACCAAAAAAAAAAAAACACTACACCTCAAAAAAAAAAGGGACACAAGCAAACAAACAAAAACACACAAACAGAAAAAAAATGAAAAAATAAGACATCAAGGAAGGGTTACCAAAATCTTACTGTAGGAGTGCAGGAGAAGTGGGCGTTCATTGCGTTTTCAGTAGGCGTATAGATTAGTAACGTTATTACATTAATGTGAGCTTTACCAGCCTATAACTAGGTAAATCTTCAGACTTTTTTGTTTTGTTTTGTTTTGTTTTGTTTTATATTCTTTGCTTGTTTTTTTATAATCCTGTTTTTCTCCCTTTTTTATAGAGGCATTATTTTGTAGTCATATTCCTGCTCCTGAAATAATACCCTGCTCCGATGACGTTTAGCAGAAATGCAATAAAAACACCAAAGAAATATGGCTGTGATTTATGTATTACGCATACTGGGTGTTAGAAAAAAACATTTCCCACTTTTGATCCTCAATAGTTTAATATATATATATATATATATATATATATATATATATATATATATCAGATAACACTGACATTGATATGAGCAATAGCTGAATAGTGTACAATTTGTTTGAGGCAATTTCAAAATGTCAGCATAATTCAGTTTCATTAAATTTAACATTAATTTTTCAGTTAGGTTTCAGATTTTGCTCTACTTTCTACTGTACAAAACTTTCACTTTGCACAGAAGTCAGTTGGTGTGTATGGGAGTGTGTAGTTGACATCCAGGCAATGGTCCTGGACAATGATCAGGATTTGAATGCCATCTATCTATTCATGAGAAGTTCCACTATCACAGCTAGTCTTTATTCATTCTGAAATGTGGTGTATGCAAGCACGTGGAAACATGTGCTTACTTTTTTATGTGCATGCATTTCACCCTGTGCTAAGAATTCAGACTAGCAGTGCCCAAGCAATCCATCATGAATAATTGATAAAGCATTCATGAGCCTTGGAGCAGAGCTCTGAACAGGTGGTATCCAGGTTCATTGTTCAGGGTCATTGTAAGTACACATTGTGTAAAGTTCAGGTTTTGTACAGAGGGTTAAAATTTGACCAAAATCTGGAACCTAACTTTGAGATTAATCATGGATTTCATGAAGCTAATATAGATTTTCATATTCAAATCACCTCCAACTAATTGTACACTATTCAGCTATTACTCATATCAATGATAGTTTTATATGATATATAGTTTTTGAGCTATTAAGCATCGAAAGTGGGAAATGTTTTATGTAACACCTAGTATAAACTTGCAACACGTTTATTGAATAAACCAAACTTGTACTTTATCTTTTATCTCTGACTGGGGTGTTTTTAGAAAAGGTTCTATGACAAGTTTTAATGTCCATCAAATAAATTGGAAGTAGGCCTACAAGACGAGGACGAGAACAATGGACAATTCGCGGAGACTTCATGATGAGCATTGACCTCAACAAAGAACCAAATGCTCTTACTGCATGGGCATACGGTTCATTGCTTTTAATAGCTTTTCTGATATTCTAAGTAACCCAATTTGAGTTACTAAATAATTATTTTCATTGTAGCTTATAATATGTACGTCATTATTTTTCTTCAATTCAAAACACCGCGTGACTTAGAAAGTTAGTACATACCGACTGAGGAATCCCGTTTTGTCCGAAGAAGTCAGCGCAATGATGACAACATAATGCAGTATACGTACTGAAAAGCGATTTAAAGTCAATGCTGCATCAACTCCTCCTGAATTGGATGGGTTTATACACACTGACTCACGAAGTACTCCCCGCTGTAGATCCTGATTGTCATGAACATCGCATTATAATGGCAGCTTCTAGTTCGCTGTAAATTTTATTTGCAATTCCCCTTTCCATCACACGACACCGTTATTGTCCTTTTGAATACCACGCTTCCCACAATAATTGACGGTTTTGTGTTTATGTTCATGGAAAACCGTTCATATTCTAACCCTACGAGTATGTGGCATTCATCTTTCAAACGATGGGTTCCTTTGATCTGCAATGCAAATCAAGCGAGCTCTCGGTCCGAGGAGACACGTTTTTGTCTCTCTACGTGGTATGTCTACAACATCCTAACCTTGTTCATTTATTTGTTTCATTTCCCATCTAAGAAGATGGCTGGATTTCCACCGTGAGAAGGCATGCAACGTACAATTTATGTGCTTTCTGTCTTACCATATGATTTGTGAGCAAAAGTTCACGGTTGATGCCAAAATGGCGGTTTGGGCATGTTTCCCATGGTATATTTATTCCAACCGATGGAATTTATGTTTTGGAAAGCTAAAAACGACTTTTGGACACGATACTGGCCAATTCATGGTTGAATGAGCACATTATAAAACAAGCGAAAAATAATATTGAAATTATGCACTAAATAATACTTTTGTGCACTTGAATCAATCAAATGACTTTTTTTTTCAGTGTGTAATAGACTGATGTGCATGATCTTGTGGCATTTCCTTCAACGTGTCACCGTGACGCTTCAATAAGCACGTGGGGCTGGTAAACCCTTTTTATCCTATAAACGGACTAAATTCAGTTCCTGTTTTGTATTGATTTCAAAATGGTTAGTGGTGAATTACTCTAATTTCATTTTGATAAACTTTCCGCTGTGTTATGCTTCAGTGAGCATAAGAAATGCGCCTATCAAAAGAATTTGTAGGCCTAAGGATTCGAAACTGCGTCTATGTACTGTAATGGTGGTAAATTCTTGCTTCATGGTGACACCAGTTCATGTAGGCCTATCCACTATTTCACTGTAGAATAACACAGGCTGTCAATACAATGATAAGTGCTAATTTCAGCATGAGTTTTTCATCATCAGTTTTCACCATTATTAAGAATGTGTTCTCATAGTGTACATGTATAGGGAAGCAGGTGTTTGATATAGGACCTACTGTCGGCCCTTTCATGATTGAATGACCTCAGAAAATAAAACCAAACGGACATTTTGTTTCACTTTGCATTTCAATTTAAAAGGAATTTCAAGCTTAACATTCATATTGCTATTTTGTAGTCATGTTCCTTACCTCAATCAATGATTTATCTTTATTCTATACCTTGTAAATGCCCCCTTTTCATACAAAAATCGAAATAACAAAATTGATCTTTAGGATGTCACCAAAAATCAAGATCTTTACGCCATATCAATAGCCATTAGCAAGGTCCCAAGGATTTAATTTGCATAATTGCTCATCTGTGTGGTCACTGAAGCGTAACACAGTGGGATTTTCATCCGAATAAGATCAGAATAGAAGAATACTTCAATACTTAACCAAAGGTAGCTATTGAATTTTAATCCATTGACATAAAAGGGGATTTCCGGACCCACGTGCTCATTGAGCAGTAAAATTTTGAAAGAAACACCAGAGGAATGCTGATCAACACTTGCATCTGCTCTTAAGAAAAAAAAAATCATTCAGTTGATTTTCAAATCACGGAATTAAAGCCATACATAGAGCACTATTTTAAAGTGGTAATCTTTTTCTTTTGAATGTGCTCATTCAACCGTGAATTGACATATATTGTGTGCAAACATCATAATTAGGTTTCCAAAACATGGATTAGGCCTTGTGGGATAAAAATTTATCTCAGGAAACATGTCAAAACTGCCATTTAGGAAGTTTTTCCCCTGTGATCACTCAACCGTGAAATTTTACCCACAAGTCATATGGAAGCACATAAGTTGTATGTTGCCAGTCTCCTTGTGCTGAAAATTCGAATTTTTTTCCCCGATATCATTCAATCGAGTTAAGAAATTGAGCTTGTGAACTTTTTGCCTTCAGAGTATGCTCTATTGAATATCTCATGGGAGGTATAGGTAAGAAATACAGCTGCATGCCTCTGCGTTCAATTTGCCCCATCGGTTCCACATTTAGAAATAACATCAATTTGAAGGCTTTGTTTGCAAAAACCGATAAGTCCATTTTTGAAGATTTTGAAGTACGGTCTCTGTCATAAAGTACAAAATAATACCTTTTGAATGATATATTGGTCACTACATATAAAGGTATATTTTTGAAGTTATGGTCAAAAGAAGCAAAAATTTTCTTATTATTCTCTTTATTTTTCTTGACCTTTAATCGCAAATATCTCCATTTTGCAGATATGGACTTATCGGTTTTTGCAAACAAACTCTTCATTTGTTTTAGGAGGAACTTATTTTGGGGTTTAGTGTTTATATAACGTATTACCAATGTCTAACAGGAAACCCCATCCCATTTGTTTCAGTAGTCAAGAGAAATGAGAGTCTTTGCAGATCATGGCAAGAATCTCTCTCATGCAAGTTGTGTCCATTGTGTTTACATACTAAATATGCACTCCAAGACCATCTTATTACTACACTTGGAAGAAACAGACCTGTGACATGCTTTACAGCAATCTACATTTCTCTGTGACCACTTAAACGAATTGAATGGGTATTTATGCAAAATGTAGGCAAGATGTCTTATTTTCAGACCCTGAAATACAATGTAGCATTCCGAAAGTTCAATCATGTTAAGATTACCAATGCAGAAATCCGAATTTGATTTTTTTTTTTTTTTTTTGGGGGGGGGGGACATCGACTGTACAGTGTATATCCAAGAATGAATCAATGCTGGTTAGTATAATTTGATTTGATTTGATTTGATTTGATTTGATTTGATTTGATTTCTGCTTAATTCCCTTACATCAGATATGATTATGCACAAGTCATTTATGACAAACAGTATATCTACACATAGTTTTTTAGTACAAAACAAGACAAATACAAACAGCTTAGGGAACTTAAACAGAAGGGTCTCCAGAATAAGCCGAGACTTGACGGTATGGAGACTCTATGCTTAGCTACTTCAAGTTTCAAGTTTATTTAACCAATTCATTAAACATTTGACATTTTACAAAAGGATACAGCATTAAGAATAATGAATGGTTTGGGACCCCAAAAGAAGCAGAGCTTGTAAAAAAAGGGGTCCCGGATAAACATATAAAACAAAGCAAAACATACTAAAGTTTTAAACATATTAACAAGAAGTATAATAGTAACATATTTACATAGGACAGATGCAACACAAGCACACACACACACACACACACACACACACATTCAATCACACAAACACGTGTCACAAAAACGCTCATGCACATACATATAATTCACATGAAATTGCAGAAAGATACTTTCTATTTTACTATACTTTTAAATTCAGCTTCCCTGATCAATTCTTGTTTTACAAATTTCCCTCAAGATAGATGCGACATGTACGTTTAAAGTTGGATAGTGATGAGGCTGACCTAATTCTCAATGGTTAATTATTCCATTCTCTAATACAAACATATACAAATGAATTTTGGGCAGTTTGAGTTCTTGCAAAGGGTTGATGAATGAGATTACTTTTACGCGTATTATAAGCATGAACGGCAGAATTTAACACAAACGCATCCTTCATGAAAGATTTCGGATCACCTTGTGTCTTAAACATAAAAATCAAGCAACTCAAGATAACTAATTTTTCAAATGGCAAAATATGAAGTTAAATCAACAATGGCAAACTTGGACTTCTATAGTTTGAATTTGAAATATACCTTACAGCTTTTTTCTGAAGAACAATCAACTTATCTATATGAGTCTTATAAGTATTTCCCCAAGCTACATTACAGTATATTAAATGAGGCATAACTATGGCATTATACAGAGTAATTAAGGTTTCTTTTGGTAAATAGAGACGTAACTTGGATATGATACCAACACTACGAGAAACTTTAGTACAGACGTAACTGACGTGGTCTTTCCACGATAAATATTCATCGACTATAACGCCTAGGAATCGTACATTTTGGCTTCGATCAATCTGGTTACCGCCTATAACCAGTGGAACAATGTCATTTTGGATTCTTTTCCCTCTTAATCTAAATACAACATATTGAGATTTGCTAGTATTCAATAATAGTTTATTACAACAAAACCATTCAAATATATTACCAATTTCATCATTTACAGAGTTTATTAAGGGTAACAAATAGTTGTGGTGGGCAAGTAAGCAAGTGTCATCTGCAAAAAGCGAATAAGTAAACAAGCTAGATGAATTGATAATGTCATTAATATAAATAAGGAACAATAAAGGGCCTAGGACTGAGCCCTGTGGAACACCACATGTTACTTGCCTCGACTGTGATTTAACTCCATTTACCGTTACACATTGCTGTCTATTTTGCAAGTAATCTTTAAACCAAGCTAGAGCTACCCCTCGAATACCATAATGCTCAAGCTTACACTCTAGATAGAATAAGGGAGAGAGGGAGAGAGATAGGGAAGAGTTATTAACTGTAGGGGGAAAAGGGAAAATTACAGAGTGTATGTGTACCACTCCAACTACTTTACAATGATAGTAATGATAAAAAATATAACATGATAATAATATAAAAGTTAACACGTTCAGAAGTGTTGCCTTTGCCGTAGTAATGACCGAATATGCACTACAAAAATAGTAATGAATGAATACAAAGTATTCTACATGAGGTTATCTGACATGAAATAACAAAATATATATGGTTAAATGTGCACAGTATTGGTAAGGCACATGGTATACATACGCACATAATTATACATGCTCATATATACATCTATTATACATATGTACCTATCCTATACATACACATACATACCCATATCTATAACATATATATGGATATGAAGAGTTTGTTTGCAAAAACCGATAAGTCCATTTTTGAAGATTTTGAAGTACGGTCTCTGTCATAAAGTACAAAATAATACACTTCTGAAGTTATGGTCAAAAGAAGCAACAAAAAAAAAAATCTCATTATTCTCTTTACTTTTCTTTACCTTTAATCTCAAGTAGCTCCATTTGGCAAATATGGACTTATCGGTTTTTGCAAACAAAATCTTCATATGTATGCACACATACACGCGTAATGTACCACGTACATGTTCATATACATTTGATTATAATACAATAAAAAAAATCAAAATGTTATCCTGGTGAATACTAGCTGCTTAAAGGAGGTGAGAAGTTTTACAGCCTTCTTAAATGAATACATAGTGGTCATGTTTTTAATTTCGGTGGGAAGGGAATTCCAAGTGTCAGGGCCGGAGTGTCTGATAGAATGATGCGCGAGCGCGGTTTTTGGGTTGAATAAATGCAAATTTGTGGATTATCTGGTGGGATAAAAGTGAATCTCTGAATTTGACGGAAATATTCTGTTAAATATTGGAGGCAAGAGGTTTGACTTGAGGCAAAACATAAATACAGCTTTTGGAGAAAGTTTATGTCATTTGTCTGTTCAGGGATTTAAGCTGGAAAAAATGGATCGGTGTGATCTCGAGAGCGTGCTCGACTGCACACTCGAATTGCTTTTTTCTGCAGGAGAAGTATACGGTCTGTGTTACATTTGTGTGTTGCCCAAATAATGTTGCAATGCGATATATATGGCAGGATCAAAGCATTATACAGGGTAAACAATACACGAGTTGGTAAAAAATAATGAAGCTTAGTTAACAGGCCAACATTTCGGGATACAGGCAAAATAATGTGTTTTACATGATCATCCCATTTTACGTTTTCATCTATATACACACCGAGAAATTTATTAAGTGTTTTCTTTTCAAGAGATGTACCATCATTATACAATTCATATTCTGGTAAATCAGCTTTTATGCATTTAAAATGAATGAAATTAGTTTTGCTTAAATTGAGTGCCAGTACTTTTAAACTGTGTAGATAATTTCGGTAATTCATTGTTCAAAGTAGTAACTAGGTGGTTTAGGTCAGTATGTGAGTAAAACACATTTGTATCATCAGCGAATAATATATACTGTAACATAGATGATGCGTTTGAAATATCATTAATGTAGATTAGAAACAATAACGGACCTGAGATTGAACCCTGGGGGACTCCATATGTTACAGGTAATGTATTGGAGGATACTGAATCAAAGGAAACAAATTGTTTTCTACATAACAAATAGTTTTCAAACGATGTAAGTGCAGTGCCCCGAACCCCGTAATGTCGTAGCTTACATAATATTTTGTGGTCAAGAGTATCGAATGCCTTGCTCAGATCCATAAATATACCATTTATATAAATATACAGTTTATTATAAACTAACACAAAATATGAAATGAGGCATATCGTGAGTAAAACACCTTTTCCAAGCATACCCGCTTATTGTCTTGACGTGTAAAAAAAAAAAAAAAAAAAAGTTCGATGTACTCGCCTTGAACTCGGAAATCTGAAGATATTATGAGGGAAATTAGTGATGGATGTGCGAAAATCTAAAATAAATCTATTTCCACAAAAGGAAAACAAACAAACAAATACAGAAGGAACAACCCCAAGGAGAAAAAAAAAAGAAGAAGAACATGTCAGGGAGACGTATTCAATTTGGAAGGTAAGCATAAAACCGTTTCAGAGGGAGGTCGTCTAATTCCTGCCTCTTGGAAACTGTTATGTCCTTGACAAGTGTAGACACTGAATAATAAGGGAGAGAAGAACGGACTGCACGCTACGTACAACCGAAAGAGGGAAATTAGATTGAGTGTTTGCTACGTTAGAAATAAGCACTCAAGAAAAATTGCTTTCAGTGCGCGAAACACCAAAAGAGATGTTTTTTTCATGTATGCTTAGAGTGAATGAGATTAAAAGTGAAACCAAAAAAAAAAAAAAAACCTGCTAAGAAAGTAATGAACATGCATTACTATTAATTGCCGCAGACTGTATCACTTTTTTATCAACCCATAAAGCAATCAAGCGAGAAGTGATGGGCTCTACCTGTCACTCTGCTCTTATGCTTCATTGATATTTTCAAAGTTTTTATTTAGTCGTTATCAAGGTCATCAAAGAACTGGAATGACACCTGCATCCTGGTCTGGTAGTTTGCCAAATGGGATTTTCGTCTCAGTATCCCTCAGTTACTAATGGGTGTATTAATGCCACTTTATATGAAATCCCCAGTGTTCCTATCTTGACCGTAATAATACACTGGAGGTATACCCTCGTAGTAGTTTGAAATGTTTAGTAAAACATGTACTTAATAGATTTATTTAGATTTTACAAACTTACTAGCTAGTAGTTATTATTGCAAACGGGGGATAAACCAACGTTCTCTTTCAAGCGCACGCACTATTATTCATCATGTTCACGTCTTGTACTGTTCTTAAGTCGACGCATCTCGAACAAAAGACAAGGAGCCACGAATTCTCGTATATAGCACTTTTTCAGGACTAATATTTTATCTTTTTTGTGGATTGAAATAAAATCAAACAAAAAATACCATTTGCAATTAACATACATCATGTCACACCCAAATTGCAGATGGCTAATAATAATAGTAACCACGTCACTTTAAAGTTACTACCAATTGATGAATTAGTATCGTTTCATTGTTTGGTTTTTGTGTTTAAACTTCAGTCTTGTCCACAATTTTGCCAGTTAAAAAGAATTATTTGCCCTTAACTCACGGATTCATAATTACAACACAGGTCAAAGAAACCTCTTCCATCGTCCTCATGTAAGGACTACTGTTTCCTTGAATTCTTTCCGAACCACTTGTATTAAAGAGTGGAACCAACTACCTGTTGACATTAGGAACAGTACAACATTTTCTAGGTTCAAAGTTCAGTGTGAAAAATATCTATTAGACAATTTGAAATGAATTTGTTAAACTACATGTTAAACATTTGTTTGATGTTATGTAGATTGGCCAGCCTACTTTAGTTTTGAGTGCTCTGTGTGGTGTGGTTGTGTATGGGGGTGTGAGGGTGTGGGTGTGTGTGTATGTTTAGTGTGTTTCTGGTCTCCCTTTTTATGTAGGATTATCTGTTGCCATTGTATATACATATGATTGTTCTGATATATGCTTGCCATGTTGTAGAGTTAGTGTGTGAACTTACGTGGTACCTTGGTCTGCTGTCGGTGGTTTCAGTGACTGATCTGAATGTTCTCTCAACTGATTATTATGATGGGGAATGTCACTTTACATTATTGGCGGTTGGCCGTTGGGCTGCTGAGTCCCAACTTATTTGTACCTTGCATAGGGCCCCACTCACAAGCCTTGCTTCTTTCGGGTCCTAAAAACCATGCAAAATTTTGTATCAGCGATTTGTATTATCTTGTTATTTATGTTTGGCTTTTGAATAAATTGACATTCATAACATTCATTCATTCATAAGAACAACGTACACCTGTTATATTGGTCATTAGTATTTATACCCTGCCAAAAAAGAAGTTTGAAGGAGGTATAATTTTGCTGCTATGCTATTTTTTTGTTTTGATAAACTTATGTAGCAGTGTTATAGAATAATGGTTACTCCTACAATTTTCACTGAACGTTTGACGTGACATCAAGTGTACAAGCGAAGGATGAAATACATGGAAGTGGGACCATGCTGTGTCAATGGCATTTAAAAAGATTTTTTTTTTAATGAAATTGGCTTTAAAATGGTGACTAATGTTTGTTTCTCTCTGTATATACATACAAATGACATTCATAACATTTTCTGCAATATCAAAATCAATCTGCTTCAAGTGGATATTTAAAGGTTATTAAAGCACAATGCATTTATGTGGATATAATAGTGCTTACAGGTAATTCATTACAGTTTAAAAGAATAGGATTAAAACGAGAGCACAAGAAGCAATGCACAAGAACGTACCTGTCAATTAGTAAGTCCTGGTTCACAGTTATTACTCGATAAAATTTGGCGTCGGCGAAGACAATCCCAGCGACATGAAGGAGACGTCACGTGTGCTCTACCAAGCATGAGGAGATGAAACCACATTACACCACTTAGACATTTTACCCTTCTAGTCCATGGGCCAAGAGGCTACAGGTTATTGGTACCATCTCAGGTGGCAATACCTTTTTGGTGTCATTTTGTTTGTTGGGCATAGATATGCTTATCAAGCTATGATAGCATTTCCAAATGAGTAGCTTAGTCCTAATAAATGAATTTTTAACCAATTTGGTCTCGTTTTTATATCCCTATACTTCTGAATCGAGGCTAACCGCTATAGAAACAAGAGCACGGTCTTCTTTCTGTATGTCCATGGAGCTCATGGTATTTCCACAGGTGTTCTGTTGTAAACGCGGTGCGTTTAGTATTTATTCAAGGCGGCGAAGGGAATATCCAAAGGGTGATGCTGTCCAGAGCTAAACGCGGTGCGTTTAGTCTTTATTCAAGACGGCGAAGGGAATATCCAAAGCCTATGATACAGTGTATATCCCTTTATCTAAAAAACAAACAAAAAACCAATTCCTCGTGGATTTTGCCGTATTTTTTATTATTCATCATTTTTCGGTGAAAACGCTGAGGTGAAAACACTAATGCCACGCCAATGTAGCTTTATTTCCATCAAACAATGAACCGGTACACTACAATACGTAATAATAAATACTATTGTGAATGAGCAGAGTGATTTTTGTTTAAAACTGATGTATTTGTTGAGAGGGTAGTATAAAAACAGTATAGATAATTCCTTTTATTAGTAACTTTAGATATGATAACGGTACATTGTTTTGTTTTGTTGTTGTTGTTGTTGTTTTTTTGCAGTGTTTACCAGAACTGATATTGTTGTTAATCAGACAAACACACACACACACACACACACGGAAACAATTGTCACACAATTAGTCCATGGGCCAAGACCCGAAAAATGGGTTACTGGTACCACCTGAGGTGGGAAGTTCTAAAGTTAGTTGTGCATTTTGAAATGGCATATATCTAAGGAATATTATTTTCCTATAAAAGTATAATAGCATTTCCAGAGTAGTAGCTTAGTCATAGATTTCAGCCATCAACCCGACCAATGCCAAATATTTTTGACCCTCTTTGACCAAAGACAGGCAGAGTGTGACCTTTGAAAATTTCCACTAGGAATTGTTTTTTTTTTTTGTTTGCTTTTTAGATAAAGGGATATACACTGTATCATTAGCTTTGGATATTCCCTTCGCCGTCTTGAATAAAGACTAAGCGCTGTGGACATCATAACCCTTGGATATTCCCTTCGCTGCCTTGAATAAAGACTAAGCGCACCGCGTTTACAACACAACACCTGTGGACATACTGAAGACAGTGCTCTTCTTTCTATAGCGGTTAGTTTCGATTCAGAAGTAAAGGGATATAACAGCGAAACCAAACGGGTTAAAAGTTCATTTATTAGGACTAAGCTACTCATTTGGAAATGCTATCATAGGTTGATAAGCATATCTATGCCCGACAAACAAAATGACACCAAAAAGGTTTTGCCACCTCATATGGTACCAATATCTGGCCTGGCCCATGGACTATTCCTGTGAACCTGACTGAGAGTGTTAATTGCTAAAATTGCGCGCGCGCTCTTTGGCGGGTATAATTATCACAATCAAAGATTATTATATTCTTGGTCTGTTTATTAAATATCCAACATACATTGTCTATGAAAATAAGAATTTCACCACTTGGCTTGGAAACATGGACCAGTATTGTCATGATGCAAAATCTGTACTGTTGGAGCTCGACAAGTCGTCATCTTCATAGTGTTGTTGTATTGTTTTAAAGGGGTCGTATATATATATATATATTTTTGACTTAACTTCATGTTTCTAACATTTTTGGTGAGACATTGAGAAACCGCTTATGAAATCTGAAAGAACATGTAATTCCAAAAGGAATTAAACTTTTATTTGATGAAATTGGCTTTTAAATGGCTAAAATATCTAAAACAGAGTGATTGTAATAAAAGAATCATATGTGGGACCCACCTTTTATTACAATCACTTTTTTTTTTTTTTTTAATGTCCAGCCTTTCCAAACCGATTTTCATCAAATTAACTTTGAATACCTCTTAGAATTGTATGCCCTCTACCATTCCATAAGTGATTTCTTGGTATCTCACAAAAATTTAAAAGTCCAATTCTCATGTCCACCAATATTATACAATCCCTTTAACATTCCAAATATAAGACAATCAGAAATACTGTACTAAACCTTAAAAATATAATAACAAGTGACTTATGCTGCCTTCTCTCTGAATGTACGTATAAATTACATTCATGACATTTTCTACAATGGCAAAATAATCCTGCCCCCGGTTAATGTCTAAAGGTAATTAAAGCACAACACATGAATGACGTTCACATTGTAGTGCTTACAGGTAGTTCACGACAGGGAGGACACGATGAAAACGGCAAACAAAGACTGTCAACAAGCAACATCTCTACGTAAAAAAAAAAAGAATATGATTAAAACAAGAACACAAGAAGCAATGCACAAGATTATACCTGTCAATTAGTAATTCCTGGTTCACAGTTATCACTCGATAAACTTTGGCGTCAACGGAGACAATTCAAGCGACATGAGGGAGATGCCACGTTTGCTCTACCAAGCTAGAGGTAATGAAACCACACTGCTACTTACAAATATTACTCTTTTTTAAAAGCATCAGTGCGCTTTTTTGTTGTCCACTGTTTAATTAGTATTCTACAACATCAATATCTCTGAGACGTTTACCTCTCGTCAATTTGACAGCAAACAGGCATATTGTGATGATAAAGTAAACGTGACAAAAATGTGACGTTTTATTTGTACTCTATGTCGAAATGCCAAATGAATAATAATGGTTATGATAAAAGTTATAACAAAAATGATAATCACAATAATGATAATAATAACAATAACAATAATAATAATACTAATAATTTCCATGTTTGTGAATTTAAAGAAAACATGTGCCAATGGTACAGTTGTTTCCAAGTTTCCATTTGTTTAGGCTTGCCTTCATCTCAATTTTGTGTCAAAGTTACAAACTAACAGACTCAACTCTTTGAAATGCGAGGAAATTGATTTGATTTGATTTCATAGATTGAACATAAGACTGGACATGGTGTCATAATTAAAGAATACAAGTGTAAAAGAGAGCAAAAAAGAGCAAGAGAAACAAATAAAATACTTAAGATCATAACGAAATAGACACCTGTATTGCGCTTGCAAGATTCCTCATAACCACTTCGAAAGAAAGTCGTTTAAAAACCTGCATCTCGGATATTAAGCTACTCTCGGTCTCTGGGTGACAATGCAGAAGCAATTTCTGTATTGACTCTGTTCACATACAAATGAAAGGGGGTAAATTGTACCAAAGAATAAAAAAAAAAAACGATAAATCTTAAAAAAAAAAGTATGAAGCCCTATGTAATGATAGTGTATTGCCCTAATTATAATACTTTTTTTTATTCACGAGATAATTAAATGGGCATGACGATGATTATACATTGATCCATAGTGAGCCACTTAGCGATATTAGTGGTGAGCCCCTGTCTGTATTGTTGTTTTCTCTAGTCTTTATTAACCCGTTCCTTACGGGAGCTGGTATACCACGTTCCTATGGGAGCAACTGATATACGGGAACCTAGTATACCAGGTTCCCAAGATGAACATAAGAATCCGTACTTCCGTGGCCTAAATTCATGTTTCTTTGTGTTGAAATGACAGAAAAATTGGTTCGATGAAAAGATAAGAGTTCATTCTGTCATCATATATTCCCTTTCTGTTGGAAAAAAATGTGTATATCACAGTATTATTACCCTTTTTCTGATTTAGTTTGCGCCTGCTGTGCTATAAAACTCGTATGACCATGTACATAGAGATCGAAGCTGAGCTCGAGTAGATTTTCGTGTTCGCTGACCTCAGTCATCTCCTTCAAGTACCCGGTTTTGTATAGAACAAAAGAGTCCGTGAGCCCATCAGCGCACGCTCTATTGATACCTTCCACTCGATTGATATTTTCATTGTTCGATGGCACATGTAGTCGACCGTGGAAAGGGATACATGTACCGCAGCAGCTTGACTGCTTTCGTTCAGGTAGATTACCAGCCTGCCTGTTTTCTGTCAACGGGGGAAAAAAATCTCGTTTGGGGGTATAAGACACTCAAAAAAATTGCTGAAGGAACGGCTTAAAATTTGTTTTCAAGTTTATTTTTTCATAAAACAACTGAAACATACTTTTGTAATTTTGCATATAGATTTTTTATCTACATTTCGCTCAGTATTTGGGAGCTTTCATGTCTAAATGATATTCCATGAGTTGATAGATGAAATAAAAACACATGTACATGTACCTAGAGTAGAGTAGATATTGGATATAATAAGACTATTGGATATAGGAAGTTGGAAATGCATTATTTGAGAATGTATTACACCCAGGCGATCTACCTACTTTTAGATCGCGTGCATGTCAGTGAATTTTGCCAATCCCTCGGTATCCAGCACAGGAGGAGAGTTTCTATGCCTCATCCTGTAACTCTTGATTAATCTTAATGTACATGCACCTTAGGCCACATCTAGTGCGTATTTTTAATATTTGCTGATACAGAATCGCATGTTGAAATGAAAAAAAAAAGTGCACGTCTTTTTAGAGGGAATTTGTCATCAACATCCTTAATTTCATACCTAACTTGCATAATGAGACTAATCAACTACAACAAAGTTGCACGCCCAAAATTCAAGGGATGATGATAAATAGGTAAAGTGTGTTAAACCAGTCGTTGTTTTTTTTTTATATACATATTTCCTTAGAAATCAATTCTTTTTCTACATAGGTCGAACGATTAGTATCGTAGAACAATTAGGAAATTGAGTTTCTTTTTGCAGTTTGCTTAAAACACTTTTTTTTGGGGTAAATAATGTGACTAAGTATGTCTTCGAGACCAAGTTTTATTTCTTCAAAAAACCCTTTCCAACTCTTTCCTTTTAACTCTGATAATTTTTGGGAAAAAGAATAAAGCTATTATGCTTTAAAAGTTAGCATTGGTCATTGATACATTAGGCTCATAGAATGTGAAAATTTTCAGCTTAATCTATCCCACATTTCAGTTGCTATGCAGTTTTACATCATTTTTTTTTCTATCATTGCAAGTAGAGTACGAGATTAAGTACGTGAATAGACCCAAAACTTCAGAGCCTCTTCTCAATAAACATTTTCCACAATGTGTATATCTTTCCATTATGTCCACAGGTTAAGAAGGCATACAGCCGTGTTGAGTTATATATTATTTTGAAACTTTTGTACTGTTCTTTGGAATCTGTCCCTTACTAAAACCCCGTATGGCGACACTAAATTGTTTTTGTGTGTGGTTTTGTGATGAAGTATCACATATTGCATATTACAACAAACATCATGTAGACATAATGTACATACTTTAAAGGGGATGGGTAGTAACTGATCAGTGGGAATCAGTGGGAATGCTGGGGGATGATTGTTCCAATCCTTGTGGAATTCATTTAAGAGTACATTATATATCTATTGTTGTGTAAAAATTATTCGCTTCAGAACGGTCTCATGTTCAAGTTTAGTGCAGTTTAATGTCCCGTCACTGTACAGGCATGCTAACCTGGACACATTAAACTGCACATTACTTGAATATGAGACCATTCTCAAGCAAATGATTTTCATTGTTGTTCTTTTTTCTTCACCCTGCATCGAGAATGCTGACCTGCCCTTCGCTCTCTCTACTCCTCCCTCTCTCCCTCCCTCTCTCTCTCTCTTTCCCTGCCCTCTTCTGTGTGTGCACAATGTATGTGGATGCAAACATGTGTGTGTACGTGCGTATGTGTATGTGTGTACGTGCGTGTGTATGCGTATATATGTGTGTGTGTGTGTGTGTGTGTGTATGTGTGTGTATGTGTATGTGTATGTGTATGTGTATGTGTATGTGCATGTGTATGTGTATACATGTGAAGGCGTATACTTCATGTAACCATCCGATTCGATTGAATGAAAACTGTATACTTTCAATGATTAGCTTGTACGGTACATTAATTGTATCGTTGTATTGTGTTATTTAAGTCATATATAATTAATGTATTGTAGTAATGTAAAGCAAGTGAGGGGACTGCAATCTACAAGTTCGCTTTTTAGCAGCCCCTCAATTTTCATTTCCATGAAGTTCTTTTAAGAACCAATGTGTATTATTATGTTCCAATGTATGTAATCATGTCAAAGTGTATTACCTGTGTTTGATTGGAAATGAAAATAAAAAAAAAAACATATATGTGAACATGCATGTGTGAAATGAAATGAAATGAAATGATAGTAGCCACCAGTTTCTGAATTGAAAAGGACAAAAATAAAATTATAGAACAAGAAGGAATTAACAATACCTCACCTGCAGCTCAGTGATTTTTGCTTCTGAGTTTTAACGCAAGAAAAGTTGGCGTCACGGAGCTGTGGCAAGTGCTATGGCAAACTACCATGCATGGCAAAGCCGCATTGACCACACAGCTCTTTTGGAATAAGTTCTTTGCTGCCAACTAGCTTCCAAAATAGCGCGTTTTCGGTTCCGGAGTTGAGCATGCCGTGTGCAAATTTCCTTCTGCGCATGATCAAATCCGAGAAACATCCCGTCCTGGTTAAAACGAGTACGGTACTCAAACAAAATAGTGTTCGGTTCCGATGCTGGGTAGGATTGAAGCCAGCCAGCCAGCCAGCCAATCAGCGATCTTGTCCCCACGTTTCCGTCCTGCACAGGACAGCGAACACGGGATTGTCACAGTTGATTGCTTCCGCGTATTCACGGTCTTCCGGTCATGTAGCGAAAACTCCCTAATATTACCCCGCACCGACGAAGAAATGAATTGATTATCATATGGCGCCGGCAGATAGCGTGACAATTATGTCTTTGTGTGAGTGTGTGTGTCTGTGTGTGTGTGTGTGTGTGTGTGTGTGTGTGTGTGTGTGTGCATTTAATGATGACTATTAGGCATCATTAGTTTAAAACTAAATATAGCTTTCGAATCATACGGCAAGGATCGACCTTCTCTTACCATGCACTTATCATGCTTCGTGAACATTCCAATCAAGCCTGGTCCACCACTTCAATAAAACTAATGATTTCTCACCAGTATAGGCCTTGAAAGGCAGACACTTTCATTCACACTGAATTATAGTAGGCCTACGTATTAAGAAATATATATTTACATATATATGTATGTATATATATATATATATATATATATATATATATATGAAGAATTTGTTTGCCAAACCGATAAGTCCATATTTGCCAAATGGAGATATTTGCGATTAAAGTTCAAGAAAAAGAAAGAGAATAATATGAAAATTTTTGCTACTTTTGACCATAACTTAAAAAATATACCTTTAGTAGTGACCAATATATCATTTAAAAGGTATTATTTTGTACTTTATGACAGAGATCTTACTTCAAAATCTTCAAAAATGGACCTATCGGTTTTTGCAAACAAACCCTTTATATTATATATATATATATATATATATATATATATATATATATACATACATATGAATGTTTTTAATCCTCATATATTATATATATATATATATATATATATATGAAGAGTTTGTTTGCAAAAACCGATAAGTCCATATTTGCCAAATGGAGATATTTGCGATTAAAGGTCAAGAAAAATAAAGAGAATAATAAGAAAATTTTTGCTTCTTTTGACCATAACTTCAAAAATATACCTTTATATGTAGTGACCAATACATCATTTAAAAGGTATTATTTTGTCCTTTATGACAGTGATCGTACTTCAAAATCTTCAAAAATGGACTTATCGGTTTTTGCAAACAAACCCTTCATATATATATATATATATATATATATATATATATATATATATATATCTTTGTATATGAGGATAATGATGACAAGCTAATGGCACTGAAAACATGATGTGTCCTGTTGTGTGAATTGAAGGGCATTTTCCCTACACGGCGGGAAGACCGAGAGAACGCGGAAGCAATCAGCTGTGACTCCCCTCCACATGTCCATCAAAGCAGTTTTGCGTTTCCATGTGGACGGAGCTGTACCAACAAAATCGCTGATTGGCTGGCTGCTCAATCGTGCCCCAAAATCGGGACGAACGCTATTTTGGCCGAGAACATTTTCTCATTTTCCCCAGGACGGGAGGTTTTTCGGATTTTCCCTACACAATGTTTTTCATTGTTGAATTATAAGGCTGTTTCGTGAATGACATTATAATGTTATTCATTCATGCATTTCAACTGCATGTACACTGTATGCTGCATTCTTTGTGAGTTTTGATAAACATCTCTCTTGAGAGGACTACTCCTTTCTTCCCTTTCCCCCATTTCTCTTCTTTCCCTCGGATCCTGTGCTCTTTTCTTTTCTTCATGGTTTATGCCTTTTCTGGGCACTTATTGAGTGAAAATAATGCAATATTATTATTATTATAGGACAACACTGTTGTATTGACAGGTTTTCAAGACAGCTCACCATGTATATGTGTATATATAAGCGTGCAATTCTATGTGCTTTTATAGAGATGTCTCATTACGCAAGTTACTTACAGCCCTTTGTGAATTGACTAATTGGAATCTTGATATATGTATTTATGTAAGGCATATCACATTGTATGTGTGCCCACAGAGGCAGCTTTTCCTGGAAATCCCTCCCCCTCCCGTCTATCTTCTGCTCCCTTCCCTCTATCTTTTCTATTTTGCTTCCTGGGCACACATGGACTGTGATTTACTTTTGCATTATGCAGCATTCATTGTTGCACTCTCCTATGCTATTTTATTGGAATGACCACGGAATGTTTTCGCATACGTGTGCATGCATATTTGCGTAACAACACTGTATTACAATGTGTGCCCATAGAGGCAGCTGTTCTCTGGAACTCTTTCCATCCTTTCCACTTCTATTCTTTTCTTCTTATTCCTACTCTTCTTGGGCACACATGTGACACGTGATCCCTGGGTTCTGTATAATGTACACTGTGTACATCACACATGTTTCACTCCCAACAACATATTAGGGCCTGTGCAATTTTGTATTTATGACTTTGCATTTTTGATATAATGATTATATTTGTCATAGTCAGACGTTAGCATGTTGGAAAGATTCAATTCGTCAATAGTATATTTTGATATCTTATTGTTATAGTCTCAAACATACCTTTTCATTTCACTAGTATTTCAGTCTAATTAGTTACAATGTACCGTTTGGTGATGTGTCGAATTGTTAATTGATTATCATGTATTTATATGTGCATGTGCATTTATATGTGATCTGTTTGTTATTCTTGTCGTGTTATGCTCTGTTATCTTGCCAGTGGAGGAAGATTTTCTGTATTTTTTTAAATCAGACAATAAATGATTGAATCTTGAATCTTGAATTTGAGCATGCCCTGATACAAAATTTGCACACGACACGCTAAACTAGGGGCCTCGTTGTGCTTGCGAAGGCTTGATCCCTATGTATAAGATACAGCAGCAGGCACCTCTTACACAGAGTGTAGTTCATCTTCAGAGCAAATACGAAACTCCTTCGTTTAACAGTCAATTATCAGCCACGTAATCATACAATCATGGAACAGTACATAATAATAACAGACTGTGTACACAAGGGCTTATTTTGTTTTGATTTGTTTTTCTGTCGACTTTCCCCTGCAACAGACTAATATAATCAAATTGTCCTACATTAAATAAACATCCACTAATAAGTGCTTTTAGTAGCAACCATGATCAAAAAAGAATGGGTAAGCCCATGTAAGCTCATGATCATGAGGTACGCCTTAAATTGCTCGCTTGCTTATCATGGCGTCTTCTAAAACACTGAATAGTACATATCCATTTACATCAGTGTATAATGGCACTCTGTCAATATGGTGATATTAGGACGACTTTTCTAAAAGCAATAGGACTAACTGTTAATTTGAGTAGCAATCTACTGTTGTCTTCTTAATGCTCCAGTCTTTTTTTTTTTTTGCCATATCCGCATTCTTCTTCATCGACATAGTGAATGATGATTATCATAATAATATCAATAACAACAACAACCTTGCTAGGTTAATGATGACTAAAAAACCAAAGTCTTTCCAGCAGTGATGAAATGAAGTAAGGGATAGAAATGTTAATTGTTCAAACACCAATCAGTGATTACTTTCTGCATGATCATAAAAATTGTCATCAGTGTAGCAGCCTATATTAATCGCATCCACAGGATTGGACGAAGTACGCAAGCGATATCAATGCACGAGAGTTTCGTGTGAGTTTTGAGTTTTTGTAACGTTTTAAAGAGCAATTGGTTTCACTATAGCGCTAATTTGTTCAATTTCGACAATATTTTACATTGTGCCCCGCATTCATTCGTTGATGTATTTATGTTTAACATAACATTATGACATACAACCCGCGTGCCTAAACTTTTTGTTATCCCCTTGGCACGTAAACAGTTGCAGATACACGACACACACAAAAAGACTTTTTATGAATATAACAATTGCAATAATAATGATACTAATATATTACATTTGTAATGCGCTTAATGCAGTGTTTCTAAGCGCAATACAATACAGAGAGAAATGATTGCTAATAATCATGAAGATGTTGATAAAAACATATAAATGGCATTTATCCAAAGTCTTTCTCTCACCCAGATCCATCAGTAGTCCACAGAAAGGTCCTATATACCACTATTCCTTCCAGAGCTTTGTCAGGTAACGTCATTACACTCGATTCAAGAGAAAAATGGTAGGCAAACATCTCGTCTGGAGGGTGATAGATGTACCTGCAGGGATTCGTACTCGAGTCCTTCTTCTGAAAATCCAAACTTATCCTTCAAATTCTATGGCGTTTCACCTCCTCCATATCCTAAGACCTCTTATTTGAACAGAGCAAATAGACATAGAATATTACTAAGTTCAGACACGCAGGAACTCTTGTCGTTTTCGTCTATATAGTCTGCAAGTTACATGTGTTTGCAAGTTACATACTATCGGATCACCTAATTTGTTAGTCATGACAAATTCTCGAATCTAGTCGTTGCTGTTCTTGTTTTAGGTTTTAGAACAAAAAGTAACAATTAAAAAGAAACAAAAAGTATCAAGAACAAGGAGAAGAGAGAGGACGAAAGAGCAGCGATAATTGTAATAGATTTAAAGAGGAATCTCAAATACCAGTCATTACTATGGAGCGCCAAGTGTCGCATGGTTCCTTTCCTTACAAAACCAGTCCTTTCGTCGACGAAATGACTGATTTCGTAACGAAAGAGATCATGCAATACTTGGCTCCCCATACTTTACTGCTATGACATTGTCAACCTTTCAGGCCGATGGATTGAATTCGCAGATGTAACTCAATTCATAGGAGCAACGAGTATCTCTTAGTTCATAATCTTTCAAAGCAACACAATCTTGCGTTTCCGCAGTGTTTGGGCTTGGCTGACCCGCCATCCACATACCACTCGACAGGGATAGGGTGCCACCGGCTCGCGTCCACGCATACACTCCTTCAGAATATAGGTCGTTCAGCCCCGTCCACACATTGAAGGAATTCTGTAGTCCGTAGTGAGAGATGAAAACTTCGTTTTGGATGGTTGAAAGCTCACTTGGCGTTTCTATAGCAACCAGATACCCTCCCAGTTCCTCACAACTATCCCGCGCCTTCTCCCAGGACTTGGGGTCCTGTGTGCTGAAGAAATAGCAGGAGTCCGTGGACGACGGAGAACCCGGGCAAACTGCGTCTGCATCACAAAGAAGGCGACAGAGAAAGAGAGAAAGAGAGGGAAAGAGAGAGAGAGAGAAGGAGGAGGAGGAAGTCAACAGAGATGGAAGATCGCACACTCGCGCCATCACTACACACATTATTCATACACAATACGCATTTATTTCGCAATGTCTTTTAATAATCAGTGATTAGTTGTCGAATTCAAAGGCCTATTATAGCAGGCAATCAATATTCTACATAATATATTCTAGAAAATGTTCTATAAATGCCAAATCTGCTTAGAAATTATTCACAGATGTCATTAATAATCTCTTTTAAACTCTTCAAATAAACACAAATAAACATTCTAGTTTATAGTTATATGCAAACGCTTTTATTCAATGACATCATAGTGTTTATCTTTATATCCTAGCCGCCCTCTGGGAAACGATACCCAACGAGCAGAAACTATTGCTTTTTACGAGTTCGTGCGTTTCTCATACATGAATCATCTGGTTAAATTCTGGTTAAATACATAATACATGTGTGTGTGTGTGTGTGTGTGTGTGTGTGTGTGTTTGTGTGTTAGAGAGTGTGTGTGATATTATTTATGATATGTACATACCCACTTCACATCGTTTTCCAACATATGACGTCTGACACTTGCAGGTGAATTCTTCCAGGGTTTCTGAGCAGGTCCCTCCATTGAGACAGGGATTAGGAACGCAATCTATTGGTGAAATGAGTATAAATAAACAACAACGTATACTTATCACGAGGTCATTTTTCCGTCTAGCAAATCGTTTTCTGCAATAGATTTGTGAGGGTCCTAATCGCGCTCAGTACGTCAATTACAAAGGCGACAATTGGTAAAGCTGATTAACATCGAATCAGCCAAGAATAGTTCGTAGAATACACCAACCAGCACAATGTAGCTCTGCTGAAGGAATCATTTTTTTATGTCACACTGTGATTTAACAAAGTAGTAACCTCTCGTGAAAATTCTAAATGTGCTAATTCAGAAATTTTCAGAAAAAATAATCAGTTTATTGGCTCTAATTTGTCTTTGTGAGCACCTGGAAGAGATAAAAAAAAAAAGAAGAGCGTTCAATTCATTTTTTATGCGGTGGAGGGGTTGATGTCGATGATTACGTGTTTTTATTTGTCATTTTATACTGCATTTACTAACTACAGTGCAGAATAACTACTAATGCTTGTTTGTAATCTAATTTGAATTTAAAAAAAAAAAACGGTCCGCTTATAATAAATCAACTTTTTGACGACACTGCGATCCATTACCAATTATGTATACGAGTACACACACAAACACACAAAAGGTCTTACCGGGATGGGCACAGTGAAAGTTGGTCTTTCCTCTCGCAGCTTCTTCGGGAACCATGGCGTCATACAGAGGATGGTCACGTGGGATGAATTTAGGTGTTGACCGGACAAAACCCCCGGTCTTGTCGGAGAAAATTTCGGGACATGTATTTTCCAGAACTAGTGGCCCGTTCTGACAAACGTGTTCTCCAGATTCAGTCGTTTCTGCACAGCAACCTACATCAGGATAAAGTGTGGGGTAAAAAGTTGAAGGCTTAAGATCAGTGAGCTCCAGGACGAATATGAGTGTTCTACACACTGGTAGTATGATTATTATAAAAGTAAACGACATACTATTAGCACATTGAATTAAGGTCTTTACTAGCGTGACAGCCACAGGAAAAAAAAAAAAACTAACCACAAAGTTGATAATGTCTTTGATTTCCTTTACTTTACGCGTGGAAATCTTCCGTTTGTTGACAAAAGCACCTTTAAGAAATAGCAAAGCTATAATTGAAATTTGGTAAACACAGAGATGTTCACGTGAGACGTATCAAAATTTCATGTGTTGTCCCAGACAAAAGTACCAGTTATCTCAGCGAAGATTTCTCAACAAAGATTTAAAGAGATTGTATAGTTTTGGTTAAGACCTGACTTCAAGTTTCTAACATTTTTGGTTGAGATAATTCAAATTCAAATTCAAATTCAAACTTTATTTTCACTTTCTTCCTTCAACAGAGTGTACAAGAAACATTATTATGAATTTGATATGCGAATCGTTGAAAATGTATATAACCATATAGATAAAGAGAAACCTCTCATCAAATAATTATGAAAGAACATGTAATTCCAAATTAATGGAAATCAACATTTATTTCATGAAAATTGGTTTTTAAATGGCTGAGGTACGCAAAACAGAGCAACCCTATCCCACCTTTTATTACGCTCGCTTTGTTTTACTTTGTTTCTGGATATCTCAGTCATTCCAAAACCGATTTTTATCAAATAAACTTTGAATACCTCTTAGATTGGTATGTTCTGTACTATTTCACAAGTGCTTTTTGATATCTCTCAAAAAGTTAAGAGCCCAATCCTCATTTCCACCAATACTAGACACTCCCTTTAAATTGGCCAATCCCGTGTTCTGAAGCATCACTCTTGTAGCTCTGTGTAATGGGTGTACATGCAATCACTGACCTTGAGGTGTCACTGCCCTCTGGATGCTCTAATTACAGTCTAATGCTACAGTCACCCAAGGTCGGATTTCGAACCGGGTCCATAAGGAATTAAAACCGTATCGTCCCGGTTCGAGCCGTATAGACCCGCATTGACCCGCATCGTAACCCGTGTCAATTCCTAGTGGATTCCAGGGGCCCGTTTCATAAACCTTGTCATCAGTGACAACTGCCACATTTCTATGACAAATTTGCTCTCAGCCAATCGGATCGAAGGATTTCAGTAGCTTGTCACATCTATGACAACTTGTCACTGATGACAAGTTTTATGAAACGGGCCCCGGGAGCTACGATGAGGCGGTGAAAATGTTTTGGTCATGTTCAAAATTTTCTCACGGATTTCAATTCCGTATTGATATCCGAATTGACCCGGTTCGATCCGCATTGACTCGCATCGACCCGCTGCAACCCGTATGGACCCTTGCGTAAAACCGTATGGACCCTTGCCGTACACCGCATTGCCTTCATACAACGTATGATGACAAGGTTTACATCCGGGTCGAATCGGGTCGAATCGGGTCTCTTTCGGCGCACTCCCTTTGTGATACGCCGTGCTCTGCTTCATGACTCAAATTTTTAGAGGAGCCACGCAAGCCAGTTTGTCATTCCCAGCCCTGTTCTTCAATCGCCTCCAAGAACCGCCTCCTATAAATGGACTTTCACTCACACACCAGCACATGTCTTGAACAGCTCCCCAAATCAATAGTTGGTACCATCAATGAAAATAGCATTACACCCTTCTGGAGCAGTACAGTGTAGAGTGTATATAAATTTCCAGTCCGAGTTTCCGCCCCTACAATCCAGTGTCTCTCGCTACTTGCTATATTAACCACCGAATATACCGTGGGCAATTTTGTATCATATTGCATTGTTGTCTGCGCCATCTTTTGTTCTTTTTCGTTCCCCGTTAACGTAGGCTATTGTTCACTCATGCATTGATGAAAATGAATGAAAAACAAAACAAACAAAACAAATGAAAGGACGTGAAGTCACATTGTACGAAATATATTGTTTATGTCCGGATTACCTTACTTGTGTGTGTGTGTGTGTGTGTTGTGTTTTTTTTTTTTTCTCCTCACAAAGTCTATTGTTAATGTGTATCTTTCGTTTTTCTTTTGTTTCTTTCTTTTTTTTTTGGGGGGGGGGAGGAGGAGGTATTTTAAATTATACTGAAGTGTGGGAGCAGGTATCTTAGTAATCGCAGCCTAAAATGTCCAAACTTTTGTATCCTTGAGAGTTTTCTGTTCATTCTCATTCTTCATGTTCTAGGGGATGGCTAGTAACTGATCAGTGGGAATCAGTGGGTATGCTGGGGATGATTGTTCCAATCCTTGTGGGATTCATTTAAGAGTATAATATATCTATTGTTGTGTGAAAATTATTTGCTTCAGAATGGTCTCATATTCAAGTAATGTGCAGATTAACGTTTCCAGGTTATCATGCCTGTACAGTGACGGGGCATTATAAAACTGCACATTCCTTGAATATGGGACCATTCTGAAGCAAATAATTTTCACACAACAATCGGTGATAATCTCTGTTGTTTTATTTCTATATATTTGTTTTTTCTTTGTTTTTTTTTTTGTTTTGTTGTTCGTTTGTTTTGTTTTGTTTTTTTACTTTTTCAACATCACGACTAGGAATACCTACCGGTTTGTAATGCGAAGACGTATATGACCACCAGGATATGAATGCGTTCTGAAGACTCCATCTCGGGTATTATTTCCTTGAGTTGGAAAGGGAGGGGAAAAAAGTAACCTTGTATCACATCTCTCGCCTACAAACGAAAAGGTTGGGGAAATTATGTCTACAAATTTGTAAATTATATAATAGTTACTCAAGAAAATGTCGTATAAGTTAAGAGAAATGTCAAAAGCTGGAGAATGTTGCTCATTTCATGTTCATAATAATGATAATAATAATAATATTAATAATAATAATAATAATAATAAAAATGACAATTGCAATAGGAATAGTAGAAATGATAATGATAACAGTGATGATAATAATAATAATGATGATAATAATTATAATAACAATAATAATAATAATAATATTGTGTATATGAAGAGCTCATTTGCAAAAGGGGTTAGATCCATTTTTAATGAAAATTGAGTTATTAGCCTCACTGCACAGAATCCAGTTGAGAATAGCTATAGTGAAAATTTCAACTGCAGACAACCATTTGAATAGAAAATTATTGCAAAATTAGATTGAGATTTTCCATACACTTGTGTACAAATTCTCACATATAAACCTATTTTTCTCTAAAGAACTAAAAGTGGATCTAACCCCTTTTGCAAATAAACTCTTCATATATATATCCCACAAATGCTTTCTTAGTACAGAGTGCTCGATGTTATGCAGTTTGAACGTAGAATAACAATGACGTTCACACGGGTAAATGACTAAAGTTCCATTGGTTTTTTATTTTAATGCTACACATATTTTCACTACACACACGAGTAACCACCATCGGGGACGCAATAGGTTGGTATACTTAATTATCTGGGTTTGAAAGAAAAAAACAAGTATATGATAGTCATACTGTATTTGATCCACTATTCCGTTGACTGTCATTCACTGTGCTGAAATGTAAATTAATCTTTGTTCAATATGATCCATGCTTCCGTATTCTGAACTTTGCCCCCTTTTTTCGCAGCCTCGCAAACCATATACTGCATGAATGAATTAATGAGAGTTGAAGTCGTGGCAAGATGAATGATATTACATAATTATGTATGTATGTATGTATGTATGTATGTATGTATGTACATATACACGTATCTACATGGGTATACAACGTGTATGTGTATGCGTTTGTGTGCGTGTGTGTGTGTGTGTGTGTGTGACCCAAGCTCAAAGCCCACAAAAAGATTAGCATTTTCTGTAATGGACTAAAACGTGCCCGTGGGTTGACCAACTCTTTGTTGTTTTATTTTGTAATATCTTGGGGAGTTATCATTTCTCTATCTATACTGTCAGAATTCGGCTGCATACAAACAAAGCATAAGTTGAAATGGTAACCTACGCCATCTACTCACTTATTTATGGGTTTAACACATTACAGTTACAATTTCCAAGAGAAACAACATTGCTTCATTACAATTCGCTATAAACATTGAAATATTCGATGGAAATTCAGAAAGAATTCAGATTCAGTGAAGTAAGGTCATCATCAAATAAAGAAAATTTAAATATTTTCAATGACACTGCACTCGTTGCACAATAATGAATATTCTTGAACATATCAGCATAAACGTTTACATTATTTTCTCTGTGTGCCTTTTTAGCAGATCTATTCTGTTGTACTGTTCAATTTCATAAAGGTGGATAGATTCTTCTCGTTTCTGTTTGTTTTTTTTATTTTTGCAATCAACTCTTCGTAAACAGCCACACACATAATTATATACACAAACACACAACGGATCAAGCTCAAAATGATACATAACTCAAAGAAAGCTGACCCTTGAACCCACCAAGGAAATTAACCGAAAGACTCTGACGTCATTGCAATACAAGATTGTTCATTAAGGCACACCTTCGCACACTATCTTATAGGCAATGATCACTTATTCCATCCATCGTTATTTCCTAGTCACTAAGTAGGCCCTAATGATGGTTGCTTTGACACATTTAAGTGGGGTTTGCACGCATACCTTCATACTGGGGGGGGGGGGGGGAATAAAAAAAGAAAAAAGCGAGATATACAATATCAGCTCAGGTTTGAACATAACAACTCTTATTAAACACCGCTCGTAGTTCATTTCAATCCTCAAACATATAATTATTTCTAGATAACAAATAACTCTGTCACCTCAATACATACATTGACATACTGACCGAGAAGTCGTATCATTATCTCTATTTCAATAGGTTTATATACACGACAGAACAATGGAATAATCACACTATCCGCCAGACACATTTTTTTTATTCAACTGCAAAATCTAAACTGTCAGCTCCTACTGCGACTCATACTTAAACAGACTCGAGTACAGACAGTTTAAACTTTCGTTCATCCGATAACTTTGAATTTGTGTGAACAATTGCATGTGAAGCAAATGGATCGTCGTCTAAGTTATTAAAACACAGCAAATTGAAATGTTCTCTTCCTATCTAAAAATCAAATAATACAACAACAGAATCAATCAGGGTATAACACTCCATTGTCTATGGCATGCCTTCCAACGTACAACTATTCAAGGTTGAAAATTGCGCAAAACATCGACGAAAGTCGACTAATAATTACAGTACCTTTTTCATTCCTAAAGTTAAGATATCAAGGAAGAATGTAAAAATAATATCCTACCTGTCCGTTTTGTAAACTCTTGTTCTTGGTTTCTGTGTAATATATGGAACTTGGCGTCCGTTCCGTTATTCTGCACGTTGCACTTCAAACGTTACGTATCGTGTGCGGGTAAAGTGTGCTATACAAGCCTCCCAGGGTAAAGCCCCATAACCACTTGCAAAGCGTTGTTTGTGAAAGTTAAAGCCGTGGACTGGCTTCTGAAATATTACTCCGCCCCAATGATATTTTCGGAGATATGCAGTTGAAAAAAAAAAAAATGGTTACACATTTGATACAGGCTCCATGTTTGCATATCAATTTACATGCCCCATTCAATTCAATTCAATTCAATTCAATTCAATTCAATTCAATTCAATTTATTATTCAAATTAAATTTGAATTAAATGATTTATTATTTTCATACTTCTCGTATATGAATATTACATCAAAAACAATGATACAAGTTCTTTTACCTTGTAAACAATGTGCAAAACAAACAATATACATGGTAATAACACATCAATTGTAGTGATAAGTGGTCGAAATCGAAATGGGGTTTAACAAAAAGAAGTATGACGGGACCTACATGAAAGCAAGCTTGTCTGGCTGTAAGACCCGAGTAATCAGTTTTGTGAAAGAGAAACGGAGAACGAATAGAAGATAAGACCAGGTGAGTTAATGGTACCAAATAAGAAAAGCGGGGTATGCCTATGCTATATAGAATTTAAAAAAAAAAGAAGAAAAGAAGAAATATGAATGTATGATATGCACTAGATCTGAAAGCTCCAGTTTTTGGTCTGATTCTTTATGTTCCTCCAATAGATATGAAGTACAGGACAAACATGACAAAGGGAAGAACAATGTTAAATCTGTGTAGGCTCAGTATAAAACATCATTGCTGACAAAACTAAAATGCTCTTACTGGACATAAATGACTAATTAATTGCGATTACTCTATTTCTTTTGCAGAGAAGTCGTAACATGATTATTTTGAAACGAATCCCCCTTTTTTCCCCCGATGACGTCAACGAGCTTCACATGGTTCTAAGAGAGGCATTATTAGAAAGTATACATTACCACCAGATGCAGTAGTGGATGTCTATGCACCCACCCCCCCCCCTTCCCCACCCCCGTATCCCACGTTTTGTCTCCTTACTCTTCCACGGATCGTTCGCTGCAATTGTATTTTCTATTTTACTTCATAATTTCACCCCGCATTAAGTTTATTGCTCTTCATTATTTTACACGAGGCCTCAAACCGGGCGGAAAAGCATTTAAGCCAATGATAAACCGTTAAAGGACATAAGATATGCGGTGCAGCTGCATGCTGACTTTGTATTGATTCATGATACCCTCGACATTAATGTGACGAAACGAATGCGGAAATACCTTCCTTATGTAGACTTATTCTACTATTTTTCTTGGACGACTTGGATCGGTCCACGTGTAGAAAAAAAAAAATGAATTAACAAACTCCGTCAATCGTTGCTAAAGTACTTTATCACTGTTTATGATTACCAAAAGATGATACAATTCATCCTAACTTTCATAGACGGGAGTACGTCACGAGACCAACACCCACGAGTCATACAGCCCATGAGTCATACAGCCCACGAGTTATACAGCTCACGAGTCATACAACCCATTAGTTCGACACTAAGCAAACAAGGCCCACGAGACCGACACATTGAGCCCCGTGTTGTATCTGTCGAACTTGTGGGCTGTTTTTACCTGGTGTCGAACTCATGGGCTCTATTTGCCTAGTGTCGAACTCATGGGCTGTATGACTCATGGACCTGTTTTCAAAGTCGAACTCATGGGCTGTATGACTCGTGAGCTGTATGACTCATGGACCTGTTTTCAAAGTCGAACTCATGGGCTATATGACTCGTGGGTGTTGGTCTCGTGGGATGACCCCACTTAGACAAGCATAACTTGTATGTTTCCCTTCAATGTCTCCTGTCAATAGCCATTATTAGCCATATCAGTGACATGGAAAACTGCAAGTTGTATTCAGTCTAGGAAAAGATGCATTGTAACGTATTTTGTTAATTATGTCATCTGTACATCAGCATGATGATGTCATGAGCAGAATCTTCGTTGATGAGTTTGTTGTTGTTGTTGTTGTGTTGTGCTGTTTGTTTATTTGTTGTTGTTTTTTTTGTGGGAGTTTAAAAAGAAATAGTAGACTATAGTGTACTTAACATTATGATATATGTCAAAATATTGTTAACATTTCCATTCTTGTCATTACTATATCATTATTATCATTATTACTGTAATCATTATTGTTATTGTTATTATTATTTCAATATTATCGTTAATACTGTTATCATTATTGTTATTGTTATTGATATTATTGTTATTATTATCATCATCATTATTATCATAGTTTATTCGTTTTGCCACCTGCGTAATGTTGAAGGTATAGTAAATCTACACAAGCCATAGTAAGTGCCTTTGCACTATATAGTTCCTTTAATATAACAATGCTTTCAAGAGTGTCTCATTTATCTCTTCGCTGACGAGTTTTATTAGGCCATGGCAAATGTAAATCAGCCGACTGCAGCTCGGAATGATAACCTCCGGTAAGTCTTTTTGGCCGCGATGTGCATTTAATTATCACCATCTCATCATACGATTGGAATGCACCATCGGCACTGTCATTATGAAGGGCGCCTCTTATTTCCAGCTCTCCTCTCTTTTCATCACCTAAGCTTTATTGACAAACCATCTTTTTTTTTTTTTCAAAATTAGGCGATCATTCACTGTACAAGGTGTAATTGTAAGTGTAAGCATAATTCAGTACCAAACTTATTATTATGCCACAGAATAATTGTCCGTCGTTGGTGATCGAACGGGGCCCACAGTCAGCCGTGGTAAACGGTAGTGCATTGATGTCGAAGATAAACTCTTCATTTAACGATGTTATGAAAAAATGTTATATCCATCTTTTAATTGGCGGGATCCATTACGAAACGTCCAATACAAAAACCCTCGACTGCTCGCCCAAGACCTTTAGTGACCACATAAAGGGCGATGGTGCTGCAGTCCTGATGGTCTTAAAACTTCCACATCTAAAAATCTAAAGATGATAATTACACACTTGGGTAACTAACCCCAAACACAATTACCCTCAAAACAAGTATCTCTTAAAAATGAAATGGGGGGGGGGGGAGAGAGAAAAATAGAAACAAATACAAGGAGAGAAAGAAGAAAAGACATCTTGTATGGAAACATACAACATAAAGACAAAAAGAGAAGATGGAAAGAAAACCAAAAACAAGAGCCTACAAATCCAGTCGATAGTGTACACACAATTCTTTCATCGAAAGTATTGCCTGAGGCTCAAATCCTAGTGTATGTAACTGATCAATATTCTGAAGCTATTTAGCCAGGAATAAGGTCATGTTTTAGACATCAATGACAGAAGTATTGAATTTTTGTCATTTTTTTTTTACACAATCAATGGAAAATTGTAAGGTTATGACATATAATAGCTCACTCATTTATATATTTATATCCACTGTACAAGAATTGTTTTGCAGAAATCAGCAAAACTTCAAAATGTCGTAACTTTCTCATTTTTCATCTGATATAAGTCAAATTTTTACCTTTGAACTCGTAAAATTTTACTCTTTTTTATCAGATGAACTTATATTTGGAATTTTTCAGTCGGGATTGTAACTCGGATATTCACCATTTCAGTTTTCAGGGCCCTAGATATGCACTGAACTACTAGAAATCTGGCATTGTTGTCAGGAAGGCCACCATTTCCAAAAAACAAAAGAAAAAAAAACGAAGACAGAAACACAAGGAAATCAAGACAGATAGATATAATAGATAGACAGACAGATAGATAGACAGACAGACAGATAGATAGACAGACAGATCTATAGATAGATAGATAGATAGATAGATTTATAAATAGGTAGAATAGATAGATAGATAGACAGACAGATAGATAGACAGATAGATAGATAGATAGATAGATAGATAGATAGATAGATAGATAGATAGATTCATAGATAGATAGAGAGAGGGGGAGATGAGGGAGAGTAAATGAATTCGATGCACGTGAATTGCAGAATTGCCATCATATAAAATCTAACATTGTCAAGTCAAGGCTTAAATTCGCAGATGAAGGGCCTTACCCTGTGGCAATAATCATCAGATAGCCCGTTTGCATACAAGTATATACAGTCTTGATTGACTCCTGCGGATATCAGGGGCGGGCCCCCTCCCCAAACACTACTCGAACGGGGTAAAGTGCCACCGACATGCTCCCACGTGTAGACCTGTTCGGACAGTCTGTCATTCAACCCGACCCATATCCCGGAGAAGGTCGTAATTCCGTAGTGCGAAGCGAGAACATCATTTCGGATGCTGGATTGCTCGCTTTGCGTCTCCATGGCGACCAGATACCCTCCCAGCTCATCGCATGCATCCCTCGCCTCCTCCCAGGGCTGTGTGTCCTGGCGGTAGAGATAGCAGGAGTCTGGGGACGATGCATCGCCAGGGCAGACGACGTCTGGATTACATACACGACAAAACAAAACACACATTGGCGTGGAAAGGCCGCCGCGGAAGGATACAGAAACAGTGACAAATACAAATGAAATATGAAATAAAATCAATAGTGCACTTGAAATAGCAGTAGGGTGTAAAGGACTCCTTTTCTTTTCGTGTTTCACTGAATTATATTTTACCAGCCCTACGTCAAGAGTTCGACGCCCAACAGTCATACAGCCCATGACCTCGACAGAAGGCAAATAAGACCCATAAAGTCCGATACTAGTCAAACCAGATCCACGTCGATTCCGACACTAGACAAGCAAGGCCCACGAGCTCGACAATTAACAAAAAGGGCCCACGATACCGTGCAGCTGTTATGTCGAACTCGTGGGGCTTTTTATTGCCTGGTGTCGAACTCATGGGATGTGTGACTCATGGACTTTTTTTTTTGTAATGTTCATACCTATACCTACATGTACATACATAAGCCTACATACACGTACATACATAGGCTACACATATACATGTACATACACAAACACATAAGTTAACATAATTTGCAAATACTTTTACCACCAGTTTTGAAGTGTACACACTGTGAGCATAAATTAATGAAAACATACCAGGTGCACATCACGAACTCGACACCTTAAAGTCATGTAGCCCACGAGTCATGCAACCCACGAGTCGAATCAGCCCAAGAATCATAGAGCGCACGAGTTATGCTGGTAAAATGGGCCGATGAGCTATAACGTGAAGTCTTATTTGCTTAGTGTCAAGCTTATGGGCCTTATTTATCTAGTGTAGAGCTGATGCGTATTTCTTTTTTTAAGTGTAGAGCTCGTAGATTGTATGACTCGTGGCCCTTGTTTAAATGTCGACCTCGTGTGATGTATGACTCGTGGGTGTCGAGCTAGAGGGAACTTGATTGCAACTTACCCACTTGACATCGCTTTCCGGCAAATGGAATGGGGCACTTGCAGGTGAATTCCTCCAAAGATTCCAAGCAGGTCCCTCCATTTAAACAGGGATCGGGCTCACAGTCTGTTCATGTAATGAAAATGCTTTAAAATGGCGCTTGTTTGTTAGTTTTTTGTCTCATTTAACGTAAGGCAGAACTGTGTTTCTATAATCAGTTTTGATAAGTTATGATTAACGGCGCTATCAGCGGCCACCAAGGCAATTTCGTTGGCTACACGTCTGTTTTATCATTACAGGAGAATGATACCCAATAATTTGGACTGGGTAAATGCACATATATCATTTAAACGCATCAAAAATATATTGTGGGTCAACCGAACTACATCTCCTGTTTATTCTTTAGAAACCTATTATTCGATAAATGGCGTTGTTTTTATGGCATCTGATTGACTAATTGTCCTATACTATACATCGACATAAATGATCATCCTATAGGAGTCTTTTCCACCCGAGAGTTTCTATCCGAGAGCCGGTGCTGGTTCTAATCCTTATAGCATGCAGCGATGCTGCGTATTTTCAAATTCATGAAGTTCTTGCGCCGTTGTTCTTTTTGTTGTGGTTTTTTATATATTTTTTGATATATGTGACCGTGCATCACAAAACGAACAAAAAGTCGCACCCTTTGATTTTATGTGAGGACTCAAAAAAAGGTGAAATGGGTCGACTGAGTCAATCTTATGAGTTTTTCATATTTTCTGAAAGAACTATTCTTCTTATACAATATTCTTTAGTTTGGGATCATAACATAAATGGGAAGGTGTGCTTTCAGCAGTTTTTCTACAACCCATATTTGGGGGAGAGTAGAATGATCAGGTATGTCTCAGAGGCCCCTTTTTATTTCTTGAAATCTTTCGCGTACTCTTCACTTTGAAGTTTAATAACTTGTGAAAGGATAATGCTACTGCTTTGGAAGTTAGCATTAATCATGGACAGAATGTGTTAATAGACCATGCTTAATTTCAGCTTAATCTGATAATCCCTTCATTGTTGTTGCTTTAGTGGTTTACATCCTGTGTTTTGTCCCTTTCATCACACAGCTAGCACGGCTTGGTACATATTAAGCGCTTGAATAGACTGTGTACTTCAGACACACACACACACACACACACACACACACATACACACACACACACACACACATACACAGAATCTATTCCGTGGAAAAATGAAACGTAACGATGTTAGTATTCTTCAACTCGCAGTACTACTCAGTAGAGAAGACAAGCTACAAGACTAGTTACCAGGATGGGCACAGTATAGGTTCGTCTTTCCTCTCGCCGATTCTGGAACCATGACGTCATAACGAGGATGGTCATGTGGGATGTATTTAGGTGTTGACCGGACAAAACCCCCGGTCCTCTCGGAGACAATCTGGGGACAAAGGTCTTCAGGTGGTAAAACCGCATTCTCACACGTGTCTTCTGCGGTTGCTGCTAAGCAATCTACATCGGGAAGGAATTTTGTAGCGACACTCTTAAAGGAAACCAAAACCCAAAGAGAAATGTGGGTTGAGTGAAATCAGCAACATTAGTAGAACACGTCAGTGAAAGTTTGAGGAAAATCAGACACTTGATGCAAAAGTTATGAGTTTTTGAAGTTTCGGTGTTAGAACTGTTTGATGAGGCAACTACTAGAGGTTATGATGTCATGTGTGGACAAAAATATACAGAAAATGTAAAGGGAATTCCAAAAAAAAAAAAAAAAAAAATTTCATGAAAATTACACATTCCATCAATTTGATACTGACATTATGTTAAGGGTAGCAATTATTTCTCCTGCTTTCTAAAAGCGGTTAGTCAAGTGCTCTTATATCATTATGCTAGAAAAGTGAATTTTTGTGGAATTCCCTTTATATTTTCTCTATATTGTTGTCCACACAGACGTCATAACCTCTAGTACGACGTCTCCTCGTCTCCTCGTCTCCTCGTCCAGTGGTTCCAATACCAAAATCTTAAAAATTCATAACTTTTGCATCGATTGTCCAATTTTCCTCAAACTTTCAGTGATGTGTTCTACTAATGTTGCTGCTTTCACGCAATCCACATTTCTCTTTGGGTTTTGGTTTCCTTTAAAGGGAAGATAAACCCCAAGATTAATGTGGATTGAGTGAAAGCAGCAACATTAGTAGAACACATCAGTGAAAATTTGAAGAAAATCGGACAATCGATGCAAAAGTTATGAATTTTTAAAGTTTTGATGTTGGAACCGCTGGATGAGGAGACTACTAGAGGTTATGACGTATGAGTGGACTACAATATCAAGAAAATATCAAGAAAATACTACAAAAATCCATTTTTCATGAAAATTACAAATTCCATCAACTTGATATTGACATATGTTAAGGGTAGCAATTATTCCCCCTGCTTTCTGAAAGCCGTTGGTTCACTGCTCTTTCATAATTCCAGAAAAGTGAATTTTTGTTGAATATCCTTTATATTTTCTTTGTATTGTTGTCCACTCATACGTCATATCCTCTAGTAGTCTCCTCATCCAGCGGTTCCAACACCAAGACTTTAAAAATTCATAACTTTTGCATCGATTGTCCGATTTTCTTCAAACTTTCACTGATGTGTTCTACTAATGTTGCTGCTTTCACTCAATCCACATTGCTCTTTGGGTTTACCTTCCCTTTAAGTCAAAAGCTTCACGACTAATGTGGTTTGAGGGAATGCAGCAATATAGAAGACAACATTTGTTTTGTTTGTTTTTTCGAGCGATGGTGTCACCGAGACATTAAAAACTTCTCAACTTTTAAACTTTAGATTTAATTGATATGAATTACTATATCATCCTTCCCAAATAATGTTTATGTTCTACAATCATTTTAATCATTTATGACTTGAATGGAGAAATTCAGGTGGATGTTGATCTATAGCATTGTATATGTATAATAATATTATACATATACATGGTATATAAACATGGTATATAATATATATATATTATAATACCATGTATATGTATATGGCCGTGCATCACAAAACCAACAAAAAGTGGCACCCCTTGATTCCACGTGAGGACTCAAAAAAGGTGAAATGGGTCAACCGAGTCAATCCTGAGTTTTTCATATTTTCTGAAAGAGCTATCCTTCTACATTATTCTGTAGTTTGGAATCATGGCATGAATGTGAAAGTGTGTTTTCAGCAGTTTTTCCACAACCCTTTTTCGGGAGAGTAGAATGATCAGGTATGTCTTAGAGGCTCCTTTTCATTTCTCAAAATCCTTTGTTCGCTCTTCAATTTCAAGTCTAATAACTTTTGAAAGGACAACGCTACTGCTTTGAAAGTTGGCATTAATAATGGACAGAATATGCTAATTGAATATGCTCAATTCCGGTTTGATTTAAATTTCATTTGATAATCCCTTCATTGTTGTTGCTCCGGTAGTTTACATCCTGTGTTTTGTCCCTTCTTCGCACAGCTAGCACGGCTTGGTAAAGATTAAGCGCTTGAATAGATCATGTTCTTCAGAGCCTCTTTTCTCAGTTCACACTTTTCCAGAATGTGTGCTTCCTTTCCAGTATTTAGATAGGTAAGGGGAATCCATTTGAATTGAGTTATACATCATTTCAAAGCTTAGAGGCTGCTCTTTCAGAATCTGTCCTTCACTAAAAATCCATGTTTGGCGGCTTTTTGTTGGTTTTGTGATGCAGGATCACATAATATAATAATTATACCGATATACATAATAGATACTTTTTTTGTACTAATTCATCTATTCATCTATTCAAGGTGGAGAGTGTAATATTTATGCAGCAACAAAAATGCAGTATGACGATTTCCCAATAGAAAAGTCATTTTCTTTTTTACATTTGTTCCATTATCTGCTTCACCACTTTACCAAGTTATTAAGTTGATAAACTCACCTCGCTGAAATACGAGAATACATAAGACCAGTCCGATAAGAAGTTGTTTAAACACCTGCATCTTGAAGATTTTATTGCTCTGGGAGTCTGGATGATAATGGAGAAAATTGTCAACATCGCGCAACATTCCTCACGTACAAAAGAATGAGAGGTAGATTGTTTTGCGATGCTAAAACAGAGCGAGTAAGAAAATTGCTTTCAGTAACGCGATATGTAATGAGAGTTTGTATACTCCGTGCAAAAACAACCACTTAAAGAGTAGTGAGATAATTGATTGGGTATAGCAATTTATTTATCCATCAGTAATGAGCCACTTTTTAGGGATTAGTTATAATCAGTACCAAAATCATGTCCTCCGTGATGTTGATTTTGGCGTCATCAAGGTTTGCTAGATTAAAAAAGAAAGGGGAAAAAAACCTGACAGACACTTGCACATGTACTCTTGCGTCAGAGTGCACGTCACGAACTGAACACTCAGGAGTCGTATAGTCAACATGTCATACAGCCCACGAGTCATACAGCTCACGAGTCATACAGTTCACGAGTCATACAGCAAACGAGTCATACATCCCACGAGTCATACAGCCCACGAGTCATACAGCTCACGAGTCATACAGCCCACGAGTCCTACAGCTCACGAGTCCTACAGCCCACGAGTCATACAGCCCACGAGTCATACAGCCCACGAGTCATACAGCCTTCGAGTCATACAGCTCACGAGTCATACAGCCAACGAGTCATACAGCCCACGAGTCATACAGCTCACGAGTCATACAGCCCACGAGTCATACAGCCCACGAGTCATACAGCCCACGAGTCATACAGCTCACGAGTCATACAGCCCACGAGTCATACAGCTCACGAGTAATACAGCTCACGAGTCATACAGCCCACGAGTCATGCAGCTCACGAGTAATAAAGCTCACGAGTTAAAGAGCTTTCGAGTGCCTACCAACAGGCCAAGAAAACAATTTAACAGAGCCCACAAGCTCGACATCAAGTTTAGAATAAGCTCACGAGCCATATTGTCCATGAGGTAGACACAAAGCAAATAAGACCCATGAGATCGACACTATAGGCAAAAAGAAATAATAAAATAATGCATTGTTTAAAAAGCTCAAAAGCTCAACAGTACTTCGGGGGTTAAATTTACGCAGTATCGAGCTGGTGGACCGTTTTTCTAGCGTCGAGTTCATGTTCTTATTTTGAATAGTTTCTACCTTTTTGGCCTTTTTTACATTTCATTTTCATTTCATTTATTTCATTTCCAAGAACATTTTCATACACAAAATAACACAACATCAATGCAATGTAGTAACAAAGAAAAATACGTGAAGTTGACAATACTATGCATCACAAAAGCAAAGTAAACAATGAAAATTGAATTGAAACTAAAGTTGCAGGAAATGGAGGAGACATGCTAAAAAGCTAAGCTTGTATTTTGCAGTCTCCTCGTGGACAAAAAGACTAAATAACATCAAAAAGTTTCAAGTTCAAGTTTATTTGACCAATTCATTAAACATTTGACATCTTACAAAAGGATACAGCATTAAGAATAATGAATGGTTTGGGACCCCAAAAGAAGCAGAGCTTGTAAAAAAAGGGGTCCCGGATAAACATATAAAACAAAGCAAAACATACTAAAGTTTTAAACATATTAACAAGAAGTATAATAGTAACATATTTACATAGGACAGATGCAACACAAGCACACACACACACACACACACACACACACATTCAATCACACAAACACGTGTCACAAAAACGCTCATGCACATACATATAATTCACATGAAATTGCAGAAAGATACTTTCTATTTTACTATACTTTTAAATTCAGCTTCCCTGATCAATTCTTGTTTTACAAATTTCCCTCAAGATAGATGCGACATGTACGTTTAAAGTTGGATAGTGATGAGGCTGACCTAATTCTCAATGGCAAATTATTCCATTCTCTATTTTATAATACAAACATATACAAATGAATTTTGGGCAGTTTGAGTTCTTGCAAAGGGTTGATGAATGAGATTACTTTTACGCGTATTATAAGCATGAACGGTAGAATTTAACACAAACGCATCCTTCATGAAAGATTTCGGATCACCTTGTGTCTTAAACATAAAAATCAAGCAACTCAAGATAACTAATTTTTCAAATGGCAAAATATGAAGTTGAATAAACAATGGCAAACTTGGACTTCTATAGTTTGAATTTGTAATATACCTTACAGTTTTTTTCTGAAGAACAATAAACTTATCTATATGAGTCTTATAAGTATTTCCCCAAGCTACATTACAGTACATTAAATGAGGCATAACTATGGCATTATACAGAGTAATTAAGGTTTCTTTTGGTAAATAGAGACGTAACTTGGATATGATACCAACACTACGAGAAACTTTAGTACAGACGTAACTGACGTGGTCTTTCCACGATAAATATTCATCGACTATAACGCCTAGGAATCGTACATTTTGGCTTCGATCAATCTGGTTACCGCCTATAACCAGTGGAACAATGTCATTTTGGATTCTTTTCCCTCATAATCTAAATACAACATATTGAGATTTGCTAGTATTCAATAATAGTTTATTACAACAAAACCATTCAAATATATTACCAATTTCATCATTTACAGAGTTTATCAAGGGTAACAAATAGTTGTGGCCGGCAAGTAAGCAAGTGTCATCTGCAAAAAGCGAATAAGTAAACAAGCTAGATGAATTGATAATGTCATTAATATAAATAAGGAACAATAAAGGACCTAGGACTGAGCCCTGTGAAACACCACATGTTACTTGCCTCGACTGCGATTTAACTCCATTTACCGTTACACATTGCCATCTATTTTGCAAGTAATCTTTAAACCAAGCTAGAGCTACCCCAAGAATACCATAATGCTCAAGCTTACACAGGAGTATCGAATGGTCAATAGTATCAAAAGCCTTCGACAAATCTAAAAATATACCAATACAATACCTGCCACTATCAATAGCATTAACAACAGTATTCACTAAATTCAAGACACCCATGCTCGTGGAACATTTTTTTTCCGAAAACCAAATTGCTGTGGAATCAAAACACTATATGATTGAAGATAATCATCCAATCTTTTATACACAATTTTTTCAAGGATCTTTGAGAAAATGGGCAACAAAGCAATTGGTCTATAATTTTCTATACATTTGCTATCATTCTTTTTAAATACAGGGATTACATTTGCTAATTTCAATTTTTGAGGAACAATTCCTTGTGAAAGAGACTTGTTGAAATATCACACAAGGGATCAGCAATATACTGTATACAACTCTTTACAACCATTGGAGATACATCATCTGACCCACATGATTTTGATGGGTTTAGGGCAGTAGCAAATTTTATAATTTCATGAACAGATGTTGGAGTAAAATACAATGATGAGGAGTGACTTTGCGCAGATAAATATTCTAGAAATGAACTTTTGGCAGCGGGTTTATCATTGGTTATCTTTGAGGGCAAATCAATAAAATATTTATTAAAATATTCAGCTTTATGTAAATCTGACTGAAGTGTAATGCCATTATGGTACATTTCACTCGGAATTAATGGTTTCTTCCCTCTCCCTAATAATTCATTTATGTGATACCAAGTCTTCTTAATATCATATTGAGTAGACCGAAAAACATTATCATAATACCTCTTTTTGCTCTGTCGGACAGCAGAAGTCAACAAAATTTTTATATACCACATACTTTTTAAAGTTTGCATCACTTCGATCTTTAATAAACCTAGAGTACAACTTATGCTTCTGATTAATAGATTTCAGGAGGCCTGGGGTAATCCATGGTTTTCTACATTTTTTCTTTGACTTCTTCTCAACTAAAGGAAAAACTGAATCATATAATATTAAAAAAGTATCAATAAACTGTTCATAAGAGTCATTAGCATCATACAAATCATACAAACAAGACCAATTAACGTCAGATAACTTTTGCTTAAAAACATTAATCTTCTCTTCATTAATAACTCGCCGAAATATTTTACCTTTGCTGTTAACAGCTGTAACAGCATCACCTTTATTGATGCTAAAAATGGGCATATGGTCAGAAAAATCTGAGCACAGAATACCAGAATGAAAATGGTCTTTAACACAGTTTGTAAATATATTATCAATTAAGGCTGCGGTTGAAGAAGTAACACGAGTTGGTTTATTAATTAGGGAGAATAGACCATATGAAGTCACAAAGTCAACAAAATCTTTAACTTTATTATCGACATTAATATTTAATAAATTTACATTAAAGTCGCCCGTAATGTATATTTTCTTATTTTCTGCACTCACAATTTCCATTGTATCATCAAATCTATCAATAAACGATCTTATATCAGCACCAGGCGCTCTGTACACACATCCAATAACATATTTAGTGTTTGTAATATTCGCTTCTATAAACAAAGATTCATAACACAAATTTGTATCAGATAAGTCACTTCGTAGCCGAAAGTCAATTCCCTCCTTTATATAATATGCAACCCCACCACCTTTTTTATTCAACCGACATGACTGAATAAAAGAATATCCAGGAATGTTAAACATAGCTACATCTGTTGAAGGTTTAAACCAAGTTTCGGTTATACCAATCACAGTAAAATCATATTTTATACTGGATAAAAACACAACAAAATCTTCAAAATTTTTATAAAGGCTCCTGGAATTAACATGCAAAAGTGACAGTTTATTTTTTTCACTGTAACGAAAATCAGGGTAATTGATATAACTACAGTCATTACCTACAACATCAAAAACATCATCAAAATTATCATCCATTAGGGGAAAAAAGGATGAAAACACAGTAGATACCCAACAGTTATGTAAACAAGACTATGAGATAACTGAATCACCAGATAAAGAAGCAAAATGTTGAGATAGTATCTTCGAGCATTCAAGCACAAGCACACGTGCACAAATACACAATCACAAACACATACACACGTAATTACATGCACACATAAAAAGTAAACACAAAGAGTATAAGTAATATAACCATATATGTACAAAGTGAGATGCCGATGGTTAGCGGCAACATTTAAAAGATGCAGATCTAAGCTAAGACCCATGATGGGAAAAAAAAAAACAAAACAAAAACGGAGTAAAGGTATGGGAAGAAAGAAAGGAAATATAGACCCCTGGGAGAGGAGACTTTAGTTAGAGTAAAAATAACATGTTTTGTCTCTTTGGATATTATAGCAAGCATCTGAATTACAGGGTGTCAATTTGTTGAAGCGATGTGAAGGCCTTCTTGACGTGCACTCCATCCTGGGTGGTCTTCAGATCCGCCATAACCCTAGACATAATATAAAAGGTGTACAACACATACAGACCTATACATACAAACAAACAAACAAACAGACGGACAAACAAACACAAGCAACCTCTCTTGCAAAGACAAAGATAGAGAGAGAAAAACAAAACACAGTAAAGGAAAAAGAGGAAAAGAGGAAATTATTTTGAAAGAAGAAACAGAAAGAGTTGGTGTCCAGCTCATAGTAGTCTGTATGACTCGTGGGCTTTATGACTCGTGGGTATATCATTCATATTATTTCAATGTCTCGTTCATGAGCCACATGACTCGTTGGTGTCTAGCTTGTGGGAAGACACCTTCAATAATTGTGACATAATGGGATTTTCGAATACGTAAGTGTACGTCTCAGTCATTGGTGTTACTTTACAGAAGTCCTGAATTCTCTATAGGTGGAATAACATCATCATTAAGATGGTGCCATGGTGTAGGCCATTTGGTTTGATATTCAAAATTATGGATGTCAATGGAATAATTTTATCCATGCTGGGCTGCAGACACGAATGACTTCATATCGCAATATCATAACCGTTTGCACTCGCGGGTAGTTGTAAGTCGTCACATCCAAGTCATGTATGTATACGTTTAATGTCCATTACCATGGAGAGACTTGGAAATGTTGTTTTAATCTGCTGAAGAGTCAATAATTCCAAAGGCTACAAACACTATAATGAAACTAGAAAGATTGCACAGTTTCCTACCTGCCGCCCTGTAAATCCTGGTTCTGACTTTCTTAGCAAGAGAGACTGACGCCAGCTAAAATGGTATAGGCCCGACCGACAAGGTTAATGATCACACGGAGATGTGATGTGTGCTATCCAATTTATCATGCGGGATAAAGTCGCACTACCACTTACAAAGCTTTTTAGCTTTTAAGTTCTTTACTACCACGGTGTTCTGAAATATTAATCCGCCCCGAGGCAAGAAAAGAGGCTATAAAAAATGTAAAGATTACAATGACAGTTCTCTTTCTTGCAGTCGAGACGACAATGTAAAGGCGATGAATACAATCATCTACAAGCACCTTGTCAAATACAAGCAGCTTTTAATACATCGTAACAACTACAAAGTTCGGCTCTTGAAGTGCTTCCAGTACCCATTACGTCTTGGCTTGTGCCGAAAGGGTGGGTTGGGTGGTGGCGCGTCGCGTTAATGGGAACACCACCCTTCGTCCAAAGCCCCCCCCCCCCCCCCCCCCCGGTTTTGCCGAAAGGGTGCGTTGGTACTTTTTCTCATGTAATAGTAAAAGACGAGTTTTGAATTTATATTTAACCTTCAAACAAACATTTCAAAGAGGCTATCGTCCGGATCGGTTTACACTCTATTACCACTTGGTCTACAGCCAGTTGGTCTAATAGACTGTTCAAAGGGATGGTACAGTATTGGAGGAGATGAGAATTGGGCTTTTAACTTTTTGCGAGATACCAAGAAAACACTTATGATATAGTACAGAGCATACCATTTTAAGAGGAATTCAAAGTTTATTACATGAAAATCAGGTTTGGAATGACTGAAACATCCAAACACAAAGTAAAAAAAGTGATTGTAATAAAGTGTGGGTCCCACACTTTATTAGAATCGCTCTTTTTTGGATATCTCAGCCATTTCAAAACCAATTTTCATCAAATGTTGAATTCCTCATAGAATTACATGCTCTTTCATATTTCATAAGAGGTTTCTCATTATCTCACCAAAAAACGTTAGAAACCTGAAATTGGGTCTCAACCAAAACTATACGATCCCTTTAATATCAGTTTTGTCCGGTTTTCGTCCGGTTACTGTTTGGTCTAATTGTTATTTGGTTTAATTACTCTAAATCGTACATTGTATATAAAATATTAATCTAAATCGTTCCGCACGCTTAAAGCGATCTAACGGAGATGTATGTGTGTTATGACAATGTACTATGCTTGGTATGAGGTCGCCTCACCACCTCCAATAATGTTTTTGAGCACATTCTTGCCTGTAAAGTACATTTTGAAATACTATTCCACCCCGATGAAAAGGAGGGGTGATATCGTAATGGCGTACCGGTAGGTAGAGTGGTTAATCTGTTTTTCCATTCGAGTCTCGATGTACTGGCCTTTGTTTGTTAACATGAAAAACTAGAAATGTCGCTTTGGCGACTGGTATGCCTCCGCCATAATGCATGATTTTCCCAATAGGTCTAGATAGTACATGTGGACACTGTGTGATTACATTTTCACTAAATTGGCAAAATATTGGAATGACAAGTTTGTCACAAATGTGTTGAATGTTCACCTTCTTTGACGTAGGTTTAATTGGATGAATAGGAGAGCATGTATCTAGGGATTTAAGGACTTTAACTTGACTTTGACCCATTCATACATTTAGGCATTGAGCAATTTTCAAGGTACAGGTGTGGAGAAAAAGTGCAATTTCTGAATTGAATAGTAAATTGTTACCATTTTCATCTGGCCCTTGACCCTAAAATTCATAAGATAATTACTTTCAGGTAGAACATGCATAATATGTACTAAGTTTCAAGGTAACTTGAGCCACTTCCGAGATATGGAGGAAAAAGTTAGTTCAGCACTTTCACTTGATCTTTGACCTTTGACCTTTGAGGCAAAAAGAGAAAAAAAAAAACTTTCCAGAGAATTTCTATTTGGTTACACACGCATACACCAAGTGTAAAAAAAATAACCCTGCTGGCATTGCATAAATATGAGGGTAATAGTAAAATTTTGAAGTGTTGCACTTGACCTTTGACCCCTGACCTTTGACCCCATGAACCCTACATTCTCTAGATAATCACTTCCAGTCAGTACATGTATATACTATGTTCCATGAAGATACCTTGAACAATTTTCCAAGGTACGGAGAAAAAAAAAGAAGATTTAATATTTTTACTTGACCTTTTGACCTTTGACCTTTGACCTCATGACCCAAACTTTCACCAGAGAATATTAATTGGGTAATACATGTATACACTAAGTTTCAAGAAAATATCTTCAGGCATTCAATAGATATGGTGGAAATAGTGAAATTTTATGTATTTTACCCTGACCTTTTGACCTTTGACCTTTGACCTCATGACCCAAACTTTCACCAGAGAATCTTAATTGGGGAATACATGTATACACTAAGTTTCAAGAAAATATCTTCAGGCATTCAATAGATATGGTGGAAATAGTGAAATTTTATGTATTTGACCTTGACCTTTGACCTTTGACCTTGAGCATGTGCACCCAAAAGTTGATAGGCACAACTTAACCCCCTAATACACATACATGCCAAGTTTCATTAGGATACCTCAACAGGTTTCGATAGTTACCTTGTCCACAAAATTCATTACGGACGGACGGAAGGACGGACGGACGGACAACCCGAAAACATAATGCCTCCGGCACCACTTCGTGGCGGAGGCATAAAAAAATAGATATATATTTACTTATATATATATATTATATTACATATATTCTCTTCTACGCATCCTACGAGATTTGAGGCAGTGAGATTGGATTCCCTTTTTTTATGCCTCCGCCACGAAGTGGTGCCGGAGGCATTATGTTTTCGGGTTGTCTGTCCGTCCGTCCGTCCGTCCGTCCGTCCTTCCGTCCGTCCGTAATGAATTTTGTGGACAAGGTAACTATCGAAACCTGTTGAGGTATCCTAATGAAACTTGGCATGTATGTGTATTAGGGGGTGAAGTTGTGCCTATCAACTTTTGGGTGCACATGCTCAAGGTCAAAGGTCAAAGGTCAAGGTCAAATACATAAAATTTCACTATTTCCACCATATCTATTGAATGCATGAAGATGTTTTCTTGAAACTTAGTGTATACATGTTTTACCTAATTAAGATTCTCTGGCGAAAGTTTGGGTCATGAGGTCAAAGGTCAAAGGTCAAAAGGTCAGGGTCAAATACATAAAATTTCACTATTTCCACCATATCTATTGAATGCCTGAAGAGATTTTCTTGAAACTTACTGTATACATGTATTACCCAATTAAGATTCTCTGGTGAAAGTTTGGGTCATGAGGTCAAAGGTCAAAGGTCAAAAGGTCAAGTAAAAATATTAAAACTTCTTTTTTTTTTCTCCGTACCTTGGAAAATTGTTCAAGGTATCTTCATGGAACATAGTATATACATGTACTGACTGGAAGTGATTATCTAGAGAATGTAGGGTTCATAGGGTCAAAGGTCAGGGGTCAAAGGTCAAGTGCAAGACTTCAAAATGTTACTATTACTCTCATATTTATGCAATGCCAGCAGGGTTATTTTTTTACACTTGGTGTATGCGTGTGTAACCTAATAGAAATTCTCTGGAAAGTTTTTTTTTCCTCTTTTTGCCTCAAAGGTCAAAAGGTCAAAGATCAAGTGAAAGTGCTGAACTAACTTTTTCCTCCATATCACGGAAGTGGCTCAAGTTACCTTGAAACTTAGTACATATTATGCATGTTCTACCTGAAAGTAATTATCTTATGAATTTTAGGGTCAAGGGCCAGATGAAAATGGTAACAATTTACTATTCAATTTAGAAATTGCACTTTTTCTCCACACCTGTACCTTGAAAATTACTCAATGCCTAAATGTATGAATCTGTCAAAGTCAAGTTAAAGTCCTTAAATCCCTAGATACATGCTCTCCTGTTCATCCAATTAAACCTACGTCAAAGAAGGTGAACATTCAACACATTTGTGACAAACTTGTCATTCCAATATTTTGCCAATTTTGTGAAAATGTAATCACACAGTGTCCACATGTACTATCTAGACCTATTGGGAAAATCATGCATTATGGCGGAGGCATACCAGTCGCCAAAGCGACATTTCTAGTTTTTTTATCTTTCTGAAAATGTAAGATGTCAAATATGACAAATATCGATTGGGATAGATTTTGTACATATCATCGGCGTTCATCTTAACCTCGTATACGCCGAATTTTGGTCAAATTTTCGATTCTTAGATATACTTTGTTCAGTTATTTTTGTAGGGGGGCCGAATGAGCGCGGATGAGAGAGAGAAATGGAGAAGGGCGAGATGATGTGAAGACGGTGTGTGTGTGTATGTGTGTCTATGATGGAGATGGTTATACGGCACGCGGGTTCGGGTGGGAGGTCGTGCAGTCAATAAAGACAAACACTCGACAGGAGTCCTGTGAACAGCAAGCAGAGAGGTCATTTTTATTGACTCATAAGATAGTCACTACACAATTACAGCTCCTGACTTTAGGAGAACCCTTGAAACACTATTATGTGCACATCATCAAGTCCGCACATGTTTAACACCAAAACAACTCATTCATTATAACACACACAGATACCAAGTGAGTTATTGTCTCTATAACTATATAAATCCACCATGGGATATCAACAATAATCTTATAACTAATGAAGCATCTGCCATATAATCAGCTGTATGTGACATAAATCTCTCTCTCTCTCTCTCTCTGTGTTATTTCACTTATCATGACTGTTAAAAACCATATACATTAAACAGACTGTAAATGGCTGGGTACAAATGTTGAGGAACCATTTAATACAATGTAAATGTGTTGTAACAATATCTGCTTTTTGAGACTTATATCTTACAACACTGTGATGTCTATTCACACAAAGGGCTCACTCTATGGAATAAAATCATTACTCTCCACACTTCATGATAAGCAGCCAGTGTCATGTCCACTCTGTTAGTGTAATATCAGACCCCATATAGTAGGATAAAGGCTTTTTACATGTGTGACTACCAGTCCTTGCATATACATATACAATACATATCCTATTCATCATTATTTGTGAAAAGAATAATACCTGTTTTGTGTTAGAGTCCAGCGAAGATCTGACTCAACTATGCTATTTTGTTTGAATGATAATAAAAACAAATGAGACAGCAGTTCTCTCTTCAATGATTTGAATTGCTGAACAGTTTACCAGAGCCTGAATGCATCCTATTATTAACACTTCCACATAACCCTTCTATAAGATCACCTTTGCTCTTAGATAAAAGTCACGTGACATCATATGGATAAATCCTCTCTTCCACCAGCCATTCCTAACATCTACAGATCACTTCGTCACAGTCAAATCACCTATCCCTACTCAAAACAATTACAATCACACATCTGATCCATATAGGTCCCACTACATCAAATCTGGAATGTCAGCAAGATAAGATGGGGGTATAGTAATGCTGAAAAAATTACATTATACCCAACTACTGCGGATCTTACAACTTTAGATCACAGGGTACACCAACTATGAAAAACAAATGCAAATCTACACAATGTCTCAGCACAACAAACCTTAAATGATGGTAGCAGTGCAATACACCTGTATTCTTAACTCCTCCATTGTGTGTGTCAAAACGATTATGATCGATGCTCAGGTAGCTTCTTAAATCTCTTGCTAGACGACACACTTACAAGATACCCTAGTCCCAGGGCCTCCTATTAATACAGAATCTTACTCTTTTAGGGGAAGCAAAAAGAATAATATTCCCTCTTACAACCTCAGTGGTATTACATCATAAACCCACAACACTGTACCTACACTGTACATCTCTGACTCCATCTCTAAACTCTTCCACCTTAAATGCATCACCAAAATGTAGTATAGGTAAATAGCTTCCATCAAAAACCATCAACTCAGCATCTTATCACACTATTATAGGCGCCTCATACTACACAGCACCATGTAATACCAGAGTACACAGATCACGCTAAACGCCCTATACTGTTACACAACGCTACATAATACACTCTTCAATACCGTAATTGGTCACGTACACAAACCTACGCAGGCCTGCAGCCCTTGCATTGTACTACTGCACTACGTACGAATACATTGTGCGCACAAGACTACGGCAGCCGCAATTAACTACATATGCCCGTACACACAACACACGTCCGTAGACCGACTTAGCACAGGTACGTAAGTTACCGTGCATTCAGTGCCACTGAACAAAACCACCATCAACCAGAGACAAATAGAATGGCTTCATGAAAATTCTGACAAACACTCTCACTCCATATAATATGCCTGTTTGGCCCTTAAAACTCTTCATATCAATTACCAATACTGATAATACAGCACCATAACATCTAAGCACTTAACTATACACAGCCCAGTCGCTGTACATGGTACGTCGCGACAGGGCTGTACGCGCGCGACCACCAAACCACTAGGAGAGCGACGTAATCGTATCACGATAGTTTTGAATTTTGATACTTAACATCATTTTTGTCACCTCAAACTCATCGAGTATACTCTGCAATATTTACTCTACATCTGATGCTATCAGTATTCAAATGTACGCAATGAAACTTACCGAAATTGATCATCATATCCAGCATGTCCACACGGTACACAATCTTTCACGCCAGGCCTAACTATACACAGCCCAGTCGCTGTACTACGTCGCGACGTTTGATGTATACAGCGACTGTATCTACACACACTGTATATCAAACGTCGCGACGTAGTACAGCCGCGACTGGGCTAATTTCGATGATCTATTCACCTACCGCCGCTAGCGGCGCTATAACGGTCGCCATAACTGGGGGCCAACGGGGGCTTCCAGCGAGCTAGCTACCCAGCGAGTTGCACCTGCAGCTCAGCAGCCTAGCGTACCCATCGCGCATAGTTAGCCGGGCCTGGCCGCTGCGCCGCGGCCGGCGACCGCCGCGCTAATATTGTGATTGTTTACTCACTGTGGGAAAAGTTATTCAGCGGCTTTTAATGCTTTTCTTTTGGACAAATTGATATGAGTGATTCAGACATATTGATCTACAATGAAAGCTTCAAAGGAAGGATCAGGAAAACATATTGTGCAGTTGCTGGGTGCACAAATAACAGAAAAAATGGAAATGGGGGCTGGCACGGCAGTGTGTGAAATTCAGACACCGCTGACGCATGATAAATTAAGGCAAGAATTAAAGACAATTAAGTGAAATACAACGGTATAAAAAATGCACAGATTTCGAAACAAATTATGTCTACTAGATTCTCTATTAACTATTTCAATTAGGTTATCACTGCATATTCGTAAAATATGTTGTTCATCTTAGAAGACAAGTTTAGATCAAAGAATTTGATAATTCACTGATTTTTTTTTTTTTCTTATCCTTGGTGTCCTACTTGCAAAAGTTAGAATACACTTCCTGGCTAGATTTTATTATTATGACAAACATTTTACAGCCTACACTACAGCTAAATAAATGTTTCAAGATGCGTTAAATTCTTATATTGTTTTCACTTCTTCAATGTTCAGCACTGAATTGACCATAGGCCTATTCAATTTTGGCCTGGAACTCTGAATTTGACTTTTGATAAAGTGATACTTATAAATATTAAACCATGGATGGTGACAAACATATCCGTTTCATAATCATACTAAGAAAGTATGATTTAAAAATCACTTTTGTAGATTATAATATTAGGCGTTAGCGTGATGTTATGCAACCGTACTTAGACCTAAAATAGTAGAAGTTTTGGTTGTAGACATCAGGCGACGTAGTCGTTAGAAACGCCTAGATTTATATTCCGTTTGGTTTACTTAGTTAGGCTTGCCTGAAGTTATCGACAACCGAAAATGATATAGGATGTAGGGTTCTAGAAGTCAATAGGTCTAGATCTAGTTTGGACTCTAGTATTGCCTAGATTTCTAGACAAGATCTAACGTTTGACAGATTCTACCCTGCTGGCCCGACACTCCCGAGTGTCAAAAGCCTGCCGAGGCAAAAGCCTGCCCTAAAAAGATTAAGTTTACTGATAGCTTGCAGTTTATTGCGCCATATTTAGCTCACGATTCTTATCCATATTGTATCTAATTATATCAGTTAACTTGTCAACAGTCTAGGCTTAATCCTAGCAAGACGTCTGCCTGCGCCTAGCAATAATTCTCCCCAGCGGTTTTTATTCTCTTACACAAATGTGAATATACGGGGCTTACATGCGAGTACCCATTAAAAAGTCATCGCTAAAGAAATAGAGTCTACAAACACTCACGGATCGTACCGATATTTACCTTGATATTCAAGTTTTGGCTACAGCCGTATGTCATCTACCCATTCGCGCACAGTCGGTACAAGTTGTTTAATTTTATTTATATTTAATCAGCTAGCGAAAAAAAAAAAAAAATGTAGACTACAGTTGAGACAAAGCCAGATGCGTCGATCGCTGCCAGCGCCAGATATAGCTAGCTGGCCGGCTGGCGCCGGGTGGTAAAAGCACTGGCTGCCGCTGGCACCCTTGCCACGCACGCAGGGCGCTTGCCGACCCGGGGTCCGTTTCATGAAGCTATCACATAAAAGCTATCACATAAATCTTAAAATGGCCAAGCCGCTCTTAAGCTAGGAGAGACTTTCACAGAGAAGTAAAAACCATTTCACGAAGTCTCTCCTAAGCTATGAGAGACTTTAATTTTTTCAATCGTCATGTTCGAGGGTAATACTAATTAACATATCATTAGCATATCATTAACGTATTCTCCCTATTGTGTTACATGCGGTGAGCACTCGCTACCTAGACATAGCACGTATACACACAGTGTATACAGCGCAGAGGTAACAGATCTACGACGGAGGCAAGATCCTGAAGGCTAAGTTGCATTCTACACCGCTACCAGTACATATTTCTATTAGTGAGTATATTTAAAGCTGTCTGCAATTAAAAAGTAATGCATGTGGATTCATAATGTGATATTATTTGGATATATTTTTGTTCGAATCTTCTACAATTCTCCAAGGGCTAGCTAGATGTAGATCTAATCTTAACGGTAGTAGCGTTATCACAATAGTCCCACGTAGGCACATCGCCGTTTGTTTGAATGACCAAATGGCCAGCTGAGTTAGGTAGTTTGTTAATGTTAGCATGGTAGGGTCTAGGGCTACTACAACTTCTACAAGTAATAGTGAAATGTTTGTGGGTTGATTTTTAGCATGCAGATATTTCATGAGAGCAATTGCCCGATTTGTTCATGTATGGGTGAATTGCAGGTAACTTAAGGCGTGAATAGTGAAGGGATCGAAGAAGAAACCGGAAAAAGTAAAGAATTGGTCTGCATTTTATTATTAATATTATATTTTTGAAGACGTGTCTAACATTGAATAATTACACTGTCACTAGCTGTGTGGATAGTATTCAGAAGTGATACAAATTTTCTGTTTTGTGTCAAATCGACAGGAAAGATCTGGGTTTTTTTTTTTTCAGTCTAGAAAATCTCAGGTTATTTTGTCCAACAGAATTATGGGCCTAGCCTAAGCCTAATGTTTTTTAGTTTAGGCCCTAACGTGAACTTATAGCATTAGCATTTACACTACAGAGAACCAGCTGTACGTTACCTGTGTCATTGTTACGTTTACAAGTCCTAATGTTACTATCTAACGTTACTAATATAGGTCTACAACAAAAACTTGTAAAATACTAGGGGTTAGGGGTTATAACTGCGACCAGCCCGAACGCGAAGCACTGTGTACTGGTACAACTAACAGGGAGTGCCCTGGGGTTAGGGCCGGTAGTACTATCTGGAGAGTCCGACAGTGGTTAGACTAACTAGATCAAGTACGGTAGTAATAGTAGGGCCTAGTAGTAGTACGTAGATCCAGGTCTACACAGAATATGAATTGGAAACCATGGTTCAGATCTTGGTTCAGACTTGAAAGCTATCTTCAACAATTCTAAGTGCATACAGCACTGTAATCGCAATGCATGTGTCACAATAAGATAGAGAATGATGTTTACCTAAATTCATTGGCATGGCTCCTCTAGAATTCTACTGCTATACTACCAGATGTCTATAGATCTAGAATCCAGTGGTATAGTGATCCTGAGTAGCACCTACTGACCTAGATACTGCTTAACCAGTGTATACCAAAAGTATAACCAGACTAGACCCTTTGCCTTGATATTCTTAAACATATTATCATTAACATAAGTAGGCCTATCACTCATCAGTAAGGAAGTTAATAGGTCTTCTTAATAGTGCTATCTATCTAGGCAGTTAGTAGATTCTATAGGTCCATACTCCGATGCTAATACCGCTTACACAACTTCTTTTAGCAATTTAACTGATGATGATGACATGACAACAGTTGATGATCAGAGTCAGACTGTGGCTGCATCTCAGGCTGTAACTGTGATCAACCCGAATGTGAAGCCACAGTACAGCTGGTCCTACCAGATCTTAGGTAGATGTAGACCTTGCAACATGGATGCCTAGCGACAAGATCTAGAACCTCAAGAAGTCATAATACCCTAAACTATAGGCTTACACATGTTGAATTGAGACAACTCAAATACTAGTATTATGTCTTTTAATCATCCCCCCCCCCAAAAAAAAAATAATAATATAAGATCCTTTATATATTTAAACTGCAAAAACATGTGAACTGATTTCAAATTTCATGCAGATTCTAGATATTGTGTGTAAAATCTTGTATAATCAAACAACAGTTTGAAAACACATTTTCTATTTTGTATTCACATTTTTAATTATAATGTTAGATATGGAACATCAGTCAGACTGCTACAATCAGACTTCTTCATCTAATAAAGCCCAGAGTCAGTTGCTGAACTTCACTGAACACAGAACCAAACTGCTGAACTTCCATCTTCTCCACAGCTAGACTGCTACTGAACTTCGTCGAGACTTACGATGTATCTACCAGCATGGTCACCTTCAACAGAATGCAAGTATTTTAGCTTATAATACTATTTTAGCAGACATCATATCTGTATATTTTCAAATACTACAATTGCAACATTATTTACATTTGGACATCAAATTGTCTCTGGATATTTAGTTGAATAGTGTTAGACAGGAAATATTGAAAACAATGTTTGCTGTAATGTCCATCTTGGTAATTGAAAACAAACATTGTTATCCAGTGAATAGTGACCCTTCTAGAAACAACTGTTTTTTGCATTTTTTATTTCACTATCTGTAGAATATTACATACTGATCCAATTGAAAAGAGATAATTCATGGAAGGGGGGGGGGGGTACCTGCATGTCTACATGTATCAAGCTCCTGAAACAAACTTTAGCAGTCACGTTATCTTAATAATGTAGGCCCTACTATGATTGTTTATTTACCCTCTCCCTTTTCTAGTATCAAAACCACCTTATGCTCTTACAATGTTTGAAACAAGAATATTCGACATAGCTAATCATTTTAAACTGTGAAAAGTCCTATTTATAGCTTATGGATCAGTAGATACTAGTGAATTCATTCTTTCAAAATCAATGGTAGGGCTTTTCAATTTGATTGCTATAGCTTGTTATAGCAAAGGCGAAGCAACCATCTCTAACATACTTTCTAATGTCCCATGTCCTGCACTATTGTTTTGTTTGTAAGATATTAACTGTTCTTGTATATTGAATAAACGCCAAACAGCCAAGGACCAGACAACATGTGAACTTCATCCACTTCAGAGTTAAGGACTGGGGGCAAGATGCAAATGGAAAAGTCAAGTGACAGTGTCATGGATATTCCACCATCTTCATTTGGTGTGTTAAATGATTATTTTTAGCTATTGAAGCAAGTTGAGAAATCATGTTATCTTGATCATCTACAGTTGGCAGCAAAATTATTCAGCCCCTCTCTTGCATGTTGGACACTCTGGCATAATGAATTACATTATAACTGATATCATTTCTAAATCATACAAGTGGTGATCAGATAGTTTGCTACAAGTAAATAACAGATCAGTAGCCTTTGATTTGCATATAGTTACAAACTTTGATCATTCATGTATAAAGAGATATGGTCCAATGAGCACATTTATGGTCATTTTCAGTCCTTTCAGTGATCACTGAAATGCTTCGTTGAATATGGTTTGTTCACTCAATGTTTTGATAGGTGACACAATATGATGGAATTTGATGTAGGATTCTTAATATTTCAATTGGCATTTTTCGTTGTACAAAAATATCTAAATGAACTCATTTCTAGTGAAAGTTGCCACCATAGAGTTTGTACAGAGGTTTAGCCGTGATATTAATAATTCAAAGTTTAAGTCATGTCAAAATGAATATAACCCAATGAAATGCTAAGAGTTGTGCATAGAATGGCAAGATACTATTTAAAATTCCATAAAAACAAAAGAAATTAATCGTTATCATCAGACCATAACACGTCATGATTCAGTGATCACAGAAAGGTCTGAAATGACCATAATGTGCTCACTGGACCTTATCTCTTCATGCATGAATGATCAAAGTTTCTAACTATATGCAAATCAAAGACTATTGATCAGGTAGGCATTTGTCATAAACTATCTGTTCACCACTTGTATATGATTTAGTAATTGTAATGTTATTTATTTTGCTATAGTGTCCATAATGCAAGGGGGGTGAATAATTTTGCTGCCAACTGAATAAAGTGAATGCTTGTTATTAATTTACCCTCTCATTCATTACTAAAATTACCTCATACTCTTACAATTTGCTAACAGGGGCTCATTACATAGTGATTCAAACTTTGAAAACTGGCAATTACAACTTGTTGTTCACATAATATATCTTACAAAATTGATAATCATTAATGAACATTTTGTTATTATTGCTTGTTTTAATAAAGATGTACACTCATCTCAAATATTTTCCAACTATCCCATTTGTGCATCCGATGTTTCTGTTTGTATGGTATTTAACTGTTCTTAAATTTGCACACCCAAAGGCCTGAAGAGAGCTGAACCTCACCAAGCCTTGGGACAGACAACTGCAGCTGAACTTCACCCAGGTCAGAGTCAGACTACAATTGGACTACAAACTGTATAGCAGCATCTTATCTACGACAGAACACAGGTATGCTTTTCTCAAATTAAACTTGAAAGTATAAAGATTTTACAAAATAAACAACTTGAATAACAGTTGAAAAAGGGCAACCTCTGTTGATGACATATCAGTTACAGGTAATTCGGTCTTTCTTATTTTAGCAATTATTGTAGACTTGGTGGACAAACAATGTCACCTCTATATGTGAACTGTTCCATACGAGAAATGAAGAAATTAGTGCATTTATACACCCCAGTTGGGAGTTGATTTAATGTTTATGTCTATATCAGCCACAATTGGGAATTCAGTACGGCTTACATTAGTTGATTAACGCACTGACATAGCAATGCAGCTGATTTATTGCATAACCCATTGAATCATCTTTCTGTTTATTTTGGAACCCCCAGCTTGCCTGACATAAGTTACAATCCTTTTTAAAAAGTCATGAATGTATAACGTTCTGTGAGACGAGTGTTTAAAGTCACAATCACATTCTCATTTTGAGTCTGTGTCACACCTTTTTTGTTATCAGGAAGAATCTGCTACACTAATTCTTGTGTATGACATCCCAGACGATTTTCTTAGTTTTTTTTCGTGGATGCTGTTAAACTGTTTCTAATATACTGTATAAGAAATTGCTGAAAAGTAGTTCTGTGTAATGATATGTGTGCCAGTCGTGTGTGTATTCATTCAACTGTAAGCCCACATATTTAACACTCTGTATAATGTCAGGCAGAGGGGATGAATGGCGTGTCATAAAATTTCAGTATGTAACCAATATTTGTTTTTCCATATTTGTATTTCTTTTTTCTTTCATATAGATTCTCAAGGCATGGAGCTTGCCGAGGGTGATGCAGACAGGTTGAATGCAACATATGATAGTTTTTACGGCTGTAAATATATATATATATATATATATATGAATTTAATCTTTCAAAATCAATGTATATACAGTGAAACCCCGTTATAACGAGGTCCGTGGGACCGCCAATATTGCCTCGTTATAACCGGTTCCTCGTTATAACCGTACGCACTAAAAACAAAGAAAACATAAGCATGGAGTCACATATACCAAGCAATCAAACTTATGAGCAGTCTTTGTGTTGTTATTACACAAGTAAATGGATCATTATTATTGAGAAAGGATAAAAAGGAATCATTTGTGAGTTGATACCAAAAGAATAAAAAAAAAAAAAAGAAGGGGTTGAAAACGCGTTCTTTGTTTTTCTTCTGAAAAATCTCTTCGCGTGTGTTGTGCATGCCTTCTCGAAAAGTGCACGGCATGGTTGAATTCGTAATCCTTTCTACACGTATCTCTTCCTCGTGTATTGAACCATTCTGAAAGAATGAAAATATCATTTGTGAAACACAGTATAAAATTTTAATAAACAAAATCACATTGTATTAAAAACATGTGTTACTTTTTTTCTGAACATGGGTGCAAGCAGAGTGACATGCATTATTAAACTTATTTTACGCTGTGTGCGCCCAGCGGGATCGCGATGATTACATTATTAATTATTTAGGCTGTATTCCATGATGTTTGCACCAGCAGGGGTTGAAAATGCATTTTGTATTTTTCTCCCCAAAATCTCTTCGCATTTTGTACATGTGTCCTTGAAAGGTACACGACATGGTTGAATTCGTGATCCTTTTTACGACTATCTCTTCCTCATTATAACGGACCATTCTGAAAGAATGAAATTATTCATTTGTAAAATACAGTGTGAAATAATATGAACATCACGATGATTTCATTAATTATTTCGGCTGTAATCTTTTACGTAGTATACACATCAATGTTTCACAACCAGCAAAACAACTGGAAGTCGGAACTAACATGGAAAGGATTATGATTTTGCAGAGGTTGTGCTTTTCTAATATACAAATAGGTTAGGAGAGTCCATCTGAATTGAGTTGTACATCATTTTAAATCTTAGAGTCTGCTCTTTCAGAAAGAGGATTGAGCTTTTAACTTTTTGGAAGATACTAAGAAACCACTAATGAAGTGCTACAGAGCATACCATTCTCAGAGGAATTCAAAGTTCATTTGATGAAAATCGATTTTTAAATGGCTGAGAAATCCGAAAACAAAGTAAAACAAAGTAAAAGCGATTCTAATGAAAGGTTGGTTCCACCTTTTATTAGGAATCGCTTTATTTTGCATATTTCAGCCATTTCAAAACCAATTTCATCAAGTAAACATTGAATTCTTCTTGGAATTATGTGCCCTTTCATATTTCAGAAGAGGTTTCTCATTATATCACACACACACAAAAAAAAAAATCTGAAACCAGGTCTCAACCAAAACTACACCATCCCTTTAACCAGAAATCCATGTTTGGTGACTTTTTGTGACTTTTTGGGGGTTTTGTGATGCAGAGTCACAATTGCAGTGTTAGATATGAAGCTACAATCAGACTATTGCAGTTTGACTGCTGAACTTCGCTCAGAGTTTTGTCATAGATGAGTCCATTGGTGATGGCATAAGTGCTTTGCCAGGCATTAACCAAAACCAGAAATGAGACAAATCCCCCTTAGAAGAAAAGAGAAACAAATGCATTGCAAAACAAAACAGAACAGCTAAGCATGCAAAAAAGTCGGTGAAAAGCAAACGGGTGAATCGAAGCACACTAAAAAAAATAAATAAATAAATAAAAAAAAGATTAAAAAAAAAACCGAAAAGAAGATTTATAGTAAAGTGGAAGAAACCATTTTAAAATGGACAAATGCAAATCTCTGTCAGCACATAACAGTCTGATTTCTGATTGCTTTGATGAATAAAAGCTATTGTGTAGCAGACAAGGTCATTATTATTAGTACTATTATCATAATTAGTATTCTGATGTAGGGAACCTCAGAGTGCAAAAACAGTGGATTGCAACACATATCATTGTATGCTTACCAAATATTTGCAATGATAGAATTGCTTGAAGTTCAGCTGCTTTCACAATTTGATTAATAAACCATGAAAATATTTCAAATGATTATGAAAGATGTGTTGAGGTATAAGTGATCCAAACATAAATACATCAGTGAACGTTGCAGTGCATTATTTTTGTTATTGTTTCCAGGCGTGTGACGGCAAACTTTATGTAACCAAGTTAGAAAATTATATCTATGCGGGCAATTATAATTTGATCAGAAAGATATAATTAAGAATAAATTATTATGTAGAAATGAAGTAGAGTGTAATACCAGAAAATACTGTGAGTGATAATAATTTCACAAAGACTCTTAACAGTATCATCATTGTGGTTATGATAATTGTGCTGTGATTATGACGATATTGAATAATGAAATACATGTTTTCAAGATCAGATTTTCCAATGAATCAGGCAACCAGAATATGAAAATTTGACAGCAACAACTGTTTCAATAGTTTCTGCAGTTACATAATCTGTCACATGACATGTAGTTAAATTGTGTAGAACTAATATTAACCCTATAAAGCCCAAGGGGGGGGGGCACATTGTGCCCCCCCCCCCCTACCAGATTTTCATTCGCCACTCCTTCGCCCTTTATCCAATTTTAACCAAATTTGGTGACTTTTCCTAAAATCTTATTCCAAACGTTTTGATATATAATTTAGCTATATTTGATATTGCTGGTTGCCATGGCAACCATAAACTGACAACCATCTCAGTCAGATTTTTGCGTATTTTTCTATTCCAATTCAAATTTACAATATTATAATGTATGAAATGGGCGTTTCTTGGCTGAAATTTGCTGAAGAAGCAGAATGTGAAGTAATTATGGCCTTGAAATGTTTTTCCTATTATTTCCTTTGTTTTTCTGTGCCAACAGCATAAAACAATAGATATAATAGAGATGCTTGAAAATAACAGTATTTTCCAAAGATTGACGTTCTATTTTGTGTCATTTTGATTCCTTCACCCAAGTTATACCTCTAATATCATTTGTTTATCACATTATCAATCTGCAAACTTAAAATTCCAATATTATGGGAATATGAAATATGATTACTATGCATGTACCTATCCCAAACAATACATCATAGGTCTCATAATGTATTTCTTTATTTTGTTATGAATAGCGCCCCCATGTGGTGACCTTGAGAAATTTCAACCATAACAAATAATCAGCTTTGACTTGCACATCATTTGTGGCAAATATGAAAAATATTGGTCTATGATAAGACATATATACTGGGGATAAAGAAATTATACAAAAAAAATCATGTTTTTAGCATATTTCCTATGTATTTCTTTATATTTTGATAAATAGCGCCCTCTATGGGTGACCTTGAAACAACTCAAGTATGCGGTCATGTAGAGTATGAGTTGCTCTACCCATGTGCTAGATATGACGATGAGACATCAAACAATAACAAAGTTATATAGGGGGGCACAATGTGCCCCCCCCCCCTTGGGCCTGTGAAGGGTCAAAATAGCTTGGGCTTAATAGGGTTAATGAGTATGAAATTGATAGTGGTGAATGAATTAAATAATTGAATCATTATCGGCGCTTATCATTATGCATCTTTAAATGAAATGTGTTTCAATTGTGGCAATTGATGAGTAAAATCAAATCCAAGTATGAAACCATGAATACCTGCAGAAACTTGAACTATCACTCATTGTGATTTTTACCCCCACCTCCAACTGAGGGAGTTCGTTCAACCAGCACTAACTTTATACGGTTTTATTTTTTATAAAAAGTTGTTACCATGGGAACGCATTGTTCAACATAGAATAAAGTCATGTTTTGTTTATTAAAAAAATCTGTTCGTCATTAAATTATGTGTCATAATTACGTATCGCAAATCAAGTGCTCAAAAACTGAGGGAGTTGGATGAATAAACTGGTAAGTCCTATGATTTTCATTAAAAAATGATGTTACCATGGCAACACACTGTCCAATATTAATGGAAGAAAATTTGAAAGAAAGGTTTGCACAAATACATATTATGACTGTCACATGTGTCAAATATCAAGTCAAATGCTCAAAAGCTGAGGAAGTTAGCTGAATCCACAGTATTTTTATATGATTTTCATTCAAAATACTCTGTTACCATGGCAACACATTGACAACGATCAAAGAAGAAATTCGCACATCAGTCAATGTACTTTAGCAGTCTCATGTGCCAAATTTCAAGTAAAATGCTCAAATACTGAAGGAGTAAACTGAATCCACAAATTTTTTGTATTCATTGAAAATGCTGTTACCATGGCAACACAATGTTCCATATCTATATATGAAAGATTGAAGTTTGCACAACTGCATATCATAGTGGTCACATGTGCCAAATTTCAAGCCAAATGCTCAAAAGCTGAGGGAGATGGCTGAATCCACAATAGTTTTGTATGCTTTTTATTCAAAGTCTGTTGTTACCATGGCAACGCATTGTTCAACAATGACGAAAAATGAAGTTTGCACATCTACGTACTATACCGGTCACATGTGCCAAATTTCAAGCCATTGCTCAAAGACTGACAAATTTATCTGAATTCACAATATTTTAGATGCTTTTAAGTGAAAAAAATGCTGTTACCATGGCAACGCATTGTTCAACATCAACAAAAGATTAGTTTTGCACATCTACATACTGTAGCGGTCACATGTGCCAAAATTTAGGTCAAATGCTAAAAAACTATACGAAGTTAGATCAATCCACATATTTCTTTGTATGATTGGTATAGAAAAAACTGTTGTTGCCATGGCAACAGATTTCTTCACATCCACACAGGGAAAAAAAGCGTCTTGCACAACTACACATTACATTGATCTGATTCTATGCTGAATTTCAACTGCATTGCTTTAAAACTGAGTGTAGTAGTGTAATCCACAATAATTTGTATGATTTTTATGAAAATATGTCGTTGCCATGGCAAAGCATTACGCGATATTAACGAAAAAGATGTCTTGCACATCTACCTTTGACAGTGGTCACACATGCCAAATTTGGGGTCAATTACTCCAAAAATGAGAAAAAAGTTTGATACAATGACTCTCAAAAAGCTATCACATAAACTTAGGAGTGCTCCTGACCACTCCTAGATTTATGTGATAGCTTTGCCAAGTTAGGAGAGACTTTATGTGCTAGCTTCGTTCATGAAATGGTTTGTAGAAAAAGTCTCTCCTAAGTCTGAGTTTATGTGATAGCTTTATGCGATAGCTTTTTCATGAAACGGTTTTTAGCAAAGTCTCTCCTAAGTGTGACTTAGGAGAGAGAAAGTCTCTCTTAAGACTTTCATGAAACGGACCCCCGGCCTGTTTGGCCCCCAGTTATGGCGTCGCCTTAAGAGGGCGCACTTCCATGAACAGTTGCTTGAATCGGTCTATAGTTAGGCCTGGCGTGAAAGATTGTGTACCGTGTGGAGATGCTGGATATGATGATCAATTTCGGTAAGTTTCATTGCGTACATTTGAATACTGATAGCATCAGATGTAGAGTAAATATTGAAGAGTATACTCGATGAGTTTGAGGTGACAAAAATGATGTTAAGTATCAAAATTCAAAGCTATCGTGATACGATTACGTCGCTCTCCTAGTGGTTGGTGGTCGCGCGCGTACAGCCCTGTCGCGACGTACCATGTACAGCGACTGGGCTGTGTATAGTAAGATTACTAAGCACTGAAATTCTTGTATAATTTGCGACGTTCTCATTTTCATCAACTCACCTGTGAACAGCAAGCAGAGAGGTGCCTGCCACATGGGGGCGCCCCTCTGTTGCTGATGTCTCTTCCTACTCTATAATTAGTACATCCCCACATTTTGATGTGTAGACATTCCTTCAGAAATATTTTCTGTTCCTTATTTGATGTATGTTTATGAAATAATCACTTTTATAGAGTTTAATCTTTTCATTTTAGTTCAAAAGACGAAGGAAGAAAAGAAGAAAAGAAGAAGAAGAAGAAGAAGAAGAAGAAGAAGAAATATCTCTTCCTCAGATGTTTGAGGCATAAATTGTCCAGGTTTGGATCCCAGCATCTTTTTGAGCAAAGTTCGTCAAAAAGGATAATGCTGCAGCACGAGATGAGTAATTTGTGATTATCTCTCTAGTTTTTTCGACTTCCCTTTTCTTGTGTGTGTGGGGGGGGGGATGGGTCATCAAAACAGGAAGAAAACAAGAAATACTTGACACACTTTTATTTTTTCTTAGTGATTTTGCGAAAAATTCAGCAGCTGAACAATTAGCTTGAATAGCAAAAAAGTGTGAGTCTTGTTCAGATAATGAGGTATAGAGATGTCCAAAACGAAATATCAATTTGAGAGACAGGAGATTCTATTTTTTGTAGGAAAAGAAATAAAGAACGCACTCACGATTTTGTAATGGTCCGAATAGTTTTCATTAATTTATTTGTCAACTTTCCCACCTGATCCGAAGGAGATCACACACACAGATATGGAAACTAGTATACCTCAGGGATAAAAACCAATCGATTTCTATTCATTTTTTTTCACTCGTTTTGAGTTTTTTTTTCACAGAATTTTATTTGAAATTCTACATGATCTTGAGTGTACTTTCGTAGATTGGAAGATGTATAAGTTGGAATGAACAATCTTAAATAATGTTTGCAAAGTTTCGAACCAAGCACACTGCACTATGTTCCATGAGAAAAGAAAAATGAGGGGTTCACTAGAAATCAGTGCTCGCTGTGATATTATGATATGAGTACTCCTTTTCCATTTGATCATAGAACTTCTATCATGATACCTCGGACAAGACAAGATATCCACCCAAAGAGTTAACCTTTCTTAATTCCAGAGTAAAAGAACAAAATTATCTAAAACAGACCAGGCTCTACAGGACTAATAGTCAGGACAGAAAGGATATCACAAACACATATACAAGAACAATAACGTGGCTGCATGACGTGCTTGTACTTTGTAAATGTAAATATACTGGAATGATAATGTGAATACTATGAATAGTGATAGTGATAACTTCATAGACATCTGATAGACCTTACATTTAAAGGGGCTGTACAGTACTGGTTGAGGTGAGGATTTAGCTTTTAACGTTTTGCGAAATATTCAGAAACCACTCTATGAGATGTCAAAGAGAATGCAATTCTAAGGGGTATCAAAAGTTTATTCGATGTAAATCGGTTTTGAATGGCTAAGATATCCAAAAACAAGGTGAAGCTAAGAGATCCTAATAAAAGTCGTGGCCTTTCGCCTTTTACTATTATCACTTTTTTTTTTGATATCTCAGCCATTTAAGAACTAATTTTCATGCTGTTTCGTATTTCATATGAGGTTTCTCATTATCTCACTTAGGAATGTTATTAACCTGAATCCTCACCTCAACCCGTACTGTACAGTCCCTTCAATACCACAGATCTACCTCTGACATAAGACGTTGTCACTATACTTTATTTTCAGAGAAATGACTCTTCTTGATCTTTCTTGAGTAGCAATGAATAATATTCAACAAACAGCTTTCCTGGTTGTGTATACCGATCTGTTATGTATGGTTTGAATGGCCCCGTTTGGTCACCAAAATTCCTTGAGTGTGAAATCTTACAGTGCATTTCCGTGATTTTCTCATCCAGAACAGAGGAGAGGGAATGGCAAGCCACCAAAATTGTGAACATTTTTACATCTTTTTTGTTTTGTTTCATCATCAACAGAAGGGTTTGAAAGGAACAAATACCTCGCGGTTCAGTGCTTCATAACTGCATAGTCTGATAGTCATGCCCGCTAGCGCTTGCGCGATCAGGGATGCAACTTAATCTTTCCTTTTCCTTTTCCTATCAATCTCTCCTCTAGATCTTATCTTACAAAAAAAAAAAAAGATTTTGTATCACGCAAAATTAGGTTTATGCCTCAAAATTTAGTATCAATTTGTTAGACTCATTTAACTATGTTACAGTAGGCCTACCTAACAATGTTATTTTCACATGATTCTCATGGTTTGTATTAACCGTGATTAAAGGATTTTATTATCTTATATTCGTTTCTTTTCATTTCTTACCTCTCAGTCACAACATTTGTCTTTGTATTTTCATATAGATATTGTTTGTTGTGCCACATTATTTTACATAATTATTTTCTGCTATATCTGTGTATATATATATATATATACAATGTATATATATATATATATATATATATATATATATATATATAGATAATCAGCTGTTACGTTACCCTCTGTACAAATGTATTCGGAAGATCGCAACTGCTGATCTGCACTTTTAATAAACATGTCGGGGAAAGGAACCAGTTGGATCCAACCTGTGACTCACTTCTCTCCGGGAGGCGAAACAATCTTCTGTTATCCCTGGTTGTCGGCAGTGCCAAGTCGAATTACTGGTACAAGCCTTTTAGGTCTTGAAACAATGAATTAACTTTACAAGTGCATTTGTAGAGAAACAAGCCGTGTCAACCAAAACCGTGAGGCAACAATTTTAATAATGCAATAATTGCTACTCCTCACTACTTACAACAATACCATGAATTTCTCCGAGAATTGTACCCTCTTTGATATTCATTATGTGGTTTACCTATCCCCACCCCCTCCCTCGGATCGCAGCAAAAGCAATACTAGTCCTTATATATAAATTCACAGTCAGATTTCTTCTTCTTTTTTTAATCCAATCTTTTGCATTCTTTCTAAATTTTGCCAAGGTACCCCTTACAAACGTTGTCACTACTTACCTCAATGTTCATTAATTTGGTAGTATGATATTCATGTTTGCATGACGGGCAAAGTTTTACCTGTTCCCAATTAATATTGGGTCTAAGGCCCCATCCCCTATTGCACTGCATTATCTTTATGTTGCGGATAAACAGATTTTTAATATTTAGCGGGGATCTTTATGCAACCTCGATGCTGAATATCCTTCTTCAAATACATCTATCTTCACTTCGATTTAACTATGTATTAATGTTGGCTTATTCTATACATCTTCTGCTATGGAAAACATCGATTACATGTCTATTTTAAATACACTTACATGGCTTAATTGATCACTTACATTCTTTGCAAAAACTGTAGGTTTCATTAATATAGATAGTGCCATCTGTGAAGATGTTACAAAATAATGATACTTGCTGAATCCTTTATTCTTCTTTTTCTTCCGTTAATTGTAACTTCATGCTTGAAGATTATTCATCATGTTTGTACCATCCTTGTGGGATGAAGAATTACTAGTGTACAGAAAAATGTTAACAATCCATAAAATTATTTTCATTGTGATTAGAAGATGTTGCTGAAAGATCAATGTTAAAATTACACAGAACGTATTATTTACTCCTAGCGATACTGCACTGAAATTTTGCTTTTCAAAATAGAGAGAAATTCATTCACCCATTTTAGGTCAACCAACAATATATCATTCAAAAGAATAATGCAAATGAATGACTAAATCTTATTGTTTTTCCTTATGCGTCTCTACCTGACTATATGTGACCGTGAATCACAAAACGAACACAAAATCGCAGCCCTTGATTTTGAGTGAGGACCTCAAAAATTTGAAACGGGTCAACCAAGTTAATCTTGAGTTTTTCATACTTTCTGAAAGAGCTATTCTTCGTCTACATTATTTTTAAGTTTGGTGTCATCAAACGAATGGGAAAGTGTGTTTGCACCAGTTTTTCTACAACACCTTTTGTAGAGTAGAGCGATTAGGTATGTCTTTAGAGGTCCCTTTTCATTTTTTTTTTATCTTTTGCACACCCTTCACTTTTCAACTATAATAAGTTTTGAATAGATAATGCTACCACCTTGAAAATTGGCATTTATTATGGACAGAATGTGTTAATTGAGCATGTTTAATTTCAGCTTAATCGAATAATTCCTTCATTGTTGTTGGTACAATGGTTTACATCCTGCTTTTTTTTTTTTGGCCCATTCATCGCACAGCCACCACGGTTTCTAAAGATTAAACGCTTGAATAGACCCTTCAGAGCCTCTTTTCTCAGTTCACACCTTTCAATAACCGCACCAGCGACACCAACCCGTTCCGAGTCGGGATTGCATTGCAGCCCTATGGCTATTGATGTATCACCTGATATGGCTTAGTATCTTGGTGACCAAAGACCAAAATACAGGGTTTTACACTGAAATTCGTAGCCAAACTATTAGATAAGATACTTACAATCAGAGGCGCGGAAATCGATTTACAATACGATTTGTTTTAAGAGCCAGTGAAAGATTTTATCCGAGGTTTTAGTCCTTCCGCACTTCGTATCGTAGTACAACTTACACAGCGCATGCGCTACCAGCCTTGCTGTCGATCGGGTATGAACAAAACGTAGCACATAATTATAATACACAATGTATGCGTGTGTAAAAACAAAACAAAACAAAACAAAACAAAACAGGACGGCTAGCTGAGAACCGAAATGAATATTCATTAGCGCATGCGCAGATCATTTTATTCACGTGATATGTTCAAAATGGCGATTCGCATCTCGCGGAGATTTTCTCAAAGATGATGACGATTAATCTTGTTTTCGGAGGTAATGGTGAGGGATACATAGTTGCCTATGATATTCAACAATATGGTATTACAACATGTGGCTTTTCGTTGCGAATCCAAGTGTCGTTTTGAACGATGAGTTGTTTATACTGAATTGCAAGCATCGCAGTGCACTTGATTACTTCACTAAATTGCATACAAGTCGTCGGGGCGCTGTTACTGGTTACAGCGCCCGCGCCGGGGTTAACCTTTCAATAGTGTGTGCTTTCTTTCCAATATTTAGATAGGTTAGGAGTGTTCATTTGAATTGAGTTACACATCATTTTTAAAGCTTAGAATCTGCTCTTCCAATATCTGCCCTAGACTAAAAATCCATGCCTGACGACTTTTTGTTGGTTTTGTGACGCAGGGTCACATATTGAGTTTATTGAAGTAGAACGAGCGCAGGGAAAATGTGGGAGAAGCAAGGTATATCTCTATCTCAAAATAATAAAACAAACAGTACCTTGAAATGAAGAGTCGACGGAGGAGCAAGGGCAGAGCATCAGTAAATGTATTACATTGAAAATAAATAGATAAAGAGATAGATAGATGAATAAATAGATAGATAAATAAATAAATACATAGATAAATGAATAAATAAATGAATAAATAGATAAATAAATAAATAAATACATACATACATACATACATACATAAATAAATAAAACACAGATTCAGTCATTAACGGCTTTGTCAACTTTTCATGTCCATGGCCCGAATTCACAGAGGTAACTGAATTCATTGTAGCAATAAGTGTCCCTCAATGAGTACGTTCTAAGAAAGATGCAATCTTGCTCCTCTGCAGTATCTGCCCTTGGCTGACCCGGATCCCACAGGCTGCTAGAGATGGGTAACGTCTCACCGGTTCCTTCCCATTCATAGACTCCTTCAGAGGAGGTGTCACTCAGCCCCGTCCACACTTTGTCGGTAGGCGGTACTCCATAAAGGGAGAGGAGAATGTCATTTTGGATGGTCATCAGCTTGCCCGACGTTTCTATGGTCACCAGATGCCCTCCAAGTTCATCGCATCTATCCCGCGCCACTTCCCAGGTCTGCTGGTCTTGTGCGCTGAAGAGATAGCACGAACCCGCAGACGAGACTGAGCCAGGGTAAACCGCGTCACACTCTGGATAACAAACAAAGAGATATCGAGTGTGAGATAGAGATGGGAGGGGTGGGGGAAGGGTAGAGGTAATGCGCGCACTCAACCACACCTATTTCAAACGTTTAAAGACACTCAATCGGGAGGGTATATTATGGACATAAAACTTATATTTCAGCCGCGGGTGGCGCCACGTAAACTCGCTTCCGAAGTTACTACGAAGCGAAATGTGTGTGTGCGCAAGACATCCCTGCTGCAATGTATCGCGCTATAGTATCTCGATTCCTCGCTTGAGCGCACCGCTGAGCTCAGGTGAGATGTGTACGTACTGTACATGTGAATTGCATGCATGGTATACGGTAGCGATGCCGTAGTTATAGCGCCTGAGCTGCCTTTACATATGTACATACGTATACGCACCTTCTATAGTGTAGCCTCCTCTCATCATCATCGCACATCGTCGATCGTCGTCACTCGTCGACCATACTCGTCAGATCAGATCAGACTAGAGTACAGCTACAGACCACAATCAGTTGACAATAGATACATGTGTGCAGGGAAATGTGAGGATGGCCATCATGGACGATGACACATCGTCATGGGTTGCGGACATGACCGCTGAGCTGTCTATTTTGAACATGGGTCGGAGACCCTGTATCATGTACTTGCTCAGGTGTTTGTAAATACAAATCGGGGAAGCGGCTGTGCCCGTACAGAGCCAACGGCCACAGTTGCACTGCACAGTGTACCTGTGGCCGTGGTAAAAGGGGGCCGTGCACCAACCGAAACACGGTTTCATCATATTCTGTAAAAAGATCTACATCTAATCAACACCAGAATCAAATCACAATAACATTGGCAATAACTCTATCTGCTAATTAGTAATTTGTCTTGATAAATATCAAATTGAAATGTTTGCTTACTTGTTTTAGTTTTCAGAATCAGATTCTGTGAACAGAAACTGTCAGAAACTAACAGAGAACTGAAAGGCTGTAAATAAGTGTAACTGTGAGTGTTAGCAAATAGTTCATACTATAAGAATTGCATTTTGCATTTTCAAGATAGTTAACAATACACATGCTTGCTAAGGATTACCATCGAACATGGGCATCACAGATTTTTGAGCTGCCACCTGGGATACTAGTCTTTGATAAAGTGAAAGACAATCGATTTTTATTTTCTTGCAACTTCAACTTCAAGTAGGGCCTAGAATCTAGATCTATCATCTAGAGTTCTAGATCTAGACTACATGTATGATGTAGCTTGAGATAGATCTATTCCAATTATCTAAAATTTATTTGCAAATCCTAAATTATATTCTTGGGGAATTCGCGTAATATGATTTGAAACTACCCTTGCCCGACCAGACGCTGTGCGAAGCACAGCATCTAACCTTATTTATAACAGCGACTGGGATGGAAAAATCTCCTGAGAGTCCTAACTAGTTCAAACTACTCAAGTAAAATTAAAAAGTCAGTGTCTAGATAAACTTTAGATCTAACCGTTACGAGTAAATTTATGACTTTTTTATAGATCTAACGTTGGACCCAAGACGGTATTACAGTTTGTAGATTACTAAGCTCTACCTCAGACAGAGTCGAGTCTAACCGTGTTAGACTAGTAGTCTTTGAGAATAGGCAGTACAAGTAGAAATGTATAATTTTATGGGAGTTAGAGAGGCGCTGTAACGTTATGGGCACTACATACACTTCAATCATTCATGTACTTACACATCATCTGGATCTGGATTCCTTGAAGTTGTTGACTTGGCCTAGGGTTGCTTGATTGGCGTAAGCCGTGGCATTGGACGTGCATGCAGCGCGGTCGTGATTTGGCAAAAAGGTGTATGTCTGCCGTTTTACAGCGACTACAAAGCCGAGAAAATTGACTTTAAAGTTTTGGCAGTTTCCTTGACCATAGAAGCCACCTAAACTGTGCAACGCTCAGGGATTCAATTCCATGATTTAGTATACACTTCAAATTTCATTTCCTGATAATTTTCTTGCATCTAACTTTAAAGAATACTTCAGAATTAGCACTTTTAGCATGTTTAGAGACATACACCTTTTTGCCAAATCTCGTTTACAGGGTCTGCGACCCACGCTATTTTGGCAAAAAGGTGTATCTTCACATACACCGTAAGAAATCATGCATTTAACTTGGCAAAAAGGTGTATGTATAAAGATACACCTTTTTGCCAAATCACGTTTACAGGGTCTGCGACCCACGCTATTTTGGCAAAAAGGTGTATCTTCACATACACCGTAAGAAATCATGCATTTAACTTGGCAAAAATGTGTATGCATAGAGATACACCTTTTTGCCAAATCACGTTTACAGGGACTGCAATCCACGCTATTTTGGCAAAAAGGTGTATCTTCTCATGCACCGTGAGAAATCGTGCATTTAAGTTGGCAAAAAGGTGTATGTATAGAGATACACCTTTTTGCCAAATTAAACGATAACAAAATATACCAGAGATTTTGTAGGGAGAAGGGTGTATGTGAGACCATTTCTAATCAAATGTTAACTCTTGACAATCTTTACTTCATTATTACAAAAAGATTTAAAAAATAACAATAAAGAAAAATATCAGGATGCACAACTTGTTCATCAAACATAGAAAAATGTGCGCAAATTACAACTCCCCCTAGAGTCTGAATATTAACAAAACATGGTCTCATGGATATGCATGGTTAAGGATTACAGCTGAAGAATTTTTCTTCTTCCTTCTCCTCCCTTTTTTCAAAAACTTCTACTTCCAATGAGATGATTCATTATATTTTTAGCTTTGTGCCCCTTTTTTCGACAAAAGGTTCGTTTGTTTTCTGTACTGAATGCTTTAGCAAACAAAAAGGCAGTTGTTTGCACATCATGTATCTGTTCTTAAAAACGCAGTTATCATGCTGCTCCCAATTTTTGCAATAAATTCAATAAATGTGAAAATTCAGGTAGGATCATTTAACGTTACTGTTCGCATCCACTGAGCACTTTGAGCAGTACATCCAAGTATCATTTCCAAAGACAGGGACACATCTTTCTCTAGACCTTTGTGTGTAACTGCCACTAAATGTCTGTTAGGTAACAGCCCCATACGCATAGCGTAATGGGTAGCCGATCTTACAGTCACACAGCACACCATTACACTATGTACAGGCTTCTACATGCACTGCACAGCACGGACAGTGCAGGGATCACTGTCATTTTGAAGCGTAGAGAACTCTCATCCCACAGCCACACTTGCCGGAAAAGCTGTCATTTCAACAGAAATGCTAGATTTTACGAATCTGCGCATCTAATGGCATAGAAGTGGCCGTAGAGGTCTAGGACAAACGTTAGATCTGAACTTCTAGATATTAGGTACTTATTTTACTCACCGACTAGCAACAAGGAGAAACTTCTGCAGTGCAACGGGCTGCCAGTTTGAGTCAGGAGCATGGCCCGCCACCGCACCGACCGGTGAAACGGTACACATACATGCCAGCAGCACGTATAACAGAGTATATAATATACACAGAGTATAAAAGATACACCTTTCTGCCTTATCATACTTCGCAACTATAATTCATGATTCATTCGGCAGATGGATGTATCTAAAGATACACCTATCTGCCAAATCTTTAAGCTCTCCCCAGCGTGCACGGTTAGAGGTGTATCTAGAGATACACCCTTTTGCCAAATCATGTAGTTCTCTATCCTGGTACGTCATTGTACGTCAAGGGTGTATGTAAAGATACACCCTTTTGCCTAATCAAAAGCAGGAAAATTGATAAAATAATACAGAGATAGCCCCAAGTATCTCGGAAACAAAGGATCGATGACTTACGAAAGTTGGTCACATGAAAATTTCGGCATCGAAAACCCCCCAAATGGTAAAAACCAAAAACATGATATTTTTCAGACATACACCTTTTTGCCAAATCACGACCGAGCTGGGTCGACGTCTCACGCTGTTACATATTCCACCGTGCATGCTGTAACACGAATTTGCACATTCTAAATTCCTACAAAACTGTTCATGCAACTCCAGCAAGTGGAAAGCAAATTTTTCATCGGCACGCTGACGCTGAAGCTTCCCCTTCTGGCCTCTAGTCTTACTTGTCCTAGTAGTAGTAGTAAGCATGCGAAGAACACGGCTCTCTGCGTTCTCCATTCGTCGATAGCGTCATACAAGTAAATCCGTTTGCAGTCTTTCGAGTTGGACGGCTGTTTGATCTCCATTGTGAAGTTTTATTATTAAACCAAAGGCTAAGCCGAACTGAACTGAACTGAAGCAGTGCTTTTTATTGCAAACAGTACACGCACACCACACACATTGATATTGACATACCGATGACTTTATATCGACATTATATGTTACGATCCGGCCGAACGTATCACAGCTGACATGGGATATGCAGCAGACAATATTGCACAATGATCAAAACAACAAAACAACCTACCATATGCATTGCAACTTGATATAACAAGCTTAGAGTTTTAATATTTCTTCATTAAACTATATTTATAAAACTAAATACCGGTATTTGATAACGTAATATATAAATAATATATGATATTGTTATAGGATATTTCCGGAAATTTCAAAACATTATTACTTAGATTGCTGAAATTGACACCACTTTGCATTTAAACAGAGACTGGAGCCTGGTACGTACGTACACACACAGCTCTCTCAGTTGTCATGACCGGAACCCGTACGAGAGATTTTCATGCGCATGGCTGTTGTGCAGTTTTGTGCGTGCACCCATTTGGCCCCATTCGGTAGGTATTCGGGCGTCCATGTTGAAATTAGGGTGGACGGCTCGCACGGCTCTTGTAGTCTAGCTGGGTGTTCGCTGGTGCGTTGCGTAGCGTCGTGTTCGGCATTCGGTACGTACAGGGGGTACGGTAACGGGAGGAGCAGCGTGTCGTGCTTTTCTACTGAGCTGCAAATCGCCTGCGACGACTGAGTGTCTTTAAAGGGGTGGTTAAGTATTGGTGGAGCTGAGAATTTGGCTTTTGACTTTTTTTCAAGATACCAGGAAACCACTTTTGAAATAGTGCAGAGGATACCATTCTAAGAGGAATTCAAAGTTTATTTCATGAAAATCGGTTTGGGTAAGGCTAAGGCACCAAATAACAAAGTAGAACAAAGCGATGGTAATAAAAGGTGGGTCCCACCTTTTATTAGGATCCCTCCTTTTGTATATCTCAGCCATTTCAAGAACCAATTTTCATAAAATGAACTCTAAATTACTCTTGAAATTACATGCTCTTTCATATTTCATAAAGAGTTTCTCAGTATCTTACTACCAATCGTTCCTTCATTAGAATTTCTAGCTATTTACCATCGCTTTTCTGATGAATCATTATTTATTTGTATTATACATTACTTCATATTGGTGTGTTATAATCCCGTAATGGCGAATAGGGTTATAAAGAAACTTCTATTACATCGAAGTAAAAATGTTGTTCTCAAAATTATAGCCTGTAGGTAACTCTGAGCACTAAAAATAACGGGTTAACCTATCGTTAATCTGGGGTTATTTATATTTTCTAAACATGCAATTCTTTTTTTACAGTATTCGAAAGTTTGGTATTATAACACGAATGGAAAAACCTATTTCAGCATTTTTTTTTTTTTTTTTTTAGGTGCATGTGATTAGCATGTCTTATACTTAGGCCATCCCTCATTCTTTAAAATAAAATATAAAACTTAAACAGACTCTTCACTTTCAATTCGTATAACTTCTGAACGGATAACGCTACTCCTTGAAAGCTGGCGAAGTTCATGGATAGAATATAGTAATAGAGCAGACTCTTTGTTCAGCTTAATCTCCCTTATTATTTTTTTGCTAAGGAGTTTTACATCCTGCTTTTGTCCCATTAATTGTAAGGAGCGCGACTTGATCAAGAGGTGAATAGACGCATTTTTCAAAGCCTCCTTTCTCTTTGCACACTAATTCAAAGTGTGTGTTCTCTTCGCAGTATTTAGATAGATTAGGATAGTTCCTTTGAATTAAGTTACACACCATTCTAAAGCTCAAAATCTGCTTTTCCATCAATTGTCCTTACCTAGAAATGGCGACTTTTGTTGATTTTGTGATGCAGGGTCACATAATCTTTATGTCCTGTACTGTTATCTTTGCTGTAACAAAGTTTGGATATGATATTGAAAGGAAACTGCTGGTCCCGAGTACGTCGTTATAACGGGAGTTCCCTATATGCACATACCCATTTCACACCGCTTTCCAACAAATGATCCCGGGCACTCGCAGGTGAAGTCCTCCAGAGTTTCAAGACAGGTTCCTCCATTCTGACAGGGGTTGGGCTCACAGTCTAGTGCGTGCAATTATCAGAGATGAAAAGAAAAGAAGTTTTAGGTATAATGGTGTTTTTTTTTCCCCACACCAATTATTGTTCTTCTACCTTTTAACTTTAAAGTTTGTTAGGATCTCTTCCTTGGTCATTCACTTTTATAGTCCTGTTGCTGATGGGTGAGTATTTTCTTTTTCTTTTTTCCTTGGGGGGGGGGTGGGGGTTGTAGACACAAAGAGATTTTTATAAGAACAAAATGATACCTATATTAAAACGCATAAATGTCTCCTACTACAGGCAGAAAAAAATAAACAATAACAAAACAGAGATACGCCAGTTGGTTATTGCAAAGCAACATCATTTAATTGAATTTGTTGTGTGTGTGTGTGTGTGTGTGTGTGTGTGTGTGTGTGTTATTTGAAGGAAGGCATAAATGTAATCGGTAGCATCATGTTTTTAAATTATATCACTATGTCTGTTGACATTATGCTGTGATCTCTAATTAATTTATTCTTTTCAGACATGAAAGAAAATATATATATGTATGTATATTATGTATAAATTATATACATGTACATCGGCTACCCACCAGGGTGTCCACAGTACAGGTTAGTCTTCTCTCTAGCGTCTTCCGGAATCATGACGTCATAATGAGGATGGTCTCGTGGGATGAACTTAGGTTTCAACTGGACATAATTGCTCGTCTTCTCGGAGAGAGTGTCGGGACAAAGGGATTCCATGTTTAAGGGTGCATGGAGGCATGTATCTTCAACAGCTGAGACGGTCTCCGCGTAGTGAACTAAATGGAGAAACAAGTGGAATATTTAATGTTAACGTTACCGCATCAGTGAGTTGCTCACGACTTCTGAAACTACCCACATAATATGAGTTATTCTATAAATTCAAACACGCCAAATTCCTATCTCTCACTGTTTGAATGGTATCATCGTGTTTGGTTGTAGCAGTATAGTAGTAGTAGTGCTAGTAGTAGTAGTTGTTGTTGCTGTTGTTGTTTTACAAGTACGAAATGTATAATCGAGATTCCTTGTAATTTCATCCATTAATTATTCTATGAACTATGAAATCGTTAAGATGCCGATGATGTTATCAAGCATGATGTTCGGCATGCATTAGATGGAGAATTATGATAAGTTTGTGTCTTTTGCAAAATATCGCGGTGGAAAGCAAGACATGTATAATCTTCTTGTAATGTTCGCCAAAGCCTATCTAGGTAAATGATGAAAGAAATTACCACATAAAATTATAATATGTTCACATCGACGGAAGAGAAAAGGAAAAAAGACACACACACACACACACACACACACACACACAAATGAATATTTCTCGAGTATCCGGTTGTGTTAGCACAGTTTTGCAATTGTTTAGATGGAAGAGAGGGCACAGCAGACTTAGAGCATGAGATAATTTTTTTCTCTTGGTAATAACGCAATGGCTATACTCACGTCTTTGAAATGCAAGGATACACACTAGGGTTTGAAAATGACGTTGTTTTAAAGCTTGCATCTCGTCTTACAGAAGAACTCTCTGAAAAATAAGAGCGAATAGAACGTGCTAGAGCATGTGGCTATCTCGGTACAACGATAAAAACAAACAAACAAACCAGAACAACACAAATTTGCCTCATTGACTGCATGTATCAAAAGGGGTCATGCTAATCATCACGCTAACAAGATGATGCCATCGAAATTCCTACACCCACCTAGACTAATAATAATAATGATAATTATAATGATAATAATAACAGTAATAACAATGATAATGATAATAACAATAACGGCAGTAAATGTTATCCGAAACTTGTAAAGCTTGAAATAAGTTATGAACTAGAATAAAATTATCAGTTTATATGCGTTTGAATATAGTATCTTTGTCGCTTTACTTAATATTTTAAACACTCTAGGCATGCTAGGTGGCTGTATTCGATCAATGAAATCCGTTTATGGACCCTGTTTTATGAAGAGTTAGAATTGATTATAAAGTTGATTTCAACTGTAAGTTTAGTGGCAACCTGTGTATTAAGGAAATTTAAAATCGATTTAATCTTTTGATAAAACGGTGCTTTTCTGAGGGGTTTGATCGACTGCTTGCCACTCTGTTGTACGTGTAATAATGCTGCTGTTGTTGTTGTTGTTTTTTTCTACTAGAATTTGCTACATTTAGGTAAATGAGTAATTATATCTGAAAAGAGGCAATCGATGTATATATTCGGACATTTGCGAAGGATTTGTATAGTCAGATCTATGGTGTACATCAGGATATAATACATGAAATTGTTATGATTTGACACTCAGAGTGAAAAGAAAAAGTTAACACTTTTTCAATTTAATCTTTCTCATAGATCTTTTTGTTGTTGATGTTAATGACTTACCATGTTGAGAGTAATCTAATTGGCGATCAACCCAATAGGTAAATAAAAAAGGAAACTATACGCATGAGTGAACACATTCCTTTTTTTCTCTCTCTCTTCCAACACACAAAAAGCAAAAATTGCAGAAAGTTGTTATTCATCCATAAGTATGTGCTCTTCCGTATAACAATGAGAACAAAAGACAAATTCAACATAATAAAAACTGCAATTTTCCCCAGCAATCAACCTATGATCTTTGTAATGTTTCTGTATCCCTTACAAGACAAAGAACGGCCAAAAAAAAAAAAAAAGGAGGAAAACGAAGAATCCAATAGTAAATCCATATTAAAAGACAGAAGAAGGAATGGTAACAAACACGGTAAAATTGTGAAATGTTATTAAGAAAGAAAAGACAATTTGAAATAGTATTTGGTTCTTGAATATACCTCATGGGTTCTTAAATTCCTTCATCTAAAAATGAAATTAAGAAATTCTGTCCATTACATCACCTTAACGGCTTACTCCCTATGTCATTTAAGGTTTGAGTTGACCGAAAATTCAAAAGTTCCATTTTCAGTTTCCCCACTATGTTTATGTTTGATAATATAGAGAGAAACGAGGGAATGACAACTTATTTTTGCTTTTCCATTCATGCTTCTCATTGCGGTAAAATGCTCCTTTTTATCATTACTATCCTGACGGCAGTTGCAAATGAATGTCAAAGTATCAATTTCCACAATGATTACTTTTTTTTTCTTTGGGAAGAAAAAAAAAAACCCGGAGTATACTTAAATTATCCCTTTGTATATATCTACCAGGTTGATAGCCAATCAATGACACAGTAATTTTTATCAAAATCTATGAAAAATACTTGGAAAATGTGTGTACTGATGTTTTTGCTCTGTTATCTGGTTATGATACTGTTTATAAACAGTCATGTCACCTAATATTTAGGCGTTTGATATTAAAATTGTTTATGTTCAGGCAAGCAAAACCTTGTGTAGGTCATTATCTATAGGGTTGTGTTTATATAAGCAGACATTCACTTCGCATGTTTGGTATGACTATTGTTATAGTCGGTGTCGCGTTGATTGGACTGCTTATAATAATCAAATGCCCCTTCTCCGTCTTTTTTCCCCCATTTTTTCCACGTTTTTATTGTTAATTTATCATTGTTCTAATTAACAAGAAAAAAACACCTCTCAACACAACCTTTCAGCAAACCACAGGTCTTACAGAGTTGATCGTGGATAGTAAAGTTTCCTTTCTCATCCATAATTCAAGCCAACTCGACGCGAGGCGACGCGATCCCCGTCCCCAACCCGGACAACACAAGTGATTCGCTCCCTGTATATAATTTGCAAACATTTGATATATAATATTTCGGGTATTTGGAATGACATGTGCGAAAATTTTCAGGTATTTAGTGTGCATTTTGACATTTTGTATAGGAAAGTATCAATTACAAGGATTACACATGAGTATTCGTTATATCACTGACACAAATGGTTGTCGACGTTAATTAAAAAACCTCACTTTGCCCTTTGCCCTCCTGCTCTAGCTTAGTAGCAAACTAGCTTGTTAGTCATGCGTTATTACACTTCAGGCAACGTTTAGTATTTGAAGGACAAGGACGGAGAATGAACGCACCTGCTACGCATGATGGAGCGTTGAGATGAGCTCGCATCTTTGTTATCTCTGAATATCAAGCAATCGGTTGATGGCAAGGTTCTCTTGATTTTAATAATTACTTTCCTACAACGCACATCACCATTTTCCCCCCTTTCACTTAAATGCAAGTAGGCCTACTTCTACAATGTACAATTATAGTGATGATAAATAAATTGCTAAACCTGTCAGCATACACGCACAGTCGAGAGCGGGTATACACCCAAAGAACGTAAAACTCAAGTCCGTCTCAATGTTTTATAAGCTTTATACATTTTATTTATAGTGAACTGATAATCATAATTATGTTTTATCACATACGCAAAAAAAAAAGAAGATAATAATGATAATTCAGAACATGCAATTTTGACGAAATGGCAAGTAATCAGAGTACGATCTCTTAGTTTTAAACTTTTGCCGCAGGTCAGCTAGGGACGATTAAAAGAAAAATAACACCACCACTGTAAGTCCCCCCCCCCCAAAAAAAAACAAACAAACAAACAAACAAAAAAACAACAACAACAACAATCAAACAGACAATCAAACAAACAAACAAACACACAAACCAATCGCGCCTTTTATAACTTGACAACAAGCAGATGGCATCACAATCGTAGTCTTGCAATCTAAGGTAATTACTTGAATAATTTCAATATATATATATATATATATATATATATATATATATATATTGAAAATTATTCAAGTAAAAAAGAAATAATATACATATTTATCGAACCAATAAACAGAACACTGTCTTGTATTTTCTATGTGTAGTTACAAATCGACGTGGAAAATGACCATCATACATTTACAAACACAAAATAATCCTCACATCATGGTAAAATAGAATTGCATATAGATTGGGCACGAGAAGAAAAAAAAAACAGCAATGCGAGATAGTCTTAAAGGAGCTTCTATGGTGAATTATAAAATGAATTTGCATGATGAAGAATTTCTTTTTGAAAATATTTAAGCGCTTTGAGGAAGAAATACCATTGTTGACAAAGTCCTATACATTCATGTGTTAGAGGGACTTGGGAAGGTAGGCAGGAAGTGAAGATAATTTATACAGAGCGGAGAAAAGAAAAGGAAGGCTTATGATAATTAAGTGCGTCCAAAAACGAATACACTTGCATGTTGATATAATAAACTACCAAATATACGGAGTACGAAGCCAATCTAACAAGCCAGAATACCTTTGCCAAATCAAGATCACAATTTTAACGTAACCGGTCAGTCTATAGTCAAGATGGTACTCAGCTTCAGAAAATTCAATGTAACCCACACCAAGTGATGATGCTAGCTTGTTACATAATGTATTATGATATCATATTTTGTAACAATCTGAGGCATATGTATATATATATATATTATATATATATATTCTATATATATAATATAAACTGGTATATCGTGTAGGAATGATGATCTAAGGAGTACATAGAGGGCTAACACGTTTTGAATGGAAATTATCGAAAGCATTTCTTGCTTATTAATACTGTCTGTTTACAACCAGCATTGTGCGACAACAGAACTAAGCAGACTACAGTATACAAAAGAAGACACTCTTCGTAGGTATCATTCCATACCGCTTTTCTTACACTAGGCGGTATAAATCAACACATCCTTATCCCGTGGAATATACACTAAATTCAAATTTGCAACTGATTGACAAATTTAAATTGCCCTACATCGACGGAGATATTCAATTATCTTTTCTTCTTAATTGCGGAAAAGGTATCTAAAAGAAAGAACATGAATTCTCTCACAGTACCTCTTGAAATCGTATATCCTTTACCAATCAAAGATAGTTTCCTTCAGTTCAAACAGTAATTCACCAGTCCTTCATCGTGTATCTCAATATGTAGTCCGTGGCGCTCAGTGGTCCTCAGCGGGAATAATATACATACCCATCTCATAACCTATGATTAATCATTGCCCGGAGGTGCATGCGCGCATCATCTATTCTGGAGTGTGTTACGGTTGACTGATATCAGTCCGCCCTTATAGTTCTATGGAAAAGGTCAATGGGAAATTATTACAATAATGATATAATGAGTATCCTTACACAACTACTAATGAAAAATGAAGATAACAAAAAATCATTTTGACACTGTAATGATGATGAAAACGATAATGGCATTATATATAGTTTAAATGAAATTATAAATTACCTAATAGAGCAAATGGTATGTGTACTTATATCGACATAAAGTTTACAGAATTAATGAAGTTAGAATCCTGTCGGATGATGACGTTGAATCTGACGGCAGGCGTCCCGATATCATCATCGATCTTATAAAATGATCGAGAGATGTACACGATCGTCAATGTCGCTGTACCGACAGACCACCAGGTACCAGAGTACCAGCTTACCAAAGTCCCAGAGGTTGATTTTTTTTTTTTTTAACATAGATAATAAAATCCTTCCTTTCGGTTTGGCTTCCCATGCTTAGTTATTTGATTTATATTGCATATGTCTTTACTAGAATGGTGTCTGTGTAACCATATTTATAGAATGAGTATAATAGAAGTTACTCGCGATGCTTATAACATATATCTTGGAGGAAAAAAGTAAATATTGCATTGCCTTTGCATTTCTAAAGTAATTATTTCATTGAGTGTGTATTTCATTTGGAAAGAAGCAAAGTGGAAAGTGATGTCCAGCAGCTGCCTATGCGTATTTTGTTTTTCTATGTTTCTGTTATTTCTGTGTTTTGTTGTTGTTTTGCGGAACCGCCAATAATCGTTGTCCTCTCATTTGGTCACATTTTTCTGGTGTACATTTATAATGTCTGTGCCACAATATTGCTACATTACAATAATGATTTATTTGCATAGAGCCTTAAAAATAATATTGATAGTGTGCTTTTATTATCAGCATCCTTATATCAAAGACCAAAGTAATATGTTTCACACATGAATTCAACATATAGATACATCTTATTGATTTATTAGTGTATTGCTGTTGTTTTCTTTCCAGTGTTGCACGTGCTATTACAAGCTTTAGCTTTACAGTGGAACACTCTTTTCCCTCGTTATGATTACTTCTTTTTTATCATGGAAAGTGTGGCGTTGTTCCTTTTTCGTTGTTTTTACCATACCATTCATGCAAATATTTTATATTCGTAGCGTTCAGTGAACTGTCCTTCCCAGCTAGATGAAAGTCAAATTGACACACATGTTCCGCTTCATTGTGATGTTTTGTTTTGTTTTGTTTTAATGGAAATAAGTAAACAATTGAAATCGAAAAATACCGTATTCACTTCAGCTTACTTCACAGTCCCCTTATGACTGGAGATATATCGGTTGCATCATTATCGGTAATATCGACAACATCACTCACGTTATCATGTCTGTCAGCGCGACGTTGCTGGTTGCAAATCGCCTGCGTACACCCAATCCGGAAGCTGGCTAGGCGCGAATTAGACGTTTCCGCAAAGTCGCCCTTCGTCACGCCGGGGTAAAGTTATCAAGGCATGGGTATTGTTCTTCACTCTCATGATTGTGTCGTAGTGGGTGCACACCATTATTACGTATAGCCTGCCGCGAGAGGTTATGATATTTGCGTTGTGTAGACCAATTTGGTTTGGGTACTGCCTTTTTATGGTAATTTCTAACTGTGGGGGTTTCAAATGTGCACTGACATGTAACTCACCTTGCTGATTGCATATCCCATTGAAAGTGCTTTTTTTTTTCTTTTGAAGCCCCCCCCCCCCCGAAAAACATAGTTACATGCTCTGAATTCCTCGGTAGTATGCTAAAAGCTGATTAAAGGGACATTCCAGAAGATTTTTATAATTTCACATCATGTAATGTAAATCGACAACTCCATGTATAGATTTGTGGAATTTATAGTGGTTCTTGAGCAGAGAAACAATACTTTGAAAAACCTTAAACAAATTACACTGAACAAGGATGATGACATAGGAGGTTCACATATTTCAGAAATGTAGCAGTGTAATTCCATTACAATACCGCTTGCTCGCGAGTTCACCTGTGTATAAGTTATGCATGCCTTCTTCTTTTGTTCTGCTTCCTTGAACCCCACCTCATGCATTCTTATGGTGACTCTGCTATGTCATCATCCTTGTTCATTGCAATTTGTTCTAAATTTTGAAAATATTCTTATTCTTCATCCCAATTATCACAAATTCTGAAACTCTGTCCTCAGTATAACTAATTTATAGTTGTTCAAATGTAAAAATCTGAAAATCATCCGGAGGTCTCCTTTAATGGCGTTTAGAGGCAAACACGAATGATCATTAATTTTCTCACTTGTTTTGATTAGAATAGTTAAATTTAACACCATGGGTGTTAAAGGGATGGTACAGTATTGGTGGAGATGAAAATTGGGCTTTAACTTTTTTTCGAGATACCAAGAAAACACTTATGAAATAGTACAGAGCATACCATTTTAACAAGAATTCAAAAATTATTTGATGAAAATTGGGTTTGGAATAGCTGAAACATCCAAAAACAAAGTAAAACAAAACGATCGTAATAAAATGTGGGTCCCACACTTTATTAGCATCACTCTGTTTTGGATGTCTCAGCCATTTCAAAATCAATTTTCATATTAATAAACATTAAAATCTTCATGGAATTACATGCTCTTTCATATTTCATAAGAGGTTTCTCAATATCTCACCAAATAAATGATAAAAACCTGAAGTTAAGTCTCAATCAAAACTATACGATCCCTTTAAATCTAACACTGATCAAGTGTCTATAGAGGACCACCCCCACAAGTGTAGAAAGTCCGTTGCGGTGGTGTTGAAAAGTGTTCACCTGGTGTTGATTTGACACTACTTTAATAGCTGGAGTTATTTTGACACTGCGCTGGTGTCAATTCAGCAATGACACCGCATGGTGTAGTTTGGTATTGCTGGTGTTAATGCCAATGATATAACACGTGTCCAGCTTCAATAGGAGACCACACCAACATGGGTTACTATGGTGTAAATGTGTTTACACCTTTTTTTTTTCTTCAAAAATCAAGTACTTTATTGGAAAATTCTTGATCGTCTTGAATTTAAGAAACTATTCAAAAAACAATTTTTATATTGAATATAAAATTGAAATTTGAAATGACACCCGGAGGTGTTAATCTAATATGAGCACCAGAATACTAACACCAGCTCGGTGTTTCATATTTAACACCGGACTTTTTGCAGCGAACTTCTGGAGACAAGAAAATACAGAATAGTTATTGTAAAATAACGTTCTCTCCTACTTCATGGAAAGAAGAGAAGACGGAGAGAAAGAGAAGAACTGAACGAGAACGAGAGGAATGAGGTTCGTATCAGAATATTGAAATAGGAAAAGAAGAGAAGGTGGAAGAGAAGGATAGTGCAGTGCACTCCCGTTATAACGAACACGGTCATAACGATATTCCGGTTACAACGAAGTAAAAGTTCAAGCCGCAAATTATCCACTCTACTTTGTTATTGTTTATTTAGTCGGTAATAAATTTCGATATAACGAAAAAAAAAAAAAAAAAACTGCCGGTCCCGAGGGCATCGTTATAACGGGTCAGTCCACTGTAAGACAGACAGACAGACAGACAAACAAACAAAAAACAACAACAAAAGCCTAATGACCGGAATGAGATGGGAATCATATTTTTATGGAGGTCCATAGAAGATTACGTTGGAATGAATTGCCATTAGATACGACGGGAAACTTACTATCATTATGTATTATTGGTCTAAACAACATCAAACATCTTTAATTTCCAATACAAATAACTGCTTTGAGTGTTTGCCTGTAGTACATTGTTCCCTAATTTATTTCATTCTCCATTTAACTGCATGGGCTTTGCGCTTTTGTGTGGATATAACGGTATGCAACTAAACATCAGTGCTATTAAAACTATAGTCACCACAAATGAGGGAAACATGAAAAAGATTGGTGATAGCGTTAATAAGCTTCCCAGCGCTTTGAATCGTGAACACTCAACGATGATAAGCATGAATAATTATACGCAATACTTCTCGTGATTAGCCCGATATTGGCAATGAAAAGGATGATGATCATGTTGAAAACTAGACAATAGAGGTCGCTTCCAACACCACATGTTAGCAGAGCCGTGTCGCGCGTAAGAGAGAGTGCAGCTGCACTTGAGCAATCATCCGGAACAGCGGTTGCTATAGTAACCGTCTCTTTCTGTCCGTGATGCGGATAGGAAATGGAGGATACGGATTGTGAATGGGGGCCAGGATGTTGCTCCTCGTTGCTCTCATCAACCTACAATAAACTGAACAGTATAACTAAACGATTTGTCAGTGGAAATGAATACATACACGGAATACAATATTTATGACAATTAAACGTGGGGAAAGACAATGGATACGTGTGTCTAATAGCAAGTATGTGTGATTGTGTGAAGAGGGAGTAGTGGGGAACGGGAGGGGGTAATTATGAGCTGGGCTTTTGCGGTACTCATGTAGCTGCTGAGCGTGTGGCCACAGGCACTGACTGATTCTGCACCCTTGTTACACGCGCAAGCACGCGGCTGTTGGCTGCTTGATGCACCAGTGTTGATACGGTGGTGGCAAAACGATGCGCGGATTGGACCGAAGACCAATGGCAGTGCGTTTCCAGGATTAAAACAACCGTCTTGGAAATTACTCATATTGCTTGCTTCTACCTCATGTGCCGATGACATTACTAAGGTGAGCTAAGTGCCCCTGATATTTCATATGTGTGATTTTTTCTCCTGGTGTTAGAAAGAAGGCTTTTGATTCGTTCAAGATTTTTTACAATGTTGGCATGTGAATGAAAGCCAGCAGAGCTGACTGCAGCACTGAGCATGTCGAACAAGCAATTTCTCAGAAGTTCATCGCGGGGACTTCCCCTGTACTGTTGGGCTGACGTTACGCTTCAGACCTCGTGGTGCTGTGCATCGAACGCCGCGGGAAGGTCCATTATTCTTACGTGTAATCAAAACAGCTCGTCCAATTAAACCGATATTCAACATACGCGCGCTTTCAGGGGCGATTTCGAATCGCGCACTTTTCATTAATTTGGTACAAAAATATGACACGTTTTCCCCACCTGCTTGATATGCGCCTTGTTTCATTGCGACGATGTGTCGGGTGGTGGTGGTGGCGGTGGTGGTGGCCGGGGGGATGCAATATCACAAGATCTTTGCATGTATACCCCCACCCCCTGGTTTTAATTCTTGTAATTTATCTGTAGCTCCTCACCAGTTACTGACTTTGATAACTTGTAATGTGATTATGTTTGAGTGCCATCATCCCTCTTGTTTTGTTTTGTTTTGTTTTGTTTTGTTCTAAGTTATGTTTAAAGGCTGATTTATCCATGGTATGTTCTTGTATACAGTTGTATTCAACAAGATTTGCTGGAATACAAAAAATGAAATCTATATGTATCTATATGCATGCAATCATTTTGTGCTCAAGCTTGCCCTAGACTTGCCTGACATAGCGACATTCGATGAACATGCATTTCGGTCATACATTCTGCACTCATTCAACCTTGACCAAAATTTTGGCCAAAGAATATTCCTAATGATGTCTTGCAGGACCATCTATATGGCCTAGTAATGCATGAAGAGATAAAAATAATGCAATCATATTAAAAGGTTAAAAAAAGAAAAAAGAAGCTCCAATGGGGGCTGGAGGAGATGGGGCCGGGGGGGGGGGGGGGGGGGGCATCAGCTCGATCCTCGCATTCATTTTTGTCTTATTTCTCTTTGTCATTTGTGTGTATAGTTGCATTGAACATTTTAGTGTATTTGTAGGATTATTTGGTGTTTTTGTATCAAGCTCATTAAGAGACTAACATGTGAAGGAAAAAAAAAAGAGAGAATTGTTGAACAAAAAAGAAGAAGAAAATAACATTATCACACAAAGGAAAAGATAGTTATGAAGAGGAGAAACATAATGTAGAAAGATGAAGACAGTAGGCCAAGCAAGGAATTCAAAAAGAAAATATTGACAAAGTAAATAAGGATTTATTACATGAGGAGGAATATTAAAACATCAATGAGAAATTGCATAGAGTTGCAGGAATCTCTTTAATAAATGAAGCAAAACTTTACAGGGAAGCAATTCTAGAAATTCCATCATACTTTGCTCTATACCCATCATGAACATGAATTAGTTTCCGTTCAGGGAGGAACTTACTCTTAAAAAGTGTGAAATCCCTGAAAATGCAAGTTTATCTGCACGTAAGAACCACCACAGGAAGTTGTTAGTCCCAATTGCTCACTTTCATGGGTGTATGATCAAAACCAGCCTTGACCTATACAGCAAGGCGATACCTTCTCATATTAGACATGCAATCTTGTGTTTCCCAGTTTTAATCCCCCAATTTTATTTCCAAACATTTCTTTTCCATTCCAGAATTCCGTTGACACCCAAGTTTTGCCCAAATGTGTGTCATTTAGGCATAGCGTAGCAGTAGTGTAGCAGTACTGTAATGTTTGACTTGTTCGTATATTTGGGAACATGAGGCAGGAACTTTGTTGTGATGTTGAGGATTCAGTAAAGACCTAATGAAATTCTAAGCTTGATATCAACACACAACATGCAATGTATTTCACAACCTAGAACTTTGTACTCTGGTTGGCTTAGAGTCCAAAATCATACTGTAGCTGCTTTTTATCATTTTTATGCTGCATATTTACAGTTTCCTGCAGAGGATTCACTCCTTTGTCAGGATGCTTTCTTTATGTGCCATGGTCTAAACCCCCTGTGTGCCACATTATTCTAAGATACTAAAATGGTCATGTAAGAATGCATTGAGAAAACATTCTGTTTTCAAATCTATATAACTTTTATAGATTTATGTTAACTTGTAGACAAAGTGAGCAAAGTTGTAGACAAAAAGCCAAGCTCTGAATTGATTGAAATTCTATAACAAATTTGTAATTGGTTTTCTTTCAAAAGCAGAGTAGCTACATTACTGTCAATATATGACTTTTGCACACAAAGCAGTGACAGAAACTTGAAATTTGCACACAAATCCAGTATGAAACACTGCTTGTTAGTCAATCACCACATAAAATGCAAGCTATAGACGAAAGGAGCGGAATCGCGAGAAACGCGTTCATTGTATTGTGGCTTTTGGCGATTTATCGATCGGTTTGGGCAGGTTTGTGCGTTTGAGCGGAAAATACGAAGTTGGCACGCCATTGACTGAGTCGGACGTGCGAACGTGGCACATAAAGAGTTAAAAGCACTACCGATAAAATGTATTCTGAGTGTCAGTACATACATGTACAGTTCAATAGTTTATGAACTCACCAAGGAAGTAGGCCTATACTTTATTGAATTCAATGCCACATGTTGAAAAGAAGTCCTTACTGCCCAGTCTGCTGATTTATATGAGCCTTCAAAGAGACATTGCAAGATACAGATTTTGCTGTGCACCGGAAAGCATGACAAACCAAGTGGACCAACAGTGGGGTCTATTGCTAAACTCTAATAGATGCCCATAATTCACTGTCAAAATAAAATACAGAAGTTACAACATAAAAGAAAATGCTTTTTAAGTATTGACACTTGGTAGATATTGGATTTAAAAATAGGTAAACTGGTTGAGATTCTAGTGTCCATTTCTTCTACAAAATTTACCCATTGGCCACTCTTGAAGAAAAAAAAAAAAAGCTCCAAAAACTATGGAAAAATACATCAGTGAATCTTTAGAAAAGAAAAAAAAAATCCATCTTTTAGAAAATCAGACTCTTGATGTTTTGAAGTTTGTTAAGGCCATAATATTGTGCTATCCTTGCTCAATAAAAAGGCAACAAGAGTTTGTGATTATCATCAGTCTTTTTAAACTTGAGCATCAAATGTTTGCAATCATAAAAGCTCTTTCACAGGGTGATCAGATCTAACAATTCTTTAGAAATCCGTGAAGATTCACAAATTCAAATCAGATGTAAGGTTGTTAATCATCTACTGTTTCCTCTTGCACACTAACTTCATCAACAACAAAAAAAGTTAACACAGAAGACACTATCTTGTATCTTAAAGGGACTGTACAGTACTGGTTCAGGTGGAGATTCATGTTTTGAACATTCCTAAGTGAGATAATGAAAAGCCTCTTATGAAATATGAAAAAGCATGTAATTTTTAAGAAGGATTCAATGTTTATTCAATGAAAATTTGTTTTCAAATGGCTGAGATATCCAAAAAAGTGCTAATCATAAAAGGCGACATGCCACAACTTTATTAGGATCTCTTTGTTTCACTTTGTTTTTGGATATCTTAGCCATTTCAAAACCGATTTTCATCTAATAAACTTTTGATACCCCTTAGAACTGCATAGTCTTTGATATCTCATAGAGTGGTTTCTAAATATCTCGCAAAACGTTAAAAGCTAAATCCTCACCTCGACCAGAACTGTACACACCCTTTAAAGGGCAAGTCAGGAGAATATTGAAGCAAGGAGTATAATGAAAACTGTTCACAGTTAGTGGAGTGGGTGTGACATTAGAACCCAGCCTTGTTACTGCACCGAGCACCTGGCTGATATGATGTAATTATCTGGTGGCTATGGCAACCTGGGGAACCTGCTCACCCACGACCTAATTAAAACTAGACTGTGTCTGGGCGTCTGAGGGGTAGAAATAATATTCGTAATCATTAGGATCCTTAGAGAAAAAGAGAGAGACAGGAAATTTGTGAAAGGAGAAAATAAGACTCTGAGGAAAGTGAGGAAGTTCAGGAGAAAATAAATCTAGAGAAATGAAGAGTTTGTTTGCAAAAACCGATAAGTCCATTTTTGAAGATTTTGAAGAACTGCCTCTGTCATAAAGTACAAAATAATACCTTTTAAATGATATATTGGTCACTACATATAAAGGTACATTTTTGAAGTTATGGTCAAAAGAAGCAAAAATTTTCTTATCATTCTCTTTATTTTTCTTGACCTTTAATCGCAGATATCTCCATTTGGCAAATATGGACTTATCGGTTTTTTGCAAACAGAGTCTTCAAATGCATTTAAAGAAGAAGTAGAAACAAAAAGAAAGTGTAGAGGGAGGAGAAATTCATTGGTACCCATGGAAAAAGACAAAAAGGAGAAGAATGAGGGAAAGAAGAGAAAGATCTAGAGAAGAAAGGAAGAAAAAGTAATGGAGAAAGAGAGAGAAAGAAGGGAAAGAAGGAAGAAAAGGAAAAGAACATGATGATATGACTTTAGAGCAAGGATGAGGAGGGAGTTTATGAAAGAAAAAGTTCAAAGGAAAGTTTGAGTAGGAGCAGAAGTGAAAAAGAAGGAACAATGATAGGTTTATGGATCCTCTTAAGAGTACTCACACATGATAAAGCATTATGTCCATGATATCCCTGTCATAAATACTGATTGCCAACTGTGCAAAAAAGTTTGTATCGTATGTGTGCACATAGCTTGAGCAGTAGCAGTCACTGGAGAGATGAAGGCTAGTTTGCTATGGGTACTTGTCCAACTTATATATGTCACTATCATTATATAGGTCCTTGTGGTAATGATTGATCAGCATCTGTGCACGCTCAAATAGTGGAGGATAAATCCAAGAGTTATCGTAAAGGCTGTGTACAGTTCCGGTTGAGGTGAGGATTTAGCTTTGAAGGACAAGTTCACCTTCATAGACATGTGGATTGAGTGAATGCAGCTGTATTAGTAGAACACATCAGTGAGAGTTTGAGGAAAATCGGACAATCCGTTGAAAAGTTATGAATTTTTGAAGTGTCTGCTCAGTCACTGCTGGATGAGAAGACTACTACAGCTGATGATGTCACATGCGTACAAAGATATAAAGAAAATATAAAGAAAAATCAACACATTTTCACTTTTCTCGCATATTAAGAGGATGCTTGACTTCCCTCTTTAAGAAGGCAGTGGGAATGATACTAAACGTGCGTCAGTGACAAATTGAGGAAATGTGCGCTTTTTTCAAAAAGAAACATTTTGTGAAATTCTCTTTATATTTTCCTTATACTGTTGTACGCATGTGACATCATCAGATGTAGTAGTCTTCTCATCCATTAGTGACAGAGCAGACACTTTAAAAATTCATAACTTTTCAACGGATTGTCCGATTTTCCTCAAACTCTCACTGATGTGTTCTACTAATATTGCTGCATTTCACTCAATCCACATGTATATGAAGGTGGACTTGTCCTTTAATGTTTTGCGAGATATTCAGAAACCACTCTATGAGATGTCAAGGAGCATGCAATTCTAAGGGGTATAAAAAGTTTATTTGATGAAAATCGGTTTTGAAATGGCTGAGATATCCAAAAACAAGGTGAAACAAAGAGATCCTAATAAAGTTGTGGCATGTCGCCTTTTATTATTATCACTTTTTTGTGGATAGCTAAGCCATTGAAAACCAATTTTCATCAAATAAATGTTGAATCCTTCTTAAAATTACAAGCTCTTTCATATTTCATTTGAGGTCTCCCCTTATCTCACTTATCAATGTTATAAACCTGAATCCCCACCTCAACCAGAAGTGTACAGTCCCTTTAACCCTTTCTGTGCCATTGACTTTGGACAGTATGTACAACTCCAAATGGGTTTTTTGTGCCCATTGGAACCCAAGGCATGCAAAGGGTTAATTCACTTTCTGGCTATCAATAGCTCTTACAAAATGACCAACTCGAACCCTGCCCTGCAAAGTGGATCTGAGTGCTGCGTCCTCTATCTCTTTCACTCCATTTGAAAAGGGCAATAATTTGTCTCTGAAGTAGGGGGCACTAAGTGCTGTAATTTACAGCTCATCGCACGCCACGTACTAAGCTACTCAGAATGATCTGCTGCTCTGTTAATGCAATAGTGATGGAAAAAAAAAAAACTCCCACCTTCATAAACAAGTGGATTAGTGAAAGCAACAATACTAGTAGAACACATCATTGAAAGTTTGGTGAAAATCTGCACAATCCATTCCAAAGTTATGAATTTTTAAAGTATATCTGTGCAGTCACTGCTGGATGAGAAGACTACTATATTGTATGATGTCACATGCGTACAACGATATAAGGAAATAAAAAAGAGAATTTCACAAAACTTTACTTTTTGAAAAAAAAAAATGCACATTTCTTCAACTTGTTACTGACATTATATGTTAAGGGCAATGTTATTTCCCCTGCCTTCTGAAAGAGAGAAGTCGAGTGTTCTTTTGTTATATGAGAAAAGTGAAAATTTTGATTTTTTTTTACACTTTGTTTATAATGTTTTACACATGTCGTCGGCGTTTTCACGAACTGACGCTATTTCGATTTTGGTCAAAATTTTCAAAATCGAGATATTGGTACCAAATGAAAGTGCTTTCAAAACTCTACCAAATCCCAAAATTTTAGATCACAAAATTAATTATTCTTAATTTTATCAAAGAAAGAAAAAAACGACGGTACTCGAAATATCGAGAAATTTAGAAAAAGGAGTTTCACGAACCGACGCACGAAAGATACGCCGGTTCGTAAAACCCGAATTGCTACGGTGAAGAGCAATGCGGGTTTTACGAACCGTCGCAGTTGCATTACTTTGAGCTTTGTTCAACTTACTGGCCTACAATTAGGTTTTGACCCTAATCCAGATCTCAGAGTGAGAACCAAACCTTCTGAAAGATGAATGACGGCCTAAGCCAGCCCACTGTCCACGAGTGAAGTAAATGGTAAGCTATAATCCTATTAAAATCATGCTCAAAATAACAGTTTCAGGTGGACTACCATAACCATTAATTGCGGTAGTGTGTAGTCCCATGTATTCAATCGCGTGATGCTTATGAAGCCTAGTCTGTAAACGCCATCCAATTTCAAATTAGATCCCAAATCATATTATTTATTGTTTCTTTTCAACTTATGTCGTTACTTCTGAGACTACTGAGTACTGTAGTCGTAACGTCTGTGTGCAAGACATGCAGATTGCAAGATTTCAAAGTCTCGAAGACACTAAAAGCCTTGACTTTTGAGTTGAAAATGAAATCATGAGATTGACAAAGTAGGCGTACTAAACTAAAAAAAAAAAAAAAGTCTAACAGTAAAACTCAAAGGAAGAGTAAAGAATAAAGTTAGACATGTCAGACTTTTACTTTCAAGTCTAACTATTAAGTCTAAGTTAAGACTTTACTTGTAATACCAGTTACTAAAACTAAGATCAGCTGAAGTCTAAGACCAAGTCAAATTAACACAGTTCAGAGCCATACCGGTAGTCTAGCTCTAGATCTACATCTAGACTAGTGGTAATAGTAGGTAGAGTCCACCCATTTTTCCCCCAATCTTTACTGGTCCATTCCTGAAAAAGTTACTGGTCAGTGTCCAACAGTGATTTTTCCTGGTCAGGGACCGTCGGACCAGTGCCAGTGTGTAGCGTTGGTGTAGATGTCATCTATGACAGTATGTGGTCTAGTGATACTACCTAAACACTACGAGTACTCTCCAGGTTAGGTGGCTTTCCTGTACAGTGCAGTGTTAAAGTATCCTTGTGAATTCAGCCCTAGTACCGTACTGTGTGTAGTGTATGTCTAACGTTAGTTCGAGTGGAGTACCTAAGCACAGCGGTGGGGCTTTTTTCCCCTAAAACTTGTGAATGTGGCCCAACCAAATGGCGTTTATATATTTACGCTTGATTGATAGTGATACAGTGGCGCTGTCGATTTCCACAGCAGCCATACATAATCTTTTGTCCTTTCTTCTTTCCTGTTTTCCCTTTGTCCTTTCACTCTTTTTATTCTTGGAATAGAAGGACTTCCTAAGAAATGTTCCTCGACTGATTTAACCAGGACTCTTGAGTCCTGGTAAACCTAACCTTACCGAGTAACCGTTAACGTTTGTTAGGCCTAACATAACAGTAACACTGACTTAGCCCTGTATTGACTTTGTCTTTGGCAGACTTACTGAGATGGCGAGTCTCACTCTTTAACGTTAGCCTAAACGTAGTCGCTAGATCTGTCAGTGTCAGTGTCACCGGTTATCGTATATGGTGCCATCTCTAACGTACTTTAACAAGTTGATGTTAGTTATCTATGTCAACTTACTGATTTAGTAATAGTGGTACCTACTGTCATCCTGTTGGACATCGCCGAAATATCATCCGTGACGTGTTAATTTCGTGTCACAAAGACAAAAGTTGCCAAGATCTAATAGTATTAGATGTCTAGATTTAGATGTAGTCTAGATCTAAGTAATATGAAATCTGTGTAACTTAAAAGTGAAAGGTCTAGACTTCACTTAGTCTATAATTAGACCAGACATTCATGAGGCAAAGGCCTATTTAGTAGATCTATTCTTATTCTATTTTAATGTCAATTCCTGCTAGCTCGCCACGTGTTATTCCTAAGGCCAAGGACTTCCGGGTTAGTGATTTTTTTTTAGATAAATACCAAACAGCAGACGTGTTTCATTTGCATTCTTGCACAGACTTCTTGAAAATATGTGCAGTATCAAAGAAATATGATGCACATGACAATGCCACTGTTTTATAGGTGAATGGTTAATACCTTTAAAAGCTGAATGATAATGTAGAGTCTAGGTCTAATTAAGATGATACAGTCTCTGATAAGAAACAGGTTTGATTGTCATAGACTGTTTCCCAAATGCAGGTAGTAATATTCAGCTACTTCAATGCAATGCCTTGTTTACAAGTACATGTAGATTTATATTCATGTGAATGATAATTCAGTTTCTACATGAGACTTACTAAGTGCTAGACATAAGATCTTGCATCATTAAAATGTGTAAATGACGAGACAATTTGAATATGGATCAAAGACGAACAGCAGTATATTTTGACATTCTTTGATCCTGCATAGGCCTACCATTTTGTTTTATGTTTAATATAAATAGAGCAAAATAATTTCAATTTCAGTTTTGTTGGCTGATTTTTTTTTTCTTCTCAAAATTAAAGTTGTATCTTGTACCATGATGTTTGATTTTAATCAAAAGTTCTTAATTTCTTTCTTTTCTTTCAGATGACTGGTGCCATGTAGTAGCGAAGAACTGGACTGTCTCAGAAAAGAAAAGAAAAAGTACAGGGTCGTGTACATCATCAACGGATGTGAATACAATGGTAATTAGAGTCTAGGTCTAATCAAGATGTTAAAGTCTCTGATAATAAAGAAGTTTGATTGTCTGTTTCCCAAATGCAGTTAGTAATATTCAGCTTTTTCAAAGCAATGCCTTATTTACAAGGACATGTAGATTTATTCATGTGAATGATAATTTAATTTCTACATGAGACTTACTAAGTGCTAGACATAAGATCTTGCATCATTAAAATATGTAAAAGGCGAGACAATTTGAATATGCATCAAAGACGAACAGCAGTATTTTTTGACATTCTTTGATCCTGTATACCATTTTGTTTTATGTTTAATATAAATAGAGCAAAATGATTTCAACTACAGCTTAGTTGGCTGATTTCTTTTTCTCAAAATGAAAGTTGTATCTTGTATCATGATGTTTGATTTTATCGAAAGTTCTTAATTTCTGTCTTTTCTTTCACATGACTGATGCCATGCAGTAGCGAAGAGCTGGACTGTTTCAGAGAAGAAAAAAAGTACAGCATCGTGCTTATCATCAAGGAATGTGAATACAATGGCTTAAGAAAGAAGACAATCTACAGATAGGATAGAAGGGAGAACTTGGGATGAAGGGCGACAACATAAGGACGGTATATCTACATTAAAATGTGATTGTAAAGTGGAAACATGAAAAAAGATTCTAAGATTGAAGGTGAAAACATGCATTCCATTCTGTGATGTCGTAATTACAATTTTGCTACACTTTGATAACACTACTGAGAGACATAAATATCAAGGCAAGCTTCATGTGGATATGGAATGTTAGATTTTCTTTAAGTGTTCATGGTATGTATTTCATGATAATAAATCTTGAAGGTTTTGTGTGGTAATCATAACCTTGTGATACATCTTGATAAATTTCTAAGTGTACATTGGCAATATTCAGATGATGCTGTAATCAGATGAAATTAGATGGTTGAATAATCATTGCATAGTTGTAATAGTTATCGACTGAGGATTAACATGCCCTTCACTGATTTATTTTTCGTAAACGGTGATAATTGCGAGAGTCAATCTAAATTGTCGGGGGCATAACCAAATGTGTCACACTGTGAAAATGTGTATATCAGAAACTTTTCGCTCGCTGTACGAATTTTCACAGAAAACAGATTTATGAGAGTCACAAATGGTAGCTTAGACCCATTAACAAAAAGTTCCAGCTTCATCTTACCATGTTCATGATACATGTTCATCTACATTTTGCAAACATTCTGAATGTTGATTGAGACATGTTATACATGTATGTATTTTTATGAAATTAATGCAACAAATAATCAAATATGCATCTCTGCTAGATTATAATATTAATCCAGTTAATGACATGCCAAACTCACCTCAAACTGTAATTCATTCTATTCTCCTTTATTCTTTTATTTATTATTTTGTTGTCTTCAACCCACTTTGAATGTGTTACGTATGATTCTTATAAACATGGGAAATGCACTCCATATAACTGATAGGACTTATAACAAATTGACATAATCATTCAACCATCACTAGACAGTTCTGTTATGAGATGTTCTTTATTTAACTAAAATTGTAAATTATGATACGTGTATGCTCCCATGCAAACTCACAACAAAATGATTCACAACTCACAACAAAATGAAATATGATTTCTTTTAATAATAATTCATTATGTCTCTAAATGTACAATTAAAGAAAGTGATTACAAAAAGGATGTCAAACATTGTATATTAAAATAATAGATTATTCATTTGTCTCCATCCGTAGTAACACATGCAACTGCAGTGTGCAGTTTGTGGGCTGCTGTGAAAAAAAAAAAAAAAAATCACAGGCAGCCCAAGCGGGATTCGAACCCACGACCTCCGGATTACTAGACCAGCGCCATAACCACTAGACCACCGGGATGCCCTAGCACTACCTTTAGACATGAATGATTAAATATAAAAGGGCTTGGGGGCGCTTCGAAGTTAACTGCTCTTATTAAATATGCACATGTTATTTGCAACTCGACTAAAGATGATTAAACGCACTGAAATTCTTACTTTAAATAATATTCATAATCTGTTTTTTTTTTCTTTAATAGCTTGGGATGTACACTTCATACACTGTATCGGTCTACATTTCGCCTACAATATGGAATTCTTTACTTCGAGACGTTTGTTTTTTACAAAAGAAAATTAAGAGTCCTTTAAAGGTGCTGTAAAACAGTGGCGTGTTTTTTTTTTTTTCTTTTTTTTTTGGGGGGGGGGGGAGGGGAGTCAAATTAGCCTTGGCCCCTCTCCACCGTCCTTTTTTTTTTTTTCCCCTTTGGCTGCATTTTTTTTTAGTCATCACATGAAAATTCGTCTGCATCCACCCCGTAGTTTTGCTGATGACCTTTCTTTTTAATTATCTTAACCACACACAATTTTGGCCGAATTTCCCCACCCCTCTTGTGAATTTGCTAGCACATGTGTTTATAGTACTGGTGGATTAAGGATTCGGAGGGGGGGGGGGTCGGCCAAAATTTCTCTTTTCTCATATGTAACAAGCCTTCGGGGCGAAAGGCTGATATTATGGGCTTTCTACACACATATTTAGATGCTAATTATTGGTTAATATGAGCACGATCATTTATGTTGTGATTAATTTGTTTCCTTTTCACATATGTATGACTTCTATTAGAGACTTAATTGGCTTGGCACTCCTTACATCGACCTATTTTAGACACCCATTTCCTTCTCTCTCTCTTGCTTTTTCTCTACTGTCCTGTGAATAGTGTAACTACATGTACATGCAGTACCTCTTCTCTTTTGTATGATATACATCAAGTTTCCATCTGAGCATAATGTGTGTTGCAGCACTCTCAAGCTTCATGCATATGCAGCAACATCTTTTTATGTTCATATACATAATTATGCTTGATATATTAATTTGAGAATGTTATTCTTTCTTTTGTATATGTTCCGTCCGCACTCTATAGATGTAAATGTACATTGTAAGATTTGGTGCGCATGTTCGAACTGTGTTTCTCTTTTTGTGAACACACAAGAACTGATGTAATAATGAACTTGAATTACGCATATTCTTTAATATTGATTCCATTTCCATTTGCCATTAGATATTTATTGATTTATGGAGCTCTTCCACAATTGTTATCCTTCCCATTGTCATTACTCATCTCTGAATAATTCAAATTTGATACTTTATTGAGAACCTATGTTTCTTCGATTACATAATGTACCTCTTCAATATATTGCTGCAAAAGGCATAATAAAACATGACCATTGTTATATATTTAAAATGAAGCTTGAAATTCTGATAATTTTGATATTTATGTATTTTTAGGAGTTTATCAGTTTCGAAGAGTGCATGCAGGATGAGTTTTATGATGTTATATGATCAAGTGCAGCTATCAAAGAATCTGTTGAGCAGGAAAGAGAAAGATGGAAAATGAGGAATTATGAGTGAATTCGCATGCAAGCCAAATGACAATAATGACACCGATAAAAATTGTGACAAAGTAAAAGTCACAAATAATGTGGAATAATAAGAAATAAAGAAATTAATAGATTATTTCAGAGAAAGAAATAACAGAGTGCATGAGTATGAAAGATGAGTAAATGCAGGTAATCATTACTGACTGGCACATCTTTTTCCCTATATTTAGCGGTATCCTTCATCTTAGAACAAACATTCATAATTATTATGAAAGAAGTGAACTGAATTTGAATTAAGAATTATGTGAAAAATAAAGAAAGTAAGTTAAAAAAGTAAAAAAAAAACAGTAAAAAGTAAAAAAATATGAAACACAGTATACCGAGTACATATTAATTACCAAATGATAAATGTCCACATGCAAAAGTGTTGAATAATATATCCACACAAAAAAGGAGGGGGGAGGGCAAAGAAATCTTTGGAGCGATCAACGACAGCTCTAATAACAATGCTAAATGAAGATGAAAACAAGGACAACACGCTTTTTAGAACAATTAAGAGAAACTGGCTTATATTATCATCCTAATTATCACCTAATGTATTATAATCATCACAATAATCATTACATGACAATTAATTTCAATTAATAAGGTTATTGTTGATAAGCAGGTATAGCCCTAATAGTATTTGTATGTAAACACATACGAAAATGAAATAGCGACGGTTCGTAAATACACGCGTATTGCACATTACCTATTGCGCAGGCCCTACAGCGCGGGTCTCACGAACCGGCGTAATACAACTTACGTCGGTTCGTGAGACCCGCGCTTAAGTACATTACCTATGGTGCGCGCAAGAAACGATGGATTTACGAACCGACGCAGTGAGTTTGAAGACAGAAATATCGTAATTCTTTTGAATTCACACTAAAATTACACTATGGATAGGAAGAACAACTTCCACTCTCATCATCCTGTCAAAATTTTCACACACAAGACAGGAAAAGTCATTGAAAACGTTGTCTAAAACTTGTGAGATCTTTAAACGCGATTTTCTCAGAATTGCATTTTCGCTCAAAAACGAAATAGCGTCGGTTCGTGGTAACACCGACGATGTGACATCATTAGCTGTAGTAGTCTTCTCATCCAGCCATGATTTCAAAAATTCATAGCTTTTGAATGGATTGTCCAATTTTCCTCAAACTCTCACCGATATGTTCTCCTAATATTGCTGCATTCACTCAACCTACATGTAGCTGCATTCACTCAACCTACATGTACAGCATACAATGTACGTGTCTATGAAGATGAACTTCCCCCAACACGTATGAATATTATGTCGTAAATTCAGTGATTGCCGAAAATTAAGTGCTACATCAAGTGAATGCTTGATGTGAAGTTGATACTACATGGGAAGAGAGTCTAAAAGTTTTGAATTTTGGGTTTAGAATTCCATCTCTGTGCTCTCTTTAGAGAAGAGTTCTTAGAGATGAGATCATTCAGTAATGTCATGAAAGTGCAATAATTTCAACAAAAAAAGAAGAAAATTTCCACTTCTGATAGAAACACATTTTCTCCACTGCTTGCTAAGGTATAATAATTCTCTGCAGTGCACACTTTGACATTACAGTACTGTAGGTCAAGTTCTCTCTCATTATAACATTCAGGTATCCCTTATTATGACTTAGGTGGTAAAGTTATGTTTTTTCATATTTGTTTTGATTGTTTTTTTTTTGTGGGGGGGGGGGTTGTGTTTTAGTTTATAGATACAACTACACACAACTATTTATGAAGGTTACAAGTACCATTCACCCAAACTGTAACCAAGCAATGAAGGCGACGCCTAGTTATCATCAATAAATCTCTTCCTCCACCCATCTCTGCAGATGGTCTCTCACTAATAATTGTCTCTTTCAGATTGGTGAAAGTCCAGTGTTTCGCCAGGATACCACCTACACCGGCCTTGACCAAGAAACGAAGGGCGACGCCCGGTTACGGCTTCCATTTCAACCTCCCACAGGCCAGTTGCTTGGCTTTTTATATCTGTTTTCTTCCCACTCGCCCTGGGTTTGATACAGGTCTGGTGGAATTTTCATGCGGCCACCACTGGAGAAAGATCGGGGATTGCAGCGAAGGGGGTAAAGCGTGAAGGGAGGAAGGCGACCAGAGGTCAAACTGGAGTTTCAAGTCTCCGTTTCCGTGTCTGTGAGAGGTAGGTTACTTTAACCCATCAACTCCCAAAAATATTTTGCTCAGCAGCCACAATGTAATGTAATGGCAGGAGTTGAATAGTTTAATTTAACTGTTCTACTGTAATCACACATTGTATGTGATGATAACAGTGATGCTTAAATTACCGATCAACCATGACCAGGTTGATCGACCTATTGAACAAGAAAAAAAAATCATAAAAAAGTTCAAGGTGGAATATGCAAACTCTGATGTTTACAAATTTATCTGAGATATGAATAAACTTTGAGATGAGATAAGGTGCATCAATTGTGCTTAGCTTTAATAGTATTAAAGAGAGGTGTATCTATGCAAAAGTAAACATACAATCCTCTTGAGATAATCAAATTTGGTCTTATGTTTCCAATTTTAATCTTTTCACAATTTCAGATTTAAAAAGATCTGATTTTGACTGTGTATTCACAATTTTGATTTTCAACTATTCAAGTACTGTAAATAAACACTTTCCTATAGCTCATAGACCTTTCATCAGTTACGTACAATGTTTCAGATTTTGTTTTAAGTAGTACTTTATCTTCTTGTTTTTTTACAACTTTAAGTGATTGTTTTGTTACTTAAAGTGATCATTTTACTACTTACATCGTAGAATGATTGTTTTGAAAGTGTAGAATTATAACATCACTTTTCAGTTGCTGACACCAAATGAGCATTAATTGTATTCAATTTTTGTAGTCATTCAGAGTTGACTTACAGCCATAGGTCCCATGCTTGTTTGCTGACAAGCATTCTTTAAGTCTGTAGCAGCTAGCCACATAAAGCAAAGTATAAAACAAATGTTGCACTGTTATCTAAGAATGGTTGTCAAACTGCTTTATCACTTCAAAACTTATGAGTGGGACAGTGTTGACAGCAGCTAAAGCTTCTAAAGCCCATTATGCTCCTTTTGTACAGAGGACTTTCGTAGTAATGTATGCATTGTGTAGTGCAATGACTGCATTCCACACACAAAAGAAAAATGAATGGTGCAGAAATTGCACAGGTTTCAAGATCCCATCAAAACTACCACTTTGCTTCCTGCTTGGATACCATAGACCCATCAGACCACAAACCGTCTTGTTTGTTATTTCCCTTTAACTCTTCAGTGTACAATAATACATACAGAGTTTACCTATACACTGAAATGGCCTTACTTGCCAAACTTTTTTGTTTTGTTTTCATTTTATAAGCATTCATTATTCAGCCGATTTGACCCACTTTTAAAGTTTTAAAGGTCCTGTTGACCTTTGGGAGTGCTGTGATTTAAAAAAAACACAAACAAACATATCAACATATTACATTTGTTGCATATGTGTAGGTTTGTTGTATCACAAAACATCCTACTATTGACATTTTTGCAATAAAGCCTAAACTATAAGGAGATATCAGTATTTTTCTCAATAAACCATAACTGTAGACGACTTAGTCTGGGAATATTTTTATTATAACTCTTGTTCACAACTTGTGTATTTACCTATACTCAAAGGTCTTGTTTACCTTTGGGAACAGTTATTTGGGAAAAGTTATGACATTTAATGCATATGTAGGTCTGTTCTACCACAAAACATCTTATCATATAAAATTTTTGTGATAAAGCCTAAATAATAAGGAGATACCTGCATTTTACTCAATAAACCATAACTGTAGACAGTCTAGTCTGGAAACAATTTTATTATAACTATTGTTCACATTTTGTATATTTAACAATTCAAATTTTTACAGTGGTTGTTTCTATCCCAAACCCCATTATAGAACTGTTTTAATGCTCTAATGCTAGGTTTGTGTTTCCTCTGCAAATGGTAAATTACACCTTTATTAACATCAGTTATATGGATTCAAATGTGTACAGTGGTTGTTTCATCCGTAACTCACATTCTAGAACTATTTGAAAGCACTAATGTGGGTTTTTTTTTGTTTTGTTTCATCTGCAATTATGGTAAAGTATGCCTTTAGGCCCACTCAGGTGTGGAATTTTTCTTAACAGTTAATACAGGTAGAACATAAATGACAAAGATTGAGATTAGGGGAATCAAAAAAACTTTGCTTCCCACTAGAAAAAAGGCATTAGTCACGTTTTAGCACTCAAATGATTTGGTTCAAGTTAAGTGGCACACCTGTTAAGCAAATTCTCAACTTATCACAGACCATACATTCCATTGCAGTCCAGAACCAAGTATAATAGTGTTGAAAAAAAAATGCTAATCTTATCAGGCTGGTATTAATCACATGACTTCCATACTGAAAAGGACATGCAGTGTAACGGTTTCGGTTCCTATAAATAAAATATATCGTAATTGGTTTCTAATACTGAGCAACAGACATCCTTTGTGCAATAAGCTATGTACGGTGAAAAAAATAGTGTTCAAATTGGGGGGCCCCTTGTCGGTGCAAATTGACTCTGACAACTGCTCCAGATCAGATTGTTCCGCACAATAAAATGCGTCCATTCGGTTTAATGTGACAAGGGCGTTATTCATCGCCTTGACGATGAGGGGAAATGCGCTATGAATGCTTCCATCCCAATCCGTGTATTATAGATGACGGATCCCAAATGTCGTTGCATGGCCACGTTCGGATTAAAGGTAGTAATGAGCCAGCAGTCGTAGCACCCTTCTCTCAAAGACCTCGAGTCAGACAGTGTACATGTGACAGAAGCGGCCCAAATTCATGTTACTGGTTTTATGTCAAAACAAACAAAATGGTTTAAAGGAACAAACAAACAACCTTTCCAAGCACAAAATTGTTCAAATTACCCTCTACCAAATATTATGTTGTGATAAGTGACCTGTGGTTGTTACAGACAGATAAAAGTTGAAATATGTTGAAATATTTTGTTTTCCATTTTATCTTTTTAATTGAACCTCAGAAACAGGCGGAATGCCAGCCAACTGAGTATTATGGCTCTCCTCAATTCTCCTCTTGTTTTTGTTAGATTGTTTTTTTCTCTTCATTGTTGTACCCATACAGCGACCTATTAACGTATGTTCAACAAGCTTTTAACCCGTTGAGGACTAGTCCCGAGTATACTCAGGCAGGTGTCTATGGGAAATGCATGTTGTAGCGAAATCAGTCCGTCCTCAACGGGTTAAGTAGGTTCCATCATATTTCTTTAGCATTTATTTCCAGATTCCAACTTTCATAGATTGACCACTATGTTTTAGGCCTTATATGTTTGCAATATTCAGTTAATGCTTCCTAGCTGGATATCATGTATTATTTCATTTTGTTGTTATATTTGATGTATTTTCACTGTGAAATATGAAAAAAAAAAAGATTGGAATTGAAATTGTAATTGAAATTAACTTTTAGGTTGGAAACCATCTCTGATTCTTGGTCATTTAGTTGATGGAGGTTCTGTGTGTCTCTGGCCTGTCAACCCTTTCCATACTGAATTCTGAATTGCTCATATACTGTAGACTTAATACACAGGCCACCAGGTTCCCCTTTGAAACGGGTTTAAGGGATGGAGCAGTATTGGTGAAGATGATAATTGGGCTTTTAACTTTTTGCGAGATACCAAGAACAAACATGATATAGTACAGAGCATACCATTTTAAGAGGAATTTAAAGTTTATTTGATGAAAATCAGGTTTGGAATGACTGAAACATCCAAAAACAAAGTAAAACAAACAGTAAATTAATCATAGAATTATATGCTCTTTCATATTTCGTAAGAGGTTTCTCATTATCTCACCAAAAAATATTAGAAACCTGATATTAGGTCTCAACCAAAATGGTACGATCCCTTTAAGGTAGATTGTGGAGTGGGATCACTCCTTTTTGTTTCTGTTCCTGTCGTCATCGATGTCGCTGTTTAACTCTGATTATGATTGTCTCGGTGGTCAATTTCCTCACCAAATTGCCAAACAATTGAGCGGGATCAGCCGCACTAATCGCCCAAGTTTATGCTACATTTCCTGAAACAGTGCTGCATCCCTGTGGGACAAGTTGCCTGTTTCCGCCCTCTACAGCGTGCTGAAGTCGCCCTCATCCGTAATCTACGACCTTGTCAGTGACCAAAAGTTGACTGCCATGTTTCTTTATGGAAAGAGGACCCTAGACAGAGGAAAGGGAAGAGACAGACACTGTATTAACCATTGAGGATGGACTGATTTTGCTAACACACTTTCCCATACGCACCTGCGCAGCTCGAGTATTCTTGGGACTTGTCTTTTGAACGGGTTAAAGCGAGTATAAAGGAAAGTAAATAATGACACCCCTTTTATTGAAAGTCACTTGACAAGTGAATTTATAGACCCTGTGTAATGTAGTTGAATGAAATTTTATAAATGACATTGGCAAGACATTCATTCAAAGTACTCACTATTTCTTACCAGTCGTGAAAATTTAGAATGTAGCTATATGATTGGTCGATTGCCCGTCACATGACATTTAGGGAAACGTTCTATTGCACGCTCTGGCTGTCTCAGCCGTGCAATTTTGTTTGACCAAAATGTTCCATTGCACGCGATCTGGTGTCACAATAAACAAACATGTGCTGCGTGCACTCAGCAATTACAAGCGCGCTTACAAGCGCGTACTTTTGTTACTCATTTTTGTAAAACAACTTCGGATCGCATACGTGTACGTACACATGTACATACACGGTGACTGCGACTGTGAGGCTACTCATTCGTCTTTCACGGAAAATGGTTGCCATTACCGGTACTGTGCTAAATTCAAGAATGTGAGTACCAAATCTGTTGACGTTCGAGGTGTTGTATAAAACAAATAGTGTACGGTCTTTACTCGTGCAGTGGAACCAGATTTCGCACTCGGTGAAAGATGAGGCGCACTATTCAACTCGGCTTCGCCTCGTTGAATAGAGCGCCTCTATCTCCCACCTCATGCGAAATCTCGTAACATTGCACTCGTGACCATTCACTATTTGTGTACTAAAAAATAATAAACTGTGATGAACTGTGGAAAAATTGAAATCGAGACCCATCAAATTACTAGTCTTATTTTTCATTTTGCTTGCATTCAGACTCTTCTGATAAGATTCAGTCATTGCTTTATAAATAGGCTAACATCACCTTGCTTATAAATGCAGAAAAGATGTCAAAAGTCCATTGCAATGAACCTGGGATGTCTTTACCTTCTTGACAATGTGAAAATGAAATTTAGTCCCAATTTAATTCCTCTTGGTTCCCCTTGCTCCCCCAACCCCATCCTACTCACCAAAAAAAAAAAGACCAAAAAAAAAGACATTAAACCAAAAGAACTTCAAAGGCAATAATTAATGAGAAAGGATAATGACTCTTTTTGTAATGTTCAAATTTATAGTTTGTGAGATATCTTCGAGAGAACAGGTTTACTTTACAGATTTGTAATTAAGGTGGTATTTCTTGTCAACACATACTTGTACCAATCTCTCTATCTATAGTATCATTGGTTTATGTGTGTAGGTGTCTTGATGTTATGTGCACATGTAGGCATATGCAGAGAGTTTTATTAATAGATGGATAGATAGGTAGATAGATAGAGGAATTCAGTTTCACCCATTGAGGAAGAACAGATTTTGCTGTAATGTACATCTCCCATAGACACCTTCTCCAGTACTGTATACTCGAGGCTAGTCTTCAGTGAATTAACCTTGAGCATACAACAGAAGACATGCTGTTTTGTTTGACGAAAGTGTGCCGTATAAAGTGAATAACGGGACCTTTAAACTTGCACGTGGTGAGGAAGTGTATCAACACTCCATGTCCTTCAAACTTCCTGATCCTCCTCCACAAACCTGGAACTCAGTCTCTGTTGCTATGACAACTAGACCTCCCTCCCCCTCCCTCTCTTGAAGGGGCATTCCCAGTCTCAGATTATGAGTCGATCTTCGCCTAGTCTTGTGCTGCCAGACCCATTTGCGCAAAAACCCCAGCTGTTTAGTGTGCATATCTGTTTTCTTGCCTTTTTTTTGTTGTTGTTGTTGTTATAGCAACTTAGCACATGCAGTGAGAAACTAAATTATCAGTTAAAAAGTATCATATACTTTGTCTCATCCTTTGTAAGGAACTGTGATATTTAAACACCTAACGTGTTGTCTAACTTTGCATTTAAAACTCCCGAGGTATCGGGAACGATTATGTAGTAATGCTAAAATGGAATAGTTCTGCAAACTACAACTATAAAGCGCATGGGCACATAGTACCGGTACATGGACATGATGAATGATACCCTGTCTTGCCTGTAGACAGTCAATAGATTATGGGAAAGGAATCAAGTAAACATTTGTGATCGCAGGCTTGATCAGTGAATTTAAGTGCAAAAGGTGATATATCCATTTTTATGAGATTAAGATATTTGAGATGAAAGCTGCTGAAAAACAAAGTTCTATGATGAGTTGAACAGTGCCTTCCAAAATACTTCTTATTATGTATAAGTGCAGTATCATTGAAAAGATTTAATTTTACTTGATTTGATGATGACTGTACGTAAATATTTTGAAATGGCATTTATTGTTTTTCATTCAAACTCTTCATAATGATATTTTGATGTTCCATGAATCCTTATGCCATGCGTTCCCTCAGAATTTCAACAGAAAGCATGTAGGCCTAGCAGTAATGCAATGATGCCCTACCCCCATTTAAAAAAAAAAAATGCAACAAAAACTACAATAAAACTTGTTATCACAAATTAGGACAATACAGTGATGTCAGTTTTCAGGCAAAAGCTTGAATTTAGGCCCTGGAAGTATCAAAGTTCAGACCCTTTTCTGTACAAGTGGCTTCGTATCTAAGATCTATGTAATATATCAGGTTTCATTTCTTGTTCATTCTGACTAACATCCAAGGTGACAGAGGAGCCAAATGGTTTTATTAATGTAAATGCCAGCTGTTTGAGTAGCTTTGTATTTCTTTTATCTTTCTTGGGTTGTATTTTGTGCACTTTTTTCCCACATATTGTTAAATTAAGGTGAAGCTTTGGAATCTCTTCTTTCTTTCTTTCTTGTTTTTTTTTTTTTTTTTTTTTTTTTGGGGGGGGGGGGGTCAAGGTCGGGGTCTTAACCCACTGAGGATGAGTCCCGAGTATACTCGGGCAGGGGTCTATGGGAAATGTGTGTTGTAGCAAAATTAGTCCGTCCTCAACGGGTTAAAATTGTTTGCTGGCTTTCATCATAGCTAAAATTGCATTAACCCTGTTTGGTCCAATGAGATCAATTGTGCACAAATTTCACAAACAAACATATGACCAGGTAATTAATGTGGCATGCAGAGGGGTAAAGATCTTTAACAAGGCACCTGATACAATTGGTTCCTTTACATCCTAATGTGATTTTGACAAAGGCTTTTGTTATTTGAGAACAAATAAAAAAAGAAGAAAAAGGTTTGTAGGCAACTAGAAATTGTCTGTATACCTAGTTAAAATAATGGATCATGTCATTTACATCAGAATGATCAGTGCATGTGCCCATGGTTGAATATGAAGAGTTTGTTTGCAAAAACCGATAAGTCCATATTTGCGAAATGGAGATATTTGCGATTAAATGTCAAGAAAAATAAAAAGAATAATAAGAAATGTTTTGCTTCTTTAGACCATAACTTCAAAAATGTACCTTTATATGTAGTGACCAATATATCATTTAAAAGGTATTATTTTGTACTTTATGACAGAGATCTTACTTCAAAATCTTAAAAAATGGACTTATTGGTTTTTGCAAACAAACTCTTCATATAATTCAATGATTTTGTATGATTGCTTGAATTAAACTGTTGAGGACGAGTCCCGAGTATACTCAGCTGTGTATGGGAGATGCGTGTATAGCAAAATCAGCCTGTCCTCAACGGGTTAAAGTATAGTGTACATCGGTTACGGTAATTGCAGGCACAGATTTTATGAAATCGAATCGCAATCTGCTCATTTTGCTTCTTTTTAATTTAAAGAATCCAGTTTGCTTGTCATTCTTAAAGTTGATTGATATTGAGTTGGGAAACAGTGATGAAAAGCCTCATTATCAGATATATTGGTAGTGTCCAGTCATGGTGTCTATAATTTCTGTTCAAACTAAAAACCTGTTCTGTTTCGGGACTTTTTTTTCTGCTAATATCAATTTCAGTTCTACTTCAGTATGCCAAGCAACAGTTGCTTTATGCATTGTTGACATACTAGCTGCAAAGAACCTGTCTCATTGCATTTCAAATATTGAATCATCTTTTCTTCTTCTTTGCAAGCCTTACAGTAGAATCCTGATGGCTGACATGAGTTACAGTGATTTAAAACCGAATAGGTCAGTTGTGGGACCCAAGAGCTGCACTTCAACTGCCCATCACACAAATGTAAACAGCGCCCTCTTTTGGCATGATGCCATAGAGTTTTAGCCCAGTGTTGACGTCATAGTTCCCTCCTAGCAGACCCCGTAATGTGGGAGGACAGTGTTGGGCCAATATGTTATGGGATACTATTTTTTTCCATGAAATTGTATGCATTGACGTTACTCACAACAGCAAAATGATTATTTTTATGATCTCTGGTTAAACTGATTTACAGTTCCACTTCTTTTCAAGGTGGGGTCAAAGGTTCTAATGACCCTACATATTTGGCTTTCCAATTTTGGCAAACTTGCACAATTATACTGTATCACGGACACATAGATACTGTAACTATGGCCTGGCATCAGATGCCACATTGTGATGTGGAGTTTTGCCCAATTTCAGCAATGAATATGACCTGATTTCCTTTTTTTTTTTTTACGCTGATTTTCCTTTTTGCATCAAAATGAATATACTCTTTTAGTTTGCGCACCCCCTCCCCTCCCCCAGAAGACCCCACATCACTTCTACTGTGTAACTGTCTGTCCATCCTTCTATCTATCTGGTGGCATGTCCACACCATGCCGTAGCTCTTCAAAGATTTTAGCAAAACCTGAAGTGACATAAGATACAAAATAGCAACAACAACCATTATGAATTTAAGAGAATTAACCTGGTGAAGATTTTCGTGGTACGTGATGTAGTAGGTGCGTTATAATTATGGGGTCAACTTCTGACAGAAGGTCATTAATTTCAGCTTTGGCATTTATGATAAAGTCTCCATTCTATAACATGAAGAGTTTTATTGCAAAATGAGCTCAACTCCATTCTTGATAAATTGAGATATTTGTGATTAAAGCTGTTAAAAACAAAGAAAATGATAAGAAAATACAGAATATTTTTTATCATAACGTCTAAAATATTCCTTTTCAAGATACAAGTGAGGTATTACTGGAGAGGTTTTGATTTGCTCTATCTGATTATTGACTTACTTTGAAATGTTAAAAAATGACACTTAGTTCATTTTACAATAAAACTCTTCATACAGAACTATGAAAGGTGAATGGAAAGGGAGACAAATAAGAATAATAGAAATTGATAGACTTGAATGCTCTCTGTGAACATGATTTTAGAGTTTGACCATCAAAGGTCATTCCTCAAAAGAGGGACATTGATGCACTTTGCATACGTTACTGGTGGAAGGTGTATCTTGGGGGAATGTACTGAGTGTGTGAAAACAATTAAAAGCATTTGTAGTGGGATGGCTCATCCATGGAATCCATTGGTGTGTTTGTAATAACTTGTTAGGAATTGTTTTGCCAGATAGGCTGACTCTTGTTGGCTCACTCAGTACTGATGAGGGTCACACGTATTGTATTCGCTGGACTGGTCATCGGCCAACTGTGGCTCAGATGATTCTGTTCTGTTCCCCCCGGACGAATAAGCGGACGACGTTGCCCAGTGTTTTTAGCTTCTCGCCGATCGTGACTCAATCGTTGTTTGGACAGAGCAGGTGTGGGAGAGGGAAGAATGGGAATTGTAACGGAGAGAGGACACTGTACTTCCTGTGTATTAACACTTTGCACAGGAACACGAGTCGTTTCGTGTCTGACCGTTGGCAAATTTCAGAGTTTACTCTTAAACTTGCATAGAGGACAAAGACTCCAAGGACGTTAACCTGATGGAGTTTTGGTTACACCGTGGCAGCGAGCAGTTCCTGATTGGCTAGTTGGCACCTCTGTTTGAAAGTGTGCAGGAATTCCTTCGTAGGTTTTATCACTTTGGTGGATATACTGTGAGGGCGCCCCATTAGGAATTTGGCATGCCATCATGCTTCATATGAATTTTTCGTCCCTTTTCGGGACTTTCGTGAATGTCTGGGAAACGGACTCGAGGGTCATGGTAATGCATCATGCAGCTTTGCCTTCAGTCAAAGGTTAGTAGTCATCTGTTCAAAGTAAAATTAATGTACTTGATTGAAAAGATAATAAGAAAATTGGGAAAGTAAAGCTAAAAATTTAAATATTTACGATAGACTCTACCCCCAGCAAAGAGGGGGTGATCTTATTGGTCAGTGCGTGGCATCCTTGTTACTGATTGGTCATGCGTAGACCGCTGGAGCTAAAGCTTGAATGAACATCGCTGAGGTTGCCATGAGCAGACCTATCTTCAAGAGGTGAAACTGTCTTGCCTCCCCTTGATCATGATAGCTTCAGAAGGAAAACTTTTAAGGCGGTTTTCTCGAAACGCTGATTTCCTATACCACTCAACATGCACTGATAAAATCATTGACGTCTAGGCAACCGAGTAATGTTATGAGTCTTGTTATATATGAAATTATAATGGAAGTGTTAGGCAATAATGTCATGTCATTTTCAAAAAATTGTCCCCCCCCCCCAACTTTTGGATCCTTCTGTTGTTAGCGGGTCACATTTGCACTGAATCCCGAGTATACTCGGGCAAATGTCTATGGGAAATGCATGTTGTACTGTAGCAAACTCAGCCCGTCCTCAATGGGTTAACCCATTGATGACCTGATTTTACTAGTACTGTGTACTCAAAGTTTTGTATTTTCACAAATTTCATGAGTTGGATGCTATTCATGAATTCAAAAGCAAGCAGAAATATTTACTCATCCCGACATGAATGTGATGTGCTTGCATACATTTCTCCGTTCAGTCCTGTACTCCACAATAGCAAATGTAACCACCCGCAAAATTGTCGCAAAGTCCTGATTCGTTACAAAATGGACTCACTAAATATATGTCGTATACAGTATTTTTTATACACTTTTTCAATCGTATAGGCTAGACACCTGCCTGAGAATAAATCTTGATGTTAGCTTTCATTGTGTTTAGAGTTGTGTGTACTTGACATTGTTGTTGAAGGGTGGGGTGGGGAATTAGTTTTAGAAAGCCATTCAGGAATAATCCCTCTTGTTTTTCAGACAGACATTGAGAGGGGATATCTATGAATCATGCTTTAATTTCCTTCTTCCTCTCATACTGTGAGATATGTCCTTTCATTGATACAACATGCATTACTTTGCATTCTACGCTTCATACGTATTTGCTGTAATGCACTAATTTTGAGCAAGGGCATACTTGTGCTTTTTTATGTCTGCCTCAACATCGCCAAGAATTCAAAAGGTTTTATTTTTCCTTTTTCTCTGTGGAAATTTATATTTCTCCATGTCTTTTTTGTGATGTATATCATCTTTCAATATTTATGTCATTATGTCCACAACAATGATTTTCATACCTGGACAGGCCAGCTTGATACACATGAGCATGGTATTCTTTTCACTATGAGAAAAAAAAAAAATATATATATATATACAGTATTTGTAATGTTGAGAGACAATGTAGCACTTTGATTTTTTTTCTTCTGATGAATAATAGTAGTAATCATAATTTGATAGTAGTCTTAAATGATACCCGGCCTCATAATGACGATGATGATGATGATGCTAGTAGTGATGACTTATTGAAGATGTATGATAATTATATTGATTATTACTCGAATAATGATAGTAACAATATTCCCCTCCCCCCCCCCTTCTCCCACAACAATGACTAGTTCTACTTCTCATATCTGAATACACTAGGAGCGGTTACACACGGTCAAAAATTCGTCATTTGAATGATGATTCCAGTGAAAAATAATTCTAATGACGAATTTTTAGCACGTGTGGAAGCAAATTAGAATCACGAATGCTAATCACAATCACGAAATCAAATTCAAGTCCGGAGGTGAATTCCAGTGAAGTTTCACTCAAATTACGGTGCGAAATTTGCGTGTGTAATGCTTGACCTCCAAAACATCTTTTGAGGGGCGGAGCTTACGTGACCTTTCAAGCACTGCCGTAGATAATACGCGCTATAGAACCTCGTTGTTTTGATTGACAAGTCGCCAAGGATTATGTAACGCCTTCGCTCGAGAATTCAAATTCTAATCACAGTTTTCGAGCGAGCGTGTGTAAGGTCCGATAATTCTAAAGACGAATTGCAATCATCATTACAATGATGATACAAGTTACGAATTTTCTCTCATGTGTAATTGATCTAGATCTCTTCGTGCTTGTATGTCTCTCTCTTCCTCTTTTATCTTTCTTATATCTTTATTTGTCTCTTCCTGTTTCTCTGTCTTCCATTTGTTTTGCCTCTTAGTTTTTACCCCGCCCCTTTTTTTCCTGCTCTCTGCCTAGGGGTACATACTGTCATAGCTTCATCAAACTTATCAAAGAATTAGAACCTGACTGATGTAGCAAGTATATCATTTTGATGAGCTCTTTTTTGTGTTACTTCTGTCATACATTTATCCCATCTGATGTGGAAGTAAACTGAAATGATATGACCTGAAATATTTACTTTACAATGTTCTTCAAGGACATGAAGTGTTACATTTCTTTGCTATGCAAAAAAAAAGAAGAAAAAAAGAATGATGGAGTTAAAGTGAAAAAACAGTGGTCTACGAAATTGAAAGAAATTGGAAAGTCTAAGCAGGGACACATAGTACTAATTATTCTGTCAAAGATACAGACAAAACAAACAATTCTTTAAAATCTGCCGATACATTTGCGTCTCATACTTTCAAAGTGATTGCTCAATACTTGGTCCCAATTATCACTCTGACCTAAAAATGTCTCATTACTCAATCCCGTAATTGGCAAACTGGGTTACACCTAGTTCAACACGTCCAGTGTTTAGTCACGCGGCCTCAGCTAATTAACAAGGCCTGACTATGAATGTGGACAGGAACGGGGATACGCTCTTACCAGGGGAGGGGGGTTAATGAACCCCCCATGATATAGATCGGTGTCGGTCTAGAGGCACTATGTACAATGTAGTGTTCAACCTTCCAAGGTGTCCTATGATGAACTGAGGTCATTGTGATTCAAGTGTCTCTCACCTTGAATAAAAGACTACTTTCTGAACCAAAACTGAAGTTAATGATTTCACTATATTCTTCAAACATTGGAAACTTGTGAGTGATCAATTTGACCCCACACTGGCAGTGTACTTGATTATTACTGGGGGGGGTTCAATAAAAACACCTGATATAGTACTGGTGCAGCTTGTACTACACTGTTCTTTGTTTTACTGTTTCTGTATCACACAAAGAGTTTGAGATCACCATAAATTAGAGAAATTTGAAGAATTTCATTGATACTTTGCTCATTACAAGCAGAAATGCTTTCGAAGATATTAAAATACATATTTTGAATTATTTTTTTTCAGCAGTTCCAGTCTGAGATACACGTATTCCAAATTGATAGAAATGGATACATACATGTGTATTTTTTGTTTGTTTGCATTTTAAAAAACTCTTCATGTATTGCTGTTTTCAGTTTAAAGAAATAAATAAGGTGCTCATATCATATTTAATATCAAATCCTGTAGATTTAAATTCAATTTCAGATTTTTTTTTTTCAAGTCTACACACATTTTGCTTTGGATTTCAGATTTTTTTTTTTCAACAAATCTCAATATCATCCCTGATATATATACTTTTTTATTATTTGATCTCAGAATAAGAGTAGGAGTTCAGAAGAGTTTAAATATCATAATTTATCATAAGATAAAGATGAGGTCAGTGAGAAAACAGGTGGGCCAATTACAGCAACTGACCGGGGAAATGTGACCCCTTTGGTCAATGTTAGGGTCAAGAGCAGAAAAGAGGAAAGAGGGCAGTCGCATAGAAAAAGAATCCAGGGCTTCATCTGTTGTTGATTGTGGATGGTGAGGTGGTGATAGGATGTGATTGGTCACTTGGCAAAAAACACATTAACAGTGGTGTTATGGAACACTTTGAGGAACACATTTTTTATTTTGGAAATGTCCAAATATTTGAACCTGCAACAAAGAAACAAACAAACAGGTGAGAACATTTCTACACAAGTTGTCAATGATAACAGATTTAAACATTATATTCTCATAAATAATTGTCAACAGATCTGACCCTACATGCAATCACAGAATGATTTGCACCAAATGGACAAACATGTTTTTACCAGACAGAAATCCAAATATGCAGATCTTGTTCCTAAAAAAAAATTAAATAAAATGAAGATAATGATAATAAATGTAAGATAATCTGGAGAACCTGCAGGCTGTAGGTGTTTTTCCCTCCCAAAATGAACACCTCTGAAGTTTCTTCTTTGTATTTACTCACAAGAGCATGGGGATTAAAAAAAAAATGGCCTAAAGACATGCATGACTAGTTTGGGCATTTGTGAAACATTTCATTATTCTACATACAGATGTAAATTCCAGGCTCTGCAATGATGATGGTCTTCAATATTTTTCGTGACAACATATTGTATACATTGAATTTTTGTGTTGATCAGTGAAACTTTAAGTGGCCTTTGTTCTGGGATGAACCCCCCCCCCCCCCCAACAACAACAACAACACAATCTAAGCAAAACAAATCAAAACAAAAGACATCTTTAAAATGAAAATCTTAGAAACATGTCTGTATTGTTTTCATATTTATTGTGTCATCACCCTAAATGTTCTTGCTTAATTTGTCATCAGATTTCTGTGCTCGGTTTATAGAGTACCAATGAAGCATTCACTTAATCCAATAAAGAAACAATACTTTCATATCCTATTGATGTCCTGTGCTATGTTACCATAGTTGCTATAGGTGATGACAAAGTTAATTGTGCACTCTTCTTTAGACCGCCACTCCTTGACCCTCATGGCAAGACATGTATTTACACCTAGGGTGCGACAGTCATTGCCCCTTCAGGTCCAATTTGCTGTGGTTACGGAGCTGGTAACAGGCGGGAACACCTGGCCTGCCCGGTAGAATAGGGTACGTGGCACCCCACCTGCCCCTGGCCCGCACCCCTGGTGGACCCAGACCGATCCCCCTCCGACCCTCCAGCTGGCTTTCCAAGAAATATTTGCTCGTCTTGATGGGCCTTGTCACGGAATTGTAGAGAGTTGATCTCTCTCTTTCCCAGTTGTCATTGCAAGATGGATGAGATTCACGTCGGACTTCCAGCAGCAGTTTCTTTTCAACCCTTTGGCCCGAATTCACGAGGTGGTACAAATGAAACCATGGTTTAAACCATGGACAAAAACCATGGAGCGCCAAGAGTCGCACGGAATATTTCGTTACGAAATTGGTCATTCCGTCAAGAAAATGACTGTTTCATTTAATAATGACATTATCTTTTCGTGGACGTAAATGTTCATTTAGTTACAAAATGTTGTAATTTCATTACAAAATAATCATTTCATCGACGAAATGACTGGTTTCGTAATGAAATATTCCATGCGACACTTGGCGCTCAATGGTTTTTGTCCATGGTTTAAAACCATGGTTTCATGTGTACCACCTTCGTCAATTCGGGCCTTTTTGTGCCAATGAGTCTTAGAATCTGCACAGATTTTACACATATCATGGACAAGAAATGAATACAAATTTGTATGGCACAAAGGGGGGTTAACAGTCTTTGTGCAATTTTATACCATCCTAAACTTGGCATGAATTCATCAAAGAAAGATGAGGCAAACAAAATGCTTTAAAGAAATAATGAAAAAAAAAAAAAAAACCCTCACACAGACCTACAAAATAAGAAAGTTTTGGTGTTGAACAGTTGCACATGTCTTTATGAAAAAAAAAAAGATCATACAATTACTAATGACCAAGTCATCATACATAATTATGCATATCAGAATCTTGTGATGACATCATCGACTCATAAGTCTCCCATTGGCCTGCTTGCTAGTCTTCACTAAATTTCTCTCACTTTCCTTTATATGGAATTAAAAATAAGAATGTGTATCCTCGAGTAAGATATTGGCTGTGCTGTAATAACATGGCAGCAATGACTTTTAGAAGGAAGGGGTTATTGTTGCTCAATTATGAGCCAAACACTCCTGAGATGATGATGTTGTTGAGGCATAATCCCATGGAAGTTTCTCCAGAGCTCCATTTCATATAAAAGATGTTGGAATAACTATTCTTTGCTAAAAATGGCAAGAGTTATGATAATAACAAGAATCCTATTTAGCTGTTGATACAAGAAGTTGCCATTCTAGCAGGAATTGCTGTCATAATATATTTTATGAAATGACACCAACATGTTACTTTGAATTTTTCAAGGGATCAAAAGTGACAATTGTGGAAACATAGCAATGTATTTTGCAACTCTGATCAAAGTCATTTTTTTTTTTTTTTACAGTTGTTTCAAGAAACTTGCTGTGATCACAAATGAGTGAGATCTTTCCGCTTATGATTCTTTGACCTACTCTACCTTGCTTCCTGTATTTCCTTCTACTTTTAGATTGACTTTGACAGTATTTCATAATTTTAAACGATAAATCAGAATGTTTGATATGCATTGTATGTTACTTGATACATTTACTGATTGGAGATTTTTTTTACTTCATTGCAAATTGTACCGGCTCAGACATTTCACAAGAGTTTGGCTACATCTGTGTCACTATCAGAGTTGCTCCACAGACGATTTATTATGATGGCTGGTTTATTTGGATTTGTCTCAAGTATCACAAAGTTATGGAGACTTTTTTTTCTGCCCCAGACAGATACAATAAAATAAAAAAATGGCAAAACAAAAACCAAAGAAGTACAGCCCAATCCCTGACTGGAAGTCAACCTGCACTCGATTATTTTTCTGTTTTGGTTCCACTGTCCAAACTATTTTCGTTCCCCCAGCCAAACTCCCTGCTGGGTTTGAGATGCACATCTGGATGTTTGTTGTTTTGATCCACATTTCATCTTATTTTATTTCATACCTTTTCTCCATCCCCATCCCCCACAGTTTGTTGCTGTTCAACTGTTTTTTTTTTTTCTTTTGATTGATGTAGATGTTGTGTGACATGCCTTGTCAGATATATTTGTCAGAAATGATTGGATGCTGGCTAGAGTGAAGTTTTAGAAATGCTCTACCAAGGCAAGATGCACCTGCTGGTATAATTGGAGATGCGCCACAGCGAGATGGCGTATCAGTTATACCATATCAAATTTGGATGTGCTTGCATGAAAGATAACTTAAAGAGTTTGTTCGCAAAAGCCGATCAAGTCCATTTTTGAAGATTTTGTAGTACGATCTCTGTCATAAAGTACAAAATAATACCTTTTAAATGATATATTGGTCACTACATATAAAGGTATATTTTTGAAGTTATGGTCAAAAGAAACAAACATTTTCTTATTATTCTCTTTATTTTTTATTTTTTGACCTTTAAAGGGTGTGTACAGTTCTGGTCGAGGTGAGGATTTAGCTTTTAACGTTTTGCGAGATATTCAGAAACCACTCTATGAGATGTCAAAGAGCATGCAGTTCTAAGGGGTATCAAAAATTTATTCGATGAAAATCGGTTTTGAAATGGCTGAGATATCAAAAAAAAAAGGTGAAACAAAGAGATCCTAATAAAGTTGTGGCATGTCGCCTTTTATTATTAGCACTTTTTTGGATATCTCAGCCATTTGAAAACCAATTTTCATCAAATAAACATTGAATCCTTCTTAAAATTACATGCTCTTTCATATTTCATAAGAGGCTTTTCATTATCTCACTTAGGAATGTTCAAAACATGAATCCCCACCTCAACCGCAGTCCCTTTAATCTCAAATATCTCCATTTGGCAAATATGGACTGATCGGTTTTTGCAAACAAACTCTTCATTTGTTTCCCATCATGTACACATTCTGCCAGCGTTCGCTTTGGTATAACATTTCACACGTTCGCATTCTTGGTAATAATGGGATAGAAAATTGAGTTTGCATTCATGTACCTCCCATTCATCTTCCTTGTTTATCCTTCAAATGTGTAGTGTTGTCTTCAATACCCTTTCCTGTTCTCTTTTGAATTTTATTTCTCTGTTAATTTTCTTCCTCCAAATCTCTTTCTCAATGCTCAGTGACATTCTCTTCTTAAAGGGACTGTACAGTACTGGTTGAGGTGGGGATTCATGTTTTGAACATTCCTAGTGAGATAATGAAAAGCCTCTGGTGAAATATGAAAGAGCATGTAATTTTAAGAAGGATTCAACATTTTTTTGATGAAAATTGTTTTTCAAATGCCTGAGATATCCCCAAAAGTGCTAATAATAAAAGGCGACATGCCACAACTTTATTAGGATCTCTTTGTTTCACCTTGTTTTTGGATTTCTCAGCCATTTCAAAACCGATTTTCATCGAATAAACTTTTGATACCCCTTAGAACTGCATGCTCTTTGACGTCTCATAGAGTGGTTTCTGAATATCTCGCAAAACGTTAAAAGCTAAGTCCTCACCTTGACCAGAACTGTACACACCCTTTAATTTCGGAGTTCTTTTATTTTTCACCCTTTTCATCATAATTGATTCACAATACAAGAAGCCTGTACTCTCTTTCCCTTATATTTTTCTCTGTACTTTTTTCCATCGCTTCTCTCTTTTGACTAAAAACTGTTATTTATCAAAACAAATAGTAACTGTTACTATTTCCATGTTGTACAATTGCTTAGAACTTCGAAAACAGAATCTGGAACGTGAGGGGGCTCATGATGGCACTGGATCAAAAGGGGCCCTGTGCAGTGGAATGCATGCCAAGCTGGTTCATATACAACATGTATGGTGCATCCCTCAACACGTACATTGTACAACCTAAATATAGGACACATGGTGCATCCATTTACAACGTGATGAAGAAAAATCCACTAGTCAATATGAGAACATATCTCCATCCTTCTCAGCATGGTACAGTAATCAGTTTTGTTTAAAGGCAAAATGTAGTTTCTGTATGACTGCAAAAACTGTCAATTTTTGCTGTAAAATGGAGATATACTCATATATATGCACAAGAAATGTGTGAAATAACATTGTTGTTGCAAGATTTCAGTTTGAAATGGCCAAGATGTGCAAAGCATTAGTGTTTTTATATAAGGTAATGTTAGAAAAAAAGTTGCAAAGTTTTCAGAGGACACTCTAATTCCTAGCTCTATAACCACTTTTTTTTTTTTAAATGTGATAGCACATTTCAAAAGATTTAAAGTTTCTGTTTCACTCTCAATTTAGCAAATTTGTATGCATTTCTTCCAACTTTTTATTATTAGCTTTTTCTTTCAGATTTCCTGACTTCTTCCAGTTCCATTTGAGCTTTTTTTTTTTTTTTTTTTTTTTTTCAGTGCGAGATATGCAGGGAAATTCAAATTTATACCAGTATAAGATGGCACGGCATGGTAATCATTTCTGTGGTCAAAGTCCCCACAAAACTTTATATAGGCAATATATAAATCATAACTCAGGTAATGGTCTTTCTGCTTGTAATAAAGAGGCGATAGTGGCATTTTTCTCTCATACACCACATGCCATTTTTTTTTCTCTTGTTTATATGTGTATATTTTACTGTTGCATCATCGTAGGCACTACTACCTTTTCTCTCGTTGCAGTCTTATTATTTATTACTCCCTATGTTTGTATTGGTACAAGCATGTAGGTCCTATGTGTACATGTATCTTGAGTTATTATGCCTTCTTTCTTTCTTCGTTCATCCACTCATTTTTTATTGCATTAGGTCAACTATCCACACATCATGTCACTTCACACTTTCTTGCCATGTATTTCATATCTCGGTTCCTTCAATACACTGTGTAGCAGCATTTTATAGAAATCTAGAAAAGCACTCTGAGAGTGCAGACCTCTGCCAAGCAGCGACTTTCCAGTGATGATCTTGCTCTTCCATAGAGATCTGTGATTTCCACCCATATGTATGCATGCCAAAAAATGGCCCGATTTCCCAATTAAGAAGCCTTTGCTACGTCATAAACCCTCAGCTGCGCGGTGCGACTTGCCCTAGCAGAAACTAGAGCATACACTTTATGCGTGTATGAAAGCCTAAAAAATGTGCAGCTTGAACTCTCAATTTCTTTGTCCGTACCTGCCAAAATATCGAAAATCCTTCATAAAATCCACAAAATTCCCAGATCACTACCAAACTTTAATCATCTGTTACTTGTGTGGTTCTCAACCTTTCCTGTAAAGTTCCATTCAAATCTTTTAGCTACTTTTCGAGTTATTTTGCACACGGACAAACAAACGCCGAAGGAAACATAACCTCTTCCTCCCTTGGCAGAGGTAATGAACACACCAGCTTCTGATCATGGGGAATTGTCACTCTGTGTTCTCAGAGCCATACAGTTTACAAAAACTTGTGTTACAGTTGTAGAATGGATATAGGTTATGGAGCGAGGAGAGGAAAGAGGGTACAGACCAGATGAGAAGATGACCTCACTACCACCTGTTTTTTTCAGACAATTACAAATGAGCTGCCATGGCCTTGTCCTTGTTCTTTCTAATAAGTGTCAGAATTATCCTAATTTGGCACGGTCTCTGATGGTTTCTTGTCTGTGAGACCCCGCGTTCACACTGGTCCCCGCGACGCGGGGAAAGTCCCGAGCTGTGGGACTTTCTCCTCAAAAACCATAATGTGAACGCTCGCTGGGACTTGTCCCCTCGTCCCCGCGAAGCAAGTCGGGTACGGGGACAAGATTTGGAGGGGAGAGTGACCTTGGGGCGAAATTGATAGCGTCCAGCTGTGGTCATCAAATGTGTGCATGCGCTATGCCTGGTTTCAAGTGGCAGAGCTCGCTCCAAGCCCCAAAATGTCCCCGCGCAGCTCGGGGACAGATGAGATACCAGTGTGAACGGTCAGTCGTAAAATAGATAAGATCTCTTGTGGCTGTCCCCGCGTCGCGGGGACCAATGTGAACGCGGGGTGTGTGTGTGTGTGTGGGGGGGGGGGGGGGGCTATGTCTTGCCCCCTGAGGATTGAAATACTTCCTAAACTTTGACCTTTCACCTGCGACCTTGCCAGAAGCCGAGCTTGAATGAGGTAGAGGGCGAACAACGGTACTCGATCACAATGGCATATCCTGAGGGTAAATGTTTCATTCTTCTCCAGTGCTTCCTTTTTTTTTTAATTCTTTGCAACTTTCTCCCTCAAAAAGAAGGAAATAAGTATGACTCATTTGTCAGGCATTCAGATTCGGTACCGGACTCTTCAGAAATTCTGAGAGTTTGTTACTTTTTGTATTCTTGTAAAAAAAAATATATATATATATATTGCTGCAAAGTAGATGTGATGTTCCTTGTACAGGGTTATAATTACATGTGGCATCTAATTGATAGATTGTCATTATTGTAGGTTGACAAAATTTACTTTACATGAAGCTGCCATAACTGCAAGTGAACTAGAAGGTTGCTAATTGCAGATGAGTGGCATTTGAGTCCCAAGTGTCCTTAACTTAAGTTAACGTGTGAAATAATTAAAGTTAAAATGTGAAATGTAACCCACATTGAGACAAATAACATGATATCCCGTAATTAGCGCAAACCTCTGCCGAGGCCAAATGCGGAATACCCCGTAGTTGAAAAAGCAGATTAAAAAGCAATAAAATGTATCAGTTTCCTCGAACTTTGTGGAATGCATTAATCGCTTTAGTTACGTCTTCATAATTCACTTTATATACTAATGATTAGTGGGTATTAGTCTGGACCACTGCAGCAAATCTGTCGTATCCTCTTTGATACCACTTGGTGAAAACAAGTGTACTTTTGTTTATTTGAAATGATATTTCCAGACTTGAAATTGTATTTACTTTGGGTATCTATAGAAATTTTTGGTTAGGAACAATAATTGTTTGTGCCTGTCTAAATTGTGATTTTTGGGGGTATTTGTTACGTGAAAATGTTTTCCCATGGGATAACATTACAAAATGTTCTCCCATGGGCGAACGTAACGAATGTTCCTCCATCACGTGACTATGTTTAGCCAATCACTAACCGGTATTTGACTAACCTATTTAATATAATAGTGTGTTTTCATCATCATCATCATCATCATCATCATCATCATCGTCATCATCATTATCATATCATCATTATTACTTACATCATAGAAATCATCATTATAATTACCATTACAGAAGTATTATGATTAAAAAGATAGTTACACCTTGAGATGTTGAACAATTACCTTCGATCGAAAACATGATTTCTGGTTTGAGTAAGCTGATAATTTTTCAGTGAAAAGACCTAACGTGTTGGCATTTCAGACTACATGTGCACATTGCAGTCAGTCTGATGTAGTTGTAGGTTTGGAATCAAAAGTCTGCAATGCAAAGACTAGTACATTTGACACTCGTGTCCAGTGTTGCTGCTGCTGAAATTTGACTCTTTATAGCCAGTTTTCCTTTCTCGCTCACTGCGCTTTGCCATCTGAAGTAGACTGAATTAAAACTTTCGTTCATCGTCTCTCCCCACAGCCCTCAAGCCAGGCTAATGTGTGAAGAGTTTTATCACTAAACAAGCTAAATCTATTCTTGTTAAGTTGAGATATTTGTGATTAAAGCTGCTAAAAACAAAGAAAATAAAAAAGGATATTTTCAATGATAACTTCCAGAATATTCTTAATCATGTTACAAATGAGGTATTACTGGAAAGATTTAATTTTGCTCTATCTGATGATGGACTTATTTTGAAATGTTAAAAAATGGTGCTAAGCTCATTTTGCAATAAACTCTTTATGTATTCCGCAGTACCAGTGAAGCCCCCCCCCCCCCTCCCGAAGAAACAAAACAAAACAAAAACCAACATGATTTCTTGTGTCAGCTAGGAGGTTTCACATTTTCAACTGACCTTGTTTATAGTCTGTTTCAGACACATATTCCTAAAACTTGTTTTGAATAGTGGTATGTTTACACAAAGAAATGTAACTTCTCACTGACCACTTTTAACCCGTTGAGGACGAGTCCCCGAGTATACTCGGGCAGAGATCTATGGGAAATTCGTGTTGTAGCAAAATCAGCCCATCCTCAATGGGTTAAAGTGCACATGACATTCTAAATATACTGAGCTCTAACGAGCCCTTGAGAGTATCTGACCCATGTGAGTAGTCGACTCATAAACATGTTTATGAACATATTCTTGGCCAATGTGAAGGAGCTTAAGGAGCATGAAATTAAATGAAACTGAGGTAGGAACGTGCTGGTCCTCCACACCCCCACCTTGTTTCCCCCCCCCCCCCCCCCCCCCTGTTATTGAGTGTGAAGGAACGAAAGTGAAAGTAAGAAAGAATATATTACCCATTAATGCTCCAGAGAATCGTGCAGTAGGAGCCTGCTGAACTGTCCCACCGACCTCCTCTGCGAGAATTTTCACTATTCTTGCCTGCCGTTTGAGGGAGAATCAAAAACTGTATGGGGGAATAACAAAAGCTGTGAGCTCTAGGTTGTGAGAGGGTTTTTTTTTTTTTTTTCATGTCCTTGCCTGTGGAGTTTCTCTCTAAACTTCTGGAAGGAAAAAGGAGAGAAGAGCCTTTGAGAAAGGGCTGTGGTTTTCTCTCCATTGTGAGTGAGATGTTCCTCACAGTGCAGGGCACCTTGGAGTACACCTTGGAGTTGGCTTGTGGTTTTCCCACACTGCTTCTTACTGTGGAAAAGCTTACGACCAGCTGTTCGCTGTTTTCCACTCTACCGTGGCAACTCGATGTGAGATGGTTGTGACATCGGGAGATGTTTCCATCCATCATTTTTCGTCTGCCTTCAGGCGAAGAGATCGAGTAGTATTGACTCACGCATGCTTGCAAACAATTTCTTTTTGTTGTGTGTGTGGAAAATGTGCTGCACCGTCAAAGAAGAAAGAATCAGCCATATGATTGAGGAATATTCCAGTGTGTCAGAGATTGAAGTGGATTGTTTGGTGACCAGCGAAGCATGTCATTATGTCTTGCTTGCAGCTCCTGTCCTGATTCAGTTATTGGACAACGTTGCTTTCTGATGTTGACTTTGCCCGCAAACTTCTTCCCCCGCAGTGCACCTGTCTCCGTGTGTTTTTCGCCTCCCGATTGGAAGGACATTGTTGAATTAATTTGCCCTGGAATTCTCGTCATTATTCCCGATCCCCCTCTCGCTCCCTCTCCTGTCTCTCTCTCTCTCTTCTGTCCTCTCCATCTTGTCATCTTCTTCGCCATCTCAGTCTCTCCGTATCTCTGAGTGATATTAGATTGACTAGAGACACAAGGACTCTCCATCCGCTGACATGCCTGACTGACTGAGAGAACAACATTGCAATTAATTCCGGAGCGAGCGTGATTACTGCTCTCTCTCTTGATCCCTCTCTCATATTTCTGATGAACGGAGTCTTTCTAAGTCCGGGGGATTCTTCAGCCACTCTTGTAGATTGACCAATTGAACTTTATGCGGCGTAAATGCATTCGTCTTTGATGGACGTCGTTGTTGGTTTCCATCGATTAGCGTAAGACTAATCACTCAGACGCCACCGTCCTCTGCAGCATTATTACCAGATTGCAGCAGACTCCTATCTTTTGTCACAGCTTTTTCGGACAGTACGTGTTTTGTCAGAGACTCAACGTGCATCTCCTTCTTTGGACCTGTAATGTGAAATGTTTTCAGCTTTTGTGCCGCTTCACAAAGCTGCATTCGGAGTGTGTGAAAGAGAGACAGGACTAGATGAGAGATCGCATCCATTATACCGGTATCAGGATTCAGAACAATTTGGAAGGGGCGCGTGGTATTACCCTTCATGGAATGCATCTCATTAGTGTTGAGGGTGCGAACAGAAATGCAAATTAGATAGGATTATCCTTTGCAAAAAAGAAAGGATATGTTTTCTTGTAGGTTTTGGGCACTGTAGCTACTATGAGTATTCTCTCAACTGTTATCATAGCACAGACTCGGGAGATGTGTAAGACGTCCTTATCAGGCGTATGCTGGAGCATTCAGTGATTGTCATCGTTGCTGTAAATTCTACGGAAGAGGAACATTTTTTTTTTTCATAACTGTCAGTGCAGATGAGGTCAGTCAGCCTCAGGAGGAATGTGGGACAGTGCTGAAAACAATCGATAGTCTCGGAAGATTACATTTTGAGATATTTTTTCCCCTACTTTATCTCCATATCAAGGAACATTAAGGATTGCATTTTTTTTAATGTTATGTGGAACAATTTCTTGGAAGCAACCCATCACCACAGGTGCATTGGTGTAAGTTGGATTGCATTTCCCATCAAAGCTTTTTGTTTGCCATGTTTGGCAGATACTTTGAAGAAATTTCTGCTGAATTTAGAACATAAAGATACTATTTTCAGTGTATCCAATAGCTGTTGGTAAGGTCAACTCTTGTGATTTTTGTTGGTGGGATATATCAAAGCTTGAAAAGAAAACATTAAGACAAGGAGCAAACCTCACGCCAGTAGAACAGCTTGGTGCTTGAGATGCGTACTTCAGTACACAGCAAAAAGTCACTGGAAGATCCCAGCATTTTTTCCCCCACCAGTTTCCTGTGATTCAGTGCCAACTCGCATAGAGTGGATGTCAACCCGCAAAGAGGAAAACTCATCACTTTTCTTTCTCTGGCTGTGAGTCAAGTTTTCCCATTGTTTGTGGATGGAGCTCTTGAACGTGAGGTAAAGCACCTTAGGTTTTAGTAGGTAATTTTCAGCGTTGTATGCATTTCCTCATACGAGAGGAAATGCACGGTTGACTGTCAAGTGGCTGCGAGAATGCTCCCAGAGATGTCATAATCCACTGTGATCGGATACGCGGAATTGTGCGTCACCTGTTGACACAAGGCACGGGAAGCGAACTCGCGACGAAACAAAAGATTGTTATGTCAGTATACATGCATTTCTTCATGAAGAAAGAAAAGAATGAAAGTGTCACTGATGAAGTGGGTGTGAAGGGAATTTTGCAGTGAGCGGTGATAGATGCAGCGGTAACCGCCTATTCTTCTTCACCTGTGAGAATCTGTCGACAAGGCCTTTCGCAAAAGGTGGATCTGTGTTTCCTATGGAATTTTGATACTGTTTTGCCCGTTGGAAAGAAATCTTTAATACACGTTTGCGCTATTTTTCACCACATGGAGGAATTTGATTGGGACGATTTTGAAAGCGTGTCATGTCCTCGTAAGTGTGGGTTTTTTTTTTTTACTGAGAGCAATGCACATGAAGGAAACTTCTTCAGATGCACCAGTTAGCTGCAGCACAGCAAGGCTTCAGTGATTCTAGATTATTTCCACGTCACAATACATCGTATGATCACTTTTTGTTATTATGCACATAAATTGCACAAGAGCTCAGATTGCACCATTTTTTCTGTTTCCTGTGACTAATAGGAAAGGAAAAGATTAGCAATTATTCATATGTATGTATGATAAACAAATTCTATGTACAGTTTTATGCGGAGCGACGGAAGAACACCTCGTTGTTCAGTCCAGCAGCGAACAGCTCTTGGAATGACCTTGAGTTGATGCAGATGATTTGACCTTTGACTCATCAAGACTTGACAAAGGGAAAGTCTCCCTTGACGCGAATCTTGTCAACGATTTTGGTTGGATTTTATTTTCCTTCATTTTTAATCTGTTGACGTGAGTTTCCGCTGACCGCGAACTGATCGAAGATGTCGCGGCGACGCACCATCAAGGTTCGTCACCTGTCCGTGATGAACCACGCGGCCACGTCTCACATATCTAACCTCTTGCTCTATTACATAGGCCGGCTCCAGGACATGTCCGGGTCGCTCACGGGCCGCCGCAGCCAGCGATCCTCCATCCACTCCAGCCTCCTCCGCTCCAACTCCTTTGCGGGCTTCCGCGACGATGTGCCGACCGACCCGTTCTTGGCGGTAAGTGAAGCGCGAAATTTTAAAAAATAATCCTTGAATTATATGCATGCAACATTGAAATTGGCCTGCTTTTTGTTTTGCTACGTAGTTTCCTTATTTTCTTGTCAGATTTTTTTTCTTTGGAGAGACATGGCAGAGGTTATTCACCCTAGGAACAGATGTGAGTAAAAAAGGAAAGTTGATTGTTTATGATTTTTATAGATATATTTTTTTGTTTGCATGCTTGCTTGTTTCTTGCTTGAAATCTGGAAAGGAAGCAAAATTTGTCATTTGAATAAGAAAATACATAAAGACAGATAAAACAGAGTGGGTTATATACCAGCAGCATGCAGATGGCTGCACTGCTCCCAGACAGTAAAGGGAGATATACAGTGATATATGTTCATAGAGAGAGAGAGAGAGGGGGGGGGGGGGAGTGTGTGTATCTATATGAGTGTGTGTATGTATTGGAGTGTGTGCATGTAGGATAGAGAGTGGGGGAAGAGAGAGGGAGAGGGAGAAATCAAGGGAATATATTATGGGTATGTGTAGAGAGAAAAAATGTTGAGATATGATTATTTATGTGACCCGCTACAACAAAAAGGTCCTAAAATCGCGCACGGTCGAAGCCGTGAAAATCGAGTGTGAAGTCAGAGCATTAAAATTGGTCAAAACTTACGATTTTCTGATTTTGATATATTATTGGAGTCTAACATGTCTTCTATCATCTGTCGAAATTTTAAAGCAAAATGGTGAAAGGAAAGACCAAAAAATAGCGTTTTTCTGAGCCATGTTTTTTGGCGTTTCAACGAAGCAGAAACTGGTTCGAAAATTTGAATTGAGCACCACAGATAGGTTCCGCCCCTAACAACGACCAGAGTGATCTCATTGGTCAGTTTGCTGCTTGCTGCTAACCGAAGCATGAAGCTCGCACACTGCCCAGTCGACTGGTGCGTGCGGGCGGGGTGCGCTATGCTCAGCCGCTTCTCACATCCTGGTCACTGATTGGTTGGTGAGGAGACCGCCGACGCTGATGTGCTTGAATGAACTCTTCGGGGGTTGCTAGGGCTTACCTTCTATTGTCCAGAGGTGAAAACCGACTTGCGAGTCCCTTGATCGCGATTGTGTCGAAAGGATGACTTTTAGGGCGCTTTTCTCGAAACAGTGATTTTCCAGACGTCTCGACATGCTCTCTTTTAAACATTGATATCTCCGCAGCCGATTATTTTTATAAAATGTGTTATATATCAATTTAAAGCAGAAAGATTAGGGGATTATACCATGCAATTTTCAAATAATCGACCTCTCCCGACTTTAGGATCATTTTGTTGTAGCGGGTCACACATGGAGAGATGAGAGGAGAGATGAATATATATGACAGAGAGAGAAGGAGAGAGAGAGAGTTTGAATATATCACAGGGAGAAAAAAAGAGATGTATATTTATGTGCCTCTCAGATTCATAAATGTTGACATCATAACCACTATACCAGGGCTCGACACTAACGGTGGCCCGGTGGCCCGGGGCCACCAAAAACACACATCGGGCCACCAAAATTTCAGAAATGAAGAGATTGGTTACCTGATAGGGCCACCAAAAAAGGTCGGATGTTTGCCTTTGGGCCACCAAAAATAAAAGTTTGTGTGGAGCCCTGACTATACAGTCATCTAGGGTTATGTACAGTGTACATGGAGGGTTATAACAAGTGTATGAACATCCTTGACAAAATGAAGTGAACTGTGTTGGCCTGGATTTGAAGCAATGTTTCTTCTTGCTGCTTCATAGCAACAACAACAGCACCAACAAATGGTGGTTAGAGCACTAAATCAGGACAAGAAACGTATTTGTGTATATTTCTATTTTTGTTTCCTTAATGTATGTTCATCTGTCTTGATTGTGATTGCTGAGATGCATGTGTGTTAGGTTTCATGTGAACTAAATGTCCTGCATGACTGCAGTCTCCTCCTCTGATTAAAGTGGGTAACTTGAGTAAGGCCATTTTTACACAGGTCAAGATGCGTGACTGCAATACTGATTTACGATTATGATTACGATGAAAATTAGGATTATTTTCTGTACACATGACCGAGGAAGGCCTCACGGATTCTGCAGTTTTGAATTTCAAAGTGAATGTGAGGAGATGTGGTTTCTTTTCAAATTCTCATCAATCAATCTTCAGTGGTAAGTAGAGCACGCTTTGACTGCAGTGCGTGCGTACACTTGACTGTTTCATTCTGTAATTCGAGAGAATCTTGATTGGAAAAAACGCTTCCAGACCAGCACGTGAATTACGATTTGAATTCCGATTCAAATCGCCCTCCGCGATTCCAGCTTGCATATGCACAGCCAAAATCTGTCGTTTGAATCATGATCCTAGGTTTGTATCCCTGATAGAATTGAGATTCAAACCATGCACTCTCAGTACGTGCGAAAACGGCCTAATTGTGAGAGGTTTTGATCTTCCAGAGAAGACATATATTTGTAGGTGGAGTAAAACTATCTTTAAAGCCACTATCCAACATTGGGAGCAGTGAGTAATATCGTGATCGAATTATCTCATTTGATGCATATAATGTGTAGTTCAGATGTATCACAAAACACCTTACCATACAAAAAAAAAAAAATGCAATAAAGCTGCAAATATGAGGAGATAATACTTATTTTCTCAATGAATTGTCACAGTGATATTAGAGTAGAAGCCTCAAATGAAATATGAAAGAGCATGTGATTCTTAGAGGAATTCACAGTTTTTTTGATGAAAATTGTTCTTAAAATGACTGAGATATAAAAAAAAGTTGCCAATAGAATGTTACAGGCCACAACTTTTATTATCAAAGATCTCTTGTTTTACCATATTTTTGGATATCTCAGTCATGTCAGAACTGACTGTCATCGAATAAACTTTCAATTCTGTTTAGAATTGTACAGTTTGTATGCTCTTCAACATTTCATAGAGTGGTTTCTAAATATCTTGCAAAACATTAAATTGAATCCTCACCTCAGCCAGTACTGTACCATTCCTTTGAGACAGGAAATGTGCACCACTTGTATCGAAAGTATAAAGTATGCCACTATCTCTATCGCTGCATGACGCACACACGTACGATCTATATATTGGCATGCACAGAAACATAGAGAAAGAGAAAGATACCGGTGTAGATGATTAGAATCCTGTTCACACATATAGAAAATAATTTGTTACATATTTTCTATTGCAGGTCTTTATAGCACATGTTCACATGTGTCTTTACTGTTGTATTTCCTTTTAAATTCTTGTTTTGCTTTTAATAATTATGTTCAGATGAGCTACTCTTCTAATGATTATTGATGATTATCATCAAAATAATACATGTATGTATATCAATGTGTAGATCATTAGGTTGTATACATTATTATGTATATACATATGTATATTTTATATATACGTTGTATGTGTGTGTTGTGTGTGTGTGTGTGTGTGTTTGCCAGTAGCCTGTTCCATGAGTGACATAGCAGTTTTGTTTATCACCATGGTGATGAGGAAATTATTTCATAAAGAAACATTCTTGTCTTTCTTTGTAATAGACAAAGAATAGCCATAGTCTGCCTCTTTTTTGTTGAGATCTTGTCTCTGATAAAGTCTGATATCTGTTTGTTTGCTTGTTTGTTTTTGTAATTGCATGTGTGTTGTGTGTGTGTGTGTGTGTGTGTGTGTGTGAATGTGGAAGTGTATATTATGTTTCAATGTTAGAAAAGAGGAGGCTGTTTTTCAGTGAGTTTTGAGGAGGATAATCCAGGAGATCAATGTGGAATCTGCAACACTCGGAAATGGGATTAGGGGATGACTTATTACAAAAAAGTGGGCGGGGCTTGGCATTTTGTGATTTTTTTTTTTCTCTCTGATTTTTGTTGTTGTTGGTGGTGGTGTTATTGTTTTTTCTTTGAATATGAGGTTTTTGATAACTCAATGGACTGAAGAAGAAAGCTCTGTGGAGGGGCTCTTCGAAACCACAAGATTTTGCCGATTAACCAACACTGCCTTCGCACGGAGAATCAAACAGTGCTTCCACATGCACGATAATGAGCATGGGAGGGATCATTTGGGGATTACGCGCATTTGACCACCCTTGTTCGGGATTTGCCGTCGATTTCCACGCAGCGCAAAGAAGGGAAAAAACTGACAAACCCGAAGTGGATGCATTGGATTGAAGGATCTGGAACTACTTGACTGGCAAAGTTTTGAGAGTTGTTGACTACTTATGTCCTGCTTCCTTTCGTTCACTACATAATTATGTGATGGGATCAGTCGACGATTGATTCAACTTTCTGATTGCGATCAGTGTGTCACTGGGTTTTCTTTGCTGATTCACATGGAAGGAAAATGTTTCTAAAGTTTGGAACCTAAGGAATATTTTGGAATATTGGATCCCGGCAGTCTTTCTTTCTGATCACCCTGACATGAATTTTTCATGAGGTAGTATAGACAGATATCTGCTAGAGGGCTTTTGTTTGAATAGATAAAAGGGAACTCAGACTCATCAAAAATCTTGATATGTGTACGTGTGCACAAAATTTACTTCGGACAAGAATAAAATCAGGCCCATTTTTTTTTTGTTTTTTGTGGTGGGTTGAAACTTGTGGTGAAAACAAAGACTGAAGTCTGCTTTCTTTGGTTCATTATTGAAAAGTTATAGTAAATGATTTTAGAGTTAGATTGAATTTTTTGTCATCTACTCTCTACTTGTAGTGGTAGATTTACTAAAACCTACTAGACGTTCTAAACTGTTGAATGATCGCTACTGTGTGTGAAGAACTGCGTTGGAGGAATTTGGTTGTCAGAGACACATATCATTCATTAAAAAGGAAGCGACACTGAATTTCATGAGAGTTGTTAATGTCAAAATGAAATTTAGAATTCTGATTCAAGCAATGATGCTTTTGGAAGGATAAAAAACTTTAAAGACCAAGGGGTAAAGATCTTAAATTGATCTCTGCTCCCAGAAAGAGGACCACTCTGCAGTTAACTCGTAAGGAGTCATTCCATCTTTCTCCAGCTGCCAATAATCTGCTTCTTTTCAAAGAGCAGCTTCTATGCCAGTTACCATGGAAACCGCATCCAGCTCTTCCGAAGTCTCCCTCTACATCTTAGATGGAGACTTTGAGTGTATTTGCCAGCTGCCGGCTGAGCCTAGGATATACAGGAAGCATACCGTGAGTAAACCCTTTTTTTTTTATAATGGTTGAAGATGTGATGTTTATTCTAACTGCACGAGTTGTTGTCCATCTTGGTTGCTCTAAGGCATCATCTCAGATTACTACAACGTATCTACGTATAGATAAATCATTTTAGCGGTGCATTAAAAATGCATAATTGGGATTTATTTTTGTGTGTGTGTGTGTGTGAAATATCAGAAATATCAGGGCAATTACCCCCCCCCCCCCCCCCCCCCCCCCCGCGCTAAATACTGGTTTAATAGTGGTAAGGTGAGCGTGAAGATTAGGGTTAGGTTTAGGGTTACAGTTCATGATAGGGTTAGATGTGGGTCCAGGATTAGGATTAGGGTCAGGGGAGTGGTCTGGGGTAATTACCCAGGGGTAATTGCCATAGAACTGTATCAGAGTATATTCAATGAAACACATCTATAGGCTAATGTATTAATTTCCCATAGGCTACTGTAGTAAATGGCTGTGCAAACATGAACCATCTTGTTTATATTACCTTGAAATCTTTGCACCCCACATGCATAAAAATATTGATATCATTCTTGGATTTTTGTGAGTGAAGCGCACACATCACAAACACCGTGCACTGAGTCGCTTGTTGTCGTAGTCTTGGTTTTGAATTCTAGTCAGTCTTTCCATTAGTCAGGGCTTCCATTTTTGTTGCTGTGTTAGATCATTTTTTTGTTTGTTTTTTTTTTTTGCATCCAGTAAAATACGTGTGTATTTTAACCCGTTGAGGACGAGTACTGAGTATACTCGGGCAAGCGTCTGTGGGAAATGCGTGTTGTAGCAAAATCAAACTGTCCTCAACGGGTTTAATGACCAACCATTTACAACATCGAAATTACTGGGAAAAAATTATTAAGCATTTTAATTTCCCATTAGTCTGTTTGTGAGAGCTCTTACACGTGAAATCCAAATTGGTAAGATAATCACAACCCAGTGGTACATTGTCCAGGAGCAGCATGCACACAGACATGTTTGCACACTGGGCCCCAGGACTCTTCCATTATGCATCAGAACTTTGTATGCTGAGAGGGACTGGCAGAGTGACCCTTTACCTCATTGGCCAAACAAAGTTCAGGTTGATCGATTCTATGCCTGCAGGGGTGCTCAGGCCATTGTTCTGAGGGATGTGACTGCCAGGCATAGGCAGTAGTCTATGCAGTTAGACCCTGTGGGTGAAGTCAGATTGAGAACTTAGCTTTTCCTGTGAAGAAAAGGTGTGTGAAGCATATATGTTTTTGCATAGCCCTCTAATACAATACTGGTTTATCTTGTTGTCATATGAAGCTCTACAGTATGTCCCAAAAAAAATTACAATCAAATTTTCGCATTGATAACACCCAATATGATTAAACTGTCTATATGCTTCTTCACGGTCTTCAAATATAACATCTTAGCTCCATTTTGCAGAAAACCCCATTCAATTTGGTTAAGCGGTCACAGAGAAATGTGGAATGTTGTAAAGCATGTTATGAGTCTGATTCTCCCAAGTTTAGCATTACGACGCTTTTGTGTGTGAATACAATAGACAGAACTTGGAGGGAAGAGATTCCTGACATCCTCTACAAAATTCCTCATTTCTCTTTGACCACTGAAGCAAATCACATGGGGTTTTCTGTAAGATGTGGGCAATGAGTTATAGTTTCATACCCTTTGTTTGTATTTGGATTGATTCACTATTTTTAAAGATATCATTGCGTAGAGTCCCGTTGTAATTTTTTTTAAATTACATACGGTACTGTATCGTTGTGTTTTTGCTGCTTGTACAAAAAACTTGTACACTTCACCCACAGATAGGAAAATTTGCTAGTTATGGCTTCCCCTAGTAATATTTAGACATTAAGTTTTCTTCACAGGTTCTGTTAATAGCCTGCTTACTAGGCATTTTCACATCGACCCGATGTCTCCAAATAACGCGCTATTTTCTGACTTGGGAAATTTTCCCGATAGCGAAATAGCGTGCTATTTGATAATGTGAACACAAATTACCGCGCTAATTGTATCGCTCTGATCGAGAAAATTTCTCGACTCCAACGCGGGAAATTTCTGAAATAGCGGGATAGTAGCGCGCTATTTGATAATGTACAAACGACTCGAGAAATTAGCACGCTGAATCCCATTACGCCTAGCGTGTGTGACCCGATCGATCGAGGCAAACTGCACACAAGTCATGAGGAATTTTTGAGAGGACACACACATTACTGATGATGTTTGCACATACTCAGCTGTCGAATTAGCTATTATTATTTTTAACTATTCGGGCTACCCCCTCTTCTGGCTGATGTGAATAAGAAATAAAATAGCGCTTTAATTCGCAATCGCGGAAAATATTTCGAGCTTGGATTTTTATCGGGCTGATGTGAAAACACCTACTGTAGCAATGCCTAGTTCCTCATGCATGTATTCACACAAATTTCCATTAACACGTTGAGGATGGGCTGATTTTGCTACAACACACACTTCCCGTGATAGACACTTGCCCAAGCGTAATCAGGACTCGTCCTCAACGGGTTAGTAAAATGCCTGCTAGGAAATGAAAGTGATGTCATCATTGATTAGTAAAATTACTGTGAAACTTCCAGAAATGCCAAGACTGTCTTACTATCATCAACATCCTTTATTGGAAAAGTTCACACTTCAGCAAGTTTGCTTTACTAGATTGAGTAAAGATACGTAAATAACAGTTACATGAAATCTGGACAGACTATTGTATATTAATTTGAATTTCACAAATTTCAGAAGAGTGAGTTTCATGACTAGCACAATCATGAATTATGAGTTCATTCTTTTCCTCGTTACTGAGCAACTACACGTTTCCCTTTATAGTACACTCATTGCATAATCATTACAACTCTTGTGTGATTGTACATGTGATATAAAAGTAAAGACAGTCATTTCTTTGTTTTGACTGTGTTGTCTTTGTTTTACAGGACCTTAGGTATGAAAATGTTCAAATAATATCATAAAATTGAACAGTCTCTTTGAGACTAGTAAAGAGAATGCAAAATGTACCGGAATATGTAGAATCTAGCTCTGCAGTGGAGAAGTTAGATACTTGCGAAAGAAAAACAAACAAACAAACAAACATTAAACTCTTGTTATTGCCAATCTTCAAACAATGCAAACAGCAGTAAGCATGAGGTCATATCAATGTATCAGGAGCCATTGGAAGATTTTTTTTCTTCTCTTTCATTCATGTAAACTATGTTGAAACCAACCCCTTCAAATTTGCTATCATAGCTTTTCCCTACATATAATGGCTTTGAAGTCTTGGTTTTGCAGCATAGTTTTGTTTTCGTTATGTTTGTTGGCTTTCCAAATATCTACCGTTGCTTTCCGAAGGCAAACGGTGGAGCCGCCCCCATGCCGATTTCATGCCTAATTTGATTTGCCAAAGGTCAATGGGAGGTTGCATTGTGACATGGCAGGGAGGTCCATATTTGGCATTGTGATATTGGCTGGCCCCAGTCCTCATCAGCATTATATTGTATTCAGACTTCATTATGTTTAGGGGCAGAAGGACTTTACACACACTGATTTTGAAATCACTAAGCCCTTGGTAAAATTTAGATGCAGAAAGTGTCATTTTCTGATCATTAAATTGTCAACTCTAAATGTCACTGCATATTTTATGAAGGAAGACTGTGAAAGAGAACTGGTTAATTTATTCATTATGGCCCAAATTCATGAAGGTGGTACAGATGAAACCATGGTTTAAACCATGGACAAAAACTATAGAGTGCCAAGTGTCACACAGAATATTTTTCATTACGAAATCGGTCATTTCGTTGACAAAATGACTGTTTTGTTAATGAAATTATCATTTCGTGGACGAAATGTTCATTTAGTTACAAAATGTTGTCATTTCGTTACAAAATAATCATTTCACTGACAAAATTCTATGACTCATTTTGTAACGAAATATTCCATGCGGCACTTGGTGCTCCATGGTTTAAACCATGGTTTCATTTGTACCACCTTCATGAATTTGGGCCATATGTGTGCAAAACTATGAAGAACTAGACTCGGAATTTGTCAAGACTGACAAATTAGGTGATCCGATTTTTTTTAAATCAATGATTCGAGTTTTCACCTGAGATTACGGACATTGGTTGTGTGATGTTTGGATTCTCATTTTGAAAAGGGAGTCAGACCTGCCATCTTGGGTACCGAATTCCGTATACACTATCAAAGATGCAGAATGAAGTATATTTGACCTTTGACCCCACTTTGCACCCCCAAGATGGCATCAAGCAAAAAGTGGTTATTTTGTGAAATGATTCTTGTACAATGGTCTTTGCGTGTGCAGAATATGGGAAAGATAAGACATGTATTTACCAAGATACAGGATGAAACATTTATGACCTTTGACCCTAATTTACATACCCAAGATGGTGTCTGATCAAGTAGTTGTTATTTTATGAAATAATGTACGTAACATTAACTAAACATGTGCAAAATATGGGGTTGATAGGGGCTATTTTTTCTTGAGTTATTGCAAAGAACATTGGAAAAAGAAAGAAATATGAAAATACATCGAAGATAATCTTTAATTTCAACCACGTTTTTGGACGTGATCCCGACACCATATGAAAAACAAAGGGAACGCGTACGATAGCGCAAAGTCTCAGCTACAACATATTAAAATCTGGGAGAAGTTCACCGAAGGGTAAGTGAGCTAGTGCTCGATAGAGACAATCATGTCAATTTTCACATCTAGAAAAATTCCCTCCCATAGAGATAACACGTCATAACGAAGATAAAGAAAGAAGTACATATGACCTTTGACCCCGATCTGCACAGACAAGATGGCATCAGAGCAAAAAGTGGTTATTTTGTGAAATGATCCTTGTAACACGGTCTTTACGTGTGCAAAATATGGGGAAGATAGAACTTGTATTCACCAAGATACAGGATGAAACATTCATGACCTTTGACCCTTATTTACATACCCAAGATGGCGTCTGATGAAGTAGTTGGTATTTTATGAAATAATGTACGTGACATGAACTAAACATGTGCAAAATATGGTGGTGATAGAGTATCTTTTTCTTGAGTTATTGCAAAGAAAGTTGGAAAAAGAAAGAAATATGAAAATACATCGAAGATAGCCTTTGATTTCAACCAAGTTTTTGGACGTGATCCCGATACCGTATGAAAAAATGAAGGGCACATACACGATAGCCCAAAGTCTCAGCTACAACATATTAAAATCTTAGAGAAATTCACCGAAGCATAAGTGAGCTAATGCTCGAAAAAGATAGTCATGTCAATTTTCATTTCCAGAAAAACTGCACTCCCATTAAGATAACACGTAAACTGGTCAAATTTGACGAGATTACTTTCAATCCAATATTACGAGGTGATGCCGTCATCTAATCAAAATGTTGTTATTATATTAATGAAAGAGCATTTAGTAAGCTACAACATACTGAAATCTGAATGAAAATGGGCAAAGGATAAGTGAGATACGCTCGAGTGAACTTGTAATTTGATGACGTCATTTTGAAAATTTACTCTTTTTATTTTATTAAGAAATTTGATATCTTTTAATCATCTTTCCAGCATCGCCAACCCATGAAATGACATGTACAACTCATCAGCTTTCAGAATATGTAAAGAAAATGGGGAGTCACCGTCCATACTGACGAGTAAAATCGGATTTAAAATTGGCGGTTTTTTGGCATTGTTGCACTGTATATCGCCATTGACGCGTGCGCGGAATTTCAACTTTGACGGGCCCGTATGACGTCATATTGAGTCGGATTGACTTGAAACTTGGTAGACATATTCCCTTACATTTCAGGCAGGCGATAAGTGTGAAAAAACGGGAAATTTCTATTGCATATGAGCTGTGCGTGCGTATATGCGCGCGCGCGTACGCGTCCGTAACATTTTTTCAATTTTTCAAAAAATGCTCTAAATGGTCTGAAACGTGTGCAAAAAAAAATTGAGCTCGATTTGAGCATACAAATATTTCAACGCGCGCGTATGCGCACGTTTTAAGGTATAGATGAATTTTGAGAATATGAGTAGAATGCGCTTGACTTGAAATATATGTGACATAAATTTCATTGAAAAATTCCATTCCATTAATGAGATATGATTGAGAATGTGTTTTCATATAATGACGTCATTGTGACGTCACGGTCGACTGATTACTTTGATTTTAGTTCGATTGCCGTCTTTGGGAGACGATACATATATGGTATAAGTTTGAAATTGATAGGAAGAGGACTTTCTGAGCTAATCGATGCACAACTTTTGGGGAGAAATAAGAAAAAGAAGAAGAAGAAGAAAGAATCCGTACAAAAACAGAAGGTGATCCGAGAGGATACTCGGATCACCTAATTAGTGACAATTTCTGAACTGAAACTTTAATATTGAAAAAAGAACTGAAACTTTTATATTGAAAAATAATGTTCCCGTTTTAAGAAATGGTTTGTCAATTTAGCAATCAAGTTTGGATTTTTTTCTTTTCGAAAATTCTGCCAAAAACAACACCAATGATTTATGAAAAATGATGGGATTGAATGAAGGATATCTTTTACTCTTCCCTGAAATACACTGTTGAATGTGTAGACAGTAAAATAGATCCAGTTCAAATGACAGAAATGTGTCTTGTGGGACTTGATGAGTTATCTGTTGCCTCAATTTCTGATATCATCCTAATCTGCTGATTTAGGAATTAGAAGAAAACACACAAATGAAGCTTATACGTGTCTCAAACTCTTCACTTTCACTGTTTGGATGTTTATGCAATATATATCAAATGATATAACTGAAGAGTTTGTTTGCAAAAACCGATAAGCATTTTTGAAGATTTTGAAGTACAGCCTCTGTCATAAAGTACAAAATAATACCTTTTAAATGATATATTGGTCACTACATATAAAGGTATATTTTTGAAGTTATGATCAAAAGAAGCAAAAATTTTCTTATTATTCTCTATATTGTTCTTGACCTTTAATCACAAATATCTCCATTACGCAAATATGGACTTATCGGTTTTTGCAAACAAACTCTTCAACTGATCACTGAAGGGTTAATTCTTACTTAGTTCTCCATTTGAATGATTAGACACTTTAAATTCAATTCCTGCCCACCTCCTCCCCCATTCAAAATACTTTGAAAATACGCATATTGATAGTAGACTTAAATACAAGGTGTTGAAATTTCACCTCATGTAATTTGCATAGTAAAAAAGAAAATTACTTTTTTTTTTTACCTTTGTTTTTAGATCATGTAAAGGGAATGACGTTCCAAAACTCACATTTCATGTCCACCTTCAGTGAAATCTCAACTGTTCTTTATGTAGGTCCTATGTTTAATTTTATTCTGTTTTGTCAATGTTACCTGCACTCACGTTCATGGGAAGAGATAAGATATTACTCATAGCCGGCATAGCAGTTAATGGAAGAAAAGCTTTGCCAGTTTTGATGTGCAAACTCACCCCCTCCCCACCCGCAACTCACATGCGCAAAGTAAAACTCCCACACATGTATATTCATATCAGTCATATCAATACACAGAAACACGCAAAAACACACACACACACACACATGCATGATATATGTATGGCTTTCTGGTTCTCAAAAACATAAGGTATTTTCATCTGTCAGGGGGTGTGTGTGTGTCTCTAGTGATTTTGTTTGTGGAAACTGAAGAGGAGATGATCCCCTAGAGGGAGGTGATAGTCTGCATATTCAGACCCATCACTTTTAATTCTCACATTCTCAAAGTGAAAGTGAAAGTTGCCATGCCATGATAGGGCCTGTACGTAGTGCAAGTGTATTATTGAAATCACTCTTTTCTGATAATTGAAGAGTTTGTTTGCAAAAACCAATAAGTCCATTTTTGAAGATTTTGAAGTACGGTCTCTGTCATAAAGTACAAAATAATACCTTTTAAATGATATATTGGTCGCTACATATAAAGGTACATTTTTGAAGTTATGGTCAAAAGAAGCAAAAATTTTCTTATTATTCTCTTTATTTTTCTTCACCTTCAATCGCAAATATCTCCATTTGGCAAATATGGACTTATCGGTTTTTGCAAACAAACTCTTCAATTTGTTTTTCATATTTCTGGAGTTCACTTACATAGTAGTTTTTCATATTTACGTTGCAGAATGCAAGACATGCAAATTATGGATTGTTTATGCACTGCTGCTGAAACTTTACGAGATATTCAGGAGAGACAAACAAACACTTTGACACAACAGAGATGCAGTTTCAAGAGGAGTTTTGTTACAGTTGTGCCCACACAGCTTGCATGCTAATTTTGTTCCAAGACTGACTGCCCAGTTCATATCTATAGTAGGCCACATTCATGGATTTTTTTTTCCTTTGACACACAATATACAGTGCTTGGTAAGATCAACTTTCCATTTTTTGACTCTCTGTCTACCTTTTTTTTTTCTCCCAGTAGTTTGAAATATTTCTAGCTAGAGCTAATTTAGTAGAATGTAGATAACATCGGAGTGCTATTTGTTTTTTTCTTGATGTAGTTCTAACGTACGAAATGACTTTAAAAAATGTGACCGTGCTTCACAAAACAAACAAAAAGCCACACCCCTTGATTTTACATGACGACTTAAAAAAGGTGAAATGGGTCAATCGAGTCAATATTGGGTTTTCCATATTTTCTGAAAAGTTCATAAAATGAATAGGAAAGTGCATTTCCAGCAGTTTTTCTACAACCATTTAAATTTTTTTTTTTTTTTTTTAAGATCAGGTATGTCTTAGAAGCCCCTTTTCATTTCTTGATTTGCACACCCTTTGCACACTCTGCACTTTCACGTCTTGTATTAGTAACGTTTGAAGAGATAAAGCTACTGCTTTGGAAGTTTGCATTAATCATGGACAGAATGTGTTGATAGAACATGTTTAATTTCATCCTAATCTGGTAATCTCTTTATTGTTATTGCTCCTGTGGTTTTCACCCTTTTTTAAGTCCCATTCATCTCACAGCTATCACGGTTTGGTGAAGATTAAGCACTTGAATAGACCCTGTACTTCAGAGAGAATTTGTTTGTACACAGGGTATACTTATCATGCCAATGTTATGGTCATCAGTGACATGTATAGCGCCCTCTTTCGATCTGGAAAGTGTCAGTTCTCAGAGGTGGTGTGAATGCAGCTGCGTGCTGTGCTTGCTTTCAGCTAGAATTCATGGAACGATGGCAATTCATCAGTCATTCTGAATGATTTTATTAATCAGAAAGTATGAAGTACTGATCCATCTTAAAGGTAGGGGATACCTTTTACAGACCTCCCAAAATGCAGCAAAACATTAAATATGAACCTCAGGGGACTTGTTTAGGCCACTGCTGAGAAATTTGGAAGTCAACAGTTATCTACAATTTGAATAATGCACAAAACTCAACTACTCAGTAGTTCTGTGTGTCAGCCACACTTAAGCCTTTTTGTTGCAGTCTTCTGTATTTTTTATCTATAAACACAAATCTAAAAGTATAAGAGCTGATGTAATAACATATAGAGTGTGTGGCAAGAATGTATGTATAGAAATGTTTGTAAGTTTTAATAATAATAGCTGGTTTTTATATAGCGCATTTCACACACACTTCAGGGTTTCAATGCGCTTTACAGACTATTATTACCCCGGTCACTGGATACATTATTTCCAACCAGCACTAACAGTGCTCATTCTCCACTCCCTGGGGAGCATTCCAGCCAGTCGCAGCCATTTTACAGGCGCGCACATGCTGATCAACCAACATAATCTTTCTCATCCTACCGGGTACCCATTTATACTCCTGGGTGGAGAGCAGCAATGTGGATAAAGTGCCTTGCTGAAGGGCAAACGTGTCGGGCTTGGCATGGGCTCGAACCCACGAACCATACCACGCTCATGTCGTTCACAGACGAGCGCTCTTATCCACTCAGCCACGACACCTCCACGCTTGCTTTCAGCTAGAAGTTTTGATGAACTTTCTTCACAAAATATACATGATGGACACACATACAGTGCATGGGTCTCCAAAGGTAGCCTAGTAATGTACTGGAATTTACGATGAGCCCCGAAAAAAATTCAATTAAAAATCTAACGGTCAATAAAAATGTACTAAATGTTACCTTCCACTTTCAATACTTTATGGGAGTTTCTAAAATGATACTCTCTTCAACATACCACTGTATTTATAGAACTCTTCATTTGAGGCATGCAAATGGATTCCCTACCTCTAAGATTCATTCTGACATCATTCATTCAACCAGATTGTTCTGGTTTGCCTGAATTGTGTCAGAGTGGAGAGTACCCAATGTATCCAGATAGTTTGAAATAAATTGATTTTATCAGTGACATGAGAATTTCAGATATTGGTGAATTGTAAGACAACAAGTGAAAGTGGATCTTCCTTCAAGGTGCTTTATGGACTGAAAGTTTGAGCGTAGCTAGAAATTTCACAAATGTACTCTCTATGCAACAAGAGTGCTAGATTTTAATCAAGGGGGGGGGGGGGGGTGATATGAAATATCCAAAAGGTTCAATTTTGGTAAAGCCTGAGATGCAGAGCAGATTTTTCTAATGTCTTTTTTTAGAATTTCTTATCCAATATCCTCCTTTTATTTGACACATTGTAGAATTTCTTGTGCATTGAGGACCTGTGGGCATTGATGCTAGAATTACAAAGACAATTTGTTGAATAGTGGTAGGTACACTGTATAGTGTAACGATGTGGTGATGTCGGGTTTGCATGGGTTCAAACCAGGGGAGCATTTCGTCAGGTGTTTCATCAGTGATTTTCACCGACAAATTTGCTGTCAGCCAATCAGGTGCAAGGATCTCAGTAGCTCGAAGCAGTTGTCAATGACTGTCACGCTTTATAAAACACCGTGTTCATAGACTTTCTGGCCAGGTGAGATTGTTTACAACCAGTTTCCATGGCAATGAATGACTGTGACATCACACTCGGTACTCCATTGCACATGACTATCCTTTTGTGCGTGCATAGGGGTGTGTGTGTTTGTGTGTGTGTGTGTGTTTGTGAGGAGTGGTATATTTTGTAGTGTGTAAAATTGTGTGATTTGACTTTGTCTGCTTCATATCTACTGAGGATCACCTTATCCTGCAATTTAATTTCCAGTTAGGAGAACAAGATTTTCCTCTTCCTTCAATGGCATGTAAAGTACGCCTGTTTTCCGAGAAACATTTCCAGCATGAAACTTTTGCGAATCGGAGCCAGAGGCTTATTTTTCTGAGGCATAGACTTTCATGAATTGCCACTGTCATTCGAATTAGTGCATAGACAAAAACTTTGCATGCATTTCTCTTTTGCCAAGCTTGGCTTCTCAGGAAATTCGTGAAAGTTATACTCACATATTTTTTTATTTATTTTTTTTTTTTTATTTTTTATTTTTTTTTTTTTTTTTGGGGGGGGTATTACAGTGTAAATAGAGATAGGATCTCCTCAGAGGAATAGGTTGAAACCAAGTCAGACCAACTCTTGGCAGCACAAACACCGAGGGAGGCTAGTTGCTTTTCCACATTCCATGAGCACTTTTAAATGGACAGTTCTGAAAAATATCTACTATTTCTTTTGGAAAAAGGAAACATAGGCAAGTTTTGTTGCATTTTTACGAGGGGAGATATGAAGAGTTTGTTTGCAAAAACCGATAAGTCCATATTTGCCAAATGGAGATATTTGCGATTAAAGGTCAAGAAAATAAAGAGAATAATAAGAAAATGTTTGCTTCTTTTGACCATAACTTCAAAAATGTACCTTTATATGTAGTGGCCAATATATCATTTAAAAGGTATTATTTTGTACTTTATGACAGAGACCGTACTTCAAAATCTTCAAAAATGGACATCGGTTTTTGGAAACAAACTCTTCATATGCTTTTATTCATCAGTATGAAATACTTGCATTCAAATTTGTTCAGTGATTATAGCAATTAACAAAGTTCTAATGAATGTTGCTTTCTCAACTGTGAGATATTCTGCATGGGGCCTGTGAGTATTTGCACCAATTACGGAATGTCCGTATCTGACTGATATGTGGGTTAATTGTGATGAGTGTTATTGCCGTGTGAAACTGAGTGCATTGTCAGGTAAGGCACGTTTCAGGGCGTGACAGTGCTTGACAAACAGTGGACTGGTCCGGGGTCGCGCTAAGCCATTGCCATGAATCACAGATGTGAGTAAGGAGTGAACTCCACGGCACCTGGCTGGCGGCTGGCGTCCCTCCTCGCTCGTCGCAAAACTTTTGATTACAACCAATTCTGACATACCTTGGTGGCCTTGAAATTTCTTCCTCAGCAGCGCGAGAGAATAATATGTTTCATCAGGTGCACCTATCTCTCTCTCTCTCTCCTTTCTCTCTTTCCCTATCTGTATATATTTCTTTCAGCACACTCCCACCCATTTGATGGATTGACAGTTGACATATAGATGGATATATCTGTTATCTCTATGACCCAGATGGGCTCAACAGCTGTCCCGTAGATTGACAGATCTTTATCCAAAGCAAGAATATGTGAGCTTTTACCAACAAAGCCAAAAAAAGGGTCACCAGGCATTACTGTTCTAGATTTGGTGTTGTTCAAATTCTTGAGACTGGAAGGTTAACCCGTTGAGGACTGACTGATATTTCGACAACACGCATTTCTCATAGACCAATGCCCGAGTATACTCTGGACTTGTCCTCACTTTGAGCTCTTTCATTAAAAAAATAAGATAATCATATAATCATTGATAGTCAGTGTGACAGATGGCTACAAGATGAACATAAATTTGAGCACATTGGCTTGCAAATCTTGTGTAAGGTTGTGAGTGGTACAAAAGATGAGATATTCAGGTGAATAGGTAAATAATTAACCCACTTCTGTTTAAATAGGGAATATCCCATGCTGATAGTTGACACAAATCCCCGCAGATGCCACATAAGGAATATCCTGTTACTAAAAAATATATTACACCCATGAATATATCCCATGACTTGTCAGTGCCTAGCTGCTGCTGTGTGGGACAAGCATCATGTGAAGAGTTTGTTTGCAAAAACCGATAAGTCCATATTTGTCAAATGAAGATATTTGCGATATTAAAGGTCAAGAAAAATAAAAAGAATAATAAGAAAAGTTTTGCTTCTTTTGACCGTAACTTCAAAAATATACCTTTATATGTAGTGACCAATATATCATTTAAAAGGTATTATTTTGTACTTTATGACAGAGACCGTACTTCAAAATCTTCAAAAATGGACTTATCGGTTTTTGCAAACGAACTCTTCTTGTGTTTCACATTTTTTTGAGTCTGTCATTATCACCCATAGCACCTCCCTGCCCATTGCTATACAGGCAATGACATTTGAAAGTATTCATGCTGTAAAAGAGTTTTAAAAGGAAAACCTATCCTGAAACTCCCAGCATTTGAAACAAATCAAAGCAACAGTAGAAAAATACAAGTTGTGCAAATCTTGAAGAAAACTGAGAAAGATGTAATTTTTGTGAAACTTGTGACCAATTAAAAACACATTGGTGAGAACTCACCCCCATTTGCTCTGGATTGCCAGGAGAATAAGACACATTTTCCCTTGGATCAAGTAAATTAGATTTGTAATTATAAATATCCCCTCTATACAGTCCTTGGTAATATTTATCTATACAAGTGCTGCATGAAATAAGAAATATATATATGTATATATATAATCAGTATTCATGAATTAATCCCCCCCCCCCCCCCCGCACCAAAAAAAAGAAAAGAAAAAAAAATGTAAGACTAAGAAATTATATGAAAGGTTCATGGTCTAGGCAAATAGAAAGTGAGCTCACTTAGGCCTACTACATCACAGAAACTACAACTTACACTCGATTGATCATTACTGCAAGAAATCGTATTCTCTTCATCAAAATTTGCTCACACTTTCATTGTCCCGTTTCACTCAGTGAAACTACCCACATAAAGTAAATTTCAAGTGGGGCTTCCCCTTTAGCTTGCATTACCATAGAGTTGTCGGCCTGGACTGGGGAAAGGTGGATGAGTGGGATGTCTAGAGGTGTCACACTTCTATGGCTTCTTCTTTCAGTTGACAGGCACTGTCACTTGACAAGGTTGTCAAACACTGTTAATTGCCCCCCTCCCCCACACACACTCATTTTATGAATACACACACCTATGTAACAAAGGGACATTGGGTTTATAATCTTGGAGGTGCTATCTTTCTCTTTAATAGCTGTGTCATGTCCAGTTTTAATCCTTAAATCCTGTAATCCTTTAGTCCTGTGTTTTGATCGATGATAGGCACATATTCTAGAGTGCTTTCTATGCAGATTGGCCCAGATGTCTGGATGACTAATTGCCAGATGATTAGAGATTACAACAGTAATTAATTCCTTTACTGTCACCATGGCCTTGCTATTTACAAACCAATGCACATTGCTACACCTGAGTGGGCTTGCTACATTTACAGCTAGTTCAAGTTTGAATTGATTGGTAAATGTTGATGAAAATACTTGAAGCAGATAGACCTAATTGCCTTGGCATTCAGCTTGATTTCCCAATGTTGGAAAAAATGAATAGATAAAACGAAGTAAATTAATAATATTATTATATATGGAAAAGCATCAATTTTTTCAATTGTCTGTATATATTCATTACTTTAACTTCACCTCCATTTGTGGAAATCAGGCAATGTATGAAGATTACCTTTTGAATACCACTTCATTACCAACCTGCCTGCTCACATCTACATTTATGACCCAAGTACTTCCTTCATGATATTGAAGTGTTTGCCTGTTGGTTCATTTTGATACGAATGCTGTCATTAACTTTTTGCATGCTTTGCGTGCCAGTTATGATACAGAAAAACCCCCATAGCACTGTACGCACTGTCCAAAGTCTCTGGCACAAAAAGAATTTAATAACCGTTGATGTGCTTTGAGTGCTGATTGGCACACACACACACAAAAAAAAAATCAAAACTAAACAAAAACAAAAACAACAACAAAAACTACTACTACAACGAAACAACATAGCATTGTACACTCTGTCCAAAGTTCCTGATGCAGAGTAAGCTTTCAACAAAATTTGTAAGTATTTTGTTGAATGTGACAGCGATTTTTCACTGTGCAGTATTTCGGTACCTGCTTCTTCAGAAAAGCGAAGGATAACTCCAGTAAAAAATATGCTAGGCAAGGAGATGAAAGCATCGTTAATAGTTATTGCAAGGAGCATCCAGCCTGTACAGTGGCATATTAAAGTCACAAAACTTCTCCACATATGCCGACACATCTTTTCCCCCACCTGTGAGACCAATCTCAAGGCGATGTTTAATGATTCAAAAGATCAATCTTTAGGTGACCTTAATGATTTGAAAGACCCACTAAATGAGGATAGCACAGTCATGCTCAATCATGTCAATAATTTCTGCGAATAGCAGAAGGAAATCATGTCCCTCTTCCCCCGAAGCGGAAGATCTGAAATCGAGGCTTGTGACGAATACAACCCATACAGCATCGGATACGGCCGAGTGCCACTGAATGCAAAGAATTTCATCCTCCGTCACTGCCGTCGATTCTTGATTCACAGAAGGGGGGGGGGGGGCAGAGAGGGGAAGAAAGAAAGGGGGAACAATTCAAAGTGGAGAGGGGGGCTTCGTGTCAACTGTCCTCGTAGGGGTGCTGGGCTGAAAGGAGATGGGGAGCCTTTGACGCATGAATGAACCCTGGGAGTACAAAAGAATAGAGACACAATTCAATTACAACTCATCCAGTTGGCTCCTTTTTGGGTGTGACTGCCTGGGTGTGTTCACACACTGTACAAGTTTGGTAATGTTTTTGTTTTGCTTTGTTTAGTTCTGTTTTATGTCTGTGTGTGGTGTGTATATCTACATGTTTTTTTCTATTTGTATGAAGAACCATATTACCCTATCAATCCATACTTTAGAGAGTATGTCTATGGCAAATAAGGATATCATGCTTTGGTTATCAAACTAATGGTGATTATAGTTGTGATGATGATATTAACACTCTCAGTACAGACATGATGATGAGAATGTAAATTTAAACCTCAGAGAAAAAAACAACATAGCCTTGCAACTAAGTTTTTTTTTTGTTTTTTTTTTTGTTGGGGGTGTTGATAATATTGATAGATCTATATTACTGTGAAAATATTTCAGCTTTGCTAATATTTTCATTATGAATATTATCATTGTCTAATATGTAATAGTCATGGTCACAGTCAGTTCATTCACTTTCTTTTTATTCTCTGCTTTAGGAAACCACAATAGTTTAACTGTATAAAGTGCTAGAAAAGAAGTGTGCATCAGAGCTGTTACTGTATCATGATATGTCTGATAGTGTATGTGTCTGCATGAATGATTAATCATAAGTTGAATGTGTGATTTCAAAGATTACATACTATGTATTACGATGTGTTCTTGCAATGAAAAGTGAAGGCTGCTGAATGTTCTTATATTCCCCTCCCCCCGCCCCCCATGTTTTGTTTTGTTTTCTAGACAAATTTTAGCATGCTACCAGAATGCTTGACAGACTCACTGTTTATATCAGCATGCTATTTGTATGTGGGTTTATGCATAGGTGGGACTTTCTTTCAAACAGTTGTCTTTGTTATTTTGTTTTTAACAAAGATGCAGATTACTACTGGTTGATTGGAACATTCTGTTCAAAAGGATTCTCCATGGTTCTGTAATTTTTACGTAATTTTGAATGAATTATATATTTTTAAAACAAAAATCCTACTGTTTGAAGTTGCTTTCTGAAGGCAAATATTCTTTCATTTATGATCCATTCAATCATTTATTTGATGTAAAGTGCCTTTATTATTTTATCATGAAAATGGAAAATGATGCTATAGAAATTGTATGCGTGCATGTATGTATTATCATTATCATTATAAGTAGTAGTAGTAGTAGTAGTAGCAATAGTTCTAGCAGTACTTAGTACTTTTAGTATTTAGTATTAGTATTATTTTAAAGAAAACATAATATATGTGTGCGTCAAATAATAGAGACACTGAGATAGTATATGACAAGGGCACTAAATGACTTATCATTGAAGGATGAATAATGGACTTCTACATCTGACAACACGATTGATGAGCTTGAAATGTGTTCAGACCAGTCATTCCCTTCCATTTGACTTAAAGGGTGTGTACAGTTCTGGTCGAGGTGACGATTTAGCTTTTAACGTTTTGCGATATATTCAGAAACCACTCTATGAGATGTCAAAGAGCATGCAATTCTAAGGGGTATCAAAAGTTTATTTGATGAAAATCGGTTTTGAAATGGCTGAATATCCAAAACCAAGGTGAAACAAAGCAATCGTAATAAAAGGCGTGGCCTGTCGGCTTTTATTATTATCACTTTTTTTTTTTGATATCTCAGCCATTTGAAAACCAATTTTCATCAAATAAAAGTTGAATCCTTCTTAGAATTACATGTTCCTTCATATTTCATAAGAGGTTTCTCACTATCTCACTTACGAATGTTAAAAACATGAATCTCCACCTCAACCAGTACTGTACAGTCCCTTTAAAATCATTTGGGCAGATGGATGAAGTAATATCAAGCAAAAGTGGCATATCTTCAATATCTCAGGGCATGCTTATGTGGTAGTTCATAGTATTTGTCAAATTGAAAGATGTATGCTTGAATGACAACCAAAGTAACACTTTCATCAGTGAGTTCAAAATGAGCAGGAGGTTCTCTCTCTCCAAGCGGGGAAAGGTTTGAACAAAGCCACTCACTGGTCCGTGAAAATCGCTGCTCACGCTGAATAGGGCAGGGTTGAACAGGCCCGGATTTTCAGGGCTTATTGCGTCTTTGTTAAGTGTGGAGAGCGTACCTAGCTTGTGGTCTCATGTGCCACTGTTTGTGTAATTGTGAATCAGCAGTGTGTGTGTATGTGTGTGTGTGAGTGACTCTTTATGCGTGAGTGAGAGCGAGGCATGCTATAGACACACACACACACAAGCACCATCGGCAAGGAAGTAGCGTTCCTAGTGACAAAGATTACAGCCGCCTGTGCGCACGCGACGCCACCGCTTTTTACGCGATGAATGCAGCAGCGCATTGGCTTTGCTGAGCCGGCAAAGCCCCTCTGTGACTCGCTGGGTAACATCTAAGCCCTGCTATTCAGCGAGCCTGGCTCAGATGAGTGTACAATCAACGCAGGCTAGCCACCGAGAAAGACTAACTGCGAGTGAGACAGGGAGCTTAAGGGACTGGAGGATTTTAACTTTTATGCGAAGCGACATTCCATGTAAACTCACTCCCAGTCAAATTTCATAGAGGTGAATTCACACGAAACTTTCTGAGGATTGATACAGGGAGATACTTCAATTCATGACTTCCTCCAATGGACAGAGGACAACACTCTTAGCTGGAATGACCTGCAGATTTTCGGCGAGCCCCTTTTGAAATGGACGACGAGACGCATTGAGTTTTTCGGCAGCCTCGAAGGTGAGTACCGAAGACACTTTGTTATTGTTTATTGTCATGAAGCTCATTCAATTGAAGGCCATTTCTACTGTCTCTAGTCTGTGTGAATTGAAAAGATTTCTGTAGTGTTTATGTGAGTTCCAGTCGACATGCAATCCATTATGTTATTGATTACGGTTTCCCACACTGGAACCATGTACATGCATTATGTATGTAACAGTAAGTTGTTTACAACTAATTTGTCGCAAAGCATCAATGTAAATGACATACACCTTTTATCTCATCTGCTATACTTCTCTTCTATGTCAGTAAACATTTGAACAGATTACCTTTACTACTTCTCTAATTCTATTTCTCTATCCTAGCCCAAATATGAAAAATGATACCTATTGTCTTTGTTGGCTGGAGTAAAATATGTAAGGTGCTGTATAAGCTGTTATTTTATTTTATTGTCATCATAGACATTTTCGCAAGATGTTCTTTTTGCGAACTGATGCCGACGCTAACGTAAATACGCTATTACCCTAGCGCATGAAGACATTTTCGCGTGTTGTTAAATTCGTGATCCCAATGAGATTCATGAAATTCGCGAAAATTAAACCCTCGGGAAAATAACAGCTGATACAGTATAAGGTTGATGCCTGAGACGCCATGCTACGAATAAATAGAGTGCTTTGTTACTAATAATGTTCTACGGTATTTAGTGCTGTAGGAATTGAGTCATTTTGTTTGATTACTTTCACATATTTTTGTGTTAAATTCTAGCCAGAAGTGTTGACATCACATAATAACTACAGAGTTGATAGCAAACAGAATTTCAGACCATCTTTAGATTTTGAGGGGAAAAAGAAAGGTAAACAGAACCATGCATGTAGAAATCTCTGATTAATGTACACTCTAGATGAATCGATGATTGAGATATATAAATAGGTTGCAGCACATAACATATGAATACTTTGTAGGATTTGATTTTTGTGTGTAGGTATTTCTATATTTCAAATGAAATTGCAGAACTGCAGTAAGTATAATGTTGTATAATTTTGTACAATGAGAAAAATGCATACAATGTAGATGTAGTCTGCAGATGAGGTATATTGTTGTTTGCCATCTGGAGATTATGAAGAAAAAAAGCATGATAGCCCCACCTTTTCAGAGCAAATCTCTTTCCTTTTTTCGATGCAAATCCTGAGGAGAAACAAAAACAAAACATATTGTTAGGTAACTAAGAATTGAAATTTAATCATCAGTCAAACAAATTAGACATTACTGTAGAACATGATACTTTTGCGGCATGACATTTTCGCGAATTGGAGCGGGCGGCCTTTTTTACGGCATGAAATTTCTGTGAGTTGCATCTTAACATTCAATGCGTATAGTGTAGACAAGAACTTTCATGTGCATATTGATGTTTGTAAATCTTGGCTCTTGTGAAATTTGCAAAATTAAAATGCACATGATTTTACAGTAAATAAGGGATTTGAAGAGTCTTAGAGTATAATGACAATGAATATAATGATTTCATCCACTATTCTCATTTTCATTTTGCATTCTGTCCTTTATTGTCTTTTGCCAGATTTTGTTTTTGTGGTTTTGATTACTTTCTGATTGCCCCCTTCCCAGTTTCAATCACTGTGTTGTTCAATGAATTTGTTTATTACCACCCATATATTTTAGTTTGCATTGGTACATTTTAGTTCTAGCCAAATGGCAATACAAACCTTTTGAATCCTATGCACAGATTGTGGGAGAACATGTTGCAGTGAATGACTTAAAGGTCCTGTTTACCTTTGGGAGCAGTGATTAAAAAAAAAATGTTCGAGATATTGCCTTTCATGCATATGTGTAGGCCTGTTGTACCACAAAACATCCTACCATATAAACCTTTTGCTATAAAGCCTAAATTATAAGGAGATATCAGTATCTTTATCAGTAAACCGTAACTGTAGACGGTTTAGTCTGGAAACATTTTAATTCTAACTATTGCTCACATTTTGTATACTTAACAATACTTAATATCGATTTTACTGATCATTCAAATTTTCACAACGGTTGTTTCTATCCCTAACTCACATTTTAGAACTGTTTTAAAGCACTAATGCTGGGTTTTTGTTTCATCTGCAAATGAAGAGTTTGTTTGCAAAATCCGATAAGTCCATATTTGTCAAATGGAGGTATTCGCCATTCAAGGTCAAGAAAAATAAAGAGAATAATAAGAAAAATTTTGCTTCTTTTGACCATAACTTCAAAAATGTACCTTTATATGTAGTGACCAATATATCATTTAAAAGGTATTATTTTGTACTTTATCACAGAGACCGTACATCAAAATCATCAAAAATGGACTTATCGGTTTTTGCAAACAAACTCTTCAAATGGTAAATTATGCCTTTAACTGTCTCATGCTGATGTTCTATCCCTACATTTCAGTCTTAGAAAAACAAACAAATAAAACAAATAGTCTTTGTTCAACCCTTCTATTAATATGCATTTTCCTCCATCTGAACACACACACACCTGATGTAGTTGCAGCCAGGTGATTTTGTTTGGACACAGCCTTGAATGATTACGAGCTTTAATTAGGCTCATCCTTCTTTGGTTCATGGGATTTCCCCCCAGCGATGAAACAGTCAGCGACAACATGGTAGATTGTTACAATGACATTAGCAGACGACCCACTGCTCAAGTTAATTGAACACAATTTCATCAAAACAATGGGGACAGCAGGACTGTAGTTAGTTGGTATAGCAGCCAGAAATTAATCAGAGATGTTTATCATGACTACCGGTATAGTATGTGTATCACAACAGAATTAATCAGGAAAGAACTAATAAATTACCTTCAATCACAAGATATGTTTTGTTTAAAAAAAAAAGTGTGTATGGTTTGGAACAATTTGTAATTAGAATCTGTATAGGGCATAAGCATGCATTTTCATCTGCTTAATTTTCAGTGTGCAGTTTATGAAAGTGTATTCAATGAAGTACATAGGGGCCATTGTATGGATTCCCCATATAGGCTACTGCTGTTTAGTGGTTGTGCAATAATACACCATATTTTGTCTTTGTCTTTTCCATGATTATTTGCTTATTGGGCAAATGCTTGCTCCTTTACGAAGAGTGCAAACTCTTATTACAATTCACAAGTGCACATAGAGCTATACATACATCTTGTTACACAAGTGCAAGTCACACCTTTTTGTCACTACAGATTCAACTTCAATATCTAGAAGAATTATGGTACTTTTTGCAAGTTTATGAGTTCACTTGATAATAACTATACAGATAAAAATGATTGTATTGCATGGCTTTTTTCATGGAATATCAGGGAATAATGCATTAATGTTTGATTCATGCAATACTAGCCCTAACTCATGCAATATTCCTTGGAATCGCATTTATTGCCATCCAACATAATATATTATTTAATATAGACCAGATGTTTCATGGAGACATTTCAACCTGTTGAAGACTAATCCTGAGTATGCTCTGGCAGGTGCCTATGGAAGATATGTGTTGTAGCAGAATCAGCTTCTTCTCTATTGTTTAACCTGTTGAGGATGGGCTGAATTTGCTACAGTATGCATTTCCTATAGACACCTGCCCGAGTATACTTCGGACTCATCCTCAACGGGTTAATAAATGCATAAAATACTCCCAAACTACTCTGTACTTCTAGTACTGTAGTACACATTATTCATAGTAAATATTGCATGCATCCATACTTATCATCACTCAGCAGGTCTCTTCATAGCAGTATGATATGATAATGGATTGATATTAGCTATAGGGGAAGGTTACAGTCTGATCATGGGACGATAACTGATTGAGCTTTACCACAAAGGTCGCAAGTTTAATCCACGATGAATCTTTACCTCCCTACGACATCATCACTCTGAATCATAGTGGAAGATTTGTAACTTTAACTCCTACCATGTCACTCCATACACACTGGAGTTCCCAATGGGGCCACATAATGATATCAAACTTTTACGAATTAGAATTTGTAAAGCTTAATTATAACCTAAAAGATTTTGTGGGCATCAATAGTAATCTTCATCATTAATACTCTGCAGCCACTATGTAAATGTGAAGGGGTCTATTGTGTATACTCAAGGACAAATAACTCTTACATGATGTAAAATGATCATTAAAGTATAAGAGGAAGAAAGGAGTCTGACACAGTAACTCTCCTGCCCAAAGCAATTGCTTAACTTTTGAATGTGAGTGTCCAAGTTTTTAAAACTTGTACCACTGACACTGGCAAACACTTTTCTCCTGCAGTGAGAGGCGCTTTGATTCCAATTGACAAGCACTGTGTAGCAATAGCACAGCGCATATATTTATTCACCTTCCTGAGCAAATATACAAAACTCTCCCCAAAGCTATCACTACTCACATTGGTTTGGGATACCACCACTTATCGTGAAAGGAAACAACCGTTCGTGCATTGGCCCGTTCCAAATTGTTTATCTTGATCATTCGGGTTCTTTTGTACTGCATGTGCATGAATCGTTGGTAGGACATGAGCACGTTCGCACACACTCATGCAAACCACCGACATCGACATCACCTGACAGTGAATGGGGGTTGGTAAACACAGTGGCCGATCCGGGGGGGGGGGGGGGGGGGGGGATGCAGTGGGCGCACACCCCCTCTTTGTATTTTGTTAGAAACAAAAGAAATGAAAAATGGGGGGGGGGAAGTGTGCCCCCTTCAATTTTGTAAAAGTGCCTCCCCTCTACAGAATTCCAGGATCCGCCCTGTAAACAGGAGAGGTGAATAAAAATCTGGGAGAAATCGCCTTTTGAAAGTAGCTTCTATGGGGGCTGCTGTAGTGACACAAACAAAATCAACTCTTGTTGTTGTAAACAGTGATAAATGATTTTGCCCCCCAACAAGCTGATCTGATTATTGATGTGGAGGTATTTAGCTAACTTTAAGAATATATATATATATATATATATATATATATGTATATGTATATATATTTTTTTTTTTTTTTTTTTTTTTTTTTTTACTTGCCTTCATCAAAGTTGTTTGTCCTGTTTCTTTTTTTTTGTGCTTTCTTTTTGCCAACTAGGTAAGGTTAATGGAAGCTATTTTGTAGAACATTATAACTGGGAAAAGATTGTGTAGCAAACCTCTGGTCTCTGATATTTACATTGTTCATACAATGGCTGGTATGTATAGAAAAATATTGAATATATATGTCACTACAAAATATTTAATTTTTGTATTATGTCCAATTGTATGCTTATTTATCATCATCTTTTTAAGAAATGACTGAAAGTAAATCAGTTTTTATGTGTTTATCAAAGTTCATATTTCACATTTACATTTTCATTTTTCTTGGTTAAGTCTTGGAAAATTGCATTCATACAAATCCCCAAGTTTTTAGTATAAAATGAATTAAAAAAAAATAGATAAATGAATAAGAAATTAACATGTTTTCTACAGCAAAATAATCAGGAGACTGAAAATTATCAAAAACATGTTCCAATTTTGGTGGTATTTTCTTCCAAGACTGCAAGCAGCCATTATGATCAGAAAAGGGATAATAAAAAATCATGAAGTCATGGTGATGATAATGAAAAATTGTCATCCGGACCTTAACTCATGTTCATGCACAGGTGACATAGACAACAGCAAGGGAATAGGATCAATTTCAGTTAATATAGCAAACAGGAAGTACGCATCGCTGGCCATTGTGAGGTTTCTTTATGGTGCCTTACATGATTTAGAAGGTCATAAAGTGTTCGTGTGGGTGGATCAATAATGCATGATTAAATATGTAGCAGTAACAATGGCAGAGGCAGCAGTGTCTTTTTTTTTTAAGCAAAGCAACATGACGTTGAGTATTCCTTTGTTTCTTGTAAGGGCAATAATTTATTACTGCAGCACTGAAAAGTATACATACAATGTGCTTGGTCACTGACACCTTAGATGAATTCTCAATTTTTCAGTTTCATTTCGAGCAGTTCAACCAGAAACTTTTCATGAGAGATATCAATTTTATTTAACAAAATTTGAAGTCAACAATTTTCTACAGATTTCTGCCTCAAACAACTTGCCAAGGAAATTGGGTTGTACAAGTATCATTCTTCTGTACAATTATTTGTTACAGGGTGCCGGTACTTTAATCTGGATTCTTTGAAACACCATCACCTAAATAAGGAAATGAACATGGATACACTTTCATGGCATGCATATTAACCTGTCTAGTGCTAAAACTGGGTTTGTCATGATGTACAAATTTCAGGGGGAAGTGCATTACCTTTAACTCTTTATGTGCCGCGTTTGAACATCCGACAGCGTGCCAACTTCACATATTCTGCTCTAACGCACAAACCCGCCCAAAATTGACTGATAAATCACCTAATGTCAATGAAAGCGTTTCTCGTGCTTTTGTTCCTTTCACATACAGCTTGCATTCTATGTGGTGGTTGACTATCAAGCGGTGTTCCCAACTAGATTTGCGCCTAAATTCTAAGTTTCTGTCACGGTTTTATGTTCAAAAGTCATGCTTTTACAGTAATGTAGCGACTGGTCGTTCAAAAGAAAAAATAAAAATAGATTTGTCAAACAATTTATATCAAAGCAAAGCTTGGCATTCTCTCTACAAATTTGCTGACTATATGTCCAGCTTAACAGAAATTCGTAGAAGTTATATAGAGTGAAAAACAGAATTCTTTCTCAAAGCATGACTACCTTGGTGTCTCAGAATAATGTGGCACACAGGGGATTTCCACCATGGCAAATAAAGAGTTAAGACATTGGACTTACATCATTTTGTGCCATATAAAGACACTTCTAGGTACTACCTGTGCTGTGAATTGATACACTTTTGTGACCTAGTTTTGGCTTGATGTATGTGACAGTGCATCATAAAACAGACAAAAAGTTAAGCACCCTGATTTCATGACAGAAATCAAAATAAGCCAATTTGGTCAACTTTAATAGTCAATGTTCACTCTTTTTATACATGTCTTCTTTAAATTCTTCTTCAGAATTCTAAAGTCTAGGAGCATAAAATGTATGAGATTTTTTTTTCTTAGTTTTCTTAGATTTTTTTTTTTTTTTTTTTTTTTGGGGGGGGGGCAGTTTAATTGAACCTTATTTTCTTTTTCAGAATAGTGTGACTATACATGTAGGTATGGCATCCAGACAACTTTTCATTTTTTTAAAACCCTTTGGCAAACTCTTCCTTTTCATCTGTGATAACTTTTGAAAAGATGATGTGACTGCATTTATTGGTATCAGTCAGAAGTTCACCTTTGTGTAGATTCAGTGAATGCAGTAATTTAGGAGAACACATCAGTGAATGTTTGAGGAAAATTAGACAATCCATTCAAAATTCATTAGTGATCAAAGTTTCAATGTCGTCATGACTGGATGACTACAGTTTGTAATGTCTCATGTGTAGAATGACACCAAGAAAATGTAGACAGAATTCAATATTTTTTTTTCTTTTTACGGGTGTTGAAAAGCACACATTCCCTCAGTTTGTTACTGGTGCATGTGTATGTTAAGGGAAATATTATTCCCCCTACTTTTTGAAAGAAGCAAGTTAAACTTTCTTTTATTGTTTGAGAAAAGTGAAAATCCATATCTGGAGACTTTTTGGTCATGTTGTGATGCAGGGTCACAAATATGTTTGATTTTTACTTGACTTTAAAATGGCTCATATAAAGCTGTACAAGCACAAGCACTACGTAAGGGAGAATGCTATAATTTACTTTTTGTATGTCTGTTTTTCCCCCTGCTTTACTTTTTACATGCCCTGATTTACACAGGATGTCAGAAAGACAAGATTTTGGTGGGGAATTTTAGACTCGTGTCATCTTTCAGCGAGGATGATTTCACGCGGGGTGAGGTTGATCCCCTGTTGTCATCCCGAGGCAGAGAGAGAGAGAAACCAAATATATCAAAGAAGAAAATTAGTCCCAGATTGCAGGGAAAGGAAATATTGAGCAAATCTCTGCAACACCCTCTTTTTTCACTGATTTTATCAGGCCCAAGCCTTTTTCACTGCGCTGTACAGAGGGATACATTTTCTTCTTATTTTGTATTGATATACACTGTAATACCTAGAGATTCTGTTTGACAGTCATCATCACAGGAACTTATTTCAAGCAAACACAAAAACAAAGCAAAACATAAAAGTAACCAAAATACAATAAAGAAACATGTTGCTCTGTAGAAAGAAAAAAAAAAGAAAAGAAATACAAGCATGTATGGTTTCTTTGGGTATTAAACTGATGAGTTTTATTTCCTGTCTTGGAAACAAATGTACAATAGAAAACAAAACAAAAAATGTCTGATGTGAAAACATTATATAAAGATATAATGAAATACTAAGTTCAAGTTTTTTCATTCTTAAAGCTGCGTGAAGTTTGCTAAGTTCTTGCCTTAAAAAACACAAACTAACTATTACCTTTTTTGGGGCTGCCTATATTGCACTCTACTTTCATTCTTTAGGTATTACATGAACCTCACTAGTGTAAGTTTTGCATGAATTTGATGGAATTTGGGTCAAATATTCAGCTTAAATTCTTAATTTCTGCTTTGCAGTTGCCAAATCAATGTGAGGTACTTTGCCTAATATGATTAAGAATTGTTGGGAAGTATTGATATACTGTACAGTACTTGCAGTGTAATTGAGGAGTTGGGCACTCCATAGAATAGGAAAATATATAAACTGCAATGTGTGCTCAATTATGAATACATACGTCACATGGTAGCAATATGATAAGTACAGGCAGTGGAAGTAAATATTTTGATATTTAATTGAACATCAGGGCATGCCTATAGTTGATATGTTATTTCATGGGTAGGTGGATGATAAAGAGCAACAAGATGAAATATGTGCCTGAGTGTAATATCTTCACACCATACATGCTCTTGGGCGGTGCACTGGGGATCCAACATTGTCACCCAGACCTGCATTACCCCTTTTTTCTGTAGCACATTGAAACATGACAACTCAGATATTGGGCCCCTCTTACCATGAGTCTTACTCACCCCTCATGACCCTAATATGACCCGCTCTTTTACCACAAGGGAACAAGCCCTGGTAGCATCAAAACAAATAAAAAGAAATCTTATTTCCCAACATTCTGCAATTACTTAGACATATTTTCCATCATTTTAAATGTATTTATTTATTTCTCGCTCTTCTTTTTTATTTTGGTATTTTTAAACCTATATAAGATGATACAGATGATGAATAATGAAAAAGGGCTTTTAGGAGATGCACATTTCAAAGGAACAACCATTTCTAGAGATATTCTGCTATGTCATAAGCAAGCAGCCTATGGTTTCATGTCTTTGGTGTGCATACTTTTCTTATTCTTTTTATTCACTTACAAGGTAGGAATCTTCTTTATGATCATTCAGAGCATTGTTATTTCATCTGTTGCTTGAAAATGTTGTGTAAGCAATTTTTTATATTCAGTGCTCATGAGAAGAGATGTTTTTGTTTCAAGTAGATAAAGCTGATTGATTTGAAGGCCATTTTGAGTATTTATGTAATTGTGTTATAAGAAGACAATGTTAATGATAATATTCTAGAAACAACTCATTTTACTGAGACCTGATAGGCCAGATATTAATTTTGTTGCTTTTAATGTCTTTGCTTTTCATTTGGATGATAAAAAAGAAGATATACATACCAACATTCTTCATATCTATTTAGATAATATTTGATGATGTTCTTAAAAAGGGCTTCAGCGAAGCATCTCTTCCTTCTGGATGTTTGGAAATGATACAAAGTGAAAACATTTAATGAACATTGGAGGATATTATGAATGTGCATTTTGTAATATTAGACATTAGGGATATTATGTTTGTTTTTTTGTACTGCTGTTAGACCAACATATTCAAAGGCTTAGTGGGATTACTCAGAAGATAATGCTGCTTTTGAAGACTTCTGACAGAAGTTTAAGCTTTATTTGAAAGTGAAACCCTCTATTTCTGCATGTATTTATGATTTGTCTGTTTCTTTTGGGGTGCACACCATTTTAAATGGTGGTGTTGGATTTTGTAGTGAACCAAGAACTCCTTATCAAGGAATCTGAGAGGGTATTTTTTTATTGGGGGTGTTTTAGGCAGCAGACCTCATTTTTATTTTCTTATTGTGAATGTGATGGGGAATTCCCCATCTGTAATATGACATCACTGTTATCTCTGCACAATCATGGTGTCTCTGAAATTTCATCCGGAGGTAAATCTGGGATCGTGATAAAAGTCATGTGGTAGATCATGTTTCTCCAACATTGAAAATGTTATCTAAAAATTCTTCTTTGATATAGAATGTTATGGGGTTGAAAAGCAATATTGTTAATGTTCTTAATAGAAAAAATAAACTTGTTTCAAAACATTTGATATTTATTCATGGAACACTAAGAAATGTTTAATGAGTTTTAAGTAACAACCATGAATCTTTTCAAAATGCTCTAATATCTTTTCATGCCCCCATTTCCCCCACATATTTTTATCTATGATCTGTATGTGTAATTGTTACTCCTTGCATTGTGATATAAAGGAAAGTGGTTTAAAAGCGAATTTATCTGGAACTGTTTCAGTTGAAACCATGTCCAAACTATTTTTGAATCACTAGAAAACATACAATCATTTGATTTCATAGCATCAGCAAGTGATGTTGAAAGATCACAAAGACAATGACATGATGATGATGATCCGCAGCATTTGTATATTGTCATATATCTGTCGTAGAAATATCCAAAGGCACAAACTCCTCTGAGAGAAGTAGCAGTTGAATGTTTGGTGAAAAATGTAAGTTTTGAGTGAGGCTTTGAAGTGATGCAGGTTGTTAATTTCAGGAGAAAAGATGGGAGGGAGTTCCATAGGCGAGGAGCGATAGAATGCTAGGAAAATGCTCCTGTCTCCAAATCCCTTGAGATGTGTTAATGGGCATCTTTTTCTGCCTGTGTGGTATTCTTTTCTTTTGCTCTTTTCTGAGCAAAATTGAGTAATGACCTTAGAAACATCAGCAACATTTGAACGCTTGCCATCTCCAAATAAGATGAGTCTTAATCGAATTGGGATGGGGTTAAAAGAGCAGACTTTCACATTTTCATGGGATCGGGGTGGAGAGGGGGAGTTAAATTGTATACATTCATCCGTGCATCCATACATGACCAGAGGGAAGCACTCATTGTGATATGTCTAAGGAACTCATTTGCATCTGAAAATTGACTTTGCTACGTTTATTGATTTTCCATTGTCTGCGCTTTCAAAGACTGTTACATGGAATGATGGATGTTGTTTAGCCTGGTCATTCAGACCTGTCATGATGCATGGGGTGATTGGGTCAATCTACAAAATGCAGGAATTGGAGAGAAAAGGAAAATGAATGATGCGTGGGGTGACCGAAATATCAATTACGTCTCCCATTCAGGTATATATTGCTGTTCTTTTCTAATCATTGTTATGTTGCCCTTGTTGCATAAGAAAAAAAAAATGGGAAAGAGAGTGTATATAGATAATTGTAACATGATTTATTGCCTTCACATTCTGTATGATATCTTGGGATATGTAAGGTTATATGGAAGAAAGAAGGAGAATTCCTGACTCAAGTTAAAGAAAGTCACATATTAATTCATTAATTCCAGTAAGAGATATTGTGGCACCCATACATCACAAATATGCATGTTTGTGGTACCAGAATGTCTTTAAGCCTAAATTCTATTAAAAGTGACTGTGTTTTCTTTGTAATTTTGCATTTTTTGCACTCTCTCATGTAATATGCCAAGCCTTCTTGTCATTATCAAGTTGATAGATTGAGGATGATAAGACAGCCAGAAGCTGTTCTCCTTTCTCTCCCCCCCCCCCATTACCCCTCCCTAATATTTTTTAAACCAGTTTTGTCTTTATCTTTTGTTTTGTTTTCTTCTCCATTTTTTAATAATGAAATTTCCCATTTTGTGGGTCCTGTCTTTGCTGGCAACCATTAAATCAGGCTGTGAAAGTAGCAGGAATATTTTTAGCACTAATCCACTTAAGGGCTCTTGGAAGGTACCGAATCACTGAGGTAAAGATAGTAACACCAATTTTCCAAGTATCGGTGTTGGGACTGGAGAGAAAAATTGGCTTACCCTGGCAAGTGAACAATGCTAAATATGTAGAGCTCTCTCTTCACACATTATCAAAGTTGTGCAAGATTTATTTATTCATTTATTTTTTGTTTGTTTGAAGGGGGGGGGTGGTTAAACTTAAACTTTACAGGTTTTTCTCTTTATGCTTTGATTTTTTTTTTAAATAATATCAATAATCTGAATAGCATAATTTCTATAGTATAGAGTGCCTATAGGCCTTACTGTTTGGGTTATGCAATTAGCAAGATTGACTTTACTTTTCATATCATCTAGCACAGAACAATAAATCAGACTACTGTACAAATAATATATTGGTCAAAAAGAAAATGCACAGACTAACCCAAGGTGTATACTGCACAATATACAATTAATTCCAAAACATCAGATTTGGTTCAATGAGTTTCTCTAAAGATGTATTCCCCAAGCAACTCACACACACACACAAAGAGAAAATGTTTAATGACAACATTTTCCCAGTAGTCAAAGCATTTTGCGTGTAAAAAAAAAAAAAAAAAAAAACGATGTCAGTTAATGCCATGCACTATGGAAAAGGATACCTCGAAGATATCCCCTCCCTCAGCCCCCCCCCCCCACTTCCTACCTGATGATGTCACGCTGACATCACAGATAATGACTGAAGAAGAAGAGCACCAATTCCCTTAAACCTCCACTTCCCCCTCTACATCTAAACGCCCTCCTTTGATGCCAGTCGGAACAGTGGGTTGGTTTGTAGGTTAAGGTTCATCCCCCCATACTCCTATCAGGCATTAAACACATCCGTCACAGGCAGAAATGCTGCCGGTGATAACATGTCATTTTAAAGCCAATAATCTCTCCCTCTCTCTCTATCTCTCTCTCTCTCTGTCTGTATCTTAGGTGATGTCTTCTTAGTTTAATGATTGTATCTTATGCTTTAATGGTTTATGTTTGTAGCATATTTTGTTTACTAATTTTTTATGTTTTGTTTTGCTTTTGTTTTAGGGGCTCTTTCCTCTAAAACTATCTGTGTAACTAACATTTATACAAGCCTTTGTTCCTTTTTTTTCATTTGATTTTATTTTCCTTCAAGTCTGGTAGTAGGCCCTAACTAAAGATTGCTCTAGGATGTGATATGAGAATTTTCTCTGTAAGTATGTCACAGGAATTACTGCAAAGCTCAGGAATCTGTCAACTGACTTAAAGTGTAGCCTTGTCATGAGGGTTAGGTCATATTAAAACAGATCAGTGACTGGGAGAAAGGCTAGAAGGCTTCATCTTACAGGTCAAATGACAGCACACATTCATCTTATAATGATGTTTGTGAATATTCTCCCATTGAAATGCAGTTTCAGAAGTCTTGTGGTACTTTTTCCAGCTCTTAATCTCTGCAAGTAAAACATCATATTTACAAGGAGTGTAGGCATTATTTGTGAGCTATTAGATACTATGGAAAGAGTTTATCTCCATTTTGACACTAAGATGAAAAAATGGTGAGAAATGTTTATTCATTTGCATATGCAAGTTTGTTTATGTTTTTTAATCTCTGATATACTCTCCTGTAAACCCTATGTACAAGTTAGTGATACCATCAAGAAGGTTAACGAGTTGAATCTCGATATACTGTATAAGCTGTTACTTTTGTGAGTGTTACAATTTTCACGAATCACAGTTGGATCGCGAATTTAACAACAAGCTAAAATGTCTCGATGCGCTTGGGTGCTAATGCATTTACGTTAGCGTCGGCATCAACTCGCGAAAATAACAGCGTATAGGCCTACAGTAGAGACTGGTAGTAAATGTAAACTTGTACAGTGCTTGGCCATTATAACGGACACAGTTGTAACAAAATTATGATATAACAACGAAGGAAAAAGTCAGGGCCCAAAATTATCATCCATATATCTTTAGCACCTACATACTCTGCAATTTGGCTATAATTAAATTTTGGTATAATTATAATAAATGAAAACTGACTATCCAGAGGACTTCTTTATAACACTAGTTGCCTGTATACAAACATGCATTGTGGATCATGGTTTTTGGAGTTTAGCAAGAATTATAAAATGTATGTGTCCTATATTGTACTTGTGCAACATATTTGAATTCCCTATTTATGCACATATATTCGTTCTTATCAACATTAAAAGAAAACAAATAAAAAAGAAAACAGTTGGGTCTGCAAGTAAAGCCTAGCTTACTTAAATGTTCAGACAAAAGGATCATGTTCCCTCCTCAATTGCTATTGTTAGAGGAAAGGAAGTGATTAACAAAGTCAGCATCAATATCCAATTAGAAGGAGGGTTAGTGTCTAAGAATGCTATTTCACGCTATTGGTTAGGACAGGGGATTCTCTTTAAGGAATCCACCCATGGGTGTAAGCTGTTCTTAAAGAGGAGTTGGATTAGAACAGTGTAAGCTGTGAGATGTGAATGGGGTGGGCAGTAGACACCAGAGGGTGTTATTTCAAAATCTACCATATCTCGTGGCTGCCCTGTCTGAATTTACATGCATCCCATAGCAACACTGACCCATGGAATGCACAGGGCTATTTGTGTACATGCAAAAGGGGGATGCAGAGCTGCTTTTGTTTCAAAATCAACCTCATCTCAGGGCTGGCTGCCTAGTCTGACTGTACATACGTGAATGACATTCGTGTAACCTCAATCATGTACACATGAAGCTATGTCTATCTACATTTAAATATTGTGGACCCAAAATATACTGACATCATAACCGTAGCAGACTCATTTATTCCATTTTTTTTTTAGTCTTCTTAATGTAAAATCACAATCAGTAGGACCTATATGTTCCCTAATTTGATAGTGACTCAATTTTTGCATAAATGCTAGCGTGTAGTAAAGTTTTGAATGCTTGTCAACTGTGCAGAAGAAAAAGAAACAGACACAAGCAAAATGTCTTCACTATTCTAAACAGATGATATTTCTTATGAGAGAATTATTACAACTGCATTGTGGTTAAGGAAATGAAAAAGAAATTTAAACAAGAAATGTATTTTTCTTGGAAAGTAAATGAGTACTTAACCTCATTCCTAATTCCAGGAAGAAGAAGATAAAATTGCTTTTGATAACATAGCTTGATAACAGGTCAAAGGAATGTGGCATTTCCATTGAACAAATGTTATTTGTGAAATTCATTCTGTATTATCCATACATCTATCCCCTATACTTCACAAAATAATAGTTAGTGTTTTCATCTAGAGAGATTGGATTATCTCCCCCCCCCCCCCCCCCCTTCCATATGCTTTGCATTTCTTACTACACTCTCCGGATCCATATGTTTGGTAGTGTTGTGATAAAAGAAATTGTGTAACATTGGAACAATGAGAAATAGATTTTATAAACAGATAATATGTTTAATGTTGTTTATGTGGGAGAGATAAACAACAACTCTACCAAGATTATTGACCACCAAATCTTTCCTGTTTATTGGTTGTTGTTTTCTTTTTGGTTTTTTTTTTTTCCCTTGCTTGTTACTCGGTCTCCCACATCATTTAGATTGCAGCTCATATTAAAGCAGTGGGAAAAAAAGGAGAAGAAAAGAAGCCCAATGTTAGTTGATATAATCTTGTTGAGTAGAATTAAATGGCAATGCTGTTGATCTTCCAGCAAGGAAATGATCAATACTTATCAATTCAAGAGAGGTTAGATAGGCAGCGTAGGCTGAAGCTTTTGGCCAGGTGTTTGTTTTTTAGTGTGACCCTCGATGCATCATTATGTGGTTTATAGCTTGCAATGATATGCTGAAGGCCATGGGGGGGGGGGATAAACATAGTCTTTTACTTTACATTTTCAGTTGACAATACACCTTTATTTTCATAAACATCCTGCATTTTTTTTTTCTGAATCTAAATGTATTGCCCATCTAGCCCTGTATCATTATTATTACATTATGGCATTCTGTGTATGGCAAGTATGGGGGCACAGTTTGATTTAATGTTTTCTATTTTGTCATTTTTTTTTTTTTTGGTCTTTTTACTTCTACTCTCAGTGTTTCATACAACTGTATATCAAGTTTCATTCTATGCATAAGATTACATAATGTTGTCAGAAATGCACCACAGTATGATACCATCATGAAAGATCTAATTAAGTTATGCCAGGAGAAGAAATGAACATATTCTGTCCCTTCCCATAGCAGCTCAGTCTTTACTAAGCCAAGAAATTAATAATCACCTGATTTTGTATTTTTAGAGGAAAACAAGAGTTACTTTGACATCTCAGATCAATAATTGATACAGCCACCAAAAGTTCTTGGTGAAATAATAATAATAATAATGATAAATGAGTGAGATGTTCTGTTTGATCTGCTTGTCCTGTACCCACTGCAGATATTATGTAAACACAGTTGATGTAGATGTCATATATTTCTTTTTCTTTGTAATCATACTCTTTTTATCCACATTTTTGTTTGCATATTCTAGTTATTCTTTTCATTTAGTGATTTTTCCACGGCCTAATTCCTGCCTTTTCTCTCATCATCTTCTTTTTAAATGGTCTTACTCCTGTGCATTCTTTCTTTTCTCTGTGTCATTACATTATCACTGTTTGTAATCAACAGAGTTTTAGTCATAAATTGTCAGCTAAGAACCACGAGGGCACTATGGTAATTTTGGGTTATATTCAATTATCATTATTACATTGTAGGGGTTGATCTTCTCCACACTATGGTGTCAGTTCAAATATTTTTATTTTTCAGTAAAATGTTGAAAATCAAAACCTCAAGGGCACTGTTTTACACAATATTTGGAGCAATATCTAATAAATCTACTCAATTTTGATTAAATAGACTTTTCACTTAAAAAAAAAAAAAAAAAAAAAAAAAAAACTGAAATCTGAAAATGCAATAGCGCCTTTCTGTTTCTCAGGTGTCAAAATTTAGTAGTAGTTGTTCTTAAAAAAGTTCATTCAAATCAGTTCACCTTTGTCAATGCTACGGCATCAGAAAATGGACAGATTTTCTGTGAATAGAAATAGTACTGTTACACTCCTACACATACACATGATGATAAACTTAGCCATAGGATATTTGATGTTGTTATGATGCTTATGACGATGCAATGGAACAGGCCCTACGGTTACATGAAGATGATAAAGATGGTCAGAGTGTAAATGCTACGAGGCACAAAATAATGATTTCTGTTCCTTTGCTTCCTCTGCAGATTGTCATTAGCAATGGCTGAAGGACAGCATAGAAGGGGTCACCAGTCTGGCGTCAGGAGCCGGAGTGAAAATGGCGTGGTGCTCGGCCACGCCCGGATACAGAGTGACCACAGCAAGGGCGGGGCAATGACATCGGTCTCTCCTACATCGGAGAGCAGAGGAATGTCAAAACAGGAGGTGCTGCAGAGATTGCGAGCCAACAAGACTCGTGCCGGAGTGGGGGGTGCAACCACCTCACCAACCCATGGACCAACAGCTCGGTCTTTACCCAACAACGGCCGTCCACATAGCAGCTTGGGCATCTCAGGCATTTCCAGTAACATCAAGGTTGAGGTTGAGGTGCACACTCGGCTCCCTCAGGCAGACAAACCTGGCGAGATCAAAGAAAATAGACATGAAAGAAGAAGCAGAGCCAGTGCTGGAGATGACAATGACTCACCAGTTCCACCTCCACGCAGGAGATACTCAAACTCCAGTATCTTTGACCAGGACCATCCTGACGCTAGGCAAGCAGATGCGGGAAGTCCACAGGTGCAAAACTCCGATGCTGAAAGACAAAGGAGAAGCAGCAAGGAACCTGTGCCGTTACCCCGACACCACAAACAGCGCTCAATGAGTCAGGATCGGGGTAGCCGGCAGCAGAGAAGGTCAGAGGCGGAGAGGCAGTTCCTGCTGCAACAGTATGACCTGATGCAAATCCAGAAGCAGAAGCAGCAAGAGGAGGATAAGGGTCGCACGCAGCAGCACTCCAGGGATGCCCAGAAGGAGAAGCTGAAGCAGGAACTCAAGCTGCTGAATGAGCACGAAAATCGGGTAATGCACAAGTTGCAGAAATATGATGGTGGGAAGGCCGAGGAAGTCGGTGTGAGGAGCTGGGTCCGAAAGCAGAGTCAAACACTTGACAGACAGCAGGAGGTGAAAGTGTCTGCAAGTGGGACACACCAGTACATGGAGGCTACAAACAGGGTGATGCTCGAGCAACAACTCATGGAGAAGTGGAAAGAGGCGAGAGGGCAGCAGACCAGGCCAAATCAGGCTCAGGATCCTAGACAGCAACATGGGGAGACAACTCACCATCAACGTACCAGTGACATGCATGATGCTTCACACCAGCAACTGGCTCAACAAAGAGAGCAGAGACGTCTCAGCCACCAGCCACAGCTACAAAAGAGTAGCCCGCCTCCTGTCTTGCCAAAGCCAAGGAGCCCTAAATCATCACAGGGCAATACCCACCAGTTGCAGCAACATCCGCAACAGAGACAGCAACCACAGCAACCCAGACCAAACAGTCACCACACTGCTGCAGCAGCAGCAAGCCAAAGGTTGCAGCAAGAAATCCCACGACAGCATCACCATCAGCATGGGAGGCACAGCCACCCACAACAACCTCAAGAAGATGGCAGGAGAAACAACAGGCATATGTTGCAGCAAGAAACCAATCCAGTACCACGTCCTCGAGCAAAGTCTAGTGACAGAACAGCAGATTTGTCTCCCAGGGGGAGAGACCCCCCTTCCCGCTCCAGAAAGTCTTCCTCTCCGCGGAGCAGCGAGGCCAGTGCACAGAGTCACAGTTCGTCGGACTCCAGCGAGGTGCGTCTGCTCAATTTCAAGAGACTCAGCTCCGTGGGCGATGCCCCTATTCCATTCCCTAGTCAGCTGGAGAAAGGTCATCGACCTCAAACCCATGCAGGTTATGGAGGGCATGGTCCATCCCAAGCAGAATCGAGCAAACCACAGATTCGAAGTCCTGTAGCTAGACTCTCACAGGCCTTCCGCAGTGGAACCTCATCAGAAGCCGGACAGAGGCACAGACCGGACAGGCATTCAGATGACAGAGAGAGGCTGGCAAAGGAGACTAGGGGCCCCCTGTTGACTTCCACCCCCGTAAAGAGTGGAATCACCTCTAGAGAGATGGAGGAAATCATTAAGAGGACAGCAGCTCGGATGATGGAAGAGCAGCAGCAAATGAGAGTGGCTGAAGTAAGACTACATGCCAACCAAACCTCAGTTCAGGGACCGGAGAGGCCTAGAAGACGGCGGAGAGAACGTCCCGAGACTGAGGGACAAAGGGGTGGGGCCAACCCCTCACAGTCAGCAGGAAATGGCAGCCACGTTCCCACAAGCATAACAGGAAGTCATTCATCTGACACAGGGAGTAGGGATACCAGCACCGCCATCCACGCGGAGGTGACAAGGAGAACTCGATCACGGCGCCGGGGGTCAGGTGGGGTCTCGGGATCCACCGAGACTGGCGGGTCTGAAACGCAGACTAGCCAGTCCACAATCAATGCTCCCAGTGCAGTGAGAGCGAGAGCAGATGTTGCAGCCAGCGCTGGACCCGATCTAAAAACGGCCGCTGCGAGAGGCGTAGCAGGAGTGAAAGCTGTCACGAGCACTAATGAGCTTAATCATGTGCAGAGGGAAAGCAATAAGGTGAGGCTGGATGCAGCCTCCGTCCAACGCATAGAAGGAGTCGTCCCCACAGTCGTAGACACTGTCAGAGAGAATTCTCTCATCTCATCTGCTGAGAACCATGGCATATCAAATCACACAAAACTTTTGACTGAGGGAAGCTCATTCCCCTCCCGTGAGAGCGAGACTTCAAGAGTAAGCTTGGGAGAAGAGAGCGTGGGAAATGAACTCGATGTCATTGAAGAAAAAAGTGAGTGTACAGAAGGGGAGGATGGGGAAAATGATCACAATCATTTTGCCAGTAGTAGGTTAAAATTATCCCAAGAAAAATCTTTCCAAGATGATTGTGATTTAAGTAATGTCCATTTGAGATCTATGCCAGATGAAACAACTGTTAACAAAGTTGATACGGAAATCTTGCCAGAGGATGCAGTCCTGAACGAAGCATTGAATCTTCTAGATGAACTAGCGAACTCGGAGCACAAATCAAATAGTGAAACCGGGGCACCTCCACAGTCAGCTGCCAGTCGATCACACAGTTTGGAACTGAGCCAGCGTGATAGTGAAACCAGGCCTGTTGAAACCAAATCGCTAGAGGACAGAGAGCATGGTGCTGATTGGTCTGACAGAGGCAGACTGGACTCGTCTCTCATTTGGCATGGTGCAGGGGACAGCGCTGGTGTGACTGCAAAGAGAGGGTTGGTCACCACGCTGACTGATTCTCCTGTTCGGAGTGAATCTGCTGTAACTGAGCCAGTGAGTATAGAAAGAAACATTGGAACACGTGCACAGGCAGCCTCAGCCGGGGGAGAAGAGGTGGAAGTGTTGTTTCTAAATGAGGAAGTGGAGACTGGTGTAGAGAAAAACACAGGAAAAACAGAGATTCCCAAAATAAGTTGGAGTGGAACAAATGGTGCATTTGTGTCGGATTGCAGTGCCAGGGAACGTAGCCCCACCGATATCAGCGGCAGGAATAAGCACACTATAGAAGGGAGGTTGGACGACTTGTCTGAGGCGGTCTCGCCGATTCCGGAGACCGAGACGGCTGTCGGTGCGGACGGCGAAGTGATCAGGAGGAGGCGCTTTGTGAAGCAGGTTAGTTTCCAGTGGGAGGCAGGCAAACTCCGGCAGGTTGTTGGTGATGCGGATAAGGAAGACGCGGAAGTCGAGTCCGTGCCTGTTACCGTAGAAACCTCGCCCCCAGACTCACCAAAGAAAGGCATCCTAACACGGGGCAGATTCTCAGGGAAGCGCGACCACCCGAGCCTGTCCAAACAAACGGGCGAGATGTATCGCCGGCCGAAGAGCGAAATCTTCGACAACGCCCTACGAAAGGAGATCCCCGTCAAGGCGACCAGCGATGTTGCCAGGCAGCGTCCAAAGAGTGCCCTCTACCTGTCAGAGGCAGATAATGTTCCCGTGGAGAGAGGTAGGGCCATGCCCAAGCACTATCGCCCTCAAAGCGACTCGTTGATGCAACTGGATAAATTTGACAGCCTCCAGATCAAACCCAAAGCGAGGAGGGAACGTTCTCCAAGTCCGGTAAGTTTGATACAATTATAGGCATATTTGCTATTTAGCCTGGTATACATCCAGTAAAAAATGTTGTGATTGTTGTGTGAAAAGAGAGAAAAAATAATCGTAAAACCATTAATTGATTTAAACAGAAAAATTATGATACAACTCAATATCTAACAGATTTATTATCGTACAACTTATCATCCGACAGATTTGTGTATAACATCATGATTTCTCAACCTTTCCAATATTGTATCATGCAGTTCTGTTAATTTACAGTACGTAGAATATTATATTTTTCAGATTTGTGCTTCATATACGTAAAAAAAAAAGATAAAAGAACAATTTTTACTTGCTTTCAACATATGAATTTGTAAATGGTTAAATGTCTTTTTAAATTGCTTAGATGAGAGGATCATTGCATTTGCCATATTGAGTAGTAGTGGTGGAGGAATGATGACTGGAAAACTGTGTGGTTCTCTGTGAGTCACATTGAATTAAAGTTGCTATATAAAGCAGTGCCTGATGCTGCGTGTCACTACATGATTAGTTCTGATGTGTTGGAGACTGCTACCAGAGAGAAAGCTATGCCGGAAACGAGAGTGTTAATGATATTGTTTCCATTATGGACTTTGTATGCATTTACTTGAGAATTGAGAAGGCTATACCTTACACATTCATAATAAGAATTTGAGAATCTATTGGTGATAATAGGAGATGATAATAATCTACGTATGTATAATGAATGTGTGTGTGTGTGTTTGTGTGTATGTATCCAATTTAAATAAATTAAGGTATAGATATATTGAGCTCTTAAACATAATGACGCTATCAACTAGGTGCAAATTGAGAGAGAAAACAAAACAAAACAAAAAACAACAGGCATGTACAACCATTGTGGTCACTTGTACAGTGTATGTGAAGCATGAGAGGGGGGGGGGGGGGCAGAAGTATTGACCAGAGGGGTTTAATGACCAATTGTGCATTTGGAGTAATGATATACGGCATGCTGATATTATAATGTATACTGTGTTCTTGACCATTGATTGTCTCCATTGATCACCATTGACTTCCATGCTGCAGTATGCTGGTAATTAATTCTGCCTTGACTTGATTTCCACATGTTGTGGGGAGGGGGAAAAAGGTTTCTGTAGAATTAATATATATAACTTATGCTGATGTATATTTGATATTTGGCCTAATTCTGTGTCTTCCCTCCATCCTGAGTGTGACCCAAATTATAAGCAACAAAATGCCATTATTTAGATTGAAGGATGAGTGAACACAAACATGTCTAAACTTTCTTAGCCATAATTCATCACAAGAATTAAGTTTGCTATATCTCCCAGTGGACCTTTCCACTGTTTTTGCTAAGGATTTAATTACTCACTCAGTGGTATAGGCCATAAAAAACACACAAAAAAAAACATTAAACCAGAACAGCATAAACAAAAATAACAAGTCTGTATGTCTGTGAGGATATTCTTCTTTGATGGAGCTTTCTTTCTTTGTTGATGTAATGCTACTCAAAATACATCCAATGAAATAGCTTTTCCAAGATAAAAAAAAAAGCAAAGGCAAAATGCAATGAAGTCAAAACTTGTCTTTGTGCTATTCATAGATGGTGCCATGGCCATTTGAAGGATCTGAGGAAAATGCACACACATACACACACCCACACAAAACCCAACAGGACAAAATGTTGATGAGAAATCCTGATTCACATGTGAGAAATAATAGCATCTCTGATCAGACAGATGAATCACATATTTCTGTGAAGTCTCTGAAAGGTGTGATCTCTTGATTTAACATAGAAGAGGGAGTAGATGAGTGTATAATGAGATGGGAGGAGGGGGAAGGGGGAGGAGGGAGGGGTGGGGAAATTCCCTAGTTTTAATCAGCTGCATAATTTGACAATGTAGACTGGATTCCTTTCCAATGTCTCGCAGGCATCGAGTCCCCTGTCTTGAGTCGAGGTCTGGGGCTATAAACCAATTCCTCTGTGAAAACATACTTTGCTATTTGCTTAGTCTACTTTTCCCTGCTCCTCATCCTCAGCCATTTGGAAATCCAAGAGTGCGTTGCTTTTGACGCAGCGGGTATGGAAGATGGGTATGCTGTGTACTACCTCTATAAGAGATCTTCATGTCTAGAAAGTCTAGGTGCATTAATTTTATTTCTAGCTCTCAGTGTTCACCTCTGCGATGTGTTTTAAAATATAATCAGGAAATAAAAGGCAGATATTTAGTAGCAATGATGGACATTAACAAGTCCTTTGTATGAAATTTTTCATAGAATGCATCATGAAAACAATGTAGGATTAATCTCATAATAATTATTCAGGGACTATTACCAATAAAAAAAAAAGTTACATATTCCAGATGTCCTTATAAGAAGTGTGTAAAACTCCAGTACAATGATTCAAAAAGTGGTGAGATAGGTTAAATCGTGAGCCTGATTTAGCATTTAAATGTAATGCAAAGCAGATTAAATTACATGTACATACATTGCACTTCAATTACACTCTGTTCCTGGTATCAAATTAACAAAATACATACATGTACTTTCAATATGATGTTCTTAAATGAAAACTACAATGTAGGCCTACTTATAATTATATATGGCCAAGGTACATCGCATGTCTTCGAGTCTATTTTAGAATCGAAGTGTACCAGAGATAGGCATTTTGCCTGCATTTCGATTAGACTCTGCTCCTGTGACAGTAATCTAAATTGATGGTGATGATTGGTATTCATTTGGGGCATACAAATGCAATATTTCACACAGGGTCAGGCGGTATGTACAATTGTATCAAACGACTTGCCACACACCAGACACTTAGGACAGCCCTGGCCTAATAAGGCAACCCTGTGCCAGGAGTGGTGGGCTGAGGACACGTGTACTTATTAAAGGGGTCAGTCCATCTGCTTCCCAAATAGGGAATCATGTTGCATGAATGTGCATGGAGAGTAAAGTACCAACATTTTAAAGATTTTTATCAAGAATAAGTTGCATGCAGTGGTATACATGTGTGTTGACAGATAGAACAAGATTTTTTTTTTTTTTTGGGGGGGGGGGGGGTGGGGAACTGCAATCTGCAAAATCGATACAATTTCTCTCCAATTCAATTTTGATAAACACCTCAATGCCCCAACCATTTTTTTCTTCAAAAATTGAAAATAATAAATAAATAAATAAAAATCTTGAGGGGGAAAGAAGGGTGTAATTGGAATGTTAATCATGAACACCTCATAGTAGTCATACTATATGTTATTATGGCATGCATACACACTTACACACACACACACACACACACACGAACTAGAAAATATACATCTATAGATGATTTTCTCTTACTAGTACATGTACATGTGGATAGGCCTATATATGTGGTAGTGTATGCTTTATTATACAGCCCAAGCTGTTTCTGCTGGGTGTCTGTGGTCTGTTGACCCTGAGTTAAAAATGCTCTATGCTACAATTAGATAACTGACTACCCCCACATCCTATTCCTATCTTTATCAAACCACAAGCCCCAAATCCTCAATTCTCCCTTTGTATAACCTTTAAAGGATCATAATTAATAGTTATGGTTGAGACCTAACTTCAGGTTTCTAACATTTTGGGGTGAGATATTGAGAAACCTCTTATGAGAAAAATGAAAGAGCATATAATATCAATAATTCCAAGAAGAAGGCAGCATTTATTTGATGAAAATTGGTTTCGAAATGGCAGAGATACCCAAAACGGAGCAATCCTAATAATCGTGTAAAAGATAGGACCCAACTTTTATTACCATCACTTTGTTTTGCCTTGTTGTTGGATGTCTCAGCCATTCTAAAACGGAATTTGATCAAATAAACTTAAATTCTTCTTAGAATGGTATGCTCTATACTATTTCACAAGTGGTTTCTTGATATCTCACAAAAAGTTTAAAGCTCAATCCTCATTTCCTCCAATTCTATATCATCACTTTAAAGGCCCAGTTTGATTTTAATATTCATTGACTCAAATCGAGATCACAAGGATTTATTTTTTTTTAACATGCCTTAAAGGATCAGTGTGATTTCAATATTGAATTGTAAATTGAACAATATCTGCAAAATTAAAGTCTTAATTTGTGAGACTTTGCCTGTACTTCACAATCTGATGGAAAAGAAAAGATAAGCTTGTAAATGTTATTATAGGCTAACTTTGGAAATGAAATTGGCCTTAAAAACCAAGAACATTGGTACTAAAAGATTGATTGAAGTCTTTGCAAAATTCAAGATACACTTTGCATTATTATCCATGTTAGTGAGTTTAGTGCATTGGAGTGTGTGTGTGCGTGTGTGTAAAAGTGTGTCTTTGCATATAATGTATGTTTAGGCATATCTGGTTTTGTGGAGTATCTCTATCTGCTTGTGTTTGTGCATGTTTGTACCAAACAAGTTTGTATTCTACAAATGAAGAGTTTGTTTGCAAAAACCGATAAGTCCATATTTGCCAAATGGAGATATTTGCGATTAAAGGTCAAGAAAAATAAAGAGAATAATAAGAAAATTTTTGCTTCTTTTGACCGTAACTTCAAAAATGTACCTTTATATGTAGTGACCAATATATCATTTAAAAGGTGTTATTTTGTACTTTATGACAGAGACCGTACTTCAAAATCTTCAAAAATGGACTTATCGGTTTTTGCAAACTCTTCAAATGTACCACTCTGTAAACTGAAACTGTCATTTTCAACCAAGGGCTTGACCTGCAAAAGTGTATAGCCTTCTGTACCTTTAATTACAAGGAAAGTACTAGTACATCTCCAGTGGTATCCATTTCAGCCTGAGCAGGATTTTAGTTTCCATTTGGGGTAATTTGAAGACACTTGACATGTTCAGCAATATTGGAAGAGCTTCACATGAGTGTGTTCAGTCCAAATGCTCTCACCTGTGAAAAGAAAAGAAGCTATTCTAAGGAGTTACAGATACATTCTTAAATAGAAAAACTTGTCAAAAATATAGATGACATCCTCTTTTAAAATTGGATAGCACCTCCTTAAATAAATAAATAAATTAATTAATAAATAAGTAAATAAATAAATAAATAAATAAATGAATGAATAAATAAATAAATAAATAAATTAATTAATTAATTAATTAATAAATTAATAAATAAGTATATATATATATATATATATATATATATATATATATATATAAATACGTAAATGAATAACAAATAAAACAAAAAATGGGAGACCAAAGAGGGGAGTAGAGCTTTGCAGGCCACTAACTGAAAAACACCTTCTAAAATTACTATAATCATGTAGACCTTTTTTGGTAATCAAGCAACAAAATATTTCTTAAAAAGATCTTCAATAAACTTTCAACATCTATGCCGTATGTTTGCAAACCTTGTTAGAATACCATTTGTTAATAACTCATAGAAGTTCAAAGCAATCTGCCATAGAAAGTCCTTATCTGAGGTCATCATACACATATGAGATCTTCCTCTTGTGTTAGTGTCATGGTGAGTTAACAATAGTGTTTTCTCTTTGGGAATTCCGGCAGTGTGAAAGTCCATCTACTCTTGCTACACACACAAACATGATTGAATATCTGCCATAGCCTTTTTTCACTTAAAGGTACACTTTTGTAAAATCCAAATAATTTCTCTATGTATTGCTCATCATATTGTGTAATATGTGTGGATTTGGAGGTTGGATAGCGTTTTCTGATAAGCAGATTTAAAAGAACCACATGTAGTTGGCATTGAAAATCAGAAACATTCAATGAATGTGTCCCTGATTTTTCCTTCCAGTCCTATGTCAGGAAAACTGAATAAAGTAAGAGAATTTTCCACAGTCTCTAGAAGAGAAGGATGTTTACAGTTCAGTTTGATAGCTGAGAAGATGCATTCTATTTCCATGAAAAAGGAACAAAATCAATGACACAAAGTAAGACTTCTGAATTTACTTGGGTGCGCCTGTTAATTAATATTTCAATTTCAATTTCAATTTCAATTCGTTTATTTCCATTTCAATCACAATAAAAACAACATGAAGCATTCGGTGTTACAGATGAACCTAAAAAACAATGACATGTAAAAGAAACCACAACAAGAACATCAGAATTACAGTCATGAATTGTTCCAGATTACAAAAGGCAACAAGTAAAATGGAAAATGGTGTATACATAAAAAGCCAATAAGGCCTGTAGGCACGCATACACCGTTGTTACAAATCATGTAGAATTGTAATATCAACGTTAATGAGGATAATGATGATAAAAGTGGTGGAACACACCTTTGTACTTGGAGTTTCGATTGCTAATCACTGGAAATGGGTTTGCTGTAGGATAGTATATCATCTAATGTTGTTGTTTTGTTTGTTTTTTGTGGATGGGATCCTTTCATCATTATAAGCATTTATGAAGGTATTGAGTCCGTAAAATTATTACTCCTTAACCCGTTGATGATGGACTGATTTTGCTGTAACCTGCATTTCCCATAGACACCTGCCCAAGTATTCTCGGGACTTGTCTTCAACGGGTTAAAGTAGACATTCACCAGTCTTTCCTGGTTTATTGGTTTTGCTTCTCTCTCTATTGCCACAATGTCAAGGTCATTTCATTTTCTCAAAATTTAGCTTATAAATGAAACTAAATCAACTTGCCAAAAATATTACCTCAAAAATAAGAAATGTATAGTATTTTGTCTGAAACTTGGGAAACTGCTAATATCTTTCTCCTAGAGGGCATGGTTGTTTCATTTCATTGCTTTGTTTCTTGATTGCAACTTTTCAAACTTTTTAAAATTGTGTTTTAAGTGCCAAGTCAGGAAACATGTTGCTTGCAAAGTATGATGTATATAATGTACAGTAATACCACAAACAACAAAGGAGAACTTGACTACAATTTCTAAAATGTTATATCATACTATTATTGTAAAGGGTATTACTTGCACTTGTATACATGAAATACCAACAAGTCACCCATGATCACTCGAGACACAGTACAGTGACACCTCTATAGTATTTATTAAAAGAGATTGCATGCAATTGAATTCTTTCAAAATGATTTTCTTTTTATTCATGTCCCATTTTTTTTAATGTGTCTTTCTGTTTGCAATGTGAAATAGTAAAGCATACCTGATATAGCAATGGTATTGTCTCGGTGTTTGGTCAGCATAATAAGGTTCTTAGTGAAATATGTTTCCTTCAAACAAACCGAAAATGACAAGGTCATGGAAAAAACAAACAGGTTGCTGACAGCCATTGCTCTAACACTTTCAATGCCACTGATAACTTTCCTTTACACAGTATCAGTGGAATATTGAGAACCTGGGTCATTGGGGGTTAAAGTGATGAGGTAATTACACATCTGATGCTAGTCTCTTATACCCCTTTCAGGTAATCGTGGATGCGGATAATAGGAGCACAAGTCGTAAAATTTCGATTACATGAACGGGAGAGGAGTAGAAAAGTGCGCATTATTTTTATGCTGCTATTATGCGCATAATTGCAGCATGAGGAGTAGATCGAGAATACATGAACGCGTTTTACGACTTATCCGCACTAACATTCCACAGTTCGGTCAAAGGTCACTCGATTTCCCGCACAACCGCTGATTGCTGAGCTTGAGCGCGCGAGAGGTGTGCATACACGTGAGGATATTCACCGGAAACATTACGTCATTATAGAGGCGTGCGCAGTAACCATGACAAATAACTCGCACAAATAACTCGCACCATTATATGAACGGGTGCTCGTAAAAGTAGTGCGCACTTCATGGGATATATGAACGCGATTTTGACTACTTCATCCGCATTATTTGGATGCGGATAATTGAACCGCGATTACCTGAAAGGGGTATATGTTTTCTTGTATCACAGTAAGATGTGGATTTCAAATCAAAGGATATGTCTTGGGAATTGCCAGTGGTGTAACATGACAGACCCCCTTCAAAAGATGTACAAACTTGAACCTCACCACTTGTTTGGTAATCTGATCTACAACTGGAAAAATCATCTTATGGAAGGGAACAAAGAGTGTCTGTTGCCTCAAGGTTAGTCTGATGACACTCAGACCCTTAACCTGTTTAGGACAGACTGATTTTGCACTACAACACACATTTCCCATAGACACCTGCCAGAATATTCTCGGGACTCATCTTCTATGGGTTAAAGGCATTTTTTTTTTTTTTTTTGGTGTGATATGAAAATCCATTATTTGAATGAATCTTTGAGTGTCTTGTTTGTTTTAGTTACTATCGTGTCTTTTTATCAAGTTCAATTCATTCTTATGTTTGGAAAAGAGAATATTTGCAGGAAGTGAATAAGGGAGTACAAGGCTTTACTATCACCTGCATAAACATAGCATAAATACCAATCTTGTCTCATTATCAAGATGACTGGTGGAGATTTAAAGGCATAATTTACCATTTGCAGAGGAAACAAAAACCCAGCATTAGTGCTTTAAAATACTTCCAAAATATGAGATAGCGACAGAAACAACCACTAAAAAAATCACTGGTAAGCATTGCTTATTAATATACAAAATGTGAACAACAGTAATAATAAAGATGCTTCCAGACTAAACTTTCTGTAGTTATGGTTTACTGGAAAAAAAAATACTGATATCTCCTCATATTGTGGGCTTTATTGCGAAAATTTAATGGTAAGATGTTTTATGGTACAACGGACCCATGCATATGCATCAAATGTGGTATCTTGAACATTTTTATAATCACTGCTCCCAAAGGTAAACGGAACCTTTAAGGGCACATGTATAGCCCAGCATAGCTCAAATTATAGTTATAGAAATCAAAGCAAAACCACAAGATTCATGCAAAGCCAACATGCATTCCCCCCCCCAAAAAAAAAGTATAGATATTGAAGACTATCTTCCTGTAAAAACAAACTGTAGAATGTAAAATGAGGTCTGTAGGGATATAGACTACATGAGATCAAGTCTGTGTTTAGACTTGAAGGTAATTCTGTTTAATTTTGGCCGTCTTTGAGGTCATTCAATGACCTGATAAGGTTACCAGTGACCAAGCACACACAGGGAGCCATTGTTGGGCTGCTCCTCAAATTGGCACCACTAACTTGACTAGTTGGCATATTACTGAAAACATAATATATTCAAGGAGAAAACGCCCACAATCTCCTGTTGAGTATTTTATCAAGTGGTTTCACTTACATTCATTACCATGTTTCGCAGAAAACTGTTTGCAGAAACAGACAAACTGTGTAAACACCTCCTGGCATCACATAATACACTCACAGCGAGTACCAATGTGTAGCCAACAGCAAGATGGGACAATTTCACACCCAAAACTTTATAACAAAGAAAACAAAAACATATATCACCCATGATCTTCAAGTTGCTTATAAAGTAAAACAATTTATGAGCAGTTTACTCACTAAATAATGACAGAATACCTAACAAAGATCCAGGGTTTTCACCTTTTCTAGATCAACATTAAGTCTCTTTACATACTAGGTCACCATCATCTCAATCTGTATGGAAACATACTCACACACACACACACACACACACACACACACACACACACACTCTCTCTCTCTCTCTCTGTCACACACACACACACACACACACACACACATTCATTGGAAATGCTATTGTTCTTGTTTTGTTTTCCATTCTTTGAAAAGCTTAGTATTGTGTGGAAGGTCACTTTTGGTTTTCCTGAGTTTCTGGACAGATATCTCATATGTAGGGGAAGTGGACATGTTATCTGACATCCGTGTTGAATTCCTTTCCTGTTATGGCTCTTTGGCCAGCCTCCTATGATTAGGTATAGTAGAGCAGCTTTCTTTTGTTCGTATATGCTATCCTTTGCATTCACAATACTTAGTGGCAGCTCCCCCCCCCCCAACATTACACACACACAAATATACCCACCCACCCACATGTGCACGTAATTACGGTGGATCTCAACAAATTTGTTTGGTGATTGTATATTAATATCCTAATTTTCAATGATGTGGCCTTGCATTACCAAACCAACATTCTGTCACCAGATAAAGACTTTCCACTTATAGTCAGATTCTGTTAGAAATATAATACAGACTTAGTCACTCACCAAATTTGGATTTTTCTAAACTGACAGAAATAACCGATTGACTGAGAATTGGATATTTAAGAATGCTTTACTTTTGCGAGGAAAAAAGGAAGGGGTTTTGAAGAAGTAGATGTGTATCAAGTGCTCTGTGTAACACTTCATTGTAAGTGGAACAAAAATAAAAAGGATTTGAAATGCCACGGCAGTAATATTCTGTAGATGGTATCAGATTACGGTAAATTTGGATGTGGAAGGGTATTTCCCTTTCAGCTTTTACCAGACCAGTGCATACTGTAGACAGCATACTATGAGTTGATATTAATGAGATACCCGTAGCAGTAAAGGAATAAGCGTATGATATTTTCAAGAATCATTTAGATATCACACTCACACTCGGCGAAGCAACTGCTGTTGTAAAGGAATGCAATGGATGTGACCCGGGGGTTGTAATAAATGACAAACTCCATAGAGGGGTGAAGACCCTTTGGAGTGTCCCAACTTGTGCCTACTCAGAGTTTTCTAATTTATGCCTTTGAATTATTCAAATCTGCTCTGAGCAACTAGTAGCAAGAATCACAACCAATCACCAGATCCCTTTCTCAATGAAGCTTCAATGCAGAACTCTCTCTTTTTTTTAACACTCATCTCCAGTGGGCAACTCAGGCAATTTCATTGGTTGTAACGACAGACTGAATCATATCTCGCTAAATTATTCAGCAGGATTGGTGTAGTCATTAAGTCTCCTCCAATGCTCATGAGTGCTGATCGCATTTGCAGACCTCTATACAAAGACCTTTCAGGAGACGGCTTCAGCTTTATGATAGCTTGCCTTGCACTTGCGATCATGAATACAGCAGTATGAGGGCCTTTAAAGGCATAATTTGCCATTGGCAGACGAAATAAAAACCCAGCAGTAATGCTTCAAAATAGTTCTAAAATGTGAGTTAGGGATAGAAAAAACAAAACAAAACAATGTAAAAATTTGAACAAGTATAATTGAAGAGTTTGTTTGCAAAAACCAATAAGTCCATTTTTGAAGTACGGTCTCTGTCATAAAGTACAAAATAATACCTTTTAAATGATATATTGGTCGCTACATATAAAGGTACATTTTTGAAGTTATGGTCAAAAGAAGCAAAAATTTTCTTATTATTCTCTTTATTTTTCTTGATCTTTAATCGCAAATATCTCCATTTGGCAAATATGGACTTATCGGTTTTTGCGAACAAACTCTTCAATTGATATTAAGTATTGTTAAATATACAAAATGTAAACAATATTCATAATAAAAATGTTTTCAGACTAAACTGTATACAATTATGGTTTAATGAGAAAAATAGTGATACCTCATTATATTTTAGGCTTTATTGCAAAATAAGATTTTATATGGCAGGACATTTTATGATATGAATTACCTACACATATGCATCAAATGTAATATCTTGAACATTTTTTTTTTAATCTCTGCTCCCAAAAGGTAATCAGGGCCTTTAAATCAGGCAACATATTGAAGATAATTGTTGACAAGGAGAAAGAATTGTGAATGTCACAAGGTAACAACAAATAGTATAGTACCTTTTCTTTTAGCAAGACATTGATAATCAGGAACGCTTCTTTTAACCCATTGAGGGCGAGTCCCGAGTATACTCGGCCATGTGTCTACGGGAAATGCGTGTTGTAGCAAAAACAGTCCATCCTCAACGGGTTAAACACGATGATACCTTGGGGATGGTTTTACAACATGTTATTTTTACCTCTTGAAACAGGAAGGGACCCCCAGGTAAACTTTTTTTTGCATCAGATATCATTTGTACACATGGAAAGTTTGTACAAGATATATCTTCCTGAAGGATGGCAATTCAATAGATTTGCCAAAAAAAAAATGAGAAAATGTCATTGGCACTGAATGCTATTTTAGCAGTACTGCAAACAATGACTAATTTGACGTGTTGTAAAATCAGAAATATTTTCTCATGCATTTAGCTTCGGTGAATATTACAAGGAGACATGCACAATTAGCAAAAGTGTAATGCACATGAAAATTTTGTCCACACAATTCAGAACATGGTTGTAGGCCTATATTTCTTTCAATGTGCGGCAATTTGCAAAAGTTTTATGTATTGACCCAAAAAAAAAAAGGTAGTTGGCTTCGATTTGCAAGTTTCATGCTGCAAATGTTTACAGTATTCAATGACAGTTTAAAAGTTATTTCAGGAAAATGAAATTGAAATTATGTGAAATGCTCTCAGTGAAGTCATGCAGGTGCGTGTTTAACTTGCGAGCTATATACATTTTGATATGTAAACGTGTGTATTTAGCTTCATGTAGAATATGCAGACTATATGTTTTACTACCTTACAATACAGGGCAAATGTCTTCCAATTCACTCTGCTTATAGGCGGTGTTAGCAGTAAAATGGTACCACCAATTATTTCAGCATCGTTCCTCCTTATTCAGTGTTGTTTTGGAACCTGACATCCTGTGGCAGGAATATGTACTTTATCACCAGAGGAAAGCCTGTTTTCATTTTTTTTTTAATATATTTCTTTCATTAAAACTTACTAAGCAAAATACAAACAAAGAGCCAAACCAAACATGTAGGAATCCTGTTTAAAGCCTACCCCCCCCCCAAAAAAAAAAAACCGACGCTCGCTCGTCTTTTTTTCTTTCTCATCTTTGTTCGCCAATATAAGCACAGACTCGCCTCTCTTATATAGTGAAAATGTTAACTTTTGATCATGTGATGTGCCTCCATTTATCAGGGTGAAAAACATCATGTATTGGGTAGTTTGACAGCATTTCAGATGGATTTGTGAATGAAAATGTGTGCAATGATTGTGATATTGCTCTACATATGAGCTTCTTCTAGTGATCTTTGTGATTGATGCGTCATGACAATGTCTCTCAAGCAGTTAATTTGTGTATGTATGTATGTATGTGTGTGTGTGTGTGCATGTCTGTGCATGTGGTTTATATGTACATTTGTTTGTTTGTTTTTTTTTCATTGTTCTGTGTACAGAGTGGGTTGTTAGTTTATGTAATTTGAATGTAATCAATAATGATCATGAAAATATAAAAGTTACAGTACGTTATATGATAAACTGGATAAAAATATGAATTCTTCCCCTATGTTATTCTTTCCTTTGCAACTGCTTTACCATTATGTAGCTGGTGTTAGTGGCAGAATCGGTGAGTCAGTGTATTAATACTTTGCACAGCATAATGTGTGTGTGTGTTTGTGTGTGTGTTGCACACATACAATATTATCTTCCTGAGCAAAATTCTTTCTGGAATGCTTGAATTTTGTTTTAATTCTTGCAGATGGTACATTACATTTCACAATGCGACTGATATGGGATTGAATATGAGAATTAAAGGAAGGGGATAAGAGGTATATAGGCAAGAAATAATAACTAACAATCAAATGTGAGAGAAATTCAAATGAGAGAGAGAAAAAAAAAATAGAGTGTTCAAGAAGTGAAAAAAAACCCCAGAAAGTATGTGAAAGAAGTAAAGAGGAGGATATTTATGCGTTGTGTATGAGATTCCAAAATGGGGAAATGGGAAGAGAGAGAGAGAGAGAGAATGATTTTGATAAATATCAGTTTTTATTCATCAATATCAGCCAAATATAATTGCAATGACACCTCTCCTCTCTAGAAGGAGAGTGTAGCTGTGGACATGTTTGATAAAGAAAAACAAAACAAAACAACAAATAACAAACACCTTTCTTCATTTTGCATTGCATGGTGTGATTTCTCGGTTTTTTTTTATTTTCTTTTGATTTTAACTTCAGTATCTTGGTGCCACATCAATGTTTATTATTTTTGATTAGTTTTTTTTCCCCTTTCTTCAATGGTTTGACATATTTTTACCTGAAAGAAATGGACGAATGAATGGATAAACATGCATTTATATGTTAGTTGCTAATTATGCATGTTTTTTTGATACTCAAAAAAAAAATGCAACTCTGAGCATTGTCTCTGCATTTGAAGGGTTTGTTTGCAAAAACCGATAAGTCCATTTTTGAAGATTTTGAAGTACGATCTCTGTCATAAAGTACAAAATAATACCTTTTAAATGATATATTGGTCACTACATATAAAGGTATATTTTTGAATTTATGGTCAAAAGAAGCAAAAATTTTCTTATTATTCTCTTTATTTTTCTTGACCTTTAATCGCAAATATCTCCATTTGGCAAATATGGACTTATCAGTTTTTGCGAACAAAGTCTTCATTTGCAGAAGAAGTATAGAAATGAAAACACTGCACACTGGCACTGGTCCGACAATCCAGGACCAGTAAAAATCACTGTCAGACCAGTAACTTTTTCCAGAATGGACCAGTAAAAAATGGAAAAACAGTACCTACTGGTTTGACAGACAGGTCAAACCAGTAGAAAAAAAAAAATGGGTTAGTGTGCAACCCGAAAAAAAAAATATATACTATGTAGACCATAATCACAGTATAATCATTTTTATATCATTTTGTTTTCCTTAAAGCATATTAAACAAGAAACAATTATCATTGTTTCTTACATGTATTGGGCATTGGGCATGAACACTGTATGCATGTGCATGTTGTGTGATGTGAGATTGGAAAAGTTAATATCTTGCCTGATGCATGCTTGCACACAGTGACTGACAGCAGTGTCATTACTATGACGATATGTCTCTCTAATCCTGTCATGTCTTAGGTTTGGGGTATAAATGATGAGTTTAAATGCAAGTCAGGTTAAGAGCCTTGTTTAAACACTTTTTGCTCAATTGTTATATCATAGAGCAAATAAATTAAAACCTTCCATTCCTTCCTTATTGTATAACAAGGACTATTCTGGAAGTTGTAATAAATAGTATCATGTATTTCTTATTATTTTCTTCTTTTTTACTTTTTTTTTAGGCAGATTTAATCGCAAGATTCTCAAATTGACAAGAGTGGAGTTAACTCAATTTGCAACGAAACTTGTCAAATCATGAAAATAAAGAAAAGTGAAAAGGGATCCCTTAAGTGAATGCATTATGCTGTGATTCACTTTTTTTTTTAACATGACCAAGTTTCTATTAAATACAATTTTATGTTTATTTCCTTGAATGCAATCAATATTTGACATCGGATTAACCTCAACAATGCCATATAGTTCGCACAGATATACTGTGTATCACCCATACTCTAACATTTCCTTAAAACTGTATTCAAATGTAGCAATGTATTTTTCTGACATGCTTCCTTGTATCATGCAGAAAATGTATAATTTAACATTAGTATTAAACCAAATCCACCTCATCTTACACGTTTTCCTCATATGAACCTGACAGTTTGGCGTGAATTGTTACCAATCCAACTAACATAACTATCGTCTGTACAACCTGCAGTCATTAACTTTTCCTCACTGAAATTTCCATATATTGCACATACACTTTTGAAAGTTTGCTGTAAGACACACACCATTAAAATAGATTACATGCATCAGTCTTGATTATCAACTACTCCCTCTGTGGTATCTAGACATGTACATCACCACAACTAGATCACTTTCATTTTGATCCAATATAGTACAATGTATTAAAGGGATCTATGGTATAGTATTGGTGGAGATGAGGATTGGGCTTTTAACTTTTTGCCAGATACCAAGAAACTACTTACGAAGTAGTACAGAGCATACCATTCTAAGAGAAATTCAAAATTTATTTGGTGAAAATCAGTTTGGGAATGGCTGAGATATCCCAAAACAAAGTAAAACAAACCAGTTGTAATAAAAGGTGGGTCCCACCTTTCATTAGGATCACTGCTTTTTCTTTTTTCTTTTTTGATATCTCAGACATTTCAAGACCAATTTTCATCAAATAAATATTGAATTACTCTTAGAATTATGTGCTTTATCATATTTCATATTAAGAGGTTTCTCATTGTTTCACCCAAAAAATTGTTGATAATATTTAATTTGATGTCAACAAAAACTGTATCGTCCCTTTAATTTTTGTCCATGGGAAAACTGATAGGATGTGTGCAAAGATTTTGATGTGATTCATATCTCGTAAGGAATGGGTAAATGTGTACAGGACCCATCCTTGATAGAAGCATTTCCACTGATATGTACTGCTGGTAAATTTAAGATAGATGATGCAGAGGATTGGGTGGATTATAAGAGTAACTTCCAGCCCCATCATCTTGCCAAACCTGAGATATTGAAATTGAATGGGGGGGGGGGGATTAATTACAAACAAGCAATGCTAGTTCAATAAACAGTTGATAGTTTGCATACAGGTGAAGCCTTCTACCAAAGTAATTCTTGTTTTTGTTTTTGTTTTTTGAGGGAGGAGGGGGCTAGACAAATTTGATTTGAAATCATTGAAATCAGAGTGAATGTGAAGAAGATTTTAGAAAACGCATGTGCAAGTATTATTATTATTTTTTTTTTTTTTTTTTTTTGCAAGTGGTGATAAATTATGGATGTCTTCCTTTCAGGACATGTGAACAAAGTGTGAGTGCTCAGAAAACTTTTCTTCACAAGATTTCATAGGGTAAAGTGAAACAAGTTGGTTGACTTCATGTTGAACAAGACATGAAGAGTTTGTTGGCAAAACGAACAACACAGGTTAAACACCATTTTTAAAGAATTTTTTAAGGCTGCACATCAAATATGAAAGCAAAATAGAATCTTTCAAGTGATTCTTAACTTGTTAGATAAGATTCTTAGCAAGAGATATTCCAGAGGTTACTTTTAAAAAAGTATCCCATATTATCTTAACATTTTTTTCCTGTTTTTCACCAGCTCCAATCGCATATGTCTTAAATCAAAAGGAACTGAGTCAAATCATTGATATAAAACTCTTGAAATACTTCATTATTATTACTATTGTATCACTATTAGATATGAAATATAATCTCCGCTTGTACTCTATACCATATCTGTTTGGTGCTTGTGGGAAATGTGTTGAAATACCAATGATGCCACTTGTACTACACTGTGAAATCTCAAGTTATTTCTGTCATTTTTTGTTCCCGCTATGCTCAATTTCACTTCCTTGTAAATTTCCCTGACAGACATAGCATTCATGACAATGTCAAGTGATTACCGACAGGAGATAGATGATAATAAATCCACATATGAACAAAATGGCGGCTCAGTTGTTTTTCCATTATTTCGGGCAAAGTAAGGGAAGAATTCCACACCAAGTAATACTTGACATTTTTGTGTAGTTGCCATTGGTAATGACGGCATTGATTACAGCTTGTGAAAGAGCATTAAAAGGTCAAGCATTGGCAGAGTACAGCGCCAATGCTACAAAGGGATTGACTCGAGAAAGAGGCGGTGCTTTGGCGTGCGTTCCAAATCAATAATGATTCAAGAAGCGTTAGAGAAAAAAACAGTCAAGGAACAGGTGCAAGACTTACCAGACGAGAAGCGAGAGTTTCTTGTGGATCGTTACCCAAATCCTGAGAAGCATTACACCAAGAAGTGCAATGACTGAGCAGGATTCATACTTAGAAATCACTGCCCATGCATCTTGATCGAGAAATGTTCCTCGATATATCATTCTAATGCCTTCAAAGAGGGCCTATTTTTCACACTTCTTTTACAAAGGATTTTTAAAAGTTGTTTTTCATATGATAGCAATTCTTGCACAATGTTGTAATTTCAGTATGCACTCATGCAAGATCCATTTGTTACTTTGTTGGAATTTACCCCCCCCCCCCAAAAAAAAAAAAAAACAACCCACAACAACAACAACAACAACAAACAAACAAAAAGCCCAAACAAACAAACAATCAAACAATATAAATGTACACAGAATGTACAAAGTATAACAATTCAGTTGAAGCCAGAGGATCATCTTATTTGAACACATGGTTCTGATAAATATCATGTTCTCCTGAAAATATGACTTTTTGTTTCAATTCCAAGAATCTTCTTTAGGTCCCATCTTCTCTGAAACTTTCTGTACACATTAGTTTTGTTGAATAATCACCCTATTCATTTGTGAAAGAACTTAAACGTGATCTGAAAGTGTACTGTGTGGTATTGAATGACAAATGTCAGCTTTTTGTTTTGATCTGGTCTGTAGTAATTATTGAACGTTATTAGTGTGGCATGAGGAAGGAGATTTCTATAGGAGTTACACATAATAGGCCCATTTGCAGATGAAACAAAAATCCAACTTCAGTGTTTCAAAATAGTTCTAAAATGTGAGTGAAGAATAGAAACAAGCGGTGTAAAAATTTTAAACAGTATAATCAATGTTAAGTATTGTTAGGTATATACAGAATGTGAACAATAGTTACGATAAAATTGTTTCCAGAATAAACCATTGGACTGCAGTTGTGGTTTGTTGAGAAAACATAGTGATATCTCCTTGTATTTTAGGCTTTATTGCAAATCTTATATCGTAGGATTTTTTTTAATACAATTGACCTACAGGTATGTAGGTCAGTTGTAATATTTTTGTTGTAACATTTTTGAAATCTTTGCTCCCAGTAGTAAACAATACCTTTACCAAATTGATAAATGGAAAACATTAACACACACACAGGAAGACAAATAGAAACAAACAGTAAAACAGATCAAATCAACTGCAGGTTTTGACAGTGAGGTGTGATATGACAGAATGCTGATCATGTACTTAGCCCTGCCATCCCGTTAGCAAGCTAGTTGCTCCCCCCCCCCCCCCCCCCCAAACACACACACACACACTTTTTTTTATCTCTCTCAATCAATATTTTGGGGTTGGCATTATTGATTGTGCTTTTACTGGTCTGACCTCTACACTTTGTGTGACATTGACAAAGGAAATTTGCTAGAGTATGTCAATCAAGGAAATTTTAGTCCAATACATGAAAAGACACTTCTGTCATTTGTGGTAGTTACTAAGTGGTAATCAAATCAGAAGTAAGTGTATACTAGTTGAAGAAGAAATGATTGTCACAAGAAATATATCCATTAATAGAAGTAGTAGTAATGGAAGAAGAAGTGAAGAGTTTGTTTGCAAAAACCGATAAGTCCATATTTGCCAAATGGAGATATTTGCGATTAAAGGTCAAGAAAAACAAAGAGAATAATAAGAAAATTTTTGCTTCTTTTGACCATAACTTCAAAAATATGCTTCTATATGTAGTGACCAATATATCATTTAAAAGGTATTATTTTGTACTTTATGACAGATATCCTACTTCAAAATCTTCAAAAATGGACTTATCGGTTTTTGCAAACAAACCCTTCAAGTAGAAGTAGAAGTGGTAGCAGCAGAAGTAGTCATAACATCATCATTATTATTTGTAGTAGTAGTAGTAGTAGTAGCAGCAGCAGTAGTAGTTGTAGTAGTAGTAGTAGTAGTAGTAGCAGCAGCAGTAGTAGTTGTAGTAGTAGTAGTTGTTGTAGTAGTAGTAGTAGTAGTAGTAAATGTAGAAGTAGTAGTAGTATTGATGGTAAGGGTAGAAGTAGTAACAGAAGTGGATTATTTTTATTCTACTACTGTAGTAGTAGTAGTAGTAGCAGCAGCAGTAGTAGTTGTAGTAGTAGTAGTAGTAGTAGTAATTGTAGAAGTAGTAGTAGTATTGATGGTAAGGGTAGAAGTAGTAACAGAAGTGGATTATTTTTATTCTACTACTGTAGTAGTAGTAGTAGTAGTAGCAGCAGCAGTAGTAGTTGTAGTAGTAGTAGTAGTTGTTGTTGTAGTAGTAGTAGTAGTAATTGTAGAAGTAGTAGTAGTATTGATGGTAAGGGTAGAAGTAGTAACAGAAGTGGATTATTTTTATTCTACTACTATTGTTCTACTACTGTAGTAGTAGTAGTAGAAGACTAAGGAGGAAGAGGAGTAATAGGAGTATTAGGAGTAATAGCAGTAGTAGCAGCAAACGTATTAGAAAAGTAAGTGTGGCAGAGCAGAAACTCAGAGACCATAAGCCCTCACCATGTAAAATTACCAGATTTAGTCTGTCTGTTTACACAGATGCAAAAGAGCCCATAAAGATGAAATCTCCTTGTAATGGGAGATGGCTGTACATATTCCCGCCTGCAGGGGGAGCTGTTTATTTTTCATCATCCAACAAAATGAAAAAATTTCATGAGCTCAGAAACTGGTCCAAAATGGACAAAATATGTGAAATAAAGTCTTACAATTAGCTGTGGTGTTTGATATGCAGTCAACTCCCAGAGAATGGAAGAAACAAACAAAAAAAAAAATGATTCACAAAATCCTGCAACTTTCCAATGATAGAAGTTGTCACACACATCAGCAGCTAAAGTCTACTATTTAGTAACAGAGATTATACAGTAGCACAGCCTTACTCTGTCTTTACAAAATCCCTCTTATTTTGTACAGGGTAAATCTGAAATACGGCGCATATATTATTATATAAAAGTATGTATCTTTTTTCTTCTTTTTTTTTTTTTCAATTGATGAGCTTTGATACAGTCATATTGATAAAAAGGGGAAAAACCTTTTTAGGACTTCATGCATTAAGACAGATAAGATTTAAGTGCATGCAGTAGTAAATGACTCTAAATTGAGGTCAAAGGTTCTCTGACTTGATAGACCAGTTTAAGATTAAAATTCTATGCATTCCTTTATAGAAATAGTTTTTCCTTATATTTAAAAAAAAAGCTTGCCCAAGGCTTGCCATCCACTTGCCCAACATGTCAACACTCTAAAAACACAAATGTTGAATTAGCATTTAAAAGGGCCGAGGAGTGACAACATTTTCAAAGTGTTGGCTTTCTTGCTAGATTCAACATTTAAAATGTTATCTTAAAAGTTGGATGCAACACTTCAAAAATGCTGTCACTCCTCGGCCCTTTTAAATGTTGATTCAACATTTGCATTTTTAGAGTGAACAATTAATGCAGGCAAAGTGCATTACAAGTACAAGAATGCATGGAGCACAGGTAGATGGATAGAATATGTAAAACCTTTTTTATTGGTCCTTGAAGGGAGAAAAGATCCAGAAGTGTTCATAATATACATAGTGAGCTGGTCTATCTACTTATTAAACTTCAATGGAAGACAAGAGAATGAATAATGATAGTCCATCAAAGACAGTGGGGAAAAACACATGCACTGTACTTCCTTGTGTGACCTGAAAGTTCCACTCAACAAGCGGGCGGATGTGCCCAAGTTACTGCACTTGGCCATTAAAGCCATTAATGCAGACTGGGGATATAGAAATTCATTTTACTTTCGTATGATTGACCCACAATGTTCACCTCGCTGCCAGAATGTCTTATGTTACAAATGTGACAAGGGAAATTGCATGTAGTATAGGCCTAACCTTTAGCCCAAACTCAAGTTCAAGTTTAAAGAAAAATTACAATGATAATGATGGTGATTATTATCATGACGACGCAATCATTATCTTCAACACCATAAGCATTATCATCAGCGTGATAGTCATTGTGATAGTAATGATGATAATTTTGGAAAGCATTATAGTTACACTGCCCAGTGTTAACAGTGTGCTGGCCTGTTCTACTGGGATGCACTCCAACTCAGGTAACAAACATTGTAGCCCATTCTCAACCTTTGCTTTAAAAAACAACAACAACAACAACAACAACAAATTAGCATACTGACAAAGCACTGCTTTGCAAACACAGAAGTAGCAAAATAAGCAAAATAAATAGCAAATTATAGTTACACTGCCCAGTGCTACAATGTGTTGGCTTGTTCTACTGGTATCCCCTCCAACTCAGGTAACATAGCCCATTCCCAACCTAGGCTTAATTAAAACAATAAAAAAAAAGAACAACAACAAATTAGCATGTTGACAAAGCACTGCTTTGCAAACATGGAAGAAGCAAAATAAGTCCCAAATATTAAGGGGTTAATAAGCAAAATAGTTTAACCACACCCAAGCATAAAAGTGCTAGTTTCAAAAAAGAAATACAATTTTTACATCAAAATCGAAGGTCATCAAATTAGGGCAGTTTTAAGTGCAACATTTTTTTTTTTTTTTTTTTTTTTTTACATACAGAGTGTGAACTGCAGTAACCCTTAGCCTTTGAGCAAAGAACTCCATAAAGTCACTATCCCCAGACCCAACAACTCACCATCACTCAAGCTTATTGATTGATTACCATATTAGTCTCTGTATAACAGACCCTCTCCTGTTTGATACACTTGGGTCAAAGAACATGATCCGTTATTTAGAGCGTTTCAGATTTTTTGTAGGATGCAGTACTTCATGCAGTAGATTACATTTTCGATGTTGTTTTTTTTTTCTATGTATTATCATGCAGTCTATGTCCTCATGCCGACTGTAGAGAATGTTTTTACTCGCATCAAAGACTGATTACTTAGACTAAAAGTGTACAATAAATTCACTTGGTATGAGGACCTGATCAATAAATTCCAAAGGTAAAAGGTCCACTTAGCTCAGAATAACAGTTCATTACAAAGAAACAAGAAAAGAGAACATCCTGCTTTTAATGATTAGTCTCTTCATCAGACTTTTGTTTTGTTTGTTTGTTTGGTTTCCCAAATTGAGTTACTCCATGCAGACACTAGACATCCCCACTGTGTTTGTTTCCCATTGAAATTGACACATTTATTATAATTTCAGTTTCATGGTTCACTTTCAAGAGCAATTTAAAAAATCTGATAAGAAACCCAGAGTACCAGGTCAACAGCTTTTCTTTAGATCTGTCCTTAGACATTATTCACATTGCTGTCTTAATGGCCATTTTCTGGTTTCTGGCTATTGAGCAACTGCTGAAGATTAGAATATGAAAGATAAAAGCATATATTAATATGAATATAGATTGATGTGTCAGTCTGTTGACATATTAAAGTGGTATACATAAAGGATGAATATGAATCTAATAAACTAGAAATGTTCATTTGGGTCCAAGAATAATATACTTGGGTGGTGTTATTTATATCAAATGCATTCATTAAAAATTAGTTTTAGAAACGTAATGTTTTTATCTTTTTTGGGTATTTCATCATGTTATTCACTTCATTCCACTAAAAAAATGAAATAAAAAAGAATTAAAAAAAAAATATATATATATATTGTGCACAATATACTTGATAATTAAAGGAAACCATAAACCAAAACATAAATGTGGATTGAGCTAAAGCAGCAATATTTAACACATCAGTTAAAGTTAGAGAAAAATTTTACAGTTGATTCAAAAGTTATGAATTCTTAAAGTTTTGGTGCCATCATCATTGGAAAAGGAGACTAATAATACACTTACAATGTTATTATGAACACCAATATAAAGAAAATATGAAGAAAATTGAACACAAAAGCAAGAGATTATGAAGCAGAGGAATGAAGGTTAAGAAGAGGTATGGATTTTCTTCAATTTGTCTCCTTCTACAATTTGTAGCTATGGAGACAAATAGAAAGAAATACACACCTCAAAATTCAACCTATTTTCATGTTTCTAGCAAAATGAAACAACACTTGACTTGCCTCCATTGAAAAGCATGGCGATTGATATTACCCTAATCTTAGTAACAAGCCAATGGAATGTGTACCTTTCATTAAAAATGAAATTTTATGTCATTCTCCATATAAATAGAAAATATTTTTTTATATTGTCCATGACATCACAAAGTGTAGTTGTCATGTTATCCAGGGATGATGATACTGAAACTTTTATAATGAAAATCTCATAACTTTTAATGAACTTGTCTGAATTTCCTCAAACTTTCACTGATGTGTTCTACTAATATTGCTGCTTTCACCCACTCTATGTTTATAGTGTGGTTGTGGTTTCCTTTAATCAGTAATGTATCAATAGAGGCAGTGGGTGTGATGTTTGATGAGAGTAAAAAACAAACAAACAAATAAACTAATGAATGAGTGTAAAAATTAAAAGAAAAAAAGTGGAAGTGAAAGAAAAAATCAGGCCACAAGGTCATGATACTTAAGTCAAGGGGTATAAATAGGTGTTTATATGTACAAACAGGCATAAAATAAACACACATATTTAGACACACACAAGTGTGGGAGAGATATAGAAACAGTGAGTAACATAAGTAGAGAAATAAGGCATTAAGAATGTCATGATTCAAGTAAAATGCCATAAGGCTATTTATTGGCTCTGTGGCTGGTATTGGTAAGCAATCTTCTATCGCAGTAGCACATTAGATTCCTCCATGAGATACAGAGCTACTGTCTGTTGAGATCAAGAATATACCTCTCTCTTTCTTCTTACTGAGATCTCTGTGCAGTGTATTTGAAGGAATGTCATTTGGAAGTAGTACTTGAGAAATAACGGATTCCTACGGTTGGTTGCTTATCGTGTGCTGATATTACAATTCTGATCTGAGTGTCCTTCTTACCAAAAGCAACAAAAGACACTCTGGTCTGTTTATCAATATCTATACAGCAATGTACTATAACATGGTGAGTATGGAATAATAACACCTACTTTTCAAGTGTTAGGCCCTGTACAATCATGTTCACCAAAGACGAGTGGCTGATATTGTATACATGGTGTGGAAGACAATTTCTAATCACTTCCTCAACAATAATCAAGCTTTATGTGTCAGGGACTTTGGACATTATGTACAATGCTAAGTGTTTGTTATACCAATTAGCACTCACAGTACACGTAAGGGTTAAATGGCTTTACTCTCATGGATTGATTGCTTCAATTCAAAGATACATTTATGCAATGACTCTATATCCTTGAAAAATCAGTCCCATTAAAATAAACCAGCAAAATTATAATGCAACAGGATACAACAAATGAAACGAAACGCTCATATCCTGATATTTAAGGATAATCAAATTGCTGATCATGTCAAAAAGTTGATATTTTATTTCTCTCTTTTTTTCCATTTTCATTTTGCCGATGCCACCTGACTTGCTGTTGTTTTGCTGTTTGATCTCATCGCAACCAAATCATGCAGGTAAGTGATATCTTTGATCAGACTTTCCTAAAGTTGGTAGCACACAGTTGTGCTATATTATTTTTATGATGTAGTCAAGTGTTTGCATGTTTCTTTCAATGGTTTACCGAACATGTAGTTCATCACCTGTTATGTACAATTGAAGAGTTTGTTCGCAAAAACCGATAAGTCCATATTTGCCAAATGGAGATATTTGCGATTAAAGGTCAAGGAAAATAAAGAGAATAATACGAAATGTTTTGCTTCTTTTGACCATAACTTCAAAAATGTACCTCTATATGTAGTGACCAATAAATCATTTAAAAGGTATCCTTTTGTACACTATGACAGAGACCGTACTTCAAAATCTTCAAAAATGGACTTATCAGTTTTTGCGAACAAACTCTTCAATTAAAGCCCTCCTGTCTAACATTTTCACTGTACGGCTGTCCCCAATTACCCACACTTTGTTTGTTTATACCAAAGATTTCCAGCCTGCCTAAATGAAAACATTTCAACATTTAGACATAACGGTACTTTCCATGTAAAAAAAGAAATGACAACAACAAAAACTATATATATATATAATTTTTTTAGGATGCAGTGTGCAAAGGCTTTGTTGCTGTGAGTGACACCAACTGACATGACAGTCATAAAGTGTCATTTTTTTTACTCAGACTACGCGAGCTATAAGTAGATTGCGTTTGATAAGCTATTTTGCGCATGCTCAGAACAGATTTTTTTATCTCTCTTTTTCTTTTTCTTTTCCTCTCAATGTCCCTGTCACAAAAATCTAAAGCTTTGTAATATTGTGAGCGAGGATAGCATACATTTGGGGGATTTGTGGTCAAAATTGTTTCAGTGTTCATTTGAAATGCTGATACAAAATACTAATCCAAAGCATAGTTTAAAGGGATACTGCTTATCCATTTTGTTTTATTTGATTTGCTTTTATTTTTTTTTTCAGCATGAGAAAGAGCTGATTTCTCAAACATGCACTGTGATGACAGTTAATGTTGGAATGAACCTTTCAATGAATAGTTTATCAATGGGGTCGTATTTGTTTCTAGATAAATTGATTATGATGGCATTATTGGCAAATAATCTGTATGATGCATTTTGACACCATTCATATGCTTAGTCAGTCATATCTTGATATCTCTTTTAGAATAGGCCACCACAATTTTAAATGATGTCGTAACACGGTGATGATTGCACATTCTTGACGACATAACAGAACACAATTCTTCATGAACAATCAAAACTCCATACAAATGAATGCATTTATATCATCTCATTGTTACAAATATTTCATGAAGCAGGCATTGTAAGCCATATTAAAGATGAACTCATTTTGTTATTTTACCAGCACATGCCTCTCGTAGGTCCCTGCCCATGTATCCTTGGGATTTGTCTTCAATGAGTTAACACTGTTTTAATACTTCATTTTACCATCACGTGATTTATACTTCATGATATTGATTAACCCATTGAGGACGAGTCCCGAGTATACTCAGGCAGGGGTCTATGGGAAATGCGTGTTGTAGCAAAATCAGTCCGTCCTCAACGGGTTAATCTAAAGTCAACTATTGTAGTTCTCATTGTCATGTTATTTCTATAAACAATACTCAAAAAATATGCAGTGGGATGTTTACAAGCCTGTCTGTAAAGACCCACCACCCACTATAAAAAATTTTAAAAAATTCTTAATGAAATATACATCAGGTTAATTTTTTTTTTCTATAAATAGAGCTTATGACACTGTGCTTAGGCATTGCAACTGGGATTGAAGAATGTTTCAAAACACATTCCTTATCAATCAATATGTAGATTTTTCTTTTCACATGTACAGGTGTTTTCAACAAATAACTATGTCCGTTGCAACCCTATGTAAAAACCTTGAGTGGTGATATTGCCCTCTTTACAAGCTCTAAATGGATTGTGCACAAACTCAAGTTAAAACTCAGATTATTCGTGGACAATATTGTTTGTTTAACTTTCTTTCTAAAAACCCCCTTGTGCAAGATGTTGAATTGCAATGAGAATACAAGAATTAAATGTTCAAGGTGCAGACAAATGTCCTGAAAAACTAGATATGAATAGATTAATCATAGGTGACAAATACATTTCTATTGACATCTACTTAAAAGGCAATATTCATGCTTCTTTTTGCTACTGTGTTTTTGTTCTTTTTAATGCTAACTTGATAGAATAATAGGTATTTGATTTTGTATGGATGTGGAAAATATTCCCTGTTTTAGATATAGCATAGGAGATACTTGCCAAACAATTCTTATCTTCTCAGAAATAAACATACAGGGTCTCATATACTTCTATGGAAAAGATTGATCCAAATATAAAGGTTGATAATATAAATCCCAGTTGTGACACTAAAATACTGATTGTTAGGTGGAAATGGCAATTACTAAAGATCAGAAATGTGATGTGCCAATCTATGAAGTAAACCAGGTTGATGGGTAAATGAATATGGATAGAAAGGGATTTATGTTACTTCCCAGACGCAGTGGAGACTTAGGGATGTGTTATTGTTTGTCACATTTTGTGTGAGCAGTTCTTTTCTTGCGTAGAGCAAGTGGAGATCATGCCTTCGGCACTGGAACTCGAAGGAAGTAGAGCTTGTTGCGGTGAGCAAAAGCCAGAGTGTTTGGTGCCAAGCACACCAAGTAGCACCAGGAGGTCAAGAAGGAGACCTTCTCCGAGAGCTGAAACTCCTCGAGGACCACTTCCTCCTGGAGATGGGTCCCCCACAGGGTGTAGACCACCACCATCAGTTTCCTGGAGGATTCAGCAACCCGTGCCACAAAGACCCTGTTTCTCCCATCGGTGGCAGCATACAGGTACTCCCCATTATGGCTGGCCCTTACTGATCTGCCGACCCGACCGTCGCCATCAAAGACCGTTACTGTGCTTGGGACGATGTCGCAGGTGCTTGTTACCATCAATCCAGAGTCGGTAACGCAGATCTGTCGCGGCGTGAGCTCTGAGGTGGATATAGTTCGGCGGGCGTTGGCACTCCCCAGGTGGTAAATGAAGATGGAGCTGTTGCCGTTGACGACGTAGATGTTGTCCCAATGGTCGGTGCTAATCTTGCAGGAATCAGAAACAGTCTGACATCGAAACCGCAAGTTTGTTGGGGTGCCATCCGCATTGTATACTCTGAGGTCACCACCATGTGACACAACAGATCGGCCATCAGACAGGAAAGCGGTGTCTGAGGCCATCTTTACCCTACCCTTGAGATGGCTGGATATTACTCCTGATGCGGTGACTATGCTGCAGCCCACATTGTAGTTGTTGTAAGTAACAGTGACTTTCTCATGGGAAAATGCTGCCATTCCCTCAACATCGTATGGGAGAGACACTTCTTTGATGAGAGTCATTGATTTCTTGCATGGGGGTGAAGGTGGTTGAAGATAAGAGTTGTGTCTTCTTACTCGGATGTTGTCAGCATCAACATTATTTGTAGATGCATCTATGGGCGGAGGGAATGTAATTACATTATCAACCTGTACCTTTTGTCTCTCTTTTGGGGAAATTTGCACCTGCACTTGTGGTGTATCTGTGGCAGTAGTTGTTTCCAAGTTGACCACATGTAACTTTCCAATATCCAGGAAGTCTTTATCTGCTGGACAGAATTTTGTCTCAAGAGCAGTTTCTTTGATATGGTCAGTGACAGCACTGACGTCTCTCCGAAGGAGATTATCCAGGTCATTGGAAATAAGGGTGGTAGTGATCACACCTCCTTGGTCAAAGGGACCATCCCGTTGATGACCACGCATGAGAGTCATGCAGTTGGTCATTTCCTGCAGCATGTTTTTATAGCAGTCTCCCATCTCTGTGAGTCTGTCACTCAGGTTTTGCTTCAGCACTGCAACTTCATCCAGGAGCAAAGACATTTTATCCTGAAGATCCTTAACTTTGTTTTCAAAGGCCTCTCGAATCTTCCCCTCCAGATCCCCCATGCACTTGTGGACATGCCTTTGCTGTGACTCAATTGCTTCAATGTTCAACACTAGAAGATCTTTTCTTTCGGCAAATCGCTGTTCAAAATCCTCTGATGTGTGGTGCATTTGCATGTTCACCCACTGATCTCTTGTTTGCTCCGTGAACATTGCATGATTGGAGTCTTTGTGAGCAACAGGTCCAGGAAAATGATCCTTTTGGGTGTTGATGTTGACGGTATTCTGAACAATGTCATCTGTACTTTGTTCAGTGCCTCGGCTGCTGACTACATGGTGCTTGGCAGAACCAGAGAACCTGTCTAGGTGCGTGGAGCAGCAAACTTCACACATGAAGATGCAGCAGTCTGTACAGAAGGACGAAGAGGAGGTGTCCCGGCAGGAGGTGCACGGAAGGTGGTCATTCCCCACTCCTCTACCGGACTGGACCTGTCCACTCCCACCCATGTCCTGCAGTGGAATAGCCACAGGATGACCTTGTTCCTGTGCAGTGTTCTTCCTGCAGGTAGGGCACAATGAGTCGCTCGAGAGATCCTGGCCCTGGTGATTCTGGCAAAGGTACATCCAGCAGGACTCATGCTGACATGCAGGGATCACAGCATCACTTGAACTGTTACGGCAGAAGTGACACTTGAGTGACTCTGATGTCTTTTCTGCAGTCATTTTTCCTCAAGATGGTAAATTCTTTCTGTCAATATGAAGAAACAGCACAAAAAATCAAAAAATAGATATTGCTATGCCATATACATGGTCCTTTTTTTTCCGCATATTAGTATTGAAAAAAAGCCTTTTTTTTCATTTTTATCATGAAGAATCAATCAAAATTATACCAAAAAGCTTTAAGAATGAAGACTACTTGATTGAATGAGAAATGTCTTTTTGCCATATCAGAGCACAAAATCGTATAACTTGTATTACAACATTATTTTGGTAGGCATCATACATTTTCCTCAATACTACACAAAAGCAATATTTCCAAAGAGAAAATGAATGTACATATATGACTGAAATCTAAAAAAAAAAAACTTCTCACTTTGGAGACAGGCATACATTTCTAAATCCTGTGCAATGGTTGTAACTGTGGACACCAAGCACAATAACATTCATGAGCTACCTTTGGATGACATGTTAATAGGAAACTCACGTTTATGTATGAGGAATTGTTCAAAAGTGCACCCAGGCTATCTTGTCCTGTCAAATAGCACTCCCAAACAAGACTTATGAAATGTATGTGTTATTTATATTTTGGTTGGGTTTTTTTTAGAGAAAATAAACATATTCCAAAACTTTTTTACACTTCCACTCACCATTAGTGTAGAAGTGCACATACGTAATTGTTATGCGACTGTCCAGCTCAAAACTCACAAAAGGTAGGCCAAAAGGACTTCCTACTGTTCTACATAGTTTGAAAGAATAGGTGCTATGATTTAAAATGCTATATAATTTGGCAAATTGAACCATGGCAAACCCATCAAAAGGTGATTGAAATAAAAGTAAGTTAGGATGTGAACTTTCCTAGTAAAGGGAGAAAAGTTACGGATCAGGGTCACTCTGGCATGCTTAATATATGAAGAGTTTGTTTGCAAAAACCGATAAGTCCATATTTGCAAAATGGAGATATTTGCAATTAAAGGTCAAGAAAAATAAAGAGAATAATGAGAAAATTTTTGCTTCTTTTGACCATAACTTAAAAAATATGCCTTTATATGTAGTAACCAATATATCATTTTAAAGGTATTATTTTGTATATTATGACAGAGATCTTACTTCAAAATCTTCAAAAATGGACTTATCGGTTTTTGCAAACAAACCCTTCATATTATCATCAATGAACAACATTTCTGCATTTGTATTTCACAGCACATGACCGAGAAAATACTGATCCAGAAAAATTGGTCACCTTTCGATTTTGGTTTTGTTTCAAATTTTGTCTTTACTTACAAATCTAAGTAAAGAAAAGATTACTCTCCCAGGTATGACAAACTGTAACAATTTGAGTCGAATCAACCAGATTGACACATTTTGGTCCCTTTCTGCGACTTGTTTGTGGGCTTTGAGCTGGTTGGTCCATAATTTGTGAGTATAGTGTGTGTGTGTGTGTGAACATGTGTGCAAATCACACACACACACACACACACATGGTTCCCAATACATAAGTAATCCTATGATATAAGATATTAGAGAAATATTATCAGAAATATCCACTTACCTCCCACTCCCTCCTTGTGTTAAAGACACAACTGCAGCTCCTAACGACAGAACAGAGTCGTATCATATCACATATGATCTTTTTTTCCGTTGATGCTACTCCGCGGCAATGTCCGTTGTCTGCGGATGGTTTCACTGACACCAGGAAGTAACACAGTTGCATAGGAAGAGATCCTTCTGCGAATTGCGTGTGACTCTCCATGAACATTGCATAAATTGGAAGCATCTTTATATGATGCCAAAGCACACGGGCCATGCAAGTGAATTTAATCATCTTGTACAAATTGTCACCCTACCTCACTTTGTCCCGCAGTTTCATTTTCGCTTTTATCAGCGCTGACGTGACAGGCGTTATTATCTTCCAAGTGAGTCTAGAGTACATCATAAATTGATAAGTAGATAATGACAGTAATGACAGCCAGATTGTCAAATGAACAGCTTTGTTTCATACAGTTTCTGGAGCATTAGTCTTATGACAAGCTGGCTAGCCATTTCTTTTCTTCTTTTCTTGTTGTCTTTGCTATTAAGAGAGTCTCTTTGTATTTCAGTGAGAATGTGCAGTGTTGAAAAAGTAAAAGTAAGAGTAAATATAGATGTACAAGTATTAACAGGTTTACATGTCATTATGCTTCCTCACTATGAACTGCCACTGGGGCAGCTGCACTAAACTGGGGAAGGAGAGTATGAATGAGGAAAAAACAGGAGAGGATTCAAGGGGAAAAAAAGTGGCTCGCAGCCTGGGGATAAGACTACTGAAGATCTCTCTAAAGTAAACCATGTCAGATGTGTTTTATGATACCTGTTGTGTACCAATAAGCCTACATCAGACATCTTTATGTATGGAGTTCACTGCTCTGTCCTGCAAACAAACCTCAGCATGATCATGTTTACCCTGTTATCTTTTGTTTGTTCTACTGCAATCTGTCTGCATTTTTGTATAGTGTGATATTTTGGTTCGTCTAAAGTGCAATATGTGCGCAATCAGGGGACGGTAATGAAAGTTCATATATGCACTTTTGGTTGTGATGTTTTATGTGGTTCTTGGATTGTAGCGGAAGTATATTGTTATAGGATAGAAACGTGATTCAGTCTTCAATGTAAACAAATGTTTCAAATTCCACATCCAGATTTAAGGACTCTATTGCGTGTAGTGAGACAGCAATTTAACCTCATCAGCAGGATGAAAAAGAAAAGAGTGTTTTGATGTCATGCACTGTATTCTGGGTGGGTTCCTGAATCTGCACAGGAAAAAAGGAAAGAGCGAAGTTTGTCCAAACATGGAGCTAGTGTAAACAAGCCAGTTTGAAATTGTTAAGAGTTTTATACTCATCCACAATGGAGGAGGAAACTGGTGTCATTAAGGGCTCGGAATGTGAGTGGAAATATTTTTTGTCAACAGTGCAAAGTGTCAAATAGGAAGTCCAGGCGGAAGTTACCAGGCTTCAAAGTTCCTTTTCCCTCCTTTTTTAACCCATTACCACCCAGTGGTTTTGTGCAGTGCCCACCTCCTCTCACTGGATAAACTTGCAAAATCACTCTACTTTGTTTCGGTCCAGATAAATTGACTGTGAAGTTATGGAAATTAAAGGAGACTTCCGGATGATTTTCAGACTTTCACATTTGAACAAGTGTAAATTAGTTATACCCAGTATAACTATACACAGCCCTGTCGCTGTATACACAAGTGTAAGTCGCGACAGGGCTGTACGGTGTGGACACTCCGTAATCTCTGTATTCTGGGGCGCCGACGCGATTTTGAATTTACTGCACCATATTTGTTACCAAGACTACATAAGGTGAAAACTTTATCCATTTAGCTACCGTTTTCAGCTATTGATATTGATATACTCATTTTATAACTTACCAAAAACTGCACCTTTTTTAATCCTGTACGCCGCAGAAATCGTAGAAATTGCAGAAATGATTCGAACTGTCGGCGCAGCACTGGGCAAAGAGGGCGCTGTCGACTTCGCGGGCGTACAAACTCTAGCAGCGCAATTTGCATCGTTCAAAGCTGGGAAAGGTTTATTTTGAATGGCCCCGAGATGATCACAGCATTCCGGGTTAAGATTGGACTTTTTGCTCAGTGTATGTTGCGTGAGGGCTCACTATGGACTGAAATACCATGCTCATAGTCCAAGTATCTCAGTTCACGTGAGTGATTCCTAAAATTTATGAAAAGAATGTAGAAATTTTCAATAGTTTTGTTGTTGTGTGGCCGTGTTCGAGGGGTTTAGTAGATATGTGTATGGGGTTCCGTAGATATGTGTATCACACACCGTCAGACCCCGTGCTAGCTTAACGCACGGGGTCTGGTCGGGCTATACCCAATACAGAGTTTCAGAATTTATAGTGATTGAGTTGAGGAATAAGAGTATTCTCAAAATTTACAACAAATTGCAATGAACAAGGATGATGACTTGGCAGCCTCACCATAAGAATGCATGAGTTGGGGATCAAGGAAGCAGAACAAAAGAAGATGGTATGCATACATTCTACACAGGTGAACTTGTTAAGCAAGTGGTATTGTGTTAGAATTACACTGCTATATTAGCCGGGTTCACACGTACAAATTAGCGGGATGACGATCGCGATGCTCATCCCGAGTTTTTTTGCGAGCGTCCACTTGTATCAAATTAGCGGGATAGCGATCGCGATCGGTATCCCGCTAATTTGGCGAGTGTCCACACGTACCGAATTATCCCGCTAATTGCCGATAGAGATAACAGCAAAGCCTGCAAACTGGGTCACACAGTGCCCTTCTCTATCACTGCCTGCGCGCACTTACCTTTGTCCATTGTCTTTTACGCGTCATTGGTGTGGTTCGCGCGCTGTTGTTATTGTTCTCCAAAGAGGTGAAGGACCTCCTCGCAGAGGCCTCCCTGTTGTGATGTGCGCATTGCATGATGGGATGTAAAAACTCGAGATTCTAATCCCGACCGTTCACACGTACCAGCGCTGGGCCAATTATCCCGCTAATTGGCGAACCAGCGCAAGATTTCTTGGGATTAGCATCGCGATGCTTATCCCGCTAATTTTCGGGTTTTTTCTGTCCACACGTGCAAAAAACTCGGGATGACGATCGCGATGCAAATCTCGAGATTTGTATCCCGCTAATTGATGTACGTGTGAACCCGGCTATTATTTCTGAAATATGTGAGGCTCCTTTGTCATCAACACTGTTCAGTGTAATTTGTTTTAAGAATATTTCGGAGTGTTGTTTTTCTATATATATATATTATTTCTGAAATATGTGAGGCTCCTTTGTCATCAACACTGTTCAGTGTAATTTGTTTTAAGAATATTTCGGAGTGTTGTTTTTCTGCTCGAGGACCACAATAAATTCCACAAATTGATACATGGAGCTCTGGATTTATGTACTACATAATGTGAAATTATGAAAATCGTCTGGAATGCCCCTTTAACCTTCCACTGCACCGGGGATAACTTCCATGTGTTGCTGCAATTCAATGTGTCTTAACCAGTTGAAGATGAGTCCAGAGTGTACTCGAGCAGGACTGGGTGTCTGGAAAATGCATGTTGTAGCAAAATCAGTTCATCCTCAAGGTTATTATAAATCAGCATAAAACAACATGCATTTGTGTCATATTTTTCATTCAAATGTATGAATGCTCCAAGAAATCCCAAGGGGTTTAAGGGATGAACTACAACCACTGTGCTGTTGAAGTACTGCTTGAAAATGTTTCTAGCTTATAGGAATATATTGGGTTGCATGGTGCATGTACTACATGAAACCAGTGTCTCTTATATCATACACACAAAAAAGATATTGGGAAGGAAAAATAGAGGTGGAAATGAATAGTTGAACCCATTGAGGATGAGTCCCAAGTAAACACGGGAAGGTGTCTATAGGAAATGCGTGTTGTAGCAAAATCAGCCCATCCTTCATGGGTTAATCTCAAAGTGAGTTAAAAGAGATGAGTTACTATGAAGCAAGGTATTTTCACGGCATGCTTTTAACCCTTTAAAGACTGGCTAATTTTGCTTACAACACGCATTTCCCATAGACCCTAGCCCAAGTATTCTGGGGACTCGTCCTCAACGGGTTAATATCTCAGATGAATTTTCATACGTAATGGTTGCTCTGAGATTGCCTGTTGACAAACTTGAACAGCGCCACCTTTCGTTGAAAACCTTATATGATGTTCTCCCCACTCAGTTCTCCCCCAAACCAAGAGTCTAGTAGGCTTTTTCTTCTGTTACCCTATAACCCGTCTGCTCAGTTATGTTCAAATATATAATGAGGAGTTTGATTGGAAGTCAGGAAAAAGGTACAGTTTACCTTTGGGAGCAGTGATTTCCAAAATGTTTGAGAGTATCACATTTGATCCATATGTGTAGATAAGTTGTATCGCTAAACATCCTACCACAATTTTGCAATTGAGCCTAGAATACAAGGAGATACCACTATTTTTCTCAATAAGCCATAACTGTAGACAGTTTAGTCTAGAAACATTTTTGATAATAACTATTGTTCACATCTTGTATATTTAACAATACTCAACATTAATAAGATCATACTGTTTAAAATTGTCACCATGGTTGTTTCTATCCATTACTCATATTTTAGAACTATTTTGAAGCACTAAAGCTGGGTTTCTGCTTCATCAAATGGGAAATTATGTCTTTAAGCATCATTTTCAAACATTTTAAAGTAAATCTATTATCAGATAAGGAGAGCAAAATAAAATCTTTCCTCTGTCACCTCATATACTAAAACATGTATTGTTCTTGGGGGTTACCAATACCATTAACTCTTTATGTGCCATGGTGGAAACCCCCTGTGTGCCAGTTATTCTGAGGCAGGAAGGTAATCATGCTCTGAGAAAGAATTTTGTTTTTTCCAATTTGCATAACTCCTACAAATTTCTGTGAAGGCGGGCGTACTAGTAGGCAAAGTTAAAGAGGAATGCCAAGCTTTGTTTTGATATAAATTGTATGACGAATCTATTCTAAATTTTTCTTTTGAATGACCAGTTGCTACATTACTGTAAAGGCATGACTTTTGCTCGTAAAACTGTAACAAAAACTTAGAGTGTACAAGCAAATCTAGATGGGAACGCTGCTTGATAGTCAATCACCACATAGAATGCAAGCCATATGTGAGAGGAACAAAAGCACGAGAGACGCTTACATTGTGCCGCGGGATTAGTGGTGATTAGTGATTTATCGATCGGTTTTGGCGGCTTTGTTTGTTGAGCAGAATATGCCAAGTTGGCACGCCATCGACTGAGTCGGACGTGCGAACGTGGCACATAAAGAGTTAACAGTACAAATGTATGCAATATTTTCATATTATTTTCTCTCTCTCTCTCTCTTTTTGAACTGCTTTTATTGCAAGTATTTCACATCAATAGGAATGAATTCTGATAGTTTTGCTATCAAGCTCCTCATATCTTCACACACAGCTAAACTTCAAGGGTAGGTTCTTTTTGTGTTGTTTCTTTTATGAATTGCTGCTAGCATACCATGCAATGGGCAGACACAAACTAACATGTGCATTTTATTTTTGCGAATATTAGCTCCACGGCCTCACACATTTTGCAAAAGGTTCATGAGCACAGATTCAAGGGACAGAGATATCTCTAGTCCTGCAGTATGTATGTGATAGCCTATAATATATGTGTAGAGAGAGAGGGAGAGATTGTTTAAAATAATAAAACTGTTCCATTATTTGCGGCATGACAGACCTTCCACCTATTGGGGTTGAAGATGTGAAGACTTCAGACAATGGGGGGGGGGGGGGAGGGGGGGTAAATGATATTCAAAAGGCACTGTGAAACTGGAAATTAGTGTGAATGAAACTTTTGCAAATTTCACAAGGAGCCACGATTCACAAAAGTTAAAAAAAAACACATTCGAGAGTTTGTTTGTTTGTTGGTTGGTTTTGTTGTTGTTGTTTTTTTCCTACTCAATGTATTAAATGCCAGTACAATGCTGTAACTGTCTACCATCATGGTCAGCAATATGCAAAAGGTTTGTGCCATGAAATAGCTGCCGGTCCGCTCTAATTTCTACAAAATGTTCATGCCACGAATGCTTTTGGTTTTGCAGTATATTGCAGTAGACACTGCAGCCATTTTCCACCGGTCTCACCAAAAACATATAGATGTAAAGCAACTCTTCACCTGCATTCCATTTTTCCTTGCCAGGGTTGTCAATGTGGATTCCCTCTTCCATATATCATCTAACATATTGCTTTTTTTTTGGGGGGGGGGGGGGTTCTGTTCTTTTGTCCTTTTCGATCCCCCTCTGCCAACCCCCATATCACTTGACATTATGCCCCATGGGTAAAGTCTGGCTCTGTGCTGAGGTGACCTTTCCTGATCCTTACACCCAATCCCAAACCAATCCAACCTTCATCTCATCCCCCCTCTCCCCCCCCCCCCCCCCACCAAAAAAAAAAAAAATAGAAAAAGAGAGAAATATATGAGTGAGTCATTGAGGCCATAAATAACTACATGACTCAACAAACAAACAAACAATCATACTCCCTCTCTCTCTCTCTCTCTCTCTCTCTCTCTCTCCCTCTCTCTTTTCTGTTATTTCCCTCTCTTTATAAAATGGCAAACAATTTCAATATATTGTGTTTCATGTGCTTCATCTTTATTTTTTTTTTAGTCCTGTTTTATCCTGTGCCCTTTGTCCTGAACTGTGATATGTGTGACTCCTACTCCTATTCGGATAATTTGAATGGATGGATTTTTGTGCAATTTGTAACGTGAACCGCAAGCAGGGGAGACACGATTTGTCATTCCGAATGACATGCCCGTGTTTTTGTTTTTGTTATGGAGGATTCAGATCGTCTCTTATGGCTATGCAATGTCAAAAGGTCCAACATTGTGACACAGGAGTGAGTGGTGGTAGCAAGGGAAGATATTTTTTGTTTGTTTGCATTTGGGGGTGTTGTCACTAGAAAAAAAAAAATATGTGTATGATATACAACTTTGTATGGACAGGAGTGTCTGCGATTGATAGATGAACTCTACTCATTGTTTGCTACAATAGTGAGGCACCATAGGCTTGAGTTTGCAAGCAGAGAACTTTGAAAAAGGAGAACATGTCAATTATAACATTTGAAACCATGTCATTAAGAGTAGATTACTCAATCAGTTAGGTAAACTACAAAGGGTGCAAAATGCATGTGCTAGATTAGTTTGTAATTCTTGTTTTTCTCATTGTCGTCCATTACTGCGTGCATTACATTGGTTACCTGTAAAGCAGAGAATCATATTTAAAACTCTGCTAATTGTATATAGAGCTATTCATGGTACAGCACCAGTGTACATACAGGAACTTGTAGAGTTAAAAACATCATTTCAAACATTTTATCATCTTCGAAGTTCACGGGATCAAACATTATTGAAATATCCATCGGGGAAATCAAAAGTTACTTCTGGTGACAGGGCAGGTTAAAAAGTCATCTCTTGAAGTAGTGTATTTTCTGTTTGAATTTCTTGTATGCATGTCATTTTGTAATGCACAGTAGAGTATATCATTATAGTAGCTGCGCAATGTAAATGTCCTTTTATTATTATTATGTATTTGAGGAGATCTAGAGAGAATTATATAAAAAGAGATATGTTTCTCTTTCTCATTGACAAAATGGAAAACTCCTAAAATGAAGCTGTCGATAAGACTCTATTAAAAAAGTTTAAATATAATTCAGAAGAAAGTAATTCTGAAGTTGCAATCATGCTGAAGCATAATATGGTTTAAACTTACCTGAATCAGAGATCAAAATTGATAGATAGACAGATAGATAGATAGATAGATAGATAGATAGACAAATAGATAGATAGATTGATAGACAGATAGATTGATAGGTAGATAGATAGATAGATAAATAGATAGATAGGTAGATAGATAGGTAGATAGATAGATAGAGAGAGAAAAAGATAGATAGATAGATAGATAGATAGATAGATAGATAGAGAGAGAGAGAGAGAAAGATAGATAGATAGATAGATAGATAGATAGATAGGTAGATAGATAGATAGATAGATGATAGATAGAGAGAGAGAGAGAGAAAGAGAGAGAGATAAGAAACGCAAATGTTTGTACCTGTTACTATAGATGATCTGTTACAACTGGAGAGAATATGGAAGGCAACAAAAAAGGGCAATTAATTTCTTTCTTTCTCTTTTCCTTTTCTTCTATTTACCTGCTGCTTCTTATTCATCTTCTTTCCTTTTCTGAGATTATTTCCAACCATACAGCATGAATTTCTGAGGATGCCCCCTCCCCCCAAACAAAAAAGAATGACTTCAGTTCTCTTTATCAGAACAACTTTGCAAAGTAGAAGAAAATTGAGAAGTACACAAAAACTATGAGTCATCGGTGCAGAGGCCATGGGAGACTTTGACTTCTGATAAAGTGGGGAGGCAGGTTTCATCCAATCAGGAGATGGCTATTATCAGGGAACATGAGCAGCGGCCTCGGATTGGTCAAAAAAGTAAGCAATTCAGCTAAGGGCGGGGCTTCAAGTGTTTACACCGCATGTGGGAATAAGGGTGAGTCATCCTCGTGCATATTCATAGTGGAATGTCCTGATTGGGTGGAGCCATGCTCACTAGTCTACCTGACCAGACTCCTGTCTACACAAATTTGCATTAGTCTGTGAAAAATGTTTCATTGAAATGAATTAAACCAAACAGCAAACTTAAACTTCGGGGATGCCAGTTGTCCGGCCAAAGACTGAATGTAGGCACTGGTAGTATTAAAGGTCAGGCCCTTTTTTGTTGGGGAAAAAAAAAAAATGTAGATGTGTTTCAGGTTCTGTGTTTTATTCTAAATGGCAATTTATGAAACATAAAACATAGATTTTGTCCCTATTTTTGTTTTAAATGAAATCACTGTTTTCATGAAAAACATATGTGCATGTGTGCGTGTGTTTAACCCTTTAAGACTAGTCCCAAGTGTACTTGGGCAGATGTCTATAGGGAAATGCTTGTTATAGCGAAATCGTTCGGCCTCAATGAGTTATAATAGATTATAATACCCGATTAGGCTCTCCTCACCCCATTGCCTCCATCCCAACCATTCCCCTATGGTGGAAGATGGATGCCAAAGTTTTTATTCGTCGAATGTAAGTGTAGTGGTAGAAATTAAATGGTTTTGAAGTCCATTTTCTGTTTGTTTTGTTCTTTAATGCAAATTGGAAATATCCATCCATGGACACCAATATCAATTAATAGACTTTTGTTTGCACAGCTGCGGACTGACACATGGAAATTGTGTCTAAAACTCTAGACTACAGATTTGACTTTCTATAATCTTGTATCAGGATTTATACTGCATGGAGATTAAAAAAAAAAAAGAGAAAAAAAAAGATTTTGAGCATTAACCTGGCTACAGTGAAGTGTGCAAATATGACAATCCTTGATGGTCATTTTAATTAAGGGTCCTAGATGGAAGACTAACAGGTGTCTGCTTTCTTTTTATAGCCAAGTTTACCCAAGACAAAGCACCTAGTGGTCAGTGAAAGCTGTGGTCAGTCTTGTATACTTTCTCTCTTTTTTTTGTATTTTATGTGTGCTAGTGCTTTTGAATGACCATAAATCCTGTGTGTGAGTGAGTGTGTGAGTTAGGGGTGGGGGAAGGGGGAGCGTTTGATTGTTTAAAAAAAAGGGTCTTTGAGAAACAGAATAAAGCAGCGGGGAGGTCTGTTTGTGTGCGACTTTTGTGTATGTCCACTTCACAAGATATGCATGATCAGTCCTGGGAGTCCACTAACTATATGTACGTCACACAGGCCGCACTTCCTTTTACATGAGGACCTGTATAGATGTACTAATGACCCTGTGTGTGTGTGTGTGTGTGTGTAGGTGTGTATGGATAGAGGGATTGCATGAGAGGATTTGTGTGTTGTTGCTGGGTACGCTTTGTGTGGAGTTCACTTCCCTCCGCACTGTGCGTTCCTGTTGTGTGAGGCCTATAACACAGAGAAACTACGTCCCTCCTACATTTGTTTCTGATAAATGGTGTGCATTGATCGGTAGCTGTATGCACCACCACCGTCATATACCGACTATCGCTTCGCTCACTGCCCCTCGCTCTCCCACGCACACACGTCAGTCGGACACACGCACGAATCACATGAAGTTAGAGGGAAAAAAAACACGAGTGTGCGGATGACATGGAGGTCTTGTATCTGGACTCTTGGGGCATTTCTCATGGATTCTTATAATTGGATGTATCTGCCTTCTTCCCCCTGATCTTGAATCTCCAGTCTGCCACAGCATATCTAGTTTCCCTCGTCCACACAAGTAAAAGGTGGTTGGGAGTAGACTGCACTCCACCATCACACAAGCCTCGTGCCTGTGTAGAAGGCATCGGGTAGTGGCGAGCACGGAATTTTCACTTTTTTGTTGATATCGAGGAGGAGAGAGGAGGAAAGAGAGGTCGTTCACACCGTCCAACGTGGAACCACTGAGTAAGAGCAGTGAATCATTCATGCTTTCCCTTTTCTTTACAGTGTGTGAGAATTTTATCTCGTTGCATTCACATACATACAAGTTATAATATACGAGTGTGTTTTCATATATTTGTTAATTCATTAGTCTTTTTAGCATCTTGTGTGCACAAATCACCGTCACTGTATACCCCATATGTTTGTTATCAGTGACCAGTATTATGGATAATATGGAGCATATACCACATGATGTACATCATATTCTGTGCATGGTGGAAGAGCTGGACAGCTATTAAATGCATATTTCTCCTACTTGCCCTTATGGTGTACTGGCAAGGGCCTCATTTGTTTCCTTTGCCCAAACAGTGAGTTTTAGTTGACCTTTGCAAGGGGGAGGGGCAAGTTTGTAATATAAAGCAACTTGAAAACAACAACAACATTCAGACACTTGTTACTTAATTTGATTCCATATTGTACATTTCATAAACTATTACATTTTTTTTTTTGTCCTCTTGTCAAATCCTGCATGCATCTCCATGTGTTTTGAATCCCCAAGAAAAAAAAAAGAATAAAAAAAATGCATGGTAGTTTCTGTCAAAACAAACATGATAAGAGAGACCCATGCTTGCTACTTATTCTAATGATCAACAGTAGTACTTCCACTTGTCCAGGAAACGAGAGCCCTTGTGTAACTATCAAAATATTTGTTGCTTGTGGAAATATTCTATTCTCTATAGTGACTGTACCTCTCGTTCTGGTGGTACTGGTAGTACTTAGATAATGTAGTCAGTTTGAAATAATATTTGAATGAAACTGTTAATGATGATTACTGTAATAGTGTCACTTCTCAACAACAAAATACTTCAGTTCCACTTCATGCTTCTGACTACTCAGTTCCTGTTTACCAATGATACAGTAGCACCATAATTCTTTTTATAGGGTGTGCAGTAATGTTTTCTTCTATCATAAGCTCCAGTGAATTGCTTTAGGCATTTTTCTTTCTTTCTTTGTATCTGTTTTTTATTTCTTTTGGTGCATTTTTTTTACATTAATACTCGTGGGAGGCAAAGACAGCAAGATCTAAACAAAAGGCAGATGGGTACTGGAATGTCAAATATGTACAACTGTGAGAAACTGGCGCTGGTGCAAATATGCGAGGTAGGCCGCAATCAACTTCGGCGGAAAGCAAATAAATATTGATTGGTGACTCACAAAAACATCACCGGCGAATTTTGCGGATGCAACACACGGTGTCACTTTGTCATTGCTGTGTTATTGAAAAGGATAAATGTTTGAAGTTCGGTTGGGTTTTGAGTATAAAATTTATTTTCAGATTCTGTGATCTCTAGAAAAATTGAATGTCTCCTTGTTTGCATTGGCCTGCATTTTATTTATTTTTTTCTAACGAGTATAGAGGTAAAACGTCATACGAGATAAATCCTGTGTATTATGCAGCATTGATATACACCTTGTACATACATGAATTGCTTTACACAGTACAGGCAAACTGTATGCATTTTCTTACTCTTTAGATTGAATAAAAAGAAATGTCAGAGGTTGCAATTTAGTACAGAGATTTTAAAGAGTGGAGGGATTTTGTTGTATGTGTGTGATGCTGTTGTTTCTTTCCTTTTTTTTTTTTTTTTTTGAGGAGGGGGAACAATTTGATTTTTCTCTCTAGATATCTTGACCATACAGCTGTATAGGCCTACATTTCCCTGTAAAACTTTGTAGGAATAGTGTTTCATTTTTAGCACTTTTCAAGTCTGTGTTGTCATCAGGCTTATCTTGTGTTACGTCTTTACATGGTGTGTTTCTTTCGGGTGTTACCTTTCAATTTATAGACTATTAGATTCAGAATTTCACATTTCTTTTTCACAAATTGTGCAATATTATGATGAAGCTGCTCGTATTTCCTGAGGAGTTTTCCTATTCTAAAGTAATTACAAGCTTTTTCCAACTGGTGTCTAAGCATGTAATTAATGCATTGGTAGATGCGAGGATAAACGGAATAATTCAAACCCACACAGTATCATGGTTAGCTCCTTGTTTGTATTTAACCCATTGAGAACGAGTCCGGAGTATACAGTACTTGGGCAGGTGTCCGTGGGAAATGCATTTTGCAGCAAAATCAGTCCATCCTCAACGGGTTAAAAGTATCATTTTGCCGGGTATGTAGGTGTCCTACATTGATGAGTCTGCCAAGCGAAATATGCAGAGAGATTAATTTTTGTGGCAAATGACACCTCCACAGTATCAAATGTGTTGTTTATGAATACCAATCCAGCGAGTCATGTTTTCAGTATTCACCCAAAGTACCAGTACAACTTGTGGGTATTTACGTGGAAGTTAAAGGATAGCATATATGGCGATGGAATTTCAATATGAATTTGATTATGTAGGGTAATTATTCTTTTACCTTTACAAATCAAAACAATAATGTCATGGAATTACAACATAGTGGTGAACTGAAATCTATGGGTATTTAGAGGCACTCCGGTATAAATGAAAAAGAGGACAGTGAGCTACATTACACATAATTTACTTGCAGTGCAAATAACAATGGCAGACATCTCTAGTCCTGCCTTTAGCTTAAAGACTGCTTCAATAGAAATTACTCAATTCTTGTCAGTTTCAGCTCCAAAAAGAAATCAAAATGAAACAAACAAACAAAACATTGATTACCTAAATTATATATCATCTTTTCGATAAGACTTACAAGAGAACGTACAATATTCATTACATTACCTCTTGTTGAGCCAGGTTTTGAGAAGTACAGATTGCTTGAGAAATGTCTATTCCCCCTTCAAGTCTCATAAATGTGAAAATGAGTAAGGTTACACGTAGAAGGGAAGCTGACCAGTGTCCAGGGGATGTGGATAGTCTGGCGCAGTAAGTAGGACAAGGTATGGAAGTTATTAGCTTACAGGATACAGTATATACCAAAAGAAACTTTGCGTTAAATTTACGTGTAACGCAAGCGCCGATCGTTACTGCGTTAATCTTTCTGCGTTACAAAATTAACGATCACCGTGCGTGAATGATCGTTACAGATCGTTACTGTGCGTGAATGATCGTTACTGTGCGTGAATGATCGTTACTGTGCGTTAATTTTTAGATCTTGCGTTAGCGGACTTGTCATGTGGACTGGGAAGAAATCTCGGAAATTGCGAGACTCTGAGATGCCTGTCGTTCTTTATATTTACTACGGACAATTTCCTGCCGGCGGAGGGCATCAAAATAGCGATACAAATACCGAAAAGATTTTATAGTTGAGCAGAACTCCCCTGGCAATGTCGTATTGTCATGGTCGTCAAATTTGTACTCATGGGCGCAGTCAATGGAATCGGGCAAGCAAAAATGTCGAAGCCACCTTTTTCCCCAGAGCCAACATTTTCCATCGAACATTGAACCCATGAAATCACGCATACGCAAGCCTAAAACTAAAGACTGTTAACGCCGACTGTCTAACGTTAGTGATATCATGTCACGATTTTTAACTGTCAGACACTTACTCAATTCAGGAAGGTGCAAAAGTCCATTATATTCCAATACACAACGTGTGTCTCGCCGAATAACTGGTGGTAGTGTGTGGTGACAAAACCGAGTATTTCGGCAGTAAAAGTAGCGGGCAGCAGAAGAAAATGTCTGCCACTTTCTGCTCGCATTATTACACTGCCAGCAGGTGAGTCAAGTGGTGACTTGATAGGCACGCTTTCATATGAAAGTTTACCCAGAAACATGAAAAATCCCACGATGCCAAGGTGCCAGAGTGGGAATGGGGAGGGGTGGAGAGAGAGAGAGACCAATTAACAGAAGAAACCGCGCGTACTGGCGCATTCTCGGAGGTCATGAACAGTCTGGGGTCTTGGAGATGAACAGAGAAGGAATGTTTAATTAAAGATAGCTCTAGTCGAAGACCCAGGATTACAAACGTTGATTTTTTTTTTCTCTCCTTTCATTTAACATGCCTTCACGTTTAGAAATGGTTGCACTCCTTAAAAAAACTCTCCTGCGATCTTTGTTAACTTAATGTAGCCGTTTAAAACGTCAAACTTACCATGAAAGTGTTACTACGTGTAATACAATAGTTAATACTATACCTATTGCTTTATTCATATCTGTAAAACACAAATTTGACTACCAATGACAATAAAAAGAAATACTTGTATTTGTTTTGTGCGGAGATTTTTTGTCTTTATCCTGACTAGTTCACATGAAATTTCTAATGTTTTTTTGTACGGCAGCATCAACAGCCTAAGATAAATTACTGAGAGATTTATAAATTATGAAATTTTGGCAACCATCCATTTGAACTTCAGGCATGAAAAGCTCCTGATATTCAGCAAAAACAACTCAACAGATCAGAGACAAGGTTCCTTCAAATTTGAGAAGTAGCACGCAGATTTGCTGGGCGTGGTAAGGTCCATGCTTTGAGATCGTTACAATCGTGTTGTCACCAGGGAGGTGGAGTGTCTCTCTTCTACCTCCCAGTCCCTGTTGTCACGGAGTATCGGGAAGTTGTCACAAACTCCAGGATCACCCCTCCCTGCCAACTCCATGTTGCTCCCAGGGAGGCGGGAAGAGTCTCTTCCCACCTCTCTGTTGCTCCCCGACGTGCATCGTGAATGCGTGGCGTTTCTTGTCACCGTCCGTACCCGAGGCTGCTTTGTATTTGTCTTGGAATATTGATTCATTTCTTGTCATGACATGAGTGTATAGTAATCGTTTTGCATGGCTATGTAAAAAATTGTGATACAACGAAACAACGATGTTCGAAAGGTCTGCTTTTGATAACTCACAGACTATCAAATCACCCTTGTTTTTCCCGCTCCCAGGCCCTCCAATTGAGCAATCCACACGCGCGCGCAAATTCCTTTGCCATGTGGTTTTGCCAGCCAGCTGTCGGAATGTGCTTTGAAGTTACATTTCAGCCTGGCCTGGCTGGCATGAATGGGTGTCGAATTTCAATCAATACCTACTGTTGTTTTATTCTTGTATTTGAACATGTCGTTTCACCTGACAACACACGGAGATCGGGAAGGTGTAGGGCTGAGAAGAGGTTTTTGTTGTGTGTTGCAACCTAATCCGGGCAATTAACCCCAGAGGGCAATTACCCCCCCCCCCCCTCCCCCGCTAAATACTGGTTAATGGTAAGGTTAGAGTAAAGATTAGGGTTAGGTTTAGGGCGAGGAGTTTGGGTTATGGTTAGGATTAGGGCCAGGGGAAGGGTCCGGGGTAATTGCCCAGGAAGAAAAGAGGGACACGCTTTTGTTCTTGGTCAAATCGATTTTCCTAGGTGATGCTGTGGAGCTAGAAAGGAACAAAACAAAAAAAGCAATTATGACGTCTGGCGTACTTCCGGGACATCTTATTTTTCTTGCACTCTGAAATTTCCTATTGTTTGGCGTTATCAATGTCGTTAATTGCTTTAAAGTTACCCTCTTTCGCATTATAAACTTAAAGTCCATAGAACATTCATACGCATTAAGATCACACTCGAAAAGCAAAACTTGTGTACAGTTTGAACACAGCAAAATGATATAACGAATATCCCGCAGATTTACCAAAATTATGCGTCATGTGGGTCCATTCATTTTCTTTCTTTTTTCTATCGTTTGTCTTCTTGTCGATGTGGGGGTTATAGATTCAGGATATACTTTTCCTTTTCCCCTTTCGGCCCGGTGCGATTACTCCTGGTGCTGACATTCTTTTTGCTCGTCTTCCGATTATACTGTTGTTGTAAATAAATGCGCATGGAGCCCCAGCTGTATCGCCAAAAAAAAAAAGAAAAAAAAAAAGAAAAGAAGTCTATCTAAAGTTGACCTTCAAATACATGTACTTCAGTAAAATCTGAATCAATTAGCCATGGTACCGGTTTGCGGTTTCAATCTCCTCGAAGCCCGATACAGACAGTTTATTTGCCTTTCAGCAAGACACTTTATCCACAAAAGGCCAGAGCTCCACACTAACTTTTATTTCGGTGACCCGATCGGGCCACCAAAATGATTGATTTTTATTCTTTGGTGGCCCGAAAAGAAAAACAAACAAGCAAAACTATCGGTCCTACTAAACATAGAAAAATAAATATCAAGTATTACTGACGTGATACAGGTACCCACGCCTAAAATAAATGAATAGAAAATTTAATCATCTTATACCGTTATTCTGAGTTCTAAGATTTCGCAAATAGGCATGTAGATTATTATAAAAGTTGATGCCTATTAAATTGGTCAAAATTTACGTTTGAAATGAGAAAATGGGAGCATTTGCAGACATTGTAAACATCCGACATTTGTTTTAGCACCGTAAAGAGCCAAAAAATTACCGTTATTTATTTCTGGTGGAAATTCAAGCAATCATTCAACATTTACAAGTATTTTAACACCTTCCGGAGCCGAATGTTACCGATAATCATTTTCAAATGTAAAACCAAGCAACCGACATTCATTCTATCATCTTACGGACCTGAATATCATCCTTATTCATTTCCGAACGTGAAAGCAAACATCCGCTCTTTATTTTATCATCTAACTGAGCCGATTGATACCGTTTATAATTTCCAAATGTACAAGCAACAATCTGTTACTTATTTTAGCATGGTACGGAGCAGAATATTACCGTTATTCATCTCCAAATTCAAAAGCAAACACCCGACATTTACTTTATGATTGAAGGAGCCGAATGTTACTGCTGTCCACTTCCGAAAGTGAAACGAATCATCTGACATATTTCAGTATCGTACGGAGCCGAATGTTATACTGTTTTTCACATTCAAACGTCATCCGACATTAAATTTACCATCAAACGCCACTGAATGTTATTGTTATTCATTTCGAAATGTTAAATTTATAGCAAATGTCTGATATTCATTTTAGCATTTTAATTATGGAGCAGAATGTTACTGCTTGTCACTTCCGAACGTTCAAGCAATCTTTAATCATCTGACATTTATTTTGGCATCTTCCGAAGCCGAATGTTATTGAGCACTATTTACTTTCGAACGTAAAAGCGAACATTCGGCATTTCATCGTCGTACGGAGCTGAATATCATTGTTATTCATTTCCGAACGTCAAAGGGATCATTCGACATATATTTTAGTATCTTCCGGAGCTGAATGTTATTGCCATTTACTTTTGAACGTAAAAGCGAACATCCAGCAATTATTTCATCATCGTACTGAGTTGAATATTATTGTTATTCCTTTCCGAACGCCAAAGCAAACATTCAACATTTATTTTAGCATCTTCCGGAGCTGATTATTATTGCTATTTACTTTCGAACATAAAAGTAAACATCAAACATTTATTCATCATCGGACGGAGTTGAATACTATTGTTATTCATTTCCGAACGTCAAAGCAAACATTAACTTCACCATCAAACGCAGTTAAATGTTACTGTTATTCATTTCGAAATTTTAAAGCAAACATCCGACAGTTATTTAGCATCGTATGGAGCAAAATATTACTGTTATTCACTTCCAAACGTAAAAACAATCATCTGACATATATTTCAGCATCTTCTGGAGCCGAATGTTATTGCTATTCACTTTCGAAAGTAAAAGCAAACATCCAACATTTATCTCGTCGTTGTACGAAGTTTATTATTATTGTTATTCATTTCCGAACGCCAAAGGGATAATTCGACATTTACCTTAGCATCTTCCAGAGCTAAATATTATTATTATTTATTTTCGAACGTAAAAGTAAACTTCCGGCATTTATTTTATCATCGTATACGGAGTTGAAATTCTCTATCACTTATATCCGACCGTCAAAGCAAACATTCGACATTTATTTCAGCATCTTCCGGAGCCGTATTTTATCCCTATTGATTTCCGAACGCAAAATCAAATATCTGACGTTAATTTCAGCACCGTACGGAGCTGAATCTTACCATTATTCATTTCCAAAAGTATAAGCAAACATCCGACATTTATTTTTGTATAATACGGAGTCGAATATTACCGTTATTCATTTCCAAAATTAAGAGCAAACATCTGACATTTATTCTAGCAGCTAACGGAGCCGATAGTTACCGCTGTTCATTTTCAAAACTGAAGGCAAACATCCGGCTTTTTTGGTGGCCACGCGGCCCGGCGTGCGTTTTTGGTGACGCCGGTCGCAAATTAACCATTCGCGAAATCGTGATTCGATTCGCGAAAAGACTCCGCTAAATCGCTACACTCGGCAGGGGCTACGTCGTCCTTTCACCAGGTCTCGTTACAAAACCAAAATCTCGTATGAGTTCTTGCGTTACCTATCGTTAATTTTAACGAAACATCGTTAATTTGCGTTAGGGATCGTTACTCATCGTTACTCATCGTTACTCATCGTTACTACAAACGTTAATTTTCCCGATCGTTACTTTGCGTTACTAACGATTCAGGTGAAACCGCTTGCGTTAATGAAACGTTACTGTTGATTAACGCAAAGTTTCTTTTGGTATATACTGTATCTGGTCTTTAATGGACAAATCACATCCAGGCCATCGCCAGCATGCATGGAGTCTGGATTTTCTGTGAAGCTGTATATAGCAGGGCTTGCTTTCCATGCCTGAAGTGTGTGCATGTTTTATGTGTCAGGAAGTTGGGACAACTCGACAAGTAGATTATGCATGTACCAGTTCTCTCCATGTGTGTGCTAACTGTGTAGGCAGAACATTTTAGACATACAGCGTAGGGTTCTCTACTGCAAATATAACTCTTCTTTTAAAGTCCGGACTCATATTGCCATGAAATCATGCAGAACATTTTGTTTTTCGTTCTTGGATTGTTCAGCAGAGGAAGTGCATAGGAGGTAATATTTTGCTAATCCTCCATTGATTGTAAAACATTTTATTTGTTAAGATTGTTATTTTTGTTGTTGTTGTTGTTGTTGTTGATATTTGTATTCATCTAGCTATACCTCCAAAAAAATGTAGTCTGGTCTTACGTTTTACGTTTATAAAAACTTCACTGCTTCTAGTTGTTTTGACATTAAAAAAGAAAACTGTCTTTCTGAATTTCAGTTGCCTTAGCACTATCATAAATACGTAGCGAGTCTGTAGTGGAAGAGTGGATTTTTACCCCTTTCTGTGCCAGGGCTGTAGGATACCAGTAGTGTAAACAATGTATAGGATTTTCTGCATCAGTTACTCAACCAGTACTCTAACAAGCACACAATGGGTTAAATATATAAAAGCAATATTATCATGGAGAAGGAAGTACCAGCCTAAATTCTGTATCATAAAACACACACATTATATATGACTTTCAGACAGTGTGGTAACCCACTGAGAATGAGCTGGTTTTGCTATGATAACACACGGTTGTATTGCCCATCTCGACACCTGCCAGAATATATATCCCAGCTTTTATTATAGCATTAAAATTATTTACCTTGAAGTTACTGTGTGAATATATTGTAACCTACAATATCCCCCCCCCCCCCGCAAAAAAAAAAAAAAGAGAGAAAAAAAAAAAAGAAGCATATCTTATGATAGTCATGAGCTAGCGGAAAAAAAACTTCAACTTGTAGTAAATGAACTCTGTTTAGATGCCCTCAACATCACTTGACATACAAGATTTTTTTTTCCCAGTGATTTGAATATTACTTTTGAATATCATTAAACCACAAACACACTTTTTGTTGTTGGTTTTTTTAATCATTGTTAGTGCAAAGGTTAAAGTCAAGAAGGAAAGGTGTCAAAAGATCTTTTCCAACAGAATTGCAGATGACAGTCAGTCTGTCTCTTTTCTAATCAATTTGAGTGCATCAGCAGCATGATGACAGTAATCTAATTTTCAGCTCCTATGCCAGAAAAATGACATCTAGACGTAGGGAATTAACGAGAGAGGCTGGCAGAACCTGCCTGTCAACATCTACTGCTTATAAATTTGAGAGCCATTGGGGTTCGTTTGACGTTTTACACCACATGTCGTTTTTGTGAATTTCACAAGTCGCTTGTTATTCACAAATGTAAAAACAGGCAAAAATATTAACCCTGATCCCTTTATGAATGTGACATACCGTATTTCTCTGTCTATCACTATACTCCAAGATGGCAAATTCTACCGCTCGCTAAATTATAGGAAAGTTGATCCCGATTCGAAAAAAAAAAAATTTAAAAATAGCCTTACTAAATATAAATGGCATTGACAGTTCAGAACTATATGGTGTGCCCAATTAAATAGTAGGGCCCTATAGATCTTCTTTTGCTGATGCAGGCCTGTTATTGCTATCTAACAGAACTGTTTGTCAATGAGTGTGTGCACCGTCTGCTCATGGGAATTGTTTGACTCCAGTCCAGATTTGTACATGAACATGAAGCTGAATGCAATTGCTAATTTGTGACAGAGTTTCGGAATGATATCCAAATCAGGCCATGCAACCTTTGCAATAAAAAATAATATCTCCCCACACCACTAGATTGTTATGCAATGTAATCCATTGTGTAACTACTGTATGTTAGAGGTATTTTTTTTTTCACTACGTTGTCATACAATGTAGTAAACATCATCTTCTTTGCTGAATGTATTGCAGTAGGCCTATAGTGTGAGAGATTATGTATTAATGTCTTCCAGTGAATTGCTGTCGTGCAATCTCTACTACTAGGTAATTAAGCGTCAGAAGAAACGATATCCATTAGCTTTTAATACTGAACCACCACTGGCTCTACAGAGTGCATGCCCATGTGTGTGCATAATACACTATGTGTACGTGGGCAAGTTTTGGATGCAATGTGTGAAACTCTCCATGTGCCTGTACAATGTACCTGGGTCATATTATCCTATCACATTACTCTGGTTGTTAATTTCCATAAACCACTTTCTCCTCCTGTTTAATCCCATATCAACAGCATCAAAATATCCTGCTTCTGTGAGCAAATATAAATAGCTACAATGCTATGCAACATTACATTTTTATAGCACTCTTACAAAGGAAAAGTTGTTTCACAGCACTTACATCATATCATACAATGTTGTAGCACAGCCACTATTGTGCTGCATTGTGTAGATAGTGCAATAAACTTATCATAGGGGATAAAGGTGTTGATTTGTTAATTAAACGTCATACGGCTAGTAAATGCAAATCTATCTATTCAATGTATTGTGATACAAAGTACCTTGCCCATAGAAACTTAGACTGTACCATACTTTCAGGATTGCACCTTAAGACTATAAACGCCATATAAAGGAATAAGCCACAGCAGTGGTGTAGGCAAAAAACTGGCATGATACACAAGTTATAAGTCATACTGTAATTTCGCTTTCAGTCATGTGACCAGTGGTTGTTTCCTTCTCATTTAAGAAAGCCATGAGATGACTGATGCTGTGCTTGTTGTTCTACTGGCATTCAACCAGTCAAATAAATTACTTCATGTACTCATTATATGATCTGTCATAACAAGAGCCATATAATGTCGGAAAATTATTGTTCTTTTTGGTTTATGGCAGATTTGAATTTGTTAGGTGTTAAGTTTGGCGTACTTTATTGCCCCAAAAATATCTTTAAAACAAAGAAATAGCAAACTGTTGGGGCCTAACTAAAGGTTACTTGTGGTATATTGCAAAGGTCAGATTTACATGCATTTTTCTTCTTTCTGTGATCTGTGACTGGCTGTACAATTGTGGTGATGCACCACATTCATAAAATATGCATTGATATAGTGACAAAACAATCTATATACAAACCCCCTGTGGATTAATTCTGCACTAAAGAAGCTTCATCAAATTCCTCTGTGTGTTCGCTGTATGAGTGATTCATAGACTCCATGATGGGGCAAATCTTCTTGTTGCCCACAGGGCAGCTAAAACTTACTTTTTTTTTGGCAATTATTGGAGATGAATGGGAGCTTACCTGCAGTAGGTATGGTACCCTTGCCCATATTATATAGTATCAGTCAAATGGGATAGGAATCTTATGTAATGTTCTGTAAGGAGAAGCCATTTTGATGGGTATACTTAGTGGTTATAGTGCATATAACTAGTGAGTGGAGCCATACAATGCAGCATTTGATTATGCAAATTTTTCTTGGTTCTCTGTATTGTTTGCTGAGAGGTTTAAGTCAACTGGTTTGAAGCCAAACAGAGCATGTAGGTAAAAGGCTTAATTCCATTGACGAGGCAGACATGCCCCTTGGAATGTAGAATGTACATGTTGTATGTAGGTCAGGTCGTTTTAGAAATCCACTCCACTCGCCTTGAAGGTTGGGATGGCACATTAGGAGTCAGCTATGTGGATGTGTGACAGTGTATATGTAGGATGTATTAAAGTGGGAAAGTTCTATCAAATTTATGTTTTATGTGGCATAATCTGTATTACACACACAAAAAAAAAATTACATCACAATTTTAAGATGTGAGAAGCTGTAATATGCACTTTCGTCCGACAAAGTTGTCAGACAGATTTGATCTCGGCCAATCAGATGCAAGGATTTCAGTAGCTTGTAACAGTTTGCCAGAAAAATATCCGACCAAACTGCTTCATGAAATGCCCCCCTGTGTTTAATTTCAGACATTAATACTCTTTGAACTCTGTGACCCCAACTCTATACAGCAGAGGTGAAGTTAAGCTGCCTCTTAATTAACAATGATGAAGTTACACGTACATCAGTGATTAGAAGACATACTGCTGTTCTGCTGTCTTTGATGCGCATAACGTCTTTCAACAGAAATCTCCAAATAAAAAGCAGGGGAAAACAGTATAAAAGACTAGATAGCAACTAGAAAACTACAATGTACAAAATGATATCAAAATTATAATTACATGTTCACATCAGCCTAATAACATGATAATGATACATTTCTTGAGACAAATAGAGAGAAAAAAAAATGCGTTTTTACTTCGGACATGAAAAGTTCTTTTAGGTGGTAACTAGGAAATCAGCTAGTAGATTTGAAGGCAAATATCTGAAATATCCCAACGCAGCCAGAAGTGATGCATACATGTGCCTTTGTGTCCTTATAGGTGTGATGATAAAAGGAATAATTCACTGTTTCCATCTAAAAAGGGAAGAAAAAAATGAGATGCGCATTCTGTGCATTCAAACATGAAGGGCCATTACTTTGCTTTTATTGCACGCCATTCTTTGTGGAAAGTATGGATTTGACATTCTTACATGTGATACTGTAGAATGTTGATTGTGCCCTGAACCAATGCACACCTGCACTCCATGCATTCTTTTTTCTGCGTTTTTCTTTTAGCATTCTACTCAAACTGAAGCACACACTTGCATGACTGAGTGTATTTGGTACTTCAGCAAGTTTGAATAGCCAAGACTGCAAACATGGCATTTGTTGGGACATGATAAAGAGTTTGCACAGTTTTCATATCAAAACCCCGAAATCCCTTCATCAAACAGACTGAGTGTACTTGATTGCATTCATATTTTCGAGAGTTCCATTCATGAAATTCAACCTCTCCAATGGTGCGTCATCGCTGTTGTGGTTGTCACACAATTTTGAGCAAAATGCTCTCTGATCGATGGCTCCGCCTTCCCTGCTGTTGATCCACGCAATCTGATTTCTTTTTGCGGGAGGAAATAACTGCCGTAATACTCAAGCTGTTCATGGTGAGAAGTTAGTACTGTAATAGGCAAGGTGTTGTGTGTATCCAGCCCAGTGGTTGAAAGTACATGTGTACTCTAGGTCTATTGTGTGAGGTATATCACATTACCCAACTTATAGGACATGGTATTATAGGAATGCTGAATAGAGCTAATAATCTGTCGCTGAAAAAAGAAAGAAAGAAATGATGAAAATAAGAATGAAAAAATAACAAGATAAAAAAAAAAATGATATTGTGTGTTTTCATTATCAATTAACCCATTGAGGATGAGTCCTGAGTATACTCGGGCAGATGTCCATGGGAAATGCATGTTCTAGCAAAATCAATGTCTTAAAGAGATCAGTTACACCAGCTACCTGTATTAATTGTTAAGATTTTTGTGCATATAAATTAAAGACTCTGCCAGGTCTATATTTTGTACCTTAGCACTGTTTACTGTCCTCAGTTTACCTCTAGTATAATTTACACGTAGGCTACTCTTCATCTTTTGTTGTAATTGTAAACATTTCAATTCACTCCACTGTTCTTTTGTTTCATTTTGTTTAGTGAAAACTTTGTTTATAAATACACGCTCCTTACCTACATTATATTTTGTTTCTTTGTTGCACAATTTGCCGTAAGCCAAACTGATTTGGGGTTATTTCCCATATTCTCTCATGCACATTTACACAAAGTATTGTAACACTTTCAATTTGCATTTCAACTGGTATTGACTCATTATATTTTCCTTTACCTGAGCTTCCATGATATGTCTGTAAGACCTACGTGATAAACTGGGATTGTTCGACTTTTTTTTTGCTGCATTGAATCACACATGATATCACCTCTGGATTTCCCCGGGAAATGGATCATCAAGTTACAGTAGGCACGTGCAGGAAAGAGCGACAGTTCGTTCGCTGCAATTTTGTTAGGAGAATTTTTATCATCACTTCTTGTTCCATCCACTTTCTCTTTCTATATGAATGAAATCACATGAATTTTATAAGTGAAATACTGTACATGGTGTCACCACAAACCTTTCTCCCTCAATACTGTACATACATGTATCCAGGAGACAACACAAACAAAGAAAGGCGGGAGTCATCAACTATAAATTAACAAACTTTATAAAATTGAACTGATTTGCCTGTCAGTCAGAAAGGAAAACCAATGGAAAGCACCTGACTTTTCTTTTTTGTGGTCTCCTTATCTCTGGTATCTGAATTATGAGTGATACTCTTCGCATCGGTCGTTGTACAGTTTTTTGCGGCTCCCGTTGCCATGACTACAAGAATTTTGTGGAGAAATGGGTGAGGTTGAAATGAGTCTTGCTTCTCTCTCTCTCTCTCTCTCTCTCTCACTCTTTCAAAAGCAATAGGCCTTTTTTGATGATGAAAAGGTAATTTGTAAATATTCAGTGTCAAAGGATCGTGTGGATCACGCTGGTGTTTATACTCTTATATCTTGGCAATCGCCCTATAGCCCATAGGGCAAATGAAAATGAAAGTTCTGTTCGGGGCAAGTAGATATTTGTTGTGTTAGAATTAAAGTTTACAAAGGATAGTAAATAGGAATGTTTGGAAAAAAACCTACTGTATATGCCATATATTTTGCGAGTCTAAATTTTCGCGAATGGGGAATTCCCAACGATTTCGCGAGTGGTTAAATTCGCGATCGTGGAGTCCTGCACTGAACAGAAAAATGCACATGCGCACGTCACATTCACATCAGGATCAGAGTCAATATTTTCGCATGTCTTTAATTTCGCGAATAGCACCTGATTCGCGAAATTCGTGAAAATAAAAGCCTCGCGAAATATTTGGCGTATGTCCTAGTGATAGGCCGAGCAGTTAAACTTTCTAGCATGTACCGAACTGTAGCAAAGGACTGTAATTTTTGTTTTATTTCTTCATTCTGTGTATTTGTGTGCGTGTTTGATGACTATGTAATTTTGTATCAATTTTTTTTTCCACACTCGCATTGTAACAGGGCATGCCAATGCAAGTTATCTGCTTGTGTAACTTTTCAGAACACGTCCTCATCAGATCTCTGTACAGTTCTTGTGTTCCATGTACAGATTTATGGAACAAATGTATCTGAATTGAAATGTCTAAATGTAAAAAAAAAAGAGTATTGTGTCGTGTTAAGGGTGGTTGTGTCCTGTTAAAATTCAAGAATATATTTAAAATGATTCTTTCAAATGACATCAAGCACTGCTTGCAAACAGGGGTTTCTTCTTTGCCCAGAGAGACAGAAATGTAACCCAATATAAAATAACATAGACAGAAGCAATAAAAAAACAGAATATCATCAATATGATTTCTGTGACAAAAGGTAGAGGAAAGAGGGAATGATATGCAATGTGTCACATGTGCAAAGAACAACAAAACTAGACGTCAATGACAATTAGATTTAATTTCAACTTGGCACAAAAACTCCACAGTGAAAGTATGACATTAACACATCAGTGTCATAAGTGTCTCTGTAGTAAACTTTATTTGAACCTTTTATACCAAAGGTAATATATTATTAGATATCAGCTCTAATGTGATACCTGAGGTCTGCATTTCATTGCAGTGGAATGGCATCTAGACACATGCATAATTGATACGTCTCGTCGTACATATATTGTAGTTTAATGCAGGGAGAGAAAAGACAAGATGCGACGGTGTACATGTGTTCACAGTTCGTCTGAGATGCTGATCTTTGTATTCTCCGATACGGAGCCCCAGTTTCTTTGAAGGCTGCGATCCCCCCATCGCAAGATGGAAATTGGTTTTCACCAATTTTATAATTTATTATGGGGACTTCATGCTTTACAGGAATAATGTGTGTCAAGTTGACGTTTATATATTATTCACGCCTGTTTACCTGAAGAGAGTGACTTACAAGTATTTGTATCTGTGTATTGCAGTGATGTCACCATTTTCTTAAATTCTCTCCTCTGATTGTTCCACTCATTCTTGTTTACACACTTACTACAAGATTCTTAAATATCCGTACGCTCTGAACAGATTCCACCATGTTCTAGTAGGCACTTACTTATGTGTCGGCCTATATTATTAAATAATAGGCCTACACCAGGTCGGGGGATGTGTATGATTGCATGATGGCAAATTTGAAATGCTGGAATTCACATCAAATTTGCATTCTAAAACCATATCTTTAATGAGATCGTATAGTTTTGGTGGAGACCTAATTTCAGGTTTCTAACATTTTTGGTGAGATAATGAGAAACCTCTTATGATTTATGAAAGAGCATGTAATTCCCTGAGGAATTCAACGTTTATTTAATGAAAATTGGTTTTAAAATGGCTGAGACATCCAAAACAGAGCGATTCTAATAAAGTGTGGGACCCACATTTTATTACAATCACTTTGTTTTACTTTGTTTTTGGATGTTCCAGTCATTCCAAACCCGATTTTCATCGAATAAACTTTGAATTCCTCTTAAAATGGTATGCTCTGTACTATTTCATTAGTGTTTTCTTGGTATCCTGCAAAAAGTTAAAAGCCCAATTCTCATCTCCACCAATATTGTACCATCCCTTTAAAGCTGCCCATGCCACATTGGTCCATTGTGGATAGAGTGAGATTTGTTTGAGAATGCAGACTTTGAAACACAGAAAAGGGACTGTTCCCTTTAAAGGGGAGACAGAACAAGAGATAGAGAGAAAGGGGGAGAGGGAGAGAGAGAGGAAGATCAGACTGGGGCTGTTTCTCCAACTCATCATCTGTTGACCTCAAACAGGAAAGGTCACTTGGGAAAGGGTTAGTCTATGTGTGCAAACTCCGATGCTGTTCTCTACATGGCTGCATGATGAACAACAACAATGACAACAACATTTAATCAGGCTCTGTACATCTTACCTTAATTTCACCAGATTACTAATGAAATGTGTGACAAGAAATACATTTATAAATGTAATTTGACTGTAAACTTTACTTAGGTTGGAAAGAGGAGAGAAATTAGTGAGGACATTGAAAATGAAAACGTACTGCCTCATCGAAATTCTTCCTTTCCAGTCAAAGAAATAAGAATTATTGAAATTAGTTACCTGAAGCTTGACAATAGTTGCACTGATTTATAAAAAGGCCGGTAGGAGAAATGCCATTTTCGTTTTGTTTTTTGTTTTGTTTTGTTTTGTTTTGTTTTTCTTGTTTTTTTTCTTGAGGGGTAATATTTTGTACTATTTCTTGGCTCAAAATTATACAAGTTTCATTAAAAAATACTACTCCCCCCCCCCCCCCCCACGACCAAGAAAAAAAAAATAGTGTTTTTAGTCCTGCTATGGTTTATATTCTAATCCTTCTTGATACATTCTGACTTTGCGTGAAAGCCAAGCTGCAGAACAGTCGATTCTCCCTGATTCTGCATGAGGCTATTTGAATACTGTAACCCGTTGAAGACTAGTCCTGCGAATACTTGGGCCAGTGTCTATGGGAAATGCATGTTAGTAGCAGAAGTGCACTCTTCCCCAATGGGTTTTCATAATAGATAGCTCTTCATGTCCTCTCAAGAGGATATAAAAAACAAAACAAACAAAAGCAAGAATCCCTGATTGGGGAATTGTTTTCACATAAGATGCAGGCATTTTAATTTCCCTAATTGCTCTTTGTATAATGTCCCTGTTTTTCATGTGTGAATATAGGCAGCTTAGACATAGATCAATTATAGCAGACGCAAATCACTACCGATTTCTTCTTTCTCCCTCTCGCTCCCTCCATCTCTGGCTGAGCTGGGTCTCCTTATGCACATGCCTGCGCAGTATTCGGCATCAATTATCTGTCATCGGGCAAGGCGGTGTCCGTACATGCGTTAAGCAAGCGCGAGTGTGTATAATTCATGTCCGGTTGAAGAAGATTTCCCAGCTGCGACCTACACTATGCTCCAGTTGTTACCTGTCCCTGGTCATTACTCCAGCTCTTCATCTTTCTTCTTACTTACAACATATTCGACATGCTCTCCATTACTATGAATGTCTTCAATTTCCCCTCCGGAATAGAATCTGTTCCTTTCTTTTTTTACCTGTGTGTCTTGATTCCATCCCAGTTGTCCAGACTTTATGTATGTTAATATTTTTCTTTCTGCCTCACCATCACCCCCCCCCCCTTCTTGTTGTTGTTGTTTTGTCCTTTGCTGTCTTGTCATTTGTTTTCGTCTCTTTATCAAGGTGGTGCAAACCTTGGACGATCTTTAGTATGATGATGGGAACCAAATCCTTATTGCAAACATATGGATGAATTTGTGCTCATTTTGAATCGCAGTCCATGACGTCAACATTGGAAAAATAAAAAGCAGACTCAAATTCAATTTGTTTGTTCCTCTGGTAAGCCCACAAGGGGGGGGGGGAGGGGGGGAGGGTTGATTTGTCCGCAGATCTGGCATTCTGTACCAAGTTTTTGACCTCGCAATATCATAGTAGATCTACTCTAGTGATGAAGATGCAGCGAGAAATAGATAAACTATTGAATTGAATTGAATTGAATTGAATTTAATTTAATTTAATTTGATTTGATTTGATTTAATTTAATTTAATTTAATTTAATTTAATTTAATTTAATTTAATTTAATTTAATTTAATTTAATTTAATTTAATTTAATTTAATTTAATTTAATTTAATTTAATTTAATTTAATTTAATTTCAATTTAATTTAATTTAATTTAATTGAGAAACAGAATCAACTGGAGGTGGATGTGTTATTTGCAGATATTCTTTAGATATATTCTAGAATGTCATAAGAAATGTGTGATGCATCTAATAAGATGAATCATTGTCCATAGTGGGAGACAGTTACTTTTTGTTAAATTCTATACACCTTATCAATGCAATGGAATCCTGTTGAACAGTGTATAGAGTGTCTATAGTCTTTTCCATCTTTGTAACCTCAAAGACCTCTGTGTGAATTGCATCCCCTGGGGAATAATGTAGGCCTACTGACTATCTATGCTTCAGTGAAAACAAATGTTTGCTTTAATGATTTTTTTTTTTTTTTACATTCATTGGAGGGGCATGAAGGAAATATGCCATGTGCCTAATGGAGTCGCAAGCAGAATTCTGGATTCCTTTGCATATAGCAACATATTCTTTGGTGTTACATCCCAAGAAATTATAGTGCTAATCTTGCCACCTTGGAATCTATAATTTAAAGGGGAGCCCATCAATGCATGGTATTATATTTGGTTCTTACATCATAGTATTGAGCCAGGGTACAATGCGCATTTTGTAACTACTTAGATTTTCATGTTGACTGCCACTTACCATGTGTTGTGTCATTCTGCTTCTGTTTTGCGAACACAGGGTCTCCGGGGCTTCACGAGCCCTGTCACGCAGCGCAAGCTGCGTGATCGTCGCCGTCCCCAGCAGAGGATGCTCCCGCCCCCTAGCAACACGCTCAGGATGCCGCGACAGCCGAGACCGGGCCGCATGGCGGTCATCATCGATGCCCTCAAAAATGGCCTTCTGTGAGTTCTTCTGTCATTCACTTATTTCAAATGAAAATTGACCCATTTCAAGACGTATTTTATATTTTTGTATCTTGTGACTATTTTTTTTTTCCTCATCAAACATTGTTCTCTTTGGCAGTCTGTATAATATCACACCACCCAATGCCATATCAGAGGCTAGATTTTTTTTCTCACTCAAACCAGAGTATCCAAGTCCATATGTAGCTTCCTGAAAAATCAAACAAACATACAAACCAGAAAACAAAACAAACAAAACAAAAACAACGAAAACAAAAAATCTTTCAAATAATTATAATCTAGGCATCATGAAAGGAGAATGTTAGAGCCTACCCAAATTGGAAATTGGCGAGTACTGAGATGCATGCAACATACATGTACATTATTTTGAAGAGTTTGTTTGCAAAAACCGACAAGTCCATATTTTCCAAATGGAGATATTTGCAATTAAAGGTCAAGAAAAATAAAGAGAATAATAATAAAATTTTTGCTTCTTTTGGCCATAACTTCAAAAATGTACGTTTATATGTAGTGACCAATATGTCATTTAAAAGGTATTATTTTGTACTTTGTGACAGAGACCGTACTTCAGAATCTTCAAAAATGGACTTATCGGTTTTTGCGAACGAACTCTTCATTTGTAGGCCCTTCACAGTGTATCTCCATGACACTAATAGCTTTCTGAAACCTCTCATATTTGATGAGTGAATCTTTGCAGCCCTGGTATCTATCAAGAATCAGATAGATCAGGTTACCTTCTCGATATTCATTGTTGTGACTCGTACTAATGTGATGGGGCGTGGGTATGTTTTGATGAAGAGTCCATTGACTTGATACAGCACTGCAACTTGGTTCCCTGTACAAAGTCTACATGTATGTGAGAGAAAGGTAGATTATAAGATCATGTGAATGCATTGTCTACTGTGCATGTCTGTATTAATTGCTTGGTTTCATTTTCAGTACGAAAGTTTACAGCAGTAATTACCCATGGACGATAAACATGCTCATTATCACTTTTAGCCCTTAATGTGCTCAGGCACTCATTTTAATATGCAAGTGTTGTTGGGTTTTTTTTTTTATCTCTGTTGCTGTTTTGTTTTCTTTCTTTTTTGTGTGTGTGTTGTTTTTTAAAATTAGCCTTTGTTAATCCATGCAAACTTGATCTAGTTCTAAAGTTAGCAACAGCCCAGTCAGATGTAGCAGTAGGCCCCTGTACCCTAATTAACCCATCGAGGATGAGTCCCCTAGTATACTAGGGTAAGCGTCTGTGGGAAATTTGTGTTGTATAGTAAAATCAGCCAATCCTCAACAGGTTAATAAAACTGGAAGGCATAGGTGACGTAATAGGGATTAAGGGATTGAAAAGCTACACATAGTGTAGTCGCTTTTCATTGACGATCAGTTTCCAGACACCTGTGCTAACCGGCAACATCATCCAACAATTCTTTATATTTTTGTGATTGCTTGTTATCATCACCTGTACTGTGAAATTTACTTTTGTTAGTACTGCTCATATTTTTGATGGTTTGAGACACCAGTAATATATTCATGATTTCCCCGTTTCCTGTCTTCATCCACAGTGATTCAATCCGTGTCAGCAATGAGAAGTTGGAGATCATGAAGCAACACCAGGAGGAGACCAAGGCTGGGGAGAAATCCAGGCAAGGATTCCACTACAACCTTGACAAGGTGAGATTCTCGCACCCCTTCCACACCCCTCTGCACTCCCAGGGATTTTCAATTTGCACCCCTTCCACACCCCTCTGCACTCCCAGGGCTTTTCGATTTGTACCTTTGTGTGCTGGACTGGTACAGAGATACCAAGTCTTATGTTTCTGCATGACGCGCCCTAAAAATGTTAGATATATAGCTAACTTTGTCTTCACCAAAGACTGTGAAAGTATCTCTAATTTGGGGATTTTTCCTTCTTTCTTTTTTTTTTGCATATTGATGTGCACATTATGCACAAGTGTTGCCAAAAGTAAAAGCTCTCCATAACTTTCCTGATTTTATTGTGTGAATATTGGCAGCATGTTGGGTGCTTTATATGACGGTGGCATTGTTTGGCCAAATTATGCATTCTCCCTGTTCTGGAGCTCCTCTGGCACCATAAAATGTCACCGGAACATTTTATGCTTAGACTAGCAGTGTCATCTGCTGTCAAAATGCATGGCATTGTTACAATTGGGGGCTAGTCCGGGGATGAAACAGTGAGGGCATGGTGGTCATTTGGTAAACATGTTTCAATAGAAAAATGAAAGTGGGTGATAGGTGGACACAAGAATGACAACCAATTATCAAAACTGGAGACCAAGAGCAGTGTCCACGTCCACATGATATAAGAAAGCAGTTCTTACTAAATTCAACTTTTCTTGTTGGTTGCCCAGTTTATTCTTGATGATTAGACATTGTGGATTACTGTAATTTGTTTTCCTTCTTTTTAATTATAGTAAAACAGCCTGTAATTATACTTGATGATATACTCATGAACATGAAAATGCAAATCTTGTTACACAGGTTTCATAACAAGCTCAAATAAGATATTGTGTATTTCATACAAGTTACCAACACTGAGATTTCCTTTTTTTTCAGTCTTGATTTCTGGGCCATGTTGAGAAGGGAGTGTAATGTCTAATTGCTTGAATTGCAGAGAAAATTAGATAATTGATTTCCCTTTTTTTCCTAGGGGAGAATTGGATGAGCAGATGTGAAGAAGGGATGAGAAGAGAAAATGAGATGGGGAAATCAAAGGAGCAAGAAAAGGGGGCAGGGGAGGGTAGACTGGATTTTGAAAGTCTCAACATTCAGGGGAAGGCCACCTGTAATGGATGTCTGATCTGTTTTGTCAATACTGTCAATACTGAAATGAGTCATGGGATTTTTGCAGACTTCAAACTGTGTCTGCCCTCTGCCATAATCTTGTTGACCCATCGCTTATTCTTAAAGGCATTGATTCCAGTTTGGAAGATACCTAACCTGTACAATTTTACAAGCTTCCATCGTCTCTGATATTTTGTAAAGATGCAGTTCAGCTGGGGGGGGGGGGGAATGTTCATGAAAGTTTTCATTCAGTGCTTTATAAAAGTGGAAATTTGTTAGTGATAATGTATATCCATTTCATAAGTGTACCAAACACAGTGCTTCACATTAACTGTAGTGTTGGCCTAAATACTCATAATTGCAGAGAGTTTGGTACAATCAAGGTCCTTGGTCATATCTCCGTGTTGTCAGAACAATTTACAAACTTGTGCATGAATCATTGTGTAGATTCGACAGCGAATTTCTACAAGTCTGTTACAAGTCACCTCCACATTAAACAACATCTTTCAGTGTAAGACAATTGGATTTCAGGAGTTGTGGTGAGTCATGTAAAGATGAAGCCTGTCAGCAAGCTAGAGCTGCAAACAAAATTCTGATTTTAAATTGTAATATCTATCTGTAATGTGACATTTATATTACCAATCAATAAAAGTTGACTTACACAGTGTACACATGACCCATCACCATATTGCCCAGATAAAGTTGCAGACAAAGGTGCTGATAAAAGAACAATTGAAGTTGATATGCATGAAGGATGAGATAAGTCCATCTTTAAATCATGACTGTTTAAAAGACACTGTGATATGTACTGTAAATATTATGTTTTAAATTTGATCTTGTGGCTGGTAGTAGGAGACTAGCACAGATGTCTTAATTCATCCCCCACCCCCCACCCCAACCCCTTTCCTCATTGTTTTGGCTGGCTTGTAATGTACACTGAGCTATCATTGTGTCAATATGAGTAAGAGATTGGTGTATTCCTTAAGCCATTTATAAATAGGATGATCCCTGGGGTAAATTACAATGGCAGAGTTCAGTATAGATCTCTCTATTTTTTTTTTCTATCAGGCATTATCTTTTACCAGTTTGTACCAATGCAGTTTTTTCTTTCATTTTCATTGTGTAAATTCTAGTGCGCAGCTTTTTTTTTCTTTTTTTTTTCATTTACATTAATTATTCTTGATCAAGTTGTAAGATACTGTAGTTATGTAATATATTGATTCAGTCATTGATGTATTCATCGAAATTAAAACAGATTATTCTATCATGGATTCAATGACACAGTCATCTTTTTTCACTTCCTCTATCTACTTTGAGAGGTAACTGCTGTCCAGTGAACTTTTATTGAAGTTCACTGGACACCACTTCCTTGTGTTATAAGGAAATTGAATATATCTGTAGGATCTTTCTTCGAGCAAAACCAAGCTGAAATCTGTAGTTTGTTGGTTTATCATCAATATATTTACTATCGTTATTATTATTATTATTATTTTTATTATTATCATTATTATTATTATTATTATTGTTATTATTATTATTATTATTATTATTATTATTATTATTATTATTATTATTATTATTATTATTTTAGCATTATTTTCATTATCCTTGTCATTTCTGAATTGTAGGTAATAATATAGCTCTTTTCTGTGTATAATGTTTTTAATTGTAGTAGAAGTAGTAGTAGTAGTAGTAGTAGTAGTAGTAGTAAGTAGTAGTAGTAGCAGTAGCAGCAGCAGTATAGCTGAGCTGTTATTGTTTTGGACATCAATAATTATGGGCAGTGCTTATCATACATGAAATAATTTGTTTAGAATATAAGTATAGATTTATTTGTTACAAGGTAAAAGTGTAGAGTGAAAACAGGTCTTTTTTGTTGTTGTTGTTGTTGTTGTTCATATTTCATGGAGGTATAAGAGTGTGTGTTTCAACTCAGTAAATTGTAATTTTATTTTGTGGGCATGTAATGAACTTCTTTTACAGTCTAGTTTATTGTCTCTCTTTGTCTGGCATGCCTAGTAATTAAGTCAGTCTGCTTTCTGTCGTTATGAATCCTGTGAGAGGATATATATTTTTTATATGTTATAACTCCTCGTAAAGGTCAGACAAATATATATTTCTGTACCTTTGTACTTGGAAGCTAGATGACATTTTTTTTTAAATCTTATCTAGGCACGATTCCATGTCCTTTGAGATTTTAGGTAAGCATCATACCGCATTTGGGTGACCATTTTGACCACAAACAAGAAGTTGACGTCAAACATATTTTCTCCCATTTGTAGACTTCTTCGTGATCAATTCAATGTCATATGCAACTTTTTATTCGGTGGGAGTTGTGAGGGGGCCCAGAAAGAGGTCCTGTCACTTCTGCAGGTGGGAGAACCGCCAAATATTTAGTCTGTTGTGAGTCATCGGTGTTTTAGACTCCAAAGTCTGTATTTGTGGGGCTGCATCGTCAATATTGGCTCCCGCCTTTTATCTCCTTGAGTTGGGGCGTATTGTTTAAGGAGTGCCCCCAGGGGCGGTAATGGTCTGGCACCCTCTTTGATGGTATTCATCGATAAAGCGACCCTTTGCGGCCCTGTAGAGGTAGAACTTGTGTGGGTTCGCATCCAGAAAATGTCCATGTGGAGATAACAGAATGGCGCCCAGGCAATTGCGGCTCCTTGTAAGAACAGAGAGCCATGTGTGTAGTTCATCGAACCTCAGCTTTACACTTAGCGTCGGCTTCCTTTAATGGTCAATCCACTCCCTTGCCACAGAGTTTGATTTTGATAATGTCTTAAAGTTATTCTTTACTTCAAAGATACAGTGTAGCATAACTGTACAGGCATCACAATTGAATTAGAGGGCATGAGGTATCACAATGTAAGTTGATGTTAATGTTTGACTGACAAAATGGACAAAATAAGGCAGTTGTGCCAATTGTCCTGTGTTCTGTGTTGTCTGTCTTCCACCTTATTTTTATTTTCTGTGTGTGCTTACTTGAGAACTTGTGTAGCATTCTCCAGTGTTAGAACTGTGTTTGATTTGTGTTAGAACTATTAACCCGTTGAGGACAAGTCCCAAGTATAATCAGGCAGGTGTCTATGGGAAATGTGTGTTGCAGCAAAATCAAACCGTCCTCAACGGATTAAATTCCGTTCTTTCCCGAAAAATACTGCAGGTTTCATAGAAAAGTCCTGTCTTGTTTTGTTTTGTTTGTTTGTTTGTTAGTTTTTATGGCACATGTCTATTGAAGGAAGGCTAAAATACTATTTTTCCGCCAAAAGTATGCTTTTTCAGTTATCAGAATACTGCAATGCCATTTTGCAAGGTGTGATCCCTCCAGCAGTTTGTATTATTTGTACTCTGAATGAATATATTGACCAAGAACCAATGAATGTGACAATGAAAAGTCTTTGAAGAGGGAATCAGAGCCCCATTACATTAGAAAAGTTGCAGTGATAGATGAACTCTTGCTGGAATGTCAATTGTTGGGGGTAATGACAAAAATCCAGCTTCCTGATTGGCTGTTGCTACATGGGAAGTTGCCATCCCAGCGAGAGTTGCTATGCTAACAACTTTTTTAAATATGGCCCAGGTCTTTATGATGAGCCGTTAATGATGAAAATACAGTGGGGTAATAGAATGTTATAGGCCATGATACCAATTTGTGTGTGTGAATGCTAGCTTTGTTTTCTTTCGTGATTACTTTTTTTTTCTCTCTCTCCTTCTTTATCTTTTTGTTTACAGCAACTGAAAGCAGCCGAAAGATTTATAAGGTAAGACATTTTTGTTTTTTGGTTTTTCTTTTTGGTTTTGTTTTGTTTGTTTGCTTGTTTTTTTTTTACTTGTAGGGTGTGTACATGTGATCCCCCCACCCCCATCTCTATCTCCACGTTACGTGGTTAGTATTCTAGCCCTGGGGGCTTCATCCGAAGAAAACAAACAAACAAACAAGCTAAAGCAAACAGTGTGTCTTTGTTTAATATTGCATTTCTAGAATATGCACATGAATGTAATTGTTATGAATCCATTTCTGGTTCATTTCTACTTTTACTTATAATTCCTGCAACAAACACATTTGATAAAAATGCTATGTTAATCTGACTCTAAATAATCAAATTCACAGAGACTATGATTCTCATTTTTTTCATTAATCAGTTTCTTTGATCACAACCACATTTTGAGCAGATTTGATGAGGTGATAGGCTTTTAAATTCACTCTTTTCCCCTCTTGTGTCTCATGCCCCTGAAATCTTTTATTTGCCAGAACTTAATGATATGATGTTTAAAATCAATGCAAAATCGGTGAAGTTATTTTGGGCGTAACCACAGAATACTTTCATTTAAATGCCAAGTTCACGAAGCATCCTGTTTTCAATTACTTCCAATTACTTGATGTGATTGTTAAATTTAAAATACCCAATATTGGTCATTGGAGATTATGATGATATCACATGAGCGTGAGAAAGAATTTATGTGGAAAGGCTCCAATCAAAACAGGATCTTGAACTTCAACCGAACCCTTCCCCATCTATGATTCTTTAGCCTCCCTTCATTTTCTTTCAAATTTACTATTTGATTGTAGGCCTACATCATTGTTGAACCCTTTTCCAACTTCGGGTTCCTTGTAATCATTCTCTTGCTTTGTGCAAGGAAGAAATCATGGAATCTCACATGGGTTTTTGAAAGACTTACATCATTAAGAGAAATTGAATTTGGGAGGGAGATAAAATCAATTAAAGAAGCACTCACGTTTGATACGCGACCCGCCTATATGCACATTTGGCTTTTTGCATGTGTAAGGGCAGCGATGGACTGCTGTGAGTGGTTAATTTCGGGTGGCTGAGTTGCTTCAAGAAAGGATGGCCATTAGCTAATGATACTGCAATGGCAGAAGGGTGAACTCAAACTATCCCAATGGAGCAGTGCTGCCATACCTAACTTGTTTCTTCAGTAGGGAAATATCAAAGGGATTTTAAATGAATGGCAAATGTCATTACTCATAATTTAACAGATGGCTGATGGTTGTATCTGAGCAAGCTATGGCATCACCCTCTCTAGAGTCTCACAGTAACTGATTGATTGAAAGTCACTATGACTTGGCTGCAAAGATTTGCTTCTAATGCAAGAATTGCAGTCAAAAGATCACAATAACAGAACCCTGACTTTCATTGCATCAAAAGGTTAACACATTTCCCCATCAAATTTTGCACTCTTTCAACCATGGCATCACCAGTTGAAAACTTTAACAGAAACAGTGTCATGCCTGGAAGCTTGTAGAGGAATGCAAAATGGCAAATTGATTGAAATATATTTTCAGCAAATTTTAAGGTAAAATAGGATTTGATGAAATCTAAATACTTGAGTACTCTGTGATGCTGGAATCTTTTAGGAATGAATTTTGGAGCATGATAACATTTATGTGATGTGTCATAAAAGCCACAGATCAAAAAAATATATATGGTGGGGGGGGGGGTTCGCAGATATGAATTTGCCAGATGCTAAGCTGAAAATGGTAGATATATAATCTGCCCTTTATTACAAGGTGAAAAAAAAATATGAGAATTGAATGTTAGAAAAATGTAAATATTCATAGCCAAAGTCAGCGTTAATGTATTTTCCCCCTTTTATGGTCTATGACTTTATACTGGTAATGTGATGACATAATACAAACGATTATCAGTGTAGCTATCATTGTTTAGGGACATGGGCTTATTGTAGACATTATTTTGAATCATAAGCAGTTGATTTTGAGCACACCAAACAAAGAAGCATGTGATGTCATAGATCCAGAAAGGAGTCCAATATAAATCTAGCATTGTGGTGTGTGTGTGCGTGTGTGTTGTGTTTAGGTGTGCGAATGTTTGTTTGTTTTGTTTTTTTTGTTTTTTTTTTTGTACTTTTTTTTTGGGGGGGAGGGGGAGGGTTGTACTTGTTTTGTTGTTATTTTATGTCCACAGGGACAAAAGTGCAGGATTTTAAAACCCAGTGCTCTTTGTCCTGATCCCCTATTTCCGGTGTACTTGTCCTCAAAGTCTATCATTACCTGATTTATGACAGCAAGTGTACTGGGGGTCAGTCATCTCTACCTTTGTAGTTTGTGGTCCCTTGCGACCCGAAGTGACCTCTTTCTTCCCTGCTGTATGTCCGCATGGAAAGGTGCAGGAGTTCTTTTCAGTGAAAACTGAATGTTGTAACTCCATGCTAATTGTTTGCATTTCTGCAAGTCCAATTGCCTGTATTTAAAGTCAATGTCATGTTCCAGATCTTCTTTGTTTGTTTGTTTGTTTGTTTGTTTGTTTGTTTGTTTGCCTGTTTTTTGCAAGAGGGAGGGAGATGCTTATAAAGCCTGAATTCAAACAGGTATTTTAGATTTAGTTTATTGATAATTCAAATTTCTGGAATTTGTATGGAAATGAGAGAGGTTAATTCATCCATGACAATAGATAGATAGGTAGATAGATAGATAGATAGATAGATAGATGATAGAGTTAGATTGTAATATGTTAGCTACACCAGTTACATGTACCTCAATTCATTAATACAGTTTTTGGTAATGCTATAGTTAAATATGCAGTGTACATTGGCCATTGAAATGAAATGTAGAAAGAGAGAGAGAGAGAGAGCAACACAAAATCTACAGTATCTTGTGCCCACAGTTGACAGCACTGTTAGGGTGTGATAATCCCTAAAGAGGCCAAATCTAATAGCTTTTGGAGCAAACATGGTGTCCGATATCGAATGGGGGGGGGGGGGGGGGCTATGTTATGTCTCTCTTGTTCTGTTCCTGGACCTAACGGGAAGGAGATTAATGGTGTCTTGACCCTGGTAGCAGACTGACCAGAGGTCAAGCTCTTAGTTAATCGTGAATTCTCCAACCATAAATCATTCTCTTAGAGACTCCCACACACTTCCTATTAGAGTTTAGGCTAGATGAATGTTTGGATGAGGTTGGGTTAGTTTGTTTTGAATGTTTATTTGTGAGTAATCATTTCACATTTCATATTAATTGACAAAAATTTCATATTGATTGATTACATTAACTTTTTCACATTATGGTTACTGACACTGAAGCAAGATATCTTTGCAGCACAATTTTTTTTTTTTTGTGAATTGCCACTGGCATTCGATACATTTTACTGTAGACAAGAACTATCGAATGCATGTTATTTTTGCTGTTCTTGGCTCGCAGGAAATTGAAATGCACGGCAACATTTCTGGTTTTACTGGACTAATTAGTTTAGTATCATGCAATCTTTCCCTTACTTTCCACAACAACAACAACAAATATATGTGTATTTTAATATGTGTGAACATATGATATTAATTCCACTTATTTTCTTATTACGGAATACATGAACATGTTTAAAACACTTAGGCCTAACTCTACTCTTTAACATTTAGATACAGGTTTATGCAATTTCACCTGCTAAGAAACAAATAAAATGATAAATATGGATTGTTTTTCATCATAACTTCAAGAATTTTACTTGGCATACAACAAGTAGGGTATCGGTGGAAACGTCTTATTTGCTCTGTCTTCTTAAATTGTAAATGACTTGCAAGGACCAAGTTGCAAAATATTGTGTTATGCTGGCAACGTACAATGTTGTATGTCTTGAATTTATAAAGCGTGAATTGCAGTGTATTTTGAAGAGGAAGAGACCAAGAAGCAGTCAATAAATTCAATTAACTGCAATCCAGGATAATGCGCATCAACGCAGACAAGATTTCCCCACTTCCCTAGTTTACCCTCGTTTCCTGAAACTTGGCTGTCACGACTCCGACTCTTCATCACCACTTTTCATCCTCTCAGACTCGTTTCAGAGATCAAACGGGGCAGCGGAGTTTTGAAAGAAAAGTTTTCTCTCTTTTCTGAAGTTTAATCTCTTGCCTGCAGTTGTCATTACCCCAAATCTTCTATTTCCTCTTTCTTTCTCTCTTTCCTTCACTCTCTTTCTTTCAAAAGTTTGGTTTTTCTCAGGTAATACTTCATGCGGGCATCAGACAGTATTAAGAGCTGCAGTTGAGAATTTGATGACTCACGATAGAAGGTCTCGGAACCTTTGTAAGAAATGCTGAAAGCAAGCATACAGATTCTGTTTTGGAGTCCTGGGCAAGTCTGAATACAGCACTACATTGGATTCCCTGTGTACTAGGTGAATTACACCAACTGTAGCTTACGCTATCATGAATACATGGGACTATTGGTGACCTTGTCCATGCTTTTGTTGTGTGTGAGTGTCTAGCTTGACCTGCTGTGCTGGTGATTACCCCATGCCGTGACCTCACAAGGTCAAAGGTCACATGTGGGCCACACATGGTGCACCAGGGCAGCTCAAGTTGCTAATCATCACAAACTTGCTGCCCTGATCGAAGGTCAATTTATGAATTCAGTACAATGTATAAGATTGCAATTAGTACCGGTATAGACAGACAGTACCATCCTCACACACATACATTTGTGACTTTAAGAAAGACTTGAATTGTATTTGACAGAAGAACAGGTATGAATAGAAAGATACATTTAGAATTAAGATGTACATACAGACCTTAATTATTTCTATGTAATCATAATTCCACTCTTTGTGTCCAAGCAGAACTACTTTTATATGTCTGTGTATATGTACAAATGTGATCATGCACACAAATTAATACACACAGACATAGGCCTATATCAATTAATTAATTTAGTTCTCGCATGAACAGAAAATACCCTGGCAAAGTGTTCCCCCCCCCCCTCTCTCCCTCCTCGACATACATTCTTACACACAGAGAATTAATGTTATGAAAAGATACATGTACTTTAAGTGGATATTGATTATAAAATATGCATGATATTCACATAACAATTGTGCACTCTGCACATGCAGACATGTGCGTGCATGTACACATTCTCTTCCATATTTCTATATGATTTAGAAAGAAGCTACTAATGTCTCTGGGGCACAAATAACACAGGAAATGCATTATGTTTGTATTTACAGAGGGAGCGAGCAGAATCTGTCCTTGCTTGACTGAGTGTAAATTGATGATTCATGCCGTAACTATGTCACACTTCTCATTAAAATGCCAGACTATTTTCTGCTGGTGTGATAAGTCAGACACCCTGGGAAGTGTGTTAACCATTACACACCCACCATGCCATGATCTCTCATCAATACCACATACAAGAAGGTTTCTCCCAGCACCAACTGGGTTAAATGTGTGTTTATACATGGACAGAACAGGTGTTCCTTGCACATAATCTTGTCGCTTGTATCAGGTTGATTGATACACACCATGCAGCACACTTGCTTGAATGGGGCAAGTGAAGCAAGCAGATTGTGCAATTGTTATCTGATATCTAGATGAGGCTAGAGCTTACAGTGACTCAAATACAATCAATTTTCCGATGTCTAGGTATGCTATTTTGATTTATCTACCAGCTATGGAGTGATAATATTTCCGTGTTTCACTGTCACCAGCGAAAGTAGAATTTAGCCAATGGTCACTTGACTCTTGGTAAGAGTTCAGTGTGTCAAAGGCCTATCCTCATAAATCTGTTACATGGTTGTCCAAAATCTCCTATGAGCTGCTTTCAAACCTCACACATTGCTGTTGTTATATTTAACCCATTGAGGACAGACTGATTTTGCCACAACACACATTTTTCATCTAGACAACTGCCTGAGTGTACTTGGAACCAGCTTTCAACGGGTTAATAAATTCATTCAGCTGTCTATGATTAAGAAAGTGTGTAGGTACCAGCAGATATACAGTAAGCGTATATGGCAGAATTGATAGTCATGGGTAACAGAATCTTTAGTCTTGATCCACAATAAGAATAAAGATGACAGAGCAAAGTCAAGAATGACTAAGAACGATCCGATATCTTTCATTCTCCACTTTCACACTCAATAAAGGGATGCATTGAAGTTGCATATTCGTGGTGTAATTGTTTAGTTCACTATTGTGAGATATTTAGAGAAGATGTTGGTGGTTATAATAGAATGATAGATGTGTATTCATGTAACATATGTGCAGTTTGTGCAGTTTTGATAAAAGAGTTCAGATATCTGTAATGCAAGTTTTCACAACTTGCCGCTTTAACTCATTTGCCGCTTTAACTCATTGAAGATGAGTCCCAAGAATACAAGTACTCGGGCTGGTGTCTGGGGGAGATGCGTTTTATGGCAAAATCAGTCTGACCTCAACGGGTTAACTTTCCTCTTTAACAGAATATATTTTGGAGACTTGTGTATCATGTTATATTTTGAATATTGACCCTGGTCATTTCTTCTCCTTCATCTGTGGATTTACAGGAAATTACAGTTTCATCTTGCCAAGGTGGAGGAGCTACAGGAACTGTATGAGAAGGAGCTGAAAGTCAGGGAAGGTAGGTAGAGGATCACCCCTGGGTTAAAGGGGAGATTCCCCCCTACCCCTACGCCATCCTGATTGGGCAGATTCTGTTGTATCAGAATGTTTTCATAAACCACTGGGTGAATGCTTGAAGAGAAGGATGTGCATCTTCTCTAAATGAAGTTGAGCACTGCAACAGTGTTTGACATCACAGCATAAGTTGAAAATATAAAAAGAGCTTCAAGCAAAGTCATTTGTGTAGCAAGTAGCATAGAACACCTTATCCGCCTCCTTCAGAAGATAGAGATAAAAGTATTTTCGAACCATATCTCAAGAGGGATTGTCTATGTTTCTTTAAATGTAGTATTGTAAAATTTGGTATGATATTGAAAGGAGTCAATACCGGTCAATGTAATCACTGCTTCTTATTCCACTAACAGCCAAAGGCAAAGTGTGTTTTGTATTTTGGAGCATTTGCAGAGTTACTTGAATGCTTTTGACCCAGCACTCGGGTTTGTATGTGTGTTGAACCCGGAAATGGCAGGGATGGTGGAGAATTCTGGTCCCTGGACAACATGTCCTCATCCACAATATATCCCCCTCGACCCAGATATAGAATAGCTTCCTCTGACAATACTTGAATATTGATGAAGGCAGGGCCTCTAAAAGAGCAGAAGGCTGAGCTAGGTAAACTTGACGTATGTGTCATAACCAGAAGTAGGATCAGAGAAAGTACAAGGAGAGAATTAACAATAGCCGAATGTCACATAAAAATTCTGAAGTGGTTTATGATCATTCATTGTCATCTCTCTCCTTCTCTCTCTCTCTCTCTCTCTCTCTCCTTTTCTCTCTCTACTCTTCCTGTTCTCACTCTGACTCATTTTTAAAATTATGTTTGTATTTATTTATCTTTATTTATTTATCTATTTATCTATTTATTTACCTATCTATCTGTAGATATATCTATCTGTCTGTCTGTC